>NC_089529.1:4448613-5051581 GCF_963924715.1 Thunnus thynnus
CAGTTTATTGCGTGATTTATTGACATAGCCTTCTGAGCCGGTGGAAGTCTGCTGAGGGTCAGAGTGGGCTCATCAGGAGAGGGGCCTTGAAGAGACAGGAGCTAAAACGGCCTGTTCCAGACAGAGGCTGAACTGAGGGGCTGTGTAAAGGGTCAGTATAAGTTAAAAAGGAGTTTTTTGAACTGTAAATCATGCAAAGATATTTTAGTAGAGCCCCAGATAAAAAAAAAAAATAGACCTGTAAATGTGAATAATTAGGCTATGACACAATGAACCATGCAGATCTGGATTTGCAGATTCATTCAGAGACGTTTTTTAAGTTTGACAAATCAATTTCACCTCAAGATCCATTTAGTTGCTGTTCTGGAGTTTTTAATCATATCACACAATCTTCCTCTGCAGATGGAGACTGGACATGTTAAGGGTTTCTTAATATTGCATTTTTATGCAAATTGATATGAAATACTACAGTTATTTGAAAATAAATATGACATGTATCCTTGGAGTTTCTTCACTGTTTCACTGTGTTTGGATCCAGATCCAAATACAGCTTTAAAATATCAACATGTTTATCTTATGAGGTTATACATAATTTTTTTCGTGTGTGTGTGAAAAGTATTTTTAAGATACCCTAAGTAGGAACAGAGTCAGTCTTTCCAATACAACTGTTGGAAAACTGATGATACCAAATAAATACATTTATTTTAAAACTAAAACTAGTACTTTTGTGGCAGAATCATGAGATTGATCTAATCTCTTATTCTGTGAAAATCTTCCAAAGCATGTTCTGTTACAGGTACCACTCATAAACGTGTTAGGTCATCATAATTACTTACTTTGGAAAAGTTTTAGCCAAATGAGAAATCAAAGCCTGACTTCCTCTGTTATCCATAAAAGGAATATTTCCTGAGTCACTAACTCAAGAAGGTGGTTGCTCAACACACCCAGTCTACAGCCTATATAACAGCTGCCTCCAGCACAGAAACACAAGTTGCCTACAACGAGGAAACATGAAGACAATCAATCTCAGCATTCTACTAAGCCTGGCAGTCGCAGTTCACTGCGTGCCAATATCACAGGTTACTGTTCAAGATGAGCAATTTGCAGAGGTAGGTGTTCTTGCTTTGCCTTTTTATGCATGTATTCTCACTATGTTGTACTAAAGTTGTGCATTTGAAAACTTTGTTCTCTGAATTCTGATGTTACGTTGTTATAGACACATGAAGAATTTCACTACAGTACCTGCTTGATCCCTGCTGTTAAAATATTAACAGATCTCTTCTTCCTGCATGGAGTATATTAGTATATTCTGCAGATGATGCATATTTAAGTATGTAACTTTGATTTTCTCTCACAGAGCTACCTGAAGAAATTCTTCAACCTAACTGAGGAGACCGGTCCAACTATCAGACGGGGGATCAGCCCAGCGGTCAAGAAGCTGACTGAGATGCAGCGATTCTTTGGTCTCCAGATCACTGGGAGGCTGGATGCTGACACCATGGCGATGATGAAGAAGCCCCGCTGTGGCGTTCCAGATGTGGACTCTGCTCGTTTCTCTACCTTTGGAAATAACCTCAAGTGGCAGAAAAACAGTCTTACGTACAGGTGAATGATCTAAAGAGAGAATGTGTGAGAGACTAACTTTAGGCATTGCATGTGATAAATTATTGAAGTATATTCTATATTTTTCTGTCTTACAGGATTGAGAACTACACACCTGACATGTCTGTGGCAGAGGTAGATGACTCCATAGAGAAAGCACTGCAGGTTTGGGCCAAAGTCACTCCTCTGAGATTCACAAGAATCTACAGCGGCACAGCTGACATCATGATCTCCTTTGGCCGCCAATGTGAGTACTAAACAACATTTCCTGTGTATGTCCCAGTTATACACTTTCTCTATGCTCAGTTTATTAGTTGTGATGTTCTTAAGATTCTTGGCTTTAACTACATGCTTTTTCTGTGTCTTGAAGTTCTGATTTGTATTTTTTAACAGTAATTCATTTAATGGCCTGTAATTCTATCCAGTTTGCCAAACCTGACATAAATATGCTTCTTTTAACAGCACATGGTGATTTTTACCCCTTTGATGGCCCTGATGGCACTCTTGCCCATGCCTTCGCCCCAGCCCCTGGCATTGGAGGAGATGCTCATTTTGACGATGATGAGACCTTCACCTTCCGCTCAAAGTCTGGTGAGTTATTTATGCCCAGCATAGTGTCTGATTTTACTCTATAACTACTCAGTGTATATTTTTATATACATGATATATTGTATGCTCTTCATTGAGAGGATCTGTATATGACTTGTAATTCTGTCTTTTCTGCTGTAGGATACGTCCTGTTCATCGTAGCTGCCCATGAGTTTGGCCACTCCCTGGGCTTGTCTCACTCTACAGATCCTGGTGCTCTCATGTACCCTGTGTACATATACAGAAACCCTGACACCTTTGTTCTCCCCCGGGATGATGTCAATGGCATCCAGTCTCTCTATGGTTAGTACTAATTGACCGATTCATAGCTGCCTGTTTGCACAAATAGCACTCAGCCTAAATCTCTGAGGAACTCCTGAACATAACATTACTCTGACTTTATTCAACCTCCAGGTCCAAACCCTGATAAGGATCCAGTTCAGCCTGAACCTCAGCCTCCCACCACCCCTGATGCCTGTGATTCCACCATGGTATTGGACGCTGTGGCCACCCTGCGAGGAGAGATGCTCTTCTTCAAAGACAGGTATCGCAGACATAGAATACTCAAATATCTGAATACTGAAGTCCATTCTGAGTGTTTTCTCTTCACACAAGAGCAGGTTTATGAACTCATTTGTGTTCTTGTGTGTTCTCAGCTTCTTCTGGCGTAGCTACCCTCAGAGCAATACACCTCAGCAAAGTCTCATCACAAACTTCTGGCCTAATGCCCCTGTCAGCATCGACGCTGCTTATGAGAGCAAACAATCAGACAATGTCCTACTCTTTAAAGGTATGTGTTCTCTTAATCTACCTAAAGCTCATAATCTGACACTATTTTCAAGTGTACGTTACTAACCCTTACGTGCATTCACTAAAAAGTATCTGTATTGAATCTCCTTACAGATCGTAAAGTGTGGGCTTTCAGTGGCTATGACCTTGTACGTGGCTATCCTAAAACAATTTCCAGTTTTGGTCTGCCCAAAAGTGTGAAGAAAATCGATGCTGTTATGTATGACGTGGATTCTCGCAAGACTCTGTTCTTTGTGGACAGATATTACTACAGGTGTGTTCAAATGACGTGATCTGAAATCAGTTCAGGTGACTGGTTTAGATGTGACGATAGTTTACATGATGGTGTACAAATAGTGAATCGGTCTAACTCTTGTCTGTGTGTCTGTAGTTATGATGAGACCAAACAGACAATGGACGAGGGATTCCCTAAACGTGTTGATGAGACCTTCTCTGGCATGACCGGCAAGGTGACAGCAGCTTTCCAGTACAGAGGTGAGTAGCATTCAAGGCTGAACTGAGTTTTCCAAATCAGGACTATTGAAATGAGAGAATGTTTACAGTTACTGTGAATCCTTCCAGTCTTTATCAAACACAGAGACTAACACTGATTCTCTGTTCTCCAGGTTTCACCTATCTCTACAGTGGACCCCATATGTTTGAGTACAGCATGAGGAGCGGCAGGTTGTTCCGTGTGCTGGGAAACAGCTACTTCTTGCGTTGCACTAACTTCTAGACCAGATGACAACAGAAGTTGTTAAAAAGTTTACATAACTTGTAATAATATATTCTATAATATCTAATTATATTATTATATACTTGAGGATATATACTGGATATATGCCCCTTCTTCTAAACAGTACTCTACAGTTGTTGTTTTTTTTTACATACTTATGAAATTCTGTTATTGTGGCACCAGCCATTGCTTATTTTTTTACTTATTTAAAGTTAATTTAATCCTAATTTATTGTATTTTATTTGTAATTATTTTTCAACATTTTTCTGTTGCTATGTTCTTGCTCATTTTGTGTAACTTAAAACTCAAAACATACGAATGTATGCATGCAAAAACTGTGACAGAGTGAAAATAAATTGGCTCCTTGAATTAACAAATAAAAGTTGTTTATGTACATTTTTAAGTATGTTTTGTTGTTATTTTGCTAAACCAAAAGATAAAGTACTGATAATGTCATGATATTGCTTGTGCATTTTCTCAACATGACATTTGTCTTTTAGCTTATATTGTATTACAAACAAAGTTACTAACAGTCAGTAGTGTAGAGTAACTTTTCATCATAGAGATGTGAAAATATGTAGTACTACACAAGAAACATACAGATCAGGGATGTGCCCAAATACAAATGCGTTATTTGACAAAGCACAAATGGTGTTTTTTTTTAAGAATATTTGTTTCATACAAATATTTAAAAAATTATTTGTTTTTGGGATGAAAAAAACCCATGTCAAATACCAGGACGCAGGTTGCTTACATCGCTATCTCAGTCTCTCTTCTCTGTTTCGCTGTTGCGTCTATCAGCAGGTCTCAACGAGGGGAGTCACATCCACCTGCTACATGACACACATTTACTAATTTGGACACTCCTGGAGTTGGGGGTGTTCCCCAGAGACAAAGCTGAGCTACTGACATATGCAAAGTTCTCCCAAGGGACTTTCCATAACTTGTTGTTCCCCTTCTCCTTTCCACAAAGTCAGGTTGTAGAAAATAGGCAATAAATGAAAGGTGCAAATCAATAATTGAAGTTCTTCACTACATGTTACACGGTGTGCTGTCTCTGTGTTATGGGTGTATAAATAAGTAGAGGTCTGTCTGCAATGCGGCAATGAGTAAAGTTTTAGCTCAGTAGTCACCGCAGTTGTCTATGATCTGGGAGACTTCAGTTTGAGACCCGGTGTGGGGATAGTTAATTCATGAACACTTATTGTAACACTTATTGTAATTTTTTCTAAAATCAAAAGCATAATAAAAACAAAAAACAGGATTTTAAAGCCTCTGTCCACTTTCATTCAAATAAGATACAAATACAAATACTGGGCCCTTTGCACATCCCTAATACAGATACAACTGGTAATAACTAAATTATGCAAATGCTTAGCTATAATACCATATATTGTAATACCTATTGAGACTTAAGTAGGTAAGTAGATATTTTTAACTGGGGTGGCAAAGGGATATGTAGAGGCGGCCACAATATGTAGTTAATGTGCATGCACAGAATATTCATTAATATTCAATTAATAGTAGGCTAAAATATAAATGAATAGGCTACATGCATACACATAACTGTTAGGATGGAATAGGATGGTCTCCTATTTTGCAGAACCTTTAAAGTCTAACTATATTGCTCTAAACAAACCACCAAATAAAAATGCACTATGCAAAGTAACTCAAAATGACTAATCTGAATTATATAGTATACCATACAATATAACATACACTAATATAATAAGACAATTAGCCTGGATGTTTTTGGATAAAGAATAGGAAGACAGATTCTGACCATATTTAAGGCCATTCTGCAGAACAAACTGTGGTGTTAGGCAATCCCTGCCATATAACACCAGTTTACAGGCTTGTTATAAACTGAGGAGACTAGCATGTAGTGACTGGATAAGTAGCATGCATATTTACAAAATCAGTGTGAATGTGATTTTTGACAAAGCAACAATTACCATTACCATCTCATTTATGACCTTCTATGTGGAGGTAACAGGCATCTGATTAACAAGTTTAGTACAGTATTTGTATTTTTCTCTTATCTGGATTAAACAAGTGGCATGTTCATATCACCAGCAGCTATAATAATCATAATCCAGACTTTACAGACTGAAGAGGGCGGGTGTGGACTTGGGCAATTCTAGAGTCTGATGGGGCCCCAGGCAGAAAATCCTGCAGGGCCCTTCTGACCAACTTTTGTTGCCATTACGTTCCCCAGAACACCTATTAAATAATCAGATATTAATCAAAGAGCATTTATAGAATCTAATTTTTTTTATTTTGACACATTTCTATTAACAGCAAAAACCAAATGTAATAAACTCCTTAGTTACAATAAAAACACATAGTTTAATATTAAAGAAATACGATAAATGAAATAAGATAAATGTAAACAACTTAAAAGTCTAAAGTAAAAAAGTATAAATAACAAATGCAAATGAATTAAAAACTAACCCTTTAAAAAGTTCTTTCTGTTTGGGAACAAACCCCACATTACAAAATCAGTACTCATCAACATCTAGCCTTAACATTTTTCACACTAATGTAATGTCATTTTTCCTTAAGAAATGATTTGGTTATGGCAGTGCCACTCTGCCATTGCAACCCATGTTGTGGTCAGAGGTGGGATTACATCCTTAGTGATAAGAACTACCTTAGAGAATGAATTGAAAAATTTCAGCTTCAGAAAGTTCAGTTAAGTTTTACTATTCCCATTCCTCACGTGGGGGGACTTGGTATGTATGTTCAAGACATAGTGCAGGATGTCTAAGGCACGTTTTGAACGGGAACTATAGTTCATCCGATCAACTTCAGTTGAACTCAAAATTGTAGTTTGACTCAGTTTGACGCACCTCATAACATCTTTAGTGCGCATTCGGCCATTTAAAACAATAGGTGTACTTCAAAACATGCATGTCAGATGCTTCTAGTGTGTTTGGGCCTCAAGGCAGACTGTTATCTAGACATGGCTTGAGCAAAAGAGCCAAATGCAGATAAGATTGTATCGCCAGACTAAAAATGTTTATTACAAGTTTGTGTTGGAGTGTACCACTGTGTATATAAATTGTAAATAGTAAAGTTGTAAAATGTTACATATTGGACCTCTGTGAACCTCTAGGATTATCAATTTATTTGAAGGGGAAATTAGAGTCGGGTGTTTCAATCAGTGGGATGACAATCAAGTGTGAGTCTGGGAGGCCCTGCCTTATTTAAAGAATAGAAATCTGGGTCTTCACTGTCAAAGTCTGAGCTTCACAACACAGGTTTGTGGAAGTGTCTCATGGCTCAAAGGAGATTTCTGAGGACCTTAGAAGAAGAATTGTTGGGTTGCAAAACTATTTTTAAAGAGTTTAAAGGGTAACATCTAGGAAACTAAAGGCCTCTCTTGCAGTGGCTACAGTCAATGTTCATGAGTCCACCATTAGGAGAACATTGAACATCAATGGTGTGCATGGCAGAGTTGCAAGGATAAACCCAACTACTCTCCAAAAAGAGCATTGCTGCCATCTATGGTTTGCTCAAGATTATGTGGATAAGCCAGAAGGTGACTGGAAAAATATTCTGTGGATGGATGAGACCAAAATCAAACTTTTTGGCTTGAATGAAAACACTGTATTCCAGCATAAGAACCTTATTCCATCTGTGAAATATGGTGGTGGTATTATCATGGTTTGGGCTGCTTTGCTGCCTCAGAACCAGGACGGCTTGCAATCATTGAAGGAGCTATGAGTTCTGAGTCATACTAGCACATTCTATAAGAAAATACGTATCCATCTGTGAACTGAAGCTCAACAGAAAGTATGTCATGCAGTAGGACAATGACCGTAAACACACAAGTAGTTCTACCAAAGAATGGTTAGAGCAGAAGGAAGATTATGTTTTGGGATGGCCGAGTCAAAGTCCTGACCTTAATCCTACGGAAATGCTGTGGAAGGACCTGAAGCGGGCAGTTCATGCAGGAAGCCCGCCAACATCCCTGAGTTGAGACTGTTCTGTAAGGAGAAATGAGCTAAATTGCTGAATAAGCTTTATTGCTGCAAAAGGGGGTCACACCAGTTACTGAAAGCAAGGATTCACATACTTTTGCCTCCCCCAAATATGTAAGAATGGATAATTTTCCTCAAAAATTAATGGAAAAGATTTTTTTTGTCTCATTTGTTTAATTGGGTTCATTTTATCTAGTTTTAGGACTTGTCTGATCACATTTTAGGTCATATTTATGCATAAATACAGAAAATTCTAAAGGGTTCACAAACTTTCAAGCAGCACTGTAGTTCCTAATTTACATAAAAATATAAAGAATATATTTATCAAATCGTGAACCATCAATCAACTCGTGTAAAACATCCAACCAATACTGAAATAAGATTCTTCAAAACAATTCTTCACAAAAATAAATCTCATCTTACATTCTTCCCTCTCTTCAGATGAAATGCCCTCATTTCAACATTTATAAACAATAAATGTCTTCTCCAAAGTGAAAGAGAAAATAACTACATCGTCACTGCTGGGTAAATGGGAAGTAGAAAAACAGTATAATAGGCATATGAGCAGGGGAAAAAAATAGAAAAACAGTATAATGGGCATATGAGCAGGGGAAAAAAATAGAAAAACAGTATAATGGGCATATGAGCAGGGGAAAAAAACAAATAAGCTTATATGCCCTAAAATGACTGAAAACGTTGTCCCTTGACATTAGGTAGAGATAGCAACATCATTTATAATCAGTACTGTAAATCAATGAAAGATAATAACCTGTCAACAGTCAACCTATTTTGTTTGTTTGTTTTGTTTTGTTTATGATAGGCTGTTTGTGAGATGGGAACATCACAGATGGTTGCAATTTTGTGTGTAACAAGATTTGTCTGTCCAAAGTAGTGCTGACTCAACACACCCTAGAATGAGTTTAATGTTTCTTTCAGTTTCTTATGTTGTGTACTTTGGAGGTAGCACACCACAGTCTAGGTAGGTGTGTTTTCACTCAGCTGCCAACACTAGAGCCCCACTGCAGGGTCTGATGAGGTATATGCTATGAATATATATGGTGAATTATATGTACATCACATCTATAAGCATGTGTGAGACATGTACACTGTATGTAGTTTACATATTTTGTCATATATCAGATTTATGTATGGGAGTGTTCCCTATGGAGAAATAATCTTTTTGGCCCTCATGGCATGAACAAGACAATATGCCGATATTTGCGTTGCACTCATGTTAACCTTCTGAGTGTTGGGCAGTTTTACACATAACATTGATTTTTGATTAAAATGATCATATTGTATCATATACCTAATCAGAAGAGGTTAAAACTTGTTTTAAAAAAGTATTAATCATTAACATTATAATTTAAACACATCGTGTTTTTCTGGAGATGATGATTGAAGTAGCTAACGAATGAGCCATCTCGCTTCCTTCTCATCTTTGTTGAGAGTTGACAGAATGTACAAATTGGGTAGCGACTCGTTGCTAGCCTCGGAAGCTAATGACCAGTCATGCCAGTAGCTGATCCAGTGGGTTGCTATGTTAGATGCATGAGTTACCACCTTGGTCTTATGAATAGTTGACTTCTCATTCCCACCGCCGGCCTCTCAGTTACCAGTGCCAGATCAGTAGTTGGCTTTGGCAAGGAAATAGCCTCTACCAACTTTTCAGTAGTCTTAATTTTGTCCCTTACCCTGTGCCATAGTAATGAACACAACACAAAGTCATTAAATTGTTGGTTATAATAAATGTGATGTTTTCAAATGTCACATTCTGTCCAAATCCAAAGATATTCAGTTTAATATCACTAGTGCAGTGCCTGTTCAAAATGTGCCTGTTTGGAATGGGCGATTTCTCAATACCTAGCACCTACCAGTGCCCATCCCCTAAATGTCTCTCATGCAGACTATTGTTTTTTATATATTTTTCGAGAACCGCTCATCCAAACTACTTCACACATTGACCTTGCACTTCCTTGATTCCCCAGCAATCCACCTGCCAGGTGTGATGTTGATCAGATGAATGGTTCTCAAGATATGTGAAGGACAAACATACATACGTACATACATACAGACAGACAGACAGAGATTCCTTGCTTTGTAGAGAGACTAGTGCAGTGCCTGTTCAAAATGTGCCTGTTCATGCAGCTCTTCAACTCTCCAGCTGCCTGTTCCTGCAGTTATCAGCTGGCAAAATCTTTTTTAAAAACTGTCTATCAGCTGACAGACAGGACAGACTGTCGGTTGCAATGAAGGTCGGCCACTGCTCTGTAGCGGAAAGCTTCAGCTGACAGGACTTGTCTGCCGTGGAGCCTAAATCCCAGTTTTGGTGGAGCTGCGTTGCAGCCGACAGGTTCAGCTGACAGGTCTGCTGCTGGAGCAGAGCTGCAGAGCTGCAGAGCTGCAGTCGGACATGTCATCACCATTCATATCTATACAACAAATGTGTTTATGATTAAATTGTTTACAAGAGCACAAAGTTCTTCATAGATCTAACCTCTTAATTTTGCTCTCAAAGTGCACCAGATTGATGCATTTAACTTTAAAATGTACACAGTTTTCTGGCATGAAAAGTTCCTATCTGTGTGCCACAATGTAACTCCTCACTGTAGGGGTGAGCTGTTTTGATATAGTTCCTAATTTACATAAACATATAAAGAATATATTTAACAAATCACGAACCATTAATCAACTCATGCAAAACATTGAAACTATGCCAAAATAAGATCTTCAAAATAGTTCTTAACAAAAATAAATTGTTGGCTCCTGTTGACTGGTCTTATCATGTCAATAACCCAGTTTGTTTGTCATCTAAATATTTGCCCAATTAATGATGCATTAACTACATTGTACGCATAGGTCCAATTCTCATGAAAGATGCTCATATTGCCATGCAATAGCAGTATTTGTTGTTGTACATTCTAGACTGGTGATTCTCAACTGGTGAGTCATGACCCAAAAGTGGGTCATGGACCCGTTCTGGGTGGGTTGCGGACAGCTGGTCAAAAATAAATAAATAATATTTAATGCGCATCTGATGTTGGACTTGTCTTTTATTTTGAAACGAAAATATTTTGACAGGCATGTATTTAAATTTGTGTTGATGTTTGGAGGCAAGATGGCGAAGTGCAAATATGATCCGGAGTGTTTAAAATGTGGATTTTCGTACATTGAGGATAAAAAAGGACAGAAACCCCAGTGTGTGATATGTAGTGAAGTGCTTGCAACTGAGAGTATGAAACCATCCAAAGTGAAGCGCTATGTAGAATCAAAACATCCCGCATGCAAAGAAAAGTCGATGGAGTTTTTTCAAAGATGACTCCAGGAGCTGAGGACATCACAGAAGTGTCTGACAGGGTCTTGCTCCAAACAAGAACAAGCTCTCCGGGTGTCTTACCACGTAGCTCACCACATTGCAAAGGCCATGAAACCCCACACATACATACACATGTAAGTGAAAATATCTAACTTTGTGGCCTTATTTATTTTTTGCAGTTTTGATATTTATTTTAGTGTACATGCAGTTGTCATGGTCCTCCTCAGTTTCTTAATAATGTGCTCTGAAATGTACTCTGTACATGTAAATATATGTATTTATGTTAAAAAAAAAAAAGACATATCTGTGTTTTTGGAGGATATTTTTGAAAAGTAAATTTGCTTTGTTTGAATTCTATAAAAGTGGGTCGCGACTTAATGACCATGGGAAAATGTGGACCCCAGGGTGATATATATATATATATATATATATATATATATATATATATATATATATATATGTATGTAGGTATGTAGCATCCTAAAAGTGTGAAGAAAATCGATGCTGTTATGTATGACGTGGACTCTCGCAAGACTCTGTTCTTTGTGGGCAGATATTACTACAGGTGTGTTCAAATGACGTGATCTGAAATCAATTCAGGTGACTAATTTAGACGTGACAATGGTTTACATGATGGTGTACAAATAATGATCGGTCTAATTCTTGTCTGTGTGTCTGTAGTTATGATGAGACCAAACAGGCTATGGACGAGGGATTCCCCAAACGTGTTGATGAGACCTTCTCTGGCATGACCGGCAAGGTGACGGCAGCTTTCCAGTACAGAAGTGAGTAGCGTTCAAGGCTGATCTGAGTTTTCCAAATCAGGACTATTGAAATGAGAGAATGTTTACAGTTACTGTGAATCCTTCCAGTCTTTATCAAACACAGACACTAACACTGATTCTCTGTTCTCCAGGTTTCACTTATCTCTACAGTGGACCCCAAATGTTTGAGTACAGCATGGCGAGTGGCAGGTTGTTCCGTGTGCTGGAAAACAGCTACTTCTTGCGTTGCACTAACTTCTAGACCAGATGACAACAGAAGTTGTTAAAAAGTTTACATAACTTGTAATAACATATTCTATAATATCTAATTATATTGTTACAGAATTAAGGGTATATACTGGATATATGCCCCTTCTTATAAACAGCACCTTACACTTTTTTTTAAAATACTTTAATGAAATTGCATTTTTGCAGCACCAGCCATTGCTTATTTTTTTACTTATTCAAAGTTAATTTAATTCTAATTTATTGTATTTTATTTGTAATTCTTTTTCAAAATGTTGCTGTTGCTATGTTGTTGATGCATTCATTTTGTGTAACTTAAAACTCATAAATTATTTTTTATCATTTTCATAATTGCACGTCTGCATAGATTTGAACACCACTGTGACAACACATATGAATGTATGCATGTAAAAACTGTGAAAATAAATTGGCTCCTTGAATTAACAAATAAAAGTTGTTTACATACATTTTTAAGTATGTTTTGTTGTTATTTTGCTAAACCAAAAGAGTACTGATAGTGACATGATGTGGCTTGCGCATTTTCTCAACAAGACTGACATTTGTTTTTTAGCTTATAATGTATGACGAACAAAGTTACTAGCAGTCAGTAGTGCAGTGCAGTAGTGTAGAGTAACTTTTCATCATAGAGATGTGGAAATATGTAGTACTACACAAGAAACATAGAGATACAACTGCTAATAATTACATTATGCAAATGCTTAGCTACAATACCGTATACTGTAATACCTATTGAGACTTAAGTAGGTATAATGTTTACCATGTTGAATATGTTAGTTTAGCATGATGGCATGCTAACATTTGCTAATCAGCACTAAATACAATGTGCAGCTGAGCCTGATGGAAATGTCAATACTTTTGCAGGCACAAAATTTGGTCAGAGGCGGTTCTAGATATTTTTAACTGTGGGGGCAATAGGAGTGGGATATGTAGAGGTTGCCACAATGTGTAGTTAATGTGCATGCACAGCACACAGATTTTTTAATATGCATTAATAATGGCCTAATAGTAGGCTAAAATATAAATTTATAGGCTACATGCATACACATGACTGTTCATGGTCTCCTATTGTGCAGAACCTTTATTATCTAACATTAATAATGACAAATAAATAATTTTAAAAAATTGAACTGGTTTACAAAAGTTAAGGCTATTAAGTAGTCAATTCTTTGAACAAACCACCAAGCAAAAATACATCATGCAAACCCTGAGTTCTGTCTTCCTCTAAATTAACTCAAAATCTCTCATCTGAATTATATAGTATACCATACAATATAACATACACTAATATAATAGGACAATTAGCCTGGATGTTTTTGGATAAAGAATAGAAAAACAGGTTCTGATCATTTTTAAGGCCATTCTGCAGAACAAACTGTGGTGTTAGGCAATCCCTGCCATATAACACCAGTTTACAGGCTTGTTATAAACTGAGGAGACTAGCATGAAGTGACTGGATAAGTAACATGCATATTCACAGAGTTAGCGTAAATGTGAATTTTTGACAAAGCAACATTTACCATTACCATCTCATTTATGACTATCTTCAGTTTCCTGTGCTTTATTAAGATAAATAATGCTCTGACCAATAACTAAACCTGTGCAAGTATTGTGGTCATGGATCTATAACAAGCCATTCAAAGAGCTCATGAGGCCTTTTACCAAAAGGTGGACTACTTTGAAATAATAATAAGCTGACTTCATGAAAGCTATACATCTGCTATAATTAAATAAGCTTGCGAGACAAGTGTGCTACACATTATTGTTCAGATTAAATAAGAACAGCAACAATAATTATGATTATTATGATAAGCCAATGTATGTTATGATTTGGGAATGATATCAAGGCCTCTGACCGATACATTAAGAAACCGATGCCTCGTTAATGTGCAATCAGAGATTGCAGAAACATAGATGAGAGAACAGTGCAATGTCAACAATAGCATAAGCAGCACTTCTTATCTGGATTAAACAAGTGGTATGTTCATATCATCAGCAGTTGTAATAATCATAATCCAGACTTTACAGACTGAAGAGGAAGGGTGTGGACTATAAAAACACATAGTTTAATATTAAAGAAATACGATGAATGAAATAAGATAAATGTAAACAACTTAAAAGTA
Organism: Thunnus thynnus; assembly: GCF_963924715.1. Classification (NCBI taxonomy): domain Eukaryota; kingdom Metazoa; phylum Chordata; class Actinopteri; order Scombriformes; family Scombridae; genus Thunnus; species Thunnus thynnus. Next base: position 4,462,782 of record NC_089529.1, read on the forward strand.
TAAAGTAAAAAATTATACAAATATATAAAAATATTTAAGGGACAATGTACAGCGAGTGGGTCATTATTGTGAAATGAACCCCGACAGAGTGATGCAGGACCCGATGCAAAGCAAATGCAAATGAATTAAAAATTAACTCTTTAATAACGTTGGGAACAAACCCCACATTATGAGATCAGTGCTCATCAACATCTTGCTGAAACATTTTTCACGCTAATGTAATGTCATTTTTCCTTAAAAAGTTATTTGGTCATCAAAATAGATGCCGATTGATATTCCGTCAGTCGACTAATCGATTAATCGTTGCAGCTCTCATTTTTTGTTCTCCTGTTTTCAGCAGAAAGTAGTGAACACAAAACAATGTCAGAAAATAGTTATAATAGTTGTATAGATATGAATGGTGGTGACATGACAAATATAACCAACCAATGTGTTTATGATTAAATTGTTTACAAGAGCACAAAGTTCTTCATAGGTCTAGTCTCTTAATTTTGCTCTCAAAGTGCACCAGATTGACGCATTTAACTTTAAAATGTACACAATTTTCTGGCATGAAAAGTTTCTATCTGTGTGCCACAATGTAACTCCTCACTGGAGGGGTTAGCTGTTTTGACATAGATGAAACCTTGTTCAGCTTTTGCCACAGTCCATGCAAAACCAGTAGATGACTGGTCAGTGTAGCATGGTTCAAACACACCTGCATAGCCATTAAGTACCAGTCCTTTAAGTGATCCATCCAGTTTAGCAGTGATGACCATCTCTGACCTGGCAGGAACTGGAACTGTAGGAGATACTGTAACCTCAGTTAGTTTAGGGACACACTGGTGTGGGCTGACTAATACTTACATCACTATTGATACATCACTTCACTGTGCGGTTTATCACTCCGCCCAATCTAAACTATCTTAAACACTACAGACAAGCTACATATTGTCACATAGTTCCTAATTTACATAAAAATATAAAGATTGTAACAATTTAACAAGTCATGAACCATTAATCAACTCATGTAAAACATTGAAACAATGCTAAAATAAGATAGTCTTCAAAATAATTCTTAACAAAAATAAATCTCATCTTACAGTGCTATACGTAGTATCTAGATTGTCGGCTCCTGTTGATTGTCTGAAGTTTAAACTAATCAAGTACATGAAATACTTCAGAATTGGTGATAGGCCCAAAAGAAGAACTGGACTGTGGCAGTGAACAGAGCAGGTAGGGCTCCCCATGCAGACACAGGGAGGTTGTGGTGGAAACTTGAAACCTATCAAATAAGTGTCCAGCAGTGATAAAATGGTGTCAAAAGCTGTAGTTATGTCAACTATGTTTGAGGTGAGACCAGTTCATACATTATCTGCATAGTTAGTGAAGTTGAATAATTCTTTTTGAGTTTTAATATTCTTCCAAAAAGAAGCTGCATCAGTGTTACACTTTGAGAAGAAAGGAAGAGAAAGACATGTCATATTCTGATTCAGCAGGTCTTATCATGTCAATAACCCAGTTTGTTTGTCATCTAAATATTTGCCCAATTAATTATGCATTAACTACACTACACCCATAGTTCCAATTCTCTTGAAATATGCTCATATTACCATGCAATAGCAGTATTTGTTGTGGTGCATACTAGAGACCAGACCAGACTACTTCCTCCTTTGGTAGTGCTATAATAACATATAAAATTCCTGTGTAAAACAGCAGGGTTTGATGTCACTACCTTGGCTAATTGTCGTCTTCTGTGTGTGTAATCAGGATGACTTTGTTGGTGTCATAAGACAGAGTAGGCACTGTGGTTAACCATTTTTCCCCAAAAAGTGCACATTTATTGTATCCTGCCAGCAGGAAAACATAGAGACAAGGCTCTACCGTGTTTTCTTTGTGTGAAATGTATATACACACACACACATATATATATATGTATACATATATACAAACACACACACACACACACACACAGATGTGTATATGTGTGTATATATATATGTATATATACATATATATATGAGGGTAGTTACATCATCTTCTTTTCTGTCTTCAGTTTCATCAAAGGTGTTATATATAAAGGTTCTGTGCACAGCATGATAACAGAAAGCTTTCATTAAATTAAATTATATAAATAAAGTAAATAAAGTTCTAAAAAAAATCAACAGAATGACAGAAAGCAGTTCCTGTTAAAAAAAGAAAAACATAAAACTACTTTAAGTCAACATTCCCTAAAATGCAGAAATCCCAGTTGCCCCGATGATACTCAGATACTTTGAATTTGAATCTGTGTTTGCTCACAGAGAAACACACAATTTGTAGGTCAGACCATTAATGAAAGACTTTTTTTGTAAAAATCTGAGGATGGACTAAAGAATATCAGGTACAATAGATTGTCAAACATAAATGTGAATAACATGTCCATTTGCACATTCATTCAGGGACATTTTTTAATTTTGACAACTCAATTTCACGTCAAGGTCCATTTAGTTGCTGTTCTGGAGTTTTCTATCATATCACATAATCTTCCTCAGCAGATGGAGACTGGGCATGTTGAGGGTTTCTTAAAGTTTTTATGCAAATTAATATGAAATACTACAGTTATTTGAAAAAAAATAGGACATGTATCCTTGGAGTTTCTTCACTGTTTCACTGTGTTTGGATCCAGATCCAAATACAGCTTTAAAATTTCAACATGTTTATCTTATGTTGGTATATATGATTTGTGTGTGTGTGTGTGTGTGTGTGTGTGAAAAGTATTTTAAGATACCCTAAGCAGGAACAGAGTCAATCTTTTTCATACAACTGTTGGGAAACTTAAAACTGACAAATAAAACACATTTATTTTAAAACTAAAACTAGTACTTTTGTGGCAGAATCATGAGATTGTTCTAATCTCTTATTCTGTGGGAACCTTCCAAAGCATGTTCTGTTACATGTACCACTACAATAAACGTGTTATGTCATCATAATTAGTCTTACTCTGGGAAAATTTTTGGTTCCTCTATCAATATTTCCTGAGTCACTAACTCAAGAAGGTGGTTGCTCAACACAACCAGTCTACAGCCTATATAACAGCTGCCTCCAGCACAGAAACACAAGTTGCCTACAACGAGGAAACATGAAGACAATCAATCTCAGCATTCTACTAAGCCTGGCAGTCGCAGTTCACTGCGTGCCAATATCACAGGTTACTGTTCAAGATGAGCAATTTGCAGAGGTAGGTGTTCTTGCTTTGCCTTTTTATGCATGTATTCTCACTATGTTGTACTAAAGTTGTGCATTTGAAAACTTTGTTCTCTGAATTCTGATGTTACGTTGTTATAGACACATGAAGAATTTCACCACAGTACCTGCTTGATCCCTGCTGTTAAAATATTAACAGATCTTTTCTTCCTGCATGGAGTATATTAGTATATTCTGCAGATGATGCATATTTAAGTATGTAACTTTGATTTTCTCTCACAGAGCTACCTGAAGAAATTCTTCAACCTAACTGAGGAGACCGGTCCAACTATCAGACGGGGGATCAGCCCAGCGGTCAAGAAGCTGACTGAGATGCGGCGATTCTTTGGTCTCCAGATGACCGGGACGCTGGATGCTGACACCATGGCGATGATGAAAAAGCCCCGCTGTGGCGTTCCGGATGTGGACTCTGCTCGTTTCTCCACCTTTGGAAATAAGTGGCAGAAAAACAGTCTTACGTACAGGTGAATGATCTAAAGAGAGAATGTGTGAGAGACTAACTTTAGGCATTGCATGTGATAAATTATTGAAGTATATTCTATATTTTTCTGTCTTACAGGATTGAGAACTACACACCTGACATGTCTGTGGCAGAGGTAGATGACTCCATAGAGAAAGCACTGCAGGTTTGGGCCAAAGTCACTCCTCTGAGATTCACAAGAATCTACAGCGGCATAGCTGACATCATGATCTCCTTTGGCCGCCGATGTGAGTACTAAACAACATTTACTGAGTATGTCCCACTTATACACTTTCTCTATGCTCAGTTTATTAGTTGTGATGTTCTTAAGATTCTTGGCTTTAACTACATGCTGTTTCTGTGTCTTGAAGTTCTGATTTGCACTTTTTTTTAACAGTAATTCATGTAATGGCTTGTAATTCTATCCAGTTTGCCAAACCTGACATAAATATGCTTCTTTTAACAGCACATGGTGATTTTTACCCCTTTGATGGCCCTGATGGCACTCTTGCCCATGCCTTCGCCCCAGCCCCTGGCATTGGAGGAGATGCTCATTTTGACGATGATGAGACCTTCACCTTCCGCTCAAACTCTGGTGAGTTATTTATGCCCAGCATAGTGTCTGATTTTACTTCTTTACTACTCAGTGTATATTTTCATATACATGATATATTGTATGCTCCTCATTGAGAGGATCTGTATATGACTTGTAATTCTGTCTTTTCTGCTGTAGGATACGTCCTGTTCATGGTAGCTGCCCATGAGTTTGGCCACTCCCTGGGCTTGTCTCACTCTACAGATCCTGGTGCTCTCATGTATCCCAACTACTCATACGGAAACCCTGACACCTTTGTTCTCCCCCGGGATGATGTCAACGGCATCCAGTCTCTCTATGGTTAGTACTAACTGACCGATTCATAGCTGCCTGTTTGCACAAATAGCACTCAGCCTAAATCTCTGAGGAACTCCTGAACATAACATTACTCTGACTTTATTCAACCTCCAGGTCCAAACCCTGATAAGGATCCAGTCCAGCCTGAACCTCAGCCTCCCACCACCCCTGATGCCTGTGATTCTACCATGGTATTGGACGCTGTGGCCACCCTGCGAGGAGAGATGTACTTCTTCAAAGACAGGTATCGCAGACATAGAATGCTCAAATATCTGAATACTGAAGTCCATTCTGAGTGTTTTCTCTTCACACAAGAGCAGGTTTATGAACTCATTTGTGTTCTTGTGTGTTCTCAGCTTCTTCTGGCGTAGCTACCCTCAGAGCGATACACCTCAGCAAAGTCTCATCACAAACTTCTGGCCTAATGCCCTTGTCAACATCGATGCTGCTTATGAGAGCAAACAATCAGACAATGTCCTACTCTTTAAAAGTATGTGTTCCCTTTATCTACCTAAAACTCCTAATCTGACACTATTTTCAAGTGCACATTATTAACCCTTACATGTTTACTAAAAAGTATTTTCTTTGAATCTCCTTACAGATCGTAAAGTGTGGGCTTTCAGTGGCTATGACCTTGTACCTGGCTATCCTAAAACAATTTCCAGTTTTGGTCTGCCCAAAAGTGTGAAGAAAATCGATGCTGTTATGTATGACGTGGACTCTCGCAAGACTCTGTTCTTTGTGGGCAGATATTACTACAGGTGTGTTCAAATGACGTGATCTGAAATCAATTCAGGTGACTGGTTTAGATGTGACGATAGTTTACATGATGGTGTACAAATAGTGAATCGGTCTAATTCTTGTCTGTGTGTCTGTAGTTATGATGAGACCAAACAGACTATGGACGAGGGATTCCCCAAACGTGTTGATGAGACCTTCTCTGGCATGATCGGCAAGGTGACGGCAGCTCTCCAGTACAGAGGTGAGTAGCATTCAAGGCTGATCTGAGTTTTCCAAATCAGGACTATTGAAATGAGAGAATGTTTACAGTTACTGTGAATCCTTCCAGTCTTTATCAAACACAGACACTAACACTGATTCTCTGTTCTCCAGGTTTCACTTATCTCTACAGTGGACCCCAAATGTTTGAGTACAGCATGGCGAGTGGCAGGTTGTTCCGTGTGCTGGAAAACAGCTACTTCTTGCGTTGCACTAACTTCTAGACCAGATGACAACAGAAGTTGTTAAAAAGTTTACATAACTTGTAATAACATATTCTATAATATCTAATTATATTGTTACAGAATTAAGGGTATATACTGGATATATGCCCCTTCTTATAAACAGCACCTTACACTTTTTTTTAAAATACTTTAATGAAATTGCATTTTTGCAGCACCAGCCATTGCTTATTTTTTTACTTATTCAAAGTTAATTTAATTCTAATTTATTGTATTTTATTTGTAATTCTTTTTCAAAATGTTGCTGTTGCTATGTTGTTGATGCATTCATTTTGTGTAACTTAAAACTCATAAATTATTTTTTATCATTTTCATAATTGCACGTCTGCATAGATTTGAACACCACTGTGACAACACATATGAATGTATGCATGTAAAAACTGTGAAAATAAATTGGCTCCTTGAATTAACAAATAAAAGTTGTTTACATACATTTTTAAGTATATTTTGTTGTTATTTTGCTAAACCAAAAGAGTACTGATAGTGACATGATGTGGCTTGCGCATTTTCTCAACAAGACTGACATTTGTTTTTTAGCTTATAATGTATGACGAACAAAGTTACTAGCAGTCAGTAGTGCAGTGCAGTAGTGTAGAGTAACTTTTCATCATAGAGATGTGGAAATATGTAGTACTACACAAGAAACATAGAGATACAACTGCTAATAATTACATTATGCAAATGCTTAGCTACAATACCGTATACTGTAATACCTATTGAGACTTAAGTAGGTATAATGTTTACCATGTTGAATATGTTAGTTTAGCATGATGGCATGCTAACATTTGCTAATCAGCACTAAATACAATGTGCAGCTGAGCCTGATGGAAATGTCAATACTTTTGCAGGCACAGAGTTTGGTCAGAGGCGGTTCTAGATATTTTTAACTGTGGGGGCAATAGGATTGGGATATGTAGAGGTTGCCACAATGTGTAGTTAATGTGCATGCACAGCACACAGATTTTTTAATATGCATTAATAATGGCCTAATAGTAGGCTAAAATATAAATTTATAGGCTACATGCATACACATGACTGTTCATGGTCTCCTATTGTGCAGAACCTTTATTATCTAACATTAATAATGACAAATAAATAATTTTAAAAAATTGAACTGGTTTACAAAAGTTAAGGCTATTAAGTAGTCAATTCTTTGAACAAACCACCAAGCAAAAATACATCATGCAAACCCTGAGTTCTGTCTTCCTCTAAATTAACTCAAAATCTCTCATCTGAATTATATAGTATACCATACAATATAACATACACTAATATAATAGGACAATTAGCCTGGATGTTTTTGGATAAAGAATAGAAAAACAGGTTCTTATCATTTTTAAGGCCATTCTGCAGAACAAACTGTGGTGTTAGGCAATCCCTGCCATATAACACCAGTTTACAGGCTTGTTATAAACTGAGGAGACTAGCATGAAGTGACTGGATAAGTAACATGCATATTCACAGAGTTAGCGTGAATGTGAATTTTTGACAAAGCAACATTTACCATTACCATCTCATTTATGACTATCTTCAGTTTCCTGTGCTTTATTAAGATAAATAATGCTCTGACCAATAACTAAACCTGTGAAAGTATTGTGGTCATGGATCTATAACAAGCCATTCAAAGAGCTCATGAGGCCTTTTACCAAAAGGTGGACTACTTTGAAATAATAATAAGCTGACTTCATGAAAGCTATACATCTGCTATAATTAAATAAGCTTGCAAGACAAGTGTGCTACACATTATTGTTCAGATTAAATAAGAATAGCAACAATAATTATGATTATTATGATAAGCCAATGTATGTTATGATTTGGGAATGATATCAAGGCCTCTGACCGATACATTAAGAAACCGATGCCTCGTTAATGTGCAATAAGAGATTGCAGAAACATAGATGAGAGAACAGTGCAATGTCAACAATAGCATAAGCAGCACTTCTTATCTGGATTAAACAAGTGGTATGTTCATATCATCAGCAGTTGTAATAATCATAATCCAGACTTTACAGACTGAAGAGGAAGGGTGTGGACTATAAAAACACATAGTTTAATATTAAAGAAATACGATAAATGAAATAAGATAAATGTAAACAACTTAAAAGTATAAAGTAAAAAATTATACAAATATATAAAAATATTTAAGGGACAATGTACAGCGAGTGGGTCATTATTGTGAAATGAACCCCGACAGAGTGATGCAGGACCCGACGCAAAGCAAATGCAAATGAATTAAAAAATAACTCTTTAAAAAGTTCTTTCTTGTTGGGAACAAACCCCACATTATGAGATCAGTGCTCATCAACATCTTGCTGAAACATTTTTCACGCTAATGTAATGTCATTTTTCCTTAAAAAGTTATTTGGTCATCAAAATAGATACCGATTGATATTCCGTCAGTCGACTAATCGATTAATCGTTGCAGCTCTCATTTCTTGTCCTCCTGTTTTCAGCAGAAAGTAGTGAACACAAAACAATGTCAGAAAATAGTTATAATAGTTGCATAGATATGAATGGTGGTGACATGACAAATATAACCAACCAAGGTGTTTATGATTAAATTGTTTACAAGAGCACAAAGTTCTTCATAGGTCTAGTCTCTTAATTTTGCTCTCAAAGTGCACCAGATTGATGCATTTAACTTTAAAATGTACACAATTTTCTGGCATGAAAAGTTTCTATCTGTGTGCCACAATGTAACTCCTCACTGGAGGGGTTAGCTGTTTTGACATAGATGAAACCTTGTTCAGCTTTTGCCACAGTCCATGCAAAACCAGTAGATGACTGGTCAGTGTAGCATGGTTCAAACACACCTGCATAGCCATTAAGTACCAGTCCTTTAAGTGATCCATCCAGTTTAGCAGTGATGACCATCTCTGACCTGGCAGGAACTGGAACTGTAGGAGATACTGTAACCTCAGTTAGTTTAGGGACACACTGGTGTGGGCTGACTAATACTTACATCACTATTGATACATCACTTCACTGTGCGGTTTATCACTCCGCCCAATCTAAACTATCTTAAACACTACAGACAAGCTACATATTGTCACATAGTTCCTAATTTACATAAAAATATAAAGATTGTAACAATTTAACAAGTCATGAACCATTAATCAACTCATGTAAAACATTGAAACAATGCTAAAATAAGATAGTCTTCAAAATAATTCTTAACAAAAATAAATCTCATCTTACAGTGCTATACGTAGTATCTAGATTGTCGGCTCCTGTTGACTGTCTGAAGTTTAAACTAATCAAGTACATGAAATACTTCAGAATCGGTGATAGGCCCGAAAGAAGAACTGGACTGTGGCAGTGAACAGAGCAGGTAGGGCTCCCCATGCAGACACAGGGAGGTTGTGGTGGAAATTTGAAACCTATCAAATAAGTGTCCAGCAGTGATAAAATGGTGTCAACAGCTTCAGTTATATCAACTATGTTTTAAGATCAACTATGTTAGTTCCAATTCTCTTGAAATATGCTCATATTACCATGCAATAGCAGTATTTGTTGTGGTGCATACAAGAGACCAGACCAGACTACTTCCTCCTTTGGTAGTGCTATAATAACATATAAAATTCCTGTGTGAAACAGCAGGGTTTGATGTCACTACCTTGGCTAATTGTCATCTTCTGTGTGTGTAATCAGGATGACTTTGTTGGTGTCATAAGACAGAGTAGGCACTTTGGTTAACCATTCCTCCCCAAAAAGTGCACATTTATTGTATCCTACCAGCAGGAAAACATAGAGACAAGGCACTACCGTGTTTTCTTTGTGTGAAATATATACACACACACACACACATATATGTATACATATATACAAACACACACACACACACACACACACACAGACGTGTATATATGTATATATATATATATACATATATGTATATGAGGGTAGTTACATCATCTTCTTTTCTGTCTTCAGTTTCATCAAAGGTGTTATATATAAAGGTTCTGTGCACAGCATGATAACAGAAAGCTTTCATTAAATTAAATTATATAAATAAAGTAAATAAAGTTCTAAAAAAATCAACAGAATGACAGAAATCAGTTCCTGTTAAAAAAAGAAAAACATAAAACTACTTTAAGTCAACATTCCCTAAAATGCAGAAATCCCAGTTGCCCCGATGATACTCAGATACTTTGAATTTGAATCTGTGTTTGCTCACAGAGAAACACACAATTTGTAGGTCAGACCATTAATGAAAGACTTTTTTTGTAAAAATCTGAGGATGGACTAAAGAATATCAGGTACAATAGATTGTCAAACATGCATATGGTGCGAACACTGCTGTAGCTTCATACTGTTAAAAAAAACCCCAACCTAAATCGGCCTGTTTCAGACAGAGGCTGAACTGAGGAGCTGTGTAAAGGGTCAGTATGAGTTAAATTAGGAGTTTTTTTGAACTTTTTTTTGAACTGTAAATTATGCAGATATCTATCTATCTATCTATCTATCTATCTATCTACATATATATATATATATATATATATATATACATACATATGTAGACCTGTAAATGTGAATAACATGTCCCCTTTAATAACATTTGGCGGAAAATTAGGCCATGACACAATGCACCATGCAGATCTGGATCCATTTGCACATTCATTCTGGGACATTTTTTAATTTTGACAACTCAATTTCACGTCAAGGTCCATTTAGTTGCTGTTCTGGAGTTTTCTATCATATCACATAATCTTCCTAAGCAGATAGAGACTGGGCATGTTGAGGGTTTCTTAATGTTGCATTTCTTACACAAATTAATATGAAATACTACAGTTATTTGAAAAAAAACTATGACCTTGGAGTTTCTTCACTGTTTCCAGATCCAAATACAGCTTTAAAATTTCAACATGTTTATCTTATGTTGGTATATATGATTTTTGTGTGTATGTGTGAAAAGTATTTTAAGATACCCTAAGCAGGAACAGAGTCAATCTTTTTCATACAACTGTTGGGAAACTTAAAACTGACAAATAAAACACATTTATTTTAAAACTAAAACTAGTACTTTTGTGGCAGAATCATGAGATTGTTCTAATCTCTTATTCTGTGGGAACCTTCCAAAGCATGTTCTGTTACATGTACCACTACAATAAACGTGTTATGTCATCATAATTAGTCTTACTCTGGGAAAATTTTTGGTTCCTCTATCAATATTTCCTGAGTCACTAACTCAAGAAGGTGGTTGCTCAACACAACCAGTCTACAGCCTATATAACAGCTGCCTCCAGCACAGAAACACAAGTTGCCTACAACGAGGAAACATGAAGACAATCAATCTCAGCATTCTACTAAGCCTGGTAGTCGCAGTTCACTGCGTGCCAATATCACAGGTTACTGTTCAAGATGAGCAATTTGCAGAGGTAGGTGTTCTTGCTTTGCCTTTTTATGCATGTATTCTCACTATGTTGTACTAAAGTTGTGCATTTGAAAACTTTGTTCTCTGAATTCTGATGTTACGTTGTTATAGACACATGAAGAATTTCACCACAGTACCTGCTTGATCCCTGCTGTTAAAATATTAACAGATCTTTTCTTCCTGCATGGAGTATATTAGTATATTCTGCAGATGATGCATATTTAAGTATGTAACTTTGATTTTCTCTCACAGAGCTACCTGAAGAAATTCTTCAACCTAACTGAGGAGACCGGTCCAACTATCAGACGGGGGATCAGCCCAGCGGTCAAGAAGCTGACTGAGATGCGGCGATTCTTTGGTCTCCAGATGACCGGGACGCTGGATGCTGACACCATGGCGATGATGAAAAAGCCCCGCTGTGGCGTTCCGGATGTGGACTCTGCTCGTTTCTCCACCTTTGGAAATAAGTGGCAGAAAAACAGTCTTACGTACAGGTGAATGATCTAAAGAGAGAATGTGTGAGAGACTAACTTTAGGCATTGCATGTGATAAATTATTGAAGTATATTCTATATTTTTCTGTCTTACAGGATTGAGAACTACACACCTGACATGTCTGTGGCAGAGGTAGATGACTCCATAGAGAAAGCACTGCAGGTTTGGGCCAAAGTCACTCCTCTGAGATTCACAAGAATCTACAGCGGCATAGCTGACATCATGATCTCCTTTGGCCGCCGATGTGAGTACTAAACAACATTTACTGAGTATGTCCCACTTATACACTTTCTCTATGCTCAGTTTATTAGTTGTGATGTTCTTAAGATTCTTGGCTTTAACTACATGCTGTTTCTGTGTCTTGAAGTTCTGATTTGCACTTTTTTTTAACAGTAATTCATGTAATGGCTTGTAATTCTATCCAGTTTGCCAAACCTGACATAAATATGCTTCTTTTAACAGCACATGGTGATTTTTACCCCTTTGATGGCCCTGATGGCACTCTTGCCCATGCCTTCGCCCCAGCCCCTGGCATTGGAGGAGATGCTCATTTTGACGATGATGAGACCTTCACCTTCCGCTCAAACTCTGGTGAGTTATTTATGCCCAGCATAGTGTCTGATTTTACTTCTTTACTACTCAGTGTATATTTTCATATACATGATATATTGTATGCTCCTCATTGAGAGGATCTGTATATGACTTGTAATTCTGTCTTTTCTGCTGTAGGATACGTCCTGTTCATGGTAGCTGCCCATGAGTTTGGCCACTCCCTGGGCTTGTCTCACTCTACAGATCCTGGTGCTCTCATGTATCCCAACTACTCATACGGAAACCCTGACACCTTTGTTCTCCCCCGGGATGATGTCAACGGCATCCAGTCTCTCTATGGTTAGTACTAACTGACCGATTCATAGCTGCCTGTTTACACAAATAGCACTCAGCCTAAATCTCTGAGGAACTCCTGAACATAACATTACTCTGACTTTATTCAACCTCCAGGTCCAAACCCTGATAAGGATCCAGTCCAGCCTGAACCTCAGCCTCCCACCACCCCTGATGCCTGTGATTCTACCATGGTATTGGACGCTGTGGCCACCCTGCGAGGAGAGATGTACTTCTTCAAAGACAGGTATCGCAGACATAGAATGCTCAAATATCTGAGTACTGAAGTCCATTCTGAGTGTTTTCTCTTCACACAAGAGCAGGTTTATGAACTCATTTGTGTTCTTGTGTGTTCTCAGCTTCTTCTGGCGTAGCTACCCTCAGAGCGATACACCTCAGCAAAGTCTCATCACAAACTTCTGGCCTAATGCCCCTGTCAGCATCGACGCTGCTTATGAGAGCAAACAATCAGACAATGTCCTACTCTTTAAAGGTATGTGTTCTCTTAATCTACCTAAAATTCCTAATCTGACACTATTTTCAAGTGCACATTATTAACCCTTACATGTTTACTAAAAAGTATTTTCTTTGAATCTCCTTACAGATCGTAAAGTGTGGGCTTTCAGTGGCTATGACCTTGTACCTGGCTATCCTAAAACAATTTCCAGTTTTGGTCTGCCCAAAAGTGTGAAGAAAATCGATGCTGTTATGTATGACGTGGACTCTCGCAAGACTCTGTTCTTTGTGGGCAGATATTACTACAGGTGTGTTCAAATGACGTGATCTGAAATCAATTCAGGTGACTAATTTAGACGTGACAATGGTTTACAAGATGGTGTACAAATAGTGAATCGGTCTAATTCTTGTCTGTGTGTCTGTAGTTATGATGAGACCAAACAGACTATGGACGAGGGATTCCCCAAACGTGTTGATGAGACCTTCTCTGGCATGACCAGCAAGGTGACGGCAGCTCTCCAGTACAGAGGTGAGTAGCATTCAAGGCTGATCTGAGTTTTCCAAATCAGGACTATTGAAATGAGAGAATGTTTACAGTTACTGTGAATCCTTCCAGTCTTTATCAAACACAGACACTAACACTGATTCTCTGTTCTCCAGGTTTCACTTATCTCTACAGTGGACCCCAAATGTTTGAGTACAGCATGGCGAGTGGCAGGTTGTTCCGTGTGCTGGAAAACAGCTACTTCTTGCGTTGCACTAACTTCTAGACCAGATGACAACAGAAGTTGTTAAAAAGTTTACATAACTTGTAATAACATATTCTATAATATCTAATTATATTGTTACAGAATTAAGGGTATATACTGGATATATGCCCCTTCTTATAAACAGCACCTTACACTTTTTTTAAAATACTTTAATGAAATTGCATTTTTGCAGCACCAGCCATTGCTTATTTTTTTACTTATTCAAAGTTAATTTAATTCTAATTTATTGTATTTTATTTGTAATTCTTTTTCAAAATGTTGCTGTTGCTATGTTGTTGATGCATTCATTTTGTGTAACTTAAAACTCATAAATTATTTTTTATCATTTTCATAATTGCACGTCTGCATAGATTTGAACACCACTGTGACAACACATATGAATGTATGCATGTAAAAACTGTGAAAATAAATTGGCTCCTTGAATTAACAAATAAAAGTTGTTTACGTACATTTTTAAGTATGTTTTGTTGTTATTTTGCTAAACCAAAAGATAAAGTACTGATAATGTCATGATATTGCTTGTGCATTTTCTCAACATGACATTTGTCTTTTAGCTTATATTGTATTACAAACAAAGTTACTAGCAGTCAGTAGTGTAGAGTAACTTTTCATCATAGAGATGTGAAAATATGTAGTACTACACAAGAAACATAGAGATACAACCACTAATAACTACATTATGATGCTTAACTACTATACTGTATACTGTAATACCTAGTTTAGCATGATAGCATGCTAACATTTGCTAATCAGCACTAAATATAATGTGCAGCAGGGCTTGGACGTTTTCGAGGTAGTCCAAAGAGGCCCCTGCTTCGTTTAAATCAAGAACGGGGAAAATCTACTTTGTGTCCTTTGAGAAATGTTGAGGCTCGGGATTCCTGATCCCACAGTCCAGGCGCTGATAGTTTTAAAAGTGTGTACGCAAGGCGAAGGGCTTGCTGAGTCTTCGTCCATTTGGCTTCAGACCACTGCTACTGTACCACGGAGAAAAGTGTGAAAAGAACTTTGATGCTGATGTTGTTGAAATCTGTTTGTGTGTAATGTCTTAATGTGTGTGTGTGTGTGTGTGTGTGTGTGTGTGTGTGTGTGTGTGTGTGTGTGTGTGAAAATGGGCGACAAAACGCCCAAAGCAGTGAGTAGAACAGAATCTACAAACGAATGAATCAACTCACCAAAAGTTAAGGCTACCTGTGTTTCAGTAGAAAACAAAAGTAGCAATTTGGAACTGAAAAGTCAATCTGTCATTGATAAGCAACATGCCGAAGCAAACGCACTCAGACCCACAGAAACACACGCCGGCTGGAATTGTTGGTAGACTGAAAGGATGGACTTTTGTCTGTTTCCATTTTCTTCCCTTATGAATGAGTGGATGTATGGTGTGTGGCCATATGAGGGAGCGTGTGATAGAGATAAACTTCAAATCACTGAACTCAATGTTAAGGCTAACCTTGGTAACCATGGTAATGCTGATTTACTCTTTATCAGAGAGGCCTCTGCTTTCCCCAAACATCACAGAGGGTTCCCGAGTCTCAAGGAGAGGAGAGAATGTCTCCTTTCTGCTTAAGAATTACAGTATGACCTCAAGACCCAGGCTTGACCCAGTGTAACCCAATTTCCCTAAAGATGGAAAATTCCATAGCACCAACCATGTGCCAATTAAGCTAGATGAATCAGAAAGTAAACATATTGCTTTTTATAATGAATACAGTAGTTGAAATAAATAAATAAATGACTGAGTGAATGAATGGGTGAAATTTGGGACAAGGGAGTTGGGGTGGGCGTGGTCACATTGAGCGTGGCCTCTATTCCATTACATTCCATGTCAATGAACAGTAAAACATGTGAAAGTCAAAACTCAATGCTAAAATGTATTATTTTTGTTCGTGAAGTCAACTGTCATTAGAAAAAAGACACACAGTGACTGTGTTGTATGTAACAGTGTGTAAATCATTATCTGTTACATAAAATTCAGTTCGTTTCTTCATTTCATCAGTGCGATGCTGATCACATCCGTCTGTGCGATACGCATGTCAGATCACTCCTCCATGGCTGCCTACAGCTACACTTCCCCCTGTTCTGAAGATTGCAATATAGATTGCAAATATATATTTCAAAATTACTACATATTGTTTCTAGAGCAGCAATAGTAATGTTTACCTCAGTAAGTCACTATATAAATTCAATAATACCTCACTGGAAACAAATCTAGTATTCCTGAGTTCAGTTGACTCACAATGTTAATACCTAGTTCAGTTCATTTTTACGGCGTGTTCATTTTGAAACAACTGAACCAATTACTGTAACTGGTGGCTTAATTTTAAATTTCAGAGGGATTAAAATATAGAATAATTTAAAGTAACATCAGACTCTAACTCTTGATATTATGTAGATCAGTTTGTACAGATGGATAAAGCGAGATAGTATGACTCTGAGGATGATAGGACGCGGCTCTTTTCCAAGAGATTAACATCTTCAACCGGATGTTTGCTCACCTTCGACAAGCTCTCAAGGAAACGAAACGATGATAAAGACAAACTTTCCAATTCTATGCAGACTCTACTTCCTTCAACCCTCTCGCTGGCAGCTCAAATCCTCCCGCTCATTCGGGTTGATGATGACATCACAACGCCGCCTTTTACAACAGAGCCCAGACTTCTTCAGCGGTCGATGCGATTCATTTGGGCGCAAATGGGCGCTCTCACAACTGCACTGAGACCCTTTAGAGGAAGTGGTCTCGGTCTGGTCCCAAACAAACTCTGGAGTGATTTGTTTCTGGTGGGAATATGATCCAACCCGACTACTCTGCAAGTGTGAGCTAAAAGGCTCCTGTAGCCAGGTGAGCTTTGCATAGTGGCATGTGGATGAGTGAATTTAACAATTGCTAACAGCTAGCCAGAGAATGAATCAGACATGGACTAGTGCAACGTAGTATGTTGTATTTGGCCTGGCGACCTCCTTCAGGACCTTCTACCTGTGTTTATGTTTTTGCCCCCACCCCAGTCACATCTGACCAATGAGTGAAGTGAATATATGTTATATATTAACATATAGTATATGTTCTCATATGACTTGTAGTGCTGCATTTTTGCTCACAAAGAAACCAAACCAAGGGGAAAATGCACCAAGTTCACCAACTCACCAACTGATTTGGACCAGAGCAAACTAATAAAGGTGTGAAAATGCCCTAAGTCTTCAAATCTTAATAATGGAGCAATTATTTCCAAAACTAGTGCAGTGCCTGTTAAAAATGTGCCAATTGCTTGGCCTCCAGCTGCTACTTAAATGCCTAGAAAAATGAATACAGTTGAGGTGAGGAGTATATACACCAACAACAACGAAGGAAACTAACATTCTGTTATACACAGATGTTATAAATAATAAGTAATGTAATAGTAAATAAATGTTATTTTCTCATTTCAAGTAAAATAAGTAATATGCCCTATGGCTTTATGTAGGTTTCCAGAAAAGTTAGTAATGTGCATTTTTTCAAACGAATCAGGTGGGTTTTAACCAGGATTGTGCAGAAAACTGTCAATCTAATCTGGCAACACTACTGAATTATTGGGCTCTGAGCACTTCCAAAATGCGGGTGACCTATGCTCAACAATGTACCTGAACACCTCCTGTGTAGTCACTTGCAGTTGCTGCTGATGTGCTAAACGTGCTGCTCTGTTTTTGCTGTCTACTTTTCTCTTTTTGGAGTACTTTTCTCTGACTCATGTCACGCCTCATCTCTGGTCTCTCGCTGACAAGCTGGAGTCAGTCAGCAGTCCCCTGAAGCTCTGCCCTGCCCCTGCACAGAGCAAAGCGCCTCACTGATCACTGGTTTATTCAAAGGTTATTTATATGAAATGTATAGCATGTCCAAATTGCATCAAATTTGACAATGCACTTCCTTGGGTCCCCAGCCATACACCCACCTAGTGTGAAGTCAATTGGATGAACGATTTAAGATATACATTAAGGACATACATACAGACAGAGAGTCCTTCCTTTAGTAGAGAGATGACCACCAGCACACTTATTAGAGGGCCTGAATTTAGAGATTGAGACCAGAATGAAAAAAATTATTGACTGTATTTCATGAGAGAAGTTGATGCTTTTTTAAAGGTTCAATGTGTAACAATTGGCCAGAATGTAGTTTAAAACATCCCAAAATTAACTAAAGTTATCAACAGAATGTGAAGAAGTAACAGTTTTGAGGTTATGTCAAAGACCTATACGTATTGTGTTGCAGAGGTATCTACTGAAGTTAGCATGCTAACCAGCTAGCTCCAGCCCTGTCTGGCCTGTACTGTCTTTTAATACCCCTTTGTACCACAGGGGCGATAGTGAGTCACTGTAGTGTCCAGTCTGGCCTCAGTCCAACATGAGAGGAAGAAGTAGTGCTGCTGTGGTAATAGCAAAGACAGGCTGAATGTTATTGAAATTTATACTGTAGGATTGCTAATATGTCACTTTATTCAATTTTAATATTTTTTTCAGGTGAGAAAGTAACCATGTAGATTGCCAATATGTGGTCAATTGCACTGACATTGTCGGAGCAGCAGGCTGCTGCTGCAGACGCTAGCTGGGGAGACATCAGCTGGTCATTTCAATTGGAACTGCACTAGGTTGCACCAGCTATGTGTAAGCTGGCATGAGCCATTTGGCATCATAGTACATTGTAGTAAGCTGAATCAATATTAAAATATCAAATCAACAAATTGGGTCTCTACTGGATTACTGTGTTGTAAAATGTCATGCATTTAATGCAAAAAATGATGCTGTGTGGCAGAAAAACTCCTGTTTTACCATTAGTAAGTTCTGTGACACTTTATGATTTATACCTGCCCTAGGGGCATGTGTGTAACTACTTCTTTGTGACTTAGACTTATGTTGTAACTTATCCTGTGGTGCAACTGCTTTCTGATCTGTGCGGCTCTTTTGTAATTCACCACTGTCTCTAATGTCTCCATTGCATTTTGATATCTTGACAATGCCATAGCACAGAGTCATTGTAAAAGAGTAAGCTTCATGCTATGTCTTTTATGGATTGCCCAAAGTACATAAATCCACTAACAATCCTCCCCTCCACCCAATTGTGGCAGAAATTGTTCTTTTCTTGGGGACACTGTTGACATACATACCCATTACCTCAACAAACGTCCAGATGGGATTCTGCTTTTCTAATGAATTCTTACTGACACTGTCGGAAATTATCCTCACCATGAATTTTCAACCAAATATTTAGATTCCTGTTAAGTGCAATCCCATGGCACAGCTATGGGCAGTGCTTTTGCCCTATCCTATGCCTGTCTTGTTATGGGTCTATGGGAAGAGAGATACATTCATATCCCACTCCAAAACACATTTTGTACAAAATTGCTTTGTGGAAAAGATACATCGATGATATTGTGGTGATATGGAGAGGTGATAGAGGAGAACTGTCTGATTTTCTGAAATATATAAATTCTACTACTAACTATCTTTCTTTCACTATGGAACAGCATGAAACTTTTGTCCACTTTCTAGACCTAACACTTTACAAGGCAAACAACAGTACTATTGAGACTACAGTCTATCGTAAACCCCTCAGCAGAAACACACTTCTAAAGGCTGAGAGTAACCATCCAAAACAACTCAATGTCAATATTCCTATTGGTCAGGTTTTTTAGATTGTGCAGAAACTGCAGTACTGTTACAGATTTCCAGTGTACAGCTGTAGAAATGAAAGAGCGTTTCCAACATAGGGGTTACCCTACATCATACATCTCTTCAGCTTATCAGAAGGCCCTACAGACAGAGAGGGAATCCCTGTTAATTAAGAAAACTAGAGCTACCGCTAATTCCCCACGGATGACTTTCTCTACTGAGTACTCTCCTCTGACAGGCATGGTCAAAAATATTATCCTTACATTGGAATGTCCTCAAAAGTGACCCATCTCTAAATAATATCAGCTCTGTGCCTCCCCTGATCACGTTTAAACATGGCGCGCAATTTGAGGGACAGACTGCTTCATTCTGACACTAAAAAACTACCTACTACTAAACACTGTCTCCTGGCTGCCTAATCAAACTACCGGCTTTTTTTCACTGTGGCCACTGTGCACAATGTTCTAACTCATTGGACACCAAGTACTTTACACATCCACATACTGATAAAAAGTACTTCATTGAATCCTTCATTAACTGCAGCAGCACACATGTTGTCTATATGCTGAAGTGTCCTTGTGGTCTGGTTTATGCTGGACAAACAAAAAGAGCTTTAAAGACTTGCATATCTGAACATTAGACCACAATACATATACGAAACATGGACTATTTTCTGGGGAATTTCACCCTCTCCTAGACGTAGTGACATCATCAACTCACTGCCCGCAGAGAAGAATATTGAATTCCCACACTGAACACGGTGGAGCCCTCAGGCATAAATGAGGAACTGGATTAGTCATGTTTCCTCTGAGTTGTCATACTTTATGGATGTTTGTATCTGTATTTTATGTACTTTATTCCTTTTTTTAGAAAAGTTTTTGTTCTTTTTGTTTCTGACATAGTGTTAGACCTTTCACATTAATGAAGTTAATGAACTAAATTTGTCATGTTTCCTCTAATTTGTCACATTTGATGGATATTTGTACTTGGATTTGTTGTATTTTTATATTTGTGACTTTAAGGGAGGTTTATGTTCTGACTATGGCAACTCCCACCCTTGGATTCATTATCCAATAGACTTGAAACCCTGTTCAACCAATTATCAAATGACAACTACACACCTACTCTAGGTTGATTACATATGTTGTTTGCCTCGTGTCTTTGTCCACTCTGATTCTGATGAGGACATAGTAGTGTTGAAAGGTTAGTCTGTTTGCACAATGAAAGCCTGGGAATTAATCAGTGTGCTCCAGTCCCTTTTATTCTGTGGAAGTCTGCTCTCCTTGAACTGAGAAGCACCTGATTCAGCCATATTTTGCTGGAAGATGTGTGGAGAACCCTGTTTCATCTAGAGCTTGTGTGATATTTCTGTGATTTATGATGCATAACAGGAACACTGTACCAATATAAATAGAAAATAGCTACAATACAACACAATCCTATACAGTAAAATACAAATTTAGCATTAAAGTTTGTCCTATGTATGGACAAAAATTTAACATCTCCCAGATATATTTAATGCAGCTGAGGGGCAAAGAATTCTGTGTGTGTGTGTGTGTGTGTGTGTGTGTGTGTGTGTGTGTGTGTGTGTGTGTGTGTGTGTGCTTGGGAGCATTAATCACACTATGTATAATAATAAACTGGTGGCTGATGAATAATGCGGGAGTGAAAAGTGCTAACTTCAGCATGTAAAACTGTGTTGTAATACTGACTTACTTAATGTCCCCTAAAATAGAATATATTATTTATTGTCCTGAAAACAACAGTAAGTTTTGTTCTTCATGTATTAAATTACAACTTTTGTGTTTTCTATTGATTTGATTTTACAAATTGTGTGATAAACAAATGACTTTTTTATTACATTTTTCAAAAGACTTCAATATTCCAGACTTTGTGCTCAATTGGTCAGATTTTACAGGCAAAAATGCTCACATGTATATTTTATAGAACTACAAATAATAATATTTAATTAATCAGATGTTGCCTTTTTATTGCAACACTGTCATTCTTACTGTTGTTTGTTAGTTAACCTGAGACGCAAGTTGCACAACAAAGACAGTACTGTTCCTCCCAGTGTCCAATGTTAGGAAACAGCAATGTAGTTTTCCATGAATAATAATGTACCAATGTTATGTGAATAGATAAATAATTGCATACTTACATAGATAATTACAGATATATAAGGATGGAAAGCTAGTCAAGTCAAAAAAAATCTAACCATCTTCATGCACAACAGCAGCCATAAATAAATCTCAGACAAGTGATCCGTGGCATTTACAAATACTCCATACTCAGTCAGAATGATTTTGTCATGGATATACTGGATGACCTAACAGTCCAGTAACAGGACTATTGTTCATGACATGACACAGCATGTCTGTGTTTGCTCATAGGGCACACTGCTGCCTTATATGGAGCAACAGCAGCCTGAGGGTAGGAGAAGACAGTTTGTGAGTGACATATTTGAGTTCATGACAGACTGCCTTAAAAGTCTGGGTAAAATGTCAGAATATCTCTCAGAATGTAACCTTAAGCAACAGATATAGAAATCAGCATTTTTTTTTCAAAATGAAAAGAAAAATATGTATGAATATGAAGCAAAGCACTGATTAGAATTTGGTAAATCACTCACACTACTGAGAGCATACAATATGTGTAAGTTTAAGCACTCAGGTTTCATTTGTCAGATATGATTATTGATCACTTATTTGAAAAGGTCATCCACTCAGTACTTAAACTAGGGAAATTTCCTGTGCTGTGTGTCACATGATTGTCATCATAATTACAGTCTTCTTTTGGGGAACTTTTTTGACTACGCAATCAAAGCCAATCTTCTACTTCTATCATCCATAAATGGAATACCTATTGAGTCACTGACTCAAGAAGGTTGTTGCTCAACACGCCCATTCCCCAACACCTACATTCCTAAGCCTATATAATAGCAGGCTCCAGCACAGAGTGGCAAGTTGCATTCAAAGAGGAAACATGAGGTCTCTCAGTCTGTGCATCGTCCTAAACCTTGCAGTAGCAGTTTACTGTGTGCCGGTCTCACAAGTTACTGTGCAAGATGAAAGTTTTGCAGAGGTATGTAGCATGTATTGTTATTTTGCCTTTAAGATCAAGTTTTGCATTTTCAAAACTTTCATTGTTCCTTCATTTCTGAAGATTTTCAGTGATCTAATTCTTGTCTTCTTTTACAGAGCTACCTGAAGAAATTCTTCAACCTAACTGAGGAGAGCGGTCCAACTATCAGACGGGGGATCAGCCCCATAACCAAGAAGCTGACTGAGATGCAGCGATTCTTTGGTCTCCAGATCACCGGGACGCTAGATGCTGACACCATAGCGATGATGAAGAAGCCCCGCTGCGGCGTTCCAGATGACAACATTGCCCGTTTCTCCACCTTTGGAAATAACCTCAAGTGGCAGAAAAACAGTCTTACGTACAGGTGAATGATCTAAAGAGAAAATGTGTGAGAGACTAACTTTAGGCATTGCATGTGATTAATTATTGAAGTATATTCTATACTTTTCTGTCGTACAGGATTGAGAACTACACACCTGACATGTCTGTGGCAGAGGTAGATGACTCCATGGAGAAAGCACTGCAGGTTTGGGCCAAAGTCACTCCTCTGAGATTCACAAGAATCTACAGCGGCACAGCTGACATCATGATCTCCTTTGGCCGCCAATGTAAGTACAAAAGAACTTTTTTATTTTATTTTATATTTTTCATCAATGTGAAACCATATAACTTTGGTGATTACAAAGTAACTTCATTTTATTTGGTTTCACTGTAAAAAAAAAAGCCTTATGACTGAAGCTTATCTCAGTTATTATCCAGACTTAAGCCCAGTGCAGCAGGAGTAAATATCCTAGAGCGTTTGTTGTCACCTCTGCTATAGGGCGTACTGTAGTGCATATTTGAGTGGCATTTATCCTTTAATCACAGGCAATGGACCAATTGCACAGCTGTTACATTATGTGTATTTCTCAACGTCACAAAAAGATAACAATCTTTCCACCGGTGGCTTGCCAGTGCTTGCAGACGAATGCTGTTTTTTCCTTTACATTGTTTTAAGGGTTAAGAATATGCTGAAAATGCTGTGTTCACCATAGCTCAGGCTTGTGGCTGTGATATATCACAAAGCATCTTAGAGTAAGACTAGACTAAGTGCAGCAGATCGGACACTTAAGCAATAAATCCAGTTCTGACTTGTAGATTTTTACAGTTTGCAAAACCTGACATAAATATGCTTCTTTTAACAGCACATGGTGATTATTACCCCTTTGATGGTCCTCAAGGCACTCTTGCCCATGCCTTCGCCCCAAGCCCTGGCATCGGAGGAGATGCTCATTTTGACGATGATGAGAACTTCACCTTCCGCTCAAACAGGGGTGAATTTGTTATTTATTCTCTGCATGTGGTGATATTTTAAACAATTACTGCATCGTCAGTGTGTATCTTGGCATGAAGTGCTGTAACTGACTTGTAATTCCACTGTAGGTTTCGTCCTGTTCATGGTAGCGGCCCATGAGTTTGGCCACTCCCTGGGCTTGTCTCACTCTGATGATCCTGGTGCTCTCATGTACCCCACCTACTCATACAGAAACCCTGATACCTTTGTTCTCCCCCGGGATGATGTCAACGGCATCCAGTCTCTCTATGGTTAGTACTAACTGACTGATTCATAGCTGCCTGTTTACACAAATAGCACTCAGCCTAAATCTCTGAAGAACTCCTGAACATAACATTACTCACCTCCAGGTCCAAACCCTGATAAGGATCCAGTTCAGCCTGGACCTCAGCCTCCCACCACCCCTGATGCCTGTGATTCTACCATGGTATTGGACGCTGTCACCACTCTGCGAGGAGAGATGCTCTTCTTCAAAGACAGGTATCGCAGACAAGTCTATTCTGTGTGTGAGTGTTTTCTCTTCACACAAGAGCGGGTTTATGAACTCATTTGTGTTCTTGTGTGTTCTCAGCTTCTTCTGGCGTAGCTACCCTCAGAGCAGGACACCTCAGCAAAGTCTCATCACAAACTTCTGGCCTAATGCCCCTGTCAACATTGATGCTGCTTATGAAAGCCGAAAGTCAGACAAAATCTTTCTGTTTAAAGGTATGTGTCCTCTTAATCTACCAGAGGCACCAATCTGACACCATTTCAAAATTTACCTGAGTCAACTTAATGTATTTTCTCCATCTTTTAATGCCTGCAGGGCGTAAAGTGTGGGCTTTCGCTGGCTATGATTCTGTACGTGGCTATCCTAAAACACTGACCAGTTTTGGTCTGCCAAGATCTGTGGAGAAAATCGATGCAGTCCTCTATGACAGGGATTCTGGCAAGACTCTATTCTTTGTAGGCAAATATTACTTCAGGTGTGTTCAAAGTAGATATTCATTTCTGGGAACTGACTTCAGTATGAGCTATTTTTCACCCTTTACCATCATTGAATATATCTAATTTTTGTCTGTGTGTTTGTAGTTATGATGAGGCCAGACAGACCATGGACCGGGGATTCCCCAAACGGGTTGATCAGACCTTCTCTGGCATGACCAACAAGGTGACGGCAGCTTTCCAGTACAGAGGTGAGTAATGTTCAAGGCTGATCTGAGTTTGATAAGATATGATAAAATATTCTGTTTTGTCTTTTCAGCCTTTAAAAGAAAAGTTCAACATTTTGGGAAAAACGCTGATTGGCTTTCTTCCAGAGAGTAGATGAGAAGATTGAAACCACTTCCATATCTCTTCCTTAAATATGAAGCTACAGACAGAGGATCATTAACTTTACAAAAAGACTAGAAGCAGGAGGAGACAGCTGGTCTGGCTCTGTCCAAAATAACAAAAACACACCCATTGTACCAACACCTCTAAAGCTCATTAATTGACATGTCATAACATGTTTGATTAATCCATACAAATACTAGTGTAAAAAAAAGTTGTGGTTTTACAAGTGTGGTTATGAGCAGCTATTCTTGCAGTCCTTTCTCAGCAAGGTGCACTGACTTCCCATACTCCCCACTGGTTGCCTGGCAACCTCTTGGTGACGACAAGACCGGTTAATCACTGCACCCTGCCAAGAAACAGCACAGTCCTCTGTAAAACCACAAGATATCACATGATAATTAGTGAGTTCTAGAGATGCCTGTAGGTGGATTTTGGTACCATTTGACAGAGCCAGGCTAGCTGTTTCCCTGCTGACCGGTCTTTATTCTAAGCTAAGCTAAGGATCTTCTGGCTCCAGCTTCATATTTAGCGGACATTGGTATAAATTTCTCATCTAACCCTTGGTCCAAAATGTTGAATTATCTTTAACTAGCACAGAAACACTAACACTAAGCTTCTGTTCTCCAGGTTTTACTTACATCTACAGTGGACCCTACATGTTTGAGTACTACCTGAGGACCGGCAGGTTGTACCGTGTGCTGAGGAACAGCTACTTCTTGCGTTGCACTAACTTCTAGACCAGTTGACTAGTTAAGTTGTTTATGTAGATGCTCATGTAGAATGACAATGAATAAACAATAACCGTGTTAAGGTAGTACAATATTTGTATTATTCTAAATATTATATTTTCAAAATGTATTGCTGTAAACATACAATATTCAAAGAGTTAATTAATGAAGTTTGTTATCTATGTAAACCTGTCTACCTTTCTGTTATATTTGCATTGTAGCATATTGTTGTGTATGAGACTTTTTCAGCCTGCAGCCATGAGATACTGAAATGTTCCATATGAAAGGCTTCTATTGTTTGGACCTTCTTCTTTAAGATGTTTCTTCAAGACAGCAAGTCCACTTGTTTTTGACATATTATCACTGGTAATATTGATGCTGTTCTTTATGTCTGTAATCTAACTATATTATATAGTTGCTATAAGGAAATTCATTTATACAATAAAGGCTCCATCATTAAATATATTTAACTATAAATCAATTAATTTTTATTTGACAGTTAAAGAAAGGTTAAAAAAAGACTTGAGTGTTTTGGAATTTGTGCTAAATGCTAAATTCACAGTTAAATTACATAGTTTTAAATAAAAATATTTTTGAAATCTATTTTTACATTTCTTTTATCCAATTTGTGTTTAGATTTTCCAGTTTGTTCCAACTTTACTCATTTCCACATCTCATTATCTGGCACACTGTGACCAAAAAGTTTTAAAGGTAAAAGATACATTGGCTGTATCAATTAATACATTTTGTTAACCTTTTTCAGACTCTCAGGGTCCTCCACAATTGGATATATATTATCATTCAAGGTGTTGTACTGTATGCATGTATAAATGTAAACTATTTGGCACTATCAATCAACAAATAAATATTTCTTAATAGGACAGTGTAATGTTTCCTTTTTGCAAGTGGGGGTTTTGCATGGTTTTGAATGAGACCTAAAAAACACATGGTTGACACCTTGTCATATCTGTTATGAACAGTTATGTTCAGCACTGCACTTGACTGTCTTAATAACAACTTCAGATTTGCTCTCATGGCTCCCTCTCTTGTCTTTTTTGCTTACTACACCAGTGACACATTATCGTCCATACACCAAAGTGCTCTTTGAAGGAATACCCTAAAATAAATATTCCATTGCCTGTAGTTGCCCTGCATGTATAGAGAAGAGTTTTGTGCCCAAGATTTAGATCAGGAAATTTAACAGATTTCAAAAGTAACCAAAATCAATAATGTAACCCAATTCTAAGTGAACAGTTGGCTGGACCTTAGACTACTTAACCTGTAGAACTCAGACGGTGAGAGCGAACTTTTCAGATCTGACCATAACATCAACTAGCTCACCACAGGGCTGTGTTCTCTCTCCTCATCTATTTTATACACAAACAACTGTCAGTAGGTTTGAAAACTGTTGTATATTGAAATTCGAAGATGTCACAGTCATAATGAGCCTGTTGAATAATGACAAAATGTCTCACAGTCCTGTTATGGATGGCTTTTTAAAATGGTGCCAAGAAGCCTTTTTAGAGTTGAATGCAACTTAAACCAAGGACGTGTTTATTGATTTTAGGTGTCAAGCAACAAGTTCAGTCAGCACTGTAATTAATGGCAAGAGTGTGGAAATAATGGAGTCTTTTAAATACTTAGGCACCATAATTGACCACAAATTATCATTTGAGCAAAACATAAATATGCTGTACAAAAAAAGCCAGCAGTGTCTTTTTTTGTCTGAGACAGCTGGTCAAGTTTCAGGTGGACAGAACTCTGATGACATTGTTTTATAAATCTTTTATTGAAAGTGTCCTTACATTTTCTTATAATTGTTGGTTTGGCTGTCTTAATGTTAAACAAAAAAAAATCATTAAACAGAACGGTCAAAGTAAGCAATAAAATCACTGGAACTAAATTAGGAAGTCTGCCTGACCTCTATAAAAGACAGCTACTAAACAAAGCACAGTCCATACTGTCAGACAGCTCCCATCCCCTGCATCCAGAGTTCCATATCTTGTCTTCTGGCTCGATTTCAGACTGCCACTAGCCAGAACCAACAGATACAAACTCTCTTTTTTACCCTCTGCTATCACTCTGGTAAAGCAAAAGATCATCTCAATACCTTTAGATGAATTTCTTGCATTTGAACTGACATGTTTGACATGTTTTTTTCATCTTTTTTATGCATTCAATGTTTGTTGTTTGTTTGTTTCATGCCCTCTGGGTACGATAAAGTTATTGAATCTTGAATCTTCTCTCTGAGATATTTGCATGTGAGAATCTTGATCAGTGAGGTGATATATTAGAATAGAAGAAAGTTTTGATACAGACAACTTCTTAAAACAAAACACAGTAAGGACATGATACCTCTTGTCTCAACAAGACACTGTGTTCCTGTTGATGGTTCATATTGTACCATTTCTGATCATCATGTTCATGCAGGCCCATGCTACTCCAACTGTCGACCTCGTCTTACCTCTTCTACCTCCTGACTCCCTCTCTCTCACTATACTTATTATCTATCTGCTTTTGCTTTACATGGGCCTGTTCAGACACTCACAGGAATGTTTTTTTGCCCAGTCATGTATCTTTACCTCACATCCAAAACACTGAAATGTGACTGTTTCAGGCAGTAGTGCATTAAACCCTTCATCTGACCAGAGCGTAGGAGGAAGAATAAATAGTATCTGGAGTTATTCCTTCTCCTCTGCAGTGGAAAAAAGGAATCATGGAAGGTGCACTGGCTGTTAATTCAGTGATGATGGTAGTGACTGTAGCACTCTGTGGAGCTGTGCCCACCTCTTCACCCAGCCAAGAAGAGCTCACTAAAGCACAGGTAAACATGAATTACATAAAGGTGCTTTCAAAGCCGAAAGATTTATCTGTTTAAATCCGTTAGTTAATCTGGCGATATAAGAGGGAGAGAGAGCAGTATTCAATATTTCTCTGTGGTTCTGTACTGTACATGTTCTTTCAACCTTCAAACAATAAAGTTTTACACAGTGTATTAATTTCTCACTTAAACTTCCTTGACATTTAGAGTCAGCTTTACAGCATTAAAAGATATGTATGAACGATTCAGGGTTTGAAGATAGGGTTAAAGTTGGTACCATTATCTTTACAGTAAGGGAAAATACCTAAACCTGATTAGTTTAATTAAAAACTGCTTCTTGCTGTTATTATTGTGATTATTAAGGCTTTTTCATGGTCTCTAAACATGAGAAAGTCTGGAGATATTCCTGTCTGTGTCACACATTATATCCAACACTTTGCTCAGTTTTGTGATGCAGAGAAATTTTAAAGGATTAATGTGGATTTGTTTGTGGTGAGCTAGCAAATGTCGTCCGTCGTATATAAGATGAAAAAGAAGCAATACTTCTACTGATTTCTAAATACATTTCTTTTGAAATACTTTATTTGTAATTTTAAGTTAATAGCACTTTAGTCCCTCCCTCCATGTCCCTTCCTACAAATCCCTCTAAGGCTCCCTAGGTTGGCTCATGATACACCATCTTGCTAAAGAGTTTAACATGAACAGAAAAAAACAAAACAAACACATCCAGGAGAAAAGGTTATATACAACAATCAGTCTCAAGTGCTCATACATGCATGTACATATAGCAAATGTACATGCATGTACCATGAAACAAAAGAAGTACCAGAAAATTATTTCATCATAAGGTGTTTAACTCACAGTCACAACAATCAGTAACTAATATCACAGTTTACCTTGGGGACAGCTTATGTTACAGCTCGTATGAGGGATTTGTTTAATTTCACTGATATCTGCTGACGTATTAATAACACTTATACATTATCCTGAAAAGGAATAGGCCTTCCACAAAAGGTGGCCATTTCATGCTTTTCAACATGGTAACATTTACACCTCCTCCACCCAACGTTGGAAGGAGGGAGGCTTGTCTGACTTCCTTGGAAAAAGAATCAATCTACATGAGGTAAACACTATGATATGGCGCTTGCTTGCGATGCCATGATTTTATCTTTCAGAAGATACGCTTTAACAGCAGCAATGCTCCAGTGAGCTCTTGTTTGTTTGCAGCATGTGTGTAAAGAACTCAAAGACCTCAAAACTTGACTTTGATGGTATTTTGGACAGTCTGAACCAGAGCTATGATACATTTTGACAAGTTCATCATTTGAGTAGTGTAAACGATTAAAAACTTTAATTTAATAATGACGATGAGTAAATGCGTTCCAGACTGTGTTTCCATACCTCCTCTGGAACTACATTCCTCTCTAAATGGCATCTTTATAATTGTGTTTCACTGTAAGCACATATTAAATTTATTTCATTTATGCTGTAAATAGATCAGAGTGAATATACTCTAGCTGTACCATTATAGTACCAACTAATAGTCTAAGATAGTAAGTCCCAGCAATAAATGAATAAGTGTTATTTGAGTAAAAATCATGATCATAAAATGTAATGGTACTTTCATTAAATTAAACTACTATTTCAAAACAATCTTTTTCACTCAACTTTTCTCAGAATTCTGTATTACAGTTTTATTAGCTAAATTACTAATCTGTTAGATTGATCATATATGGAGTATTATCTGTATATGAGAGGTGTTCCTGTTTTCTTTGTTCAGGATTATCTGTCTCAGTTTTTCTCTGACATGGGTGTCAGTGCTCCCAATGGTACCTGGCGCAGCGCTCTGGATTCCTTTGAGGACACTCTCAAGAAAATGCAGGAGTTTTTTGGCCTGGAGGTGACGGGGCAGTTGGACTCCAACACCCTGCAAGTGATGGCTCGCCCCCGCTGTGGCTTCACAGATGTGCTTAAATATAGCCATTTTGATGGTCGACCCAAATGGGACAAGACAGTGGTCACATACAGGTACTAAACTACACATTCTCTATGTCAGAACAGAGAGCAGTTCATCCAAACATAATGCACTTGTTAAGAGATTTGTTAACTATTTTCACTCTCACACTGCCTTAGGATAACTGACTACACACCAGACTTGAGCCAAAGTGATGTGGATGCCACCCTAGCTAAGGCTCTGAAACTCTACAGTGACGTCATTCCTCTGGATTTCAGGCAAATCCACAGCGGCACTGCTGACATCATGATCATGTTCAAGGCTCAAGGTAATGCAATGTCTTCACTGCCTTTGAGAAAATGTGTGACCTAGTGTTACTGTAACTTTCTCCTTCTCAAAACCAGAACATGGAGACTTCGCTCCATTTGATGGAGAGAATGGGGTCCTGGCTCATGCATTCTCCCCTGCAGAAGGCAGAGGAGGTGACACCCATTTTGATGAAGATGAAAACTGGACTCTAACCTCAACAGGTTTGGACATCAAAGAAATGTTTTTGAGGTGACATGATGCTACAGCTGATTATATACCCACGGTTCACATCCTTACTTTCTGTGCGTGTGTATGTGTGTGTGTGTGTGTGTATGCAGGAGCCAACCTGTTCTTGGTGGCAGCCCATGAATTTGGCCATGCACTGGGATTAGCACACTCTCAGGTCCAAACAGCTCTGATGTTTCCCACCTACCAATATGTGAACACGGAGGGGTACACACTACCAGATGATGACAGACAGGGAGTGCAGGCTATCTACGGTGAAAGCCTAACTAACTCACAGACTTATAATAGCAACATATTAGAGCCCTTTTCATGACAAACTTTTCTATTGAGAGATTTTCAGTACTCTTTATTTTCCTTTTGCCTCTCAAAGGAGTCAGAGAAACGTCAGTTCAGCCGACAATAAAACCTGTGCCTCAACCAGCACCAGAACCAGAACCTGCCCCAGACATGTGCAGCAGGAACCTGATTTTTGATGCTGTAACCTCCATTGGCCGTAATCTCTATTTCTTTAAAGACGGGTGAGACGTTTATACACTTTGACTTCAAGGTTCACAGAAACATGCAACTCCATCAGATAGAGCAGTTATGTTGATAATCACATTAAGATGTCTTTTCTCAGTGTGATTTCTATCCGCTCGTACTTATCATGGAATGTTTGCTTCTTTACCAGACATTTCTGGAGGAGGAGCAGCAGATGGGGCGGCATCGTCATGAAGAAGATTCAGTCTGTCTGGCCTGGGATCAGCAAAGTTGATGCTGCTTATGAGTATAAGATACGCAACACTGTTGTTTTCTTTGAAGGTACAAAATTAGCTCATGAGTATCAGTATCAAATGAAACCAAACTTGTATTCCCCAAAAGTGAATTTATTGTTTCTTGTTGATTAAAAAGTGTTAAATAAAGGCAGGGACCAGTTACAGAAGGAAGATTACATAACTCCACCTTTTCATTTCACAGGGGATCATTACTGGGCGATCAGTGGAAACACTGTACTACGTGGTTATCCTAAACCTCTCAGCGACTTTGGCTTCTCTCAATCTGTCACCAAGATAGATGCTGCCGTCCATGTGTCAGTCACAGGCAGAACCCTTCTCTTTGTGAACAATAGATACTGGAGGTGAGTAATGTCCATCATCATAAACATATAGGCTGAATCAATATACAGTATTGATCAATATGCTGTGCTGATGAACACTCCTCCTCATATTATTCATATAGCTACAATGAAAGGAGGGGGAGAATGGATGCTGGGTACCCAAAATTCATTCACAAAGAGCTCCCTGGGATTGGCTTCAGGGTGGATGCTGCTTTTGAGAGCAGAGGTAAGTATCAGTCAAAGGTTAGTCCCTCTGCAGTAGCATTATGTTCCTGTTTGGGGTGATACTGACGATGCATCCCTCCTTCATCCCAGGTTACCTGTACTTTTCATATGGATCCGAACAAAAAGAGTACCACTACTTGAGAAGAAGAGTGCTTCGTACTCTGTTAAACTATAGATGGATGGATTGCAACTAAAGAAACAAAGATCCAAATCTCTCTCTCTCTCTCACACACACGCACACACACCTTTGAGCATGCAATAATAGCTATGGTCTACTCCACATCCTAAGCAGCTTATGGGGGCTTTTCTGTAGAAATCTGGAAATACATAGAAATACTTTATGAAATAGTGTAATAATCCTGTAGGCAACAGCTGTTTGTTATCTAGCCAATGTCTTTTTTTTCTTGGACATGCATCGAGTAAACATGAATTAATAAAGCTTTGAAAGTGAAAAAAAAGGATGGTTTGAAATGTTTCTCTGTTATCCTGAGTATATAAATTAGGTTATACTAGAATAAGGGAAATCTGACAACTCTGGTGTGTGTGTGTGTGTGTGTGTGTGTGTGTTTGAACACAGGCAAGTAGAGTAGAAGACCATTCATCTTTACAGCATGACCCCAAAGGAGTAGGCCTAGTTGCTGAAGGAAAAACAATCACACACACTCATACTCATAGAACCACAGTTGTCATCTTATGTCCCTTAACTGCACAAGTGCACTTAAGCGGCTGTAGCTGAAGAGGGAACATACCTTGTTCATTTTCTTTACACAATGGGTTTAACACTCAATCACATGCTTAGTCCCACTCAGATGTCTATTCATGTCACACTGTAGAAAAATGTGGAAAGTGGTGAACAGTGTGCACAGTTTAGCAGTCTGTGGGTTCATATTTTTAAACTGTAGCAGGAAAAAGGACACAGTGTCACTGAAGCAAAACTAGGCCCAACCTAACTTGTCCACTGCAAATCAAGTCATTTTCATTCTGTTCAAAAATGTGAACATACTTTTTTTTAATGTCTATAACTTTTTTTTAGAAAATATTTTTTATATGTGATTATGATGAAATGTATTTATTTGTATATGAAGTGATATTTTGAAGATAAATGACTGGCGTAGTTCATGTAATCGATTATATCACATTGTACCTGGGGTAAAAACTACAACAACCATGATGCCTAGCTGAGCGTGACGTCAGGGGAACACCTCTCACTGTGATTGGCTGATATATTTCTTCCTCCGCTGCATGGCTGAAGGTGAAGCAGGTCTCAGTGTGTGAGTCAGTCCTGTCTACTAGTCCAACATGTCATCCAGTGGACTTTTAACCATGCGTGCTCAAATGTGTAAACGCCTGGTAAGTGAGGGTGTGTAAAATAAGCTATTTGGTTTTGTCTGTTATATTCTTGCATTGCATATTAATGCTAGTTGTAGCCACAGTCCTGCTAAACACAGCAAGGCCTGCGTTAACTTCTAGTAGCTCAGCTAACACTGTCCGTGACCAACAGCCTGAAAACACCTGATAACTGCTTCAGGTGACTCAGGGTGACGTTATCTCATATCCTTGTAACTTTACTGACCCAGCAATGTCTGCCCTTCAACAATGTACGAATTAAGCTAACAAAGAGAGCAACAACAGTAACAGCTAAACGAAAAAAGACAATAAAAGGAGTCTTGTTAACTGGTGCCCGGTAACATTAAGCGTTTAACTGACAAGAGCCAAGCTAAACTAGCGAAGTTTAACGACGCTGAAGTTAGCTTCTGATTCGGAGTTAAAGGAAAAGTTAAGGGAAACATAAGTAGTGATATTTAGCGGCTGAGTCTCTGTTTTTTCACCACGTACACTTGTGAGTGTTAGAAAGTGTTAGACAACGCTTAACGCTGTTTAAACCCACTTTCAGATTTGTGAAACCTTTATTTTGCTTATGAGAACTAAAAAAAGGGCGATTTCTCAGTTTTTTTCCCCCCATCCAGATCAAAAACTACTATACTTAGACTCGTCAAATCTGGACTAGATTAACAACGAGACTCCAGAGACTCTATTTGTGAAAACAGGGCAATTTCTCTGATATTTCTCCATCCAGACCACATTAGGCCTGATTTTTTTCAGTTTTACAAATAGAATAAATGTTTCACAAATCTGAAACTGTTTTAATGAGTCTCTGGAGTCTCCTTGTTAATCTAGTCCAGATTTGATAAGTCTAAGTATAGTGGGTTTTGATCTGGATGGGGGGGGGAAAAGCAGTGAAATTGCCCCTTTTTTTGTTTTCACAAGTAAAATAAAGGTTTCACAAATCTGAAAGTGGGTTTAAATAGCATTAAGGCTTTTGCTATGATGTGTTTTTCACAAGTGTAAGTGGTGAAAAACGGAGAATCAGCAGCTAAATATCATTATTTGTTTCCCTTAACTTTTCCCATAACCTTGAATCAGAGGCTGCAACTCGCAAGCTAACTTCAGTGTTGTCAGTTTTAGCCATCATAACATCATCAGGTAGCTGGCTAATGTTCCCTGCCTGTGTCTGCCCTTAGTTTTAGCATAGCTAACGTGTTTCATACCTGTTAGCTTCGAAACTTGATTCATTTGAAAGTATAGAGTAGAAATAAACTCTCTCATCTGTGAAAGGTGTATTAGCCATATCATTATCCTGTCATTTTAGGCTCACAAGTACCTCTCAAGAACCTACACATCTCGCCCTTCACTCAATGTAAGTACACTGACTGTAATTTGAAAGTCTCATCATAATGAACTGTTTGGACTGCAGACTGTAATACAGTCTTTAAATGGATGGTTTCAGGAAGTCGTCATCGTCAGCGCAGTACGCACTCCAATGGGCTCCTTCAAAGGCAGCCTGTCAGCAGTACCAGCTACCAAACTGGGCTCCATTGCCATCAAGGGAGCCATAGACAAAGCAGGTATGTTCAGGCAGTTTACTTTGCATAGAGAGAGTCAAGTATTTCTTATTCATTTGTACAGTAAAATTCAGATCTGATGTCTTTTAAGTCATTAGTGGTTTCATACATTTAATCAGACATGATGATAATGTTTATTGGGGTTAAGTGTAACATCAGTAGACCAGCTGCTGATGTGTGCAAGCATGGCTAATATAATACACCGAATGCAACAAATTACCTAAGTTTTCTCATTCTCATATTTATACTTGTATGCAGTGCTGCGCCACAGAGTATTAACTACCTGTGTATGCGATTTGACTTTCTTGAATGTTTCTTGTCTTTAGGAATCACTCCTGAAGAGGTGAAGGAGGTCTACATGGGCAACGTGCTTCAGGCAGGAGAAGGACAGGCCCCCACAAGACAAGCTTTGCTTGGAGCAGGTATGGTCGCGCTGTTTTATTTTACCTACATTCTAAATGTGGGCGTTAGACCTCAATATTGATGTTGAGAAACTAGCTACATTTGCTGTCTTGACAAATGACAAAAGTGAATGCAAAACATGGATTGCCATTTCTTCCTCTATAAAACTGACTACATTCATAATCCAAAAGCCACACATCATGCTATACATGCCTGACCGAGGCTAGAAAATAGGAAAAACAAAAGTTTTACTGCAGCTTAACACAAGCACGGTGTATCTGCAGCGGCTTAGAGAGGCATATTATAGCATTATTGATATCAAAAATAAGAGGGAGGTTGGAAACTAGTGTGAAAATATGCAAAACATGATTACTATGATTGTTTAATCATGCATAACAGATCAATGTGAAATAATACACAGTAGCACCATTTTCAAATATACAATTATGCATTCATCCTGTGCCAGACTGACACATACAACCACACACACACACACACACAAGCATGATTGAAGGTTTGTTAAAATATTTTTCAATTTTCATCCATTTATTTATTTTTTGTAAATGCAAACATGTCTCTGATTGTATCTCCAGGCTTGACCCTCGGCACTCCAGCAACAACCATCAACAAAGTGTGTGCCTCTGGGATGAAGTCCATCATGATGGCAGCCCAGAGTCTAATGTGTGGACACCAGGTAGCATGAAGATTAAATGCATTGTAGTTGCTCTGCATGCTAGAGGCTGCTTTCAGGTACAGTGACAATGCATATAGCATGTAGTCGTGCCGATTGTTGGGTCTTTCTTACAATAATAAAATTAAGATATTAGATTCTTCTCACATATTGCCTCTCCTGCCATGAAATTGGCTGATGATAATGTGTATTGAAGCACAAATGTGACCTCAGATAAGATAAGATAACTTTATTTGACTCAAAACAAGCTTTGTTTACCATAAGATGCCTGATATCTTGCGAGCTGTTGCAGTATGATAGGTCACACAGACTTTGTCTCTCTATGGCTGCAATTACTAAGTGTGGCATTGTAAGACAACTATATACAGGAGGCTAGCTGTTACTACAGCTAAAACTGAGGCTGTGTATGTGATTTTAGGATGTGATGGTGGCAGGAGGCATGGAAAGTATGTCCAACGTACCTTACGTGATGTCCAGAGAGACCCCAGCCTACGGAGGAGTGAAGATGGAAGACCTCATCGTCAAGGATGGACTCACTGATGTCTACAACAAATTCCACATGGTAACTGTCAACCTCCTGTTCAATATGACCTTGTTGTATATTGTTTTACAGCATCATAATATGACACAATTACAGTTTTTTTTAATGAAATGATTGGATATACTGTATTTCTGGGGGTGTGGGGTAACACTTACAGCAGGGACTGAAGATTATCCAGAAAGTAAAAAATAATGGGATTTACCTTTTCTATATCATGACATGGGAATTTTCCTACTATCGTCTCACACAACTCTAATGACATATGTTGAATTTGTAATTTCATCAGTTTCATATTTGATTTGTTTACCGTACTGTCTTAAACAGGGCAACTGTGCAGAGAACACCGCCAAGAACTGCAGCATCACCAGGGAGGAGCAGGACGCCTACGCCATCGGCTCATACAGCCGCAGCAAAGCAGCATTTGAGTCTGGCGTGTTGGCCAAGGAGATTGTACCAGTTAGCATTCCCAAGAAAGGTACAGGAAGATGGCAAAACTAAATCTTTCCTCACCAAGAGACCTTTGTTATTTACATGACACAAAAATCTGATGATGACATGGTTTTTTAGGCAAACCTGATGTGGTTGTGTCCGAGGACGAGGAGTGGAGACGGGTTGACTTCAGCAAAGTCCCCAAACTGAAGGCAGTGTTCCAGAGAGAGAATGGTAATCATCCAATAATATTTCTTTCTTTCCTTCCTTCCACCTTCATATTTGAATGTACATTTTGTTCTGATTGGTCACTTGCTTTTTAGGCACAGTGACTGCAGCCAATGCCAGCACACTGAACGACGGGGCTGCTGCTCTCGTTCTAATGACAGCAGATGCTGCAAAAAGACTCAACGTCACTCCACTGGCCAGGGTTGTCTGTAAGTCACACACACACACACACACACACACACACACACACACACACACACACACACTAGGGGTGGAGCCGAATATGGTATTTGGAAAAGTACAAATAGTGTTGTTTTTTTTACGATTTTTTTTTTTTTTTTGTACAAATATTTTAGAAATTATTTGTTTTTGGAAAGGGGAAAAAAAAGCATGTCAAATAATAGCGCACAGGTCTGTTACATTACTGTCTCCCATCTCTCTCCTCAGCTGTCTGTGTGTCATGTATAAATAGCTGCAGGTCTGTGTGTGTGTATGTGTGTGTGTGTGTGTAGCAGAGCTCAGCTTTAGCTTAGTAGTCAGCGCAGTTGTCCATAGCCTGCGAGACCTGGTGTGGGGATCTCCATCGCAAATTAGTTTATTGATGAACACTTATTTTAACACTTTAATATCCTAAAATTACAAAGGTAATAAAAAAAAAAACAGGATTTTCACGTCTAATTCCACTTAAATTCAAATACAAATAATTTTGCTGCTTGAACCAATACAGATACAAATACTGGTCCCCTACACACACACACACACAAACACACTAACCTGCACTTGCAGAGCTTGACTGAAGTTGAGGTTTTAACTCATGGCAGGCCTACAGATGAAACAAAAGACTGTTGGTTTGCATTTGTTCTACTTCGGAGTCGATAGTAGTCAGAGAGCTCTATGTGCTAGTTGAAAACAATAATCAAAGTTTTTTTTATCTATGCTGGATATTTGAGCATGTTTAGGGAGCTAACTCTAAAGTATTGATGAACAGGTGCCATCAACAGGATATAATTGGAAAAAAAAATTTTTAAAACACACACAACAGTCTTCCTCAAAGATCATCCATCAAGCTGTAAATCACAGGATTGATATGTTTTGTTTGGGTTTTTTTGCAGCTTTTGCAGATGCTGCGGTCGCACCCATTGATTTCCCCATTGCTCCTGCATACGCTGTACCAAAGGTGAGTATGAGGATGTTATGAAGGGCTTTGGTCATCCCAGGAAATGTGGAACAGATGGCAGTGCAGTGAACTTGGAAGTGATGTATATTGCTTGTGCATTTTCACTTGTATTTTTTTTTCTATTCCAAAGTGTATC
Organism: Thunnus thynnus; assembly: GCF_963924715.1. Taxonomy (NCBI): domain Eukaryota; kingdom Metazoa; phylum Chordata; class Actinopteri; order Scombriformes; family Scombridae; genus Thunnus; species Thunnus thynnus. Next base: position 4,501,833 of record NC_089529.1, read on the forward strand.
ATTATGAGTGTGTATGTTTCCAAAAAGTTTTGGGACATTGTGATAAACTGAACACACATGTAAATCTGGTTTAAAACAGTGACACATATGTTTTTTTTAAATTATTAAGTCCAAAGAATTATTTTACCAAAATCATAAGATGTACTCTACACTCCCCTGCACTCATGCAAGTGTGTTAGAACATCCTAACACTTCCTGTGTCTGTTAGGTCCTGGATGCAGCAGGGCTGAAGAAGGATGACATCGCCATGTGGGAGATCAACGAGGCTTTCAGTGTGGTTGTCCTGGCCAACATCAAGATGTTGGACATTGACCCTGCAAAAGTGAATGTCAACGGGGGAGCTGTGTCACTGGGACACCCCATTGGGTAAGCAGCTGAGAGAGAGAGTGATGCAAAGCAGCTCATTTATAAAGAGAAGAGACAAAATAATAATAATGAGCTTTTACCAGAAGATGTTTGCAGTTGAGATGATGACCGGGATGTGTCCTGTTATCTCCTCCTTTTATCCTCTACCTCTTCCTTTCCTCTGTGATGACTTTTGTTTTGCCATTTTTGAATCTGATCCAGTAGAGCGGGAGACAAAAGATTCTGCTTAAACTAACAAAGCAGTTTGACAAATGATCCACAAAAATATCCCTTTCCAGGAAGTATATTTTAATTTTAAGCCCATATTCAAACCTATTCCTTAACATCATGGAAACCAGTAACTGACATTGTTGGCAGTTAAGCCGTTAAGTATCACTTGTTTTAACCATTACAACTTTTTAGTTTCTTGTTTTTTCAAAACATAACTAAATGAGTGTTTGTTTACAGGTTACAACATGTCTGTCTGTAAATAGCAATTTATGTGCAAACAATCTGCATCATTACTTACATTTTATTTATTTCTCCTGTCAGGATGTCTGGGGCAAGAATTGTGGGTCACATGGTGCACAACCTGAAGTCAGGCCAGTACGGTCTGGCAGGTATTTGCAACGGAGGCGGAGGAGCTTCATCTATTCTCATCCAGAAACTGTAGGAAACTTATGTAGTGACTATCTGTTGGTTCCAAATGGCAAAGACCATAAACTCCCTTTTTACTGTGAAGAATGCATCTGTTACAACTTCAATGCCGGTGGCCTTATTCAAACTGCAAACTAGGACTCAACTCACATGACATCATGACTCCAGTGTTTAAAACACTCCTTTGTTTGAACAAATGTCTAGTGCAAAAAAAAAGCATTAATATTTAACTCTGAATTGAAATGGTTAAATAAATAGTTTTTATGAAACCAGTATTGTGTTATTGGTCTTTTGTGACTAACAATGGGGTTGATGGTTAATAAAGGTTTGACCTACAAGTTCCAAATTCAAGTTTCACAACAGGTACATTGCTTTGATTTTTATGCTAAATTAAAAAAATGTAATCACAGAAATCTACAGTTGGCACTTCAGTTGTCAAGTTAGCCACTAGATGCTGCTGTTTCCTTATTTATGTGATAGTGCTGCAGTTGAGTTGTAAGAGCTGAAGTTTATGGTGCTCGTACTGCCTTTGCAAAGCAAATTTGAGTTTTATGCAAATTTGTTGTTATTTTCCACTTATCCTTGTTGGCATCTAGCTGTGCTGATTCACTGTAGCTCAGGTTTTACCTTTGAGGGTTTGAGATACCATCTTGAACTTTCTGCTGTCACCTCAGTACAAAGGAGGTGAATTGAATTTCATCTGTGGCACCAGTTTGTAAAACACAAGAGCAACATGCCTCACCAGAAAGACTGCCGTTTCAGAGGTGACTGTATATCACTGTGATGAGGATACATACCAACAACTTTCTCTACTTCTGTTGATTAAATTTCCCTTTAAACAAATTACCCCCATAGTTTCAGTGTATCCACTTGGAAGTAAAACAATATGCACACTGAAGTGATGAGAGACTTGTTAGATCCTTAGTGTATACTTTTACTTTTTGTACTTCTTGCATGGCTTCTTTATATGAAAATTTCATTCAGGACAGATTATCTATATTTGACCTTGAGAATTTTTCATTTTCATGTTTTTGGTAAATTGGACTTCCACACACTACCATACCTGCTGAGTCTGATTCCTCTTATGTGCAAATGTTTTTTTCTACAATCCAGGATGATCCATCCCTCTTATGTACTTTACATTCAGTATGTTAAAAAAATATGCAAAGATTGAGCTGATGTCACCCAGCAGGACATCACGCTCTTCACTACTGGACTTCTCTTACTGGATGACTCTTTCATTCCTTCCTTTTCCTGCCAGTTAGCATTGTCAAACATTTAGTTAAAAATTAACAGGGTCTGAAAGTCCTTAGGCCATCAGTTTTTTTACTTGTCCATTTGTTTAGACGTTACTGATTAAACACAGCATACGCTTCTCTTTAGGAGGATGGACAAAAGCAAATGTGTAATGTAAAAGCAAAGTCTATTATACCTTTTTTCCTCAGCTTTAGATCTATGTTATACTACTTAACCCAGCTCTTGGTATGTCAAACAAACAGTGAACACTTGTCACCTGTTCACCTCTTCTCCTCTCAGTCACGCTGTGGACGTGATAGGAGTGGCAGTTTTGGTTACTGGAAAGCATGACTCACGTTATTAACCCGTTTATCCACTTTTTAAGAACTTGTCAGCTGATTAAATTTTATTTGTGCATATTTTTAGGTGTGCATGTGTAACTTCCAAATTTAGCAGATTTTATGATAGCAATCACATTGTCTGCAATTTGAAGAGGAAGTTAAAATGCTGATATGATCAGATGTTTGCTGCTCAACCATATGACCAACAAATATTTTTATATCTGTTTTGTAAAATTGTTGTGAGAGTGGAGCTGGATATATATGCTTGCCTGGGAAATGTCATTAGTGTTTAAAGTTATACTGTAAACCCATACAATAAGATGCACAGGACCATGATGCCTTTGTATCACATTGCTGAGATTTATGCTTGATTAAGATACAAATGAGTGGAGAGTCACCGCTGGATGAACACGGTCCTCTGCTCATTGTTTTCAGTTCATGCACCTTATCTCATAGCCTGGCTGTTGACAGAAGATAATGTGTATCGCTGCTGGCTTGCATCAATACCTGCTGTTTGCTCATGTCATTTGAAGTGCTGTATAAATCAAGCGCCACACAACAGGCTGGCGTGCGCACACAGTGGAAAAGGTGTGGTCATGGCTGTTGATTATATGGAAGAATGGACTGAACATGAGACAGAGAGGGAAACAGGGAGTGGAGGGACAGACGGAATCAGAGCGCTGAAGGAATTTGTGGGAAATCTAGCTGAAAACTTAAAGTGAGTCAGCCTGCGAAGGTAACAAGTGTTGTTGTATTGTCTTTTGAAAAGAAACAGTTCTCAAATCGGCTTGTAGCTTGAAAAAAAAAGCAAATTCTCAGTGTATTTTAGATGTGTATTCATATATTTTGGTAATATATGTGTTTCTTGTTCCTTAACATTTTAATGACCAATATTCCTCAAACAAAAGTTATGTTCTATGAACAAATTGTACTTTTCTTATGATTACTGCTTCATTCAGTTTTCATTTATAAAAATGTATAACCTTTTCCACAGATTCCTACTCTCTAAGCTGTGTAACCAACATGACTAATAATAAGGTAAGTTCAGCTTCACACTATAAAAGCATCATTTTTAAATATCTCCAATATTTTTCTCTTTTTGAACAGTTTACCCTTGATCTGATCCCCACATATTTTTCCACCTGTTCACGTGAAATTTATGATGATTCTTTTGAAAACAGCCACCTGATGACATTCCAGATCACACATTGACCTCAGTCACTTTCAGTGTTAGCAACAGCAAATAATCATTGTGCTTCTCTTTTCCTGCAGGCACATGGTCCTACTTATGACAACATAGGGTTTCAGCGTGAGGAAGGACCCCCTGCATATACCACGCAACAGGGGGTATACCCTTCTCTCCCACAAAATACCCCCGTCTATGTTGCCTTTACCCCCCGAACCATCAACACCCACCACACTGTGACACCTGGAATACCACATAAGATAGGACAAAAGACAGGTACAGTAATATTTGATTTAGTTTGTGTCACAAGTTTTTTTTTAGGTGATACCATCTGGAATAAAAAGGTGGGTAAACAATGACTTCCAGTTAGCCATAAGGAAAACATCTGTTCAAGTGAGCGATTGTAATTTCACAGAATCATTAACTTGTTTTGATTTTAACTTTACATTTGGCTCATTTGTTCTACGACCCAATGCATAGCGCTTTATAATCTATGACTAATACATTATGAGGCTGCTATGATCACTACCACAGAAACCTCTGCGTCACTACCCTCACCGTTTATGACAGGTTGTTTTGAAGGAAGTAGATGGAAATTGTGGATGTTACCAGTGCTACAGGAAGGGAAAATGCAGCAGTAATTTAAAAAAAATCAGCATTTTTTGAGGTCATGTCAGTGGAGCATGTCGCTGTGTTACAGGTTATAAACTTGTGTCCGAACCTCTTCCAAGTTGTAGTCAAAAGATTAGAATAAAAGTTTGTTTTACTCTATTAGTTATGTGTGTTGATAACTCTCTAATAAGATTTAACTTTACTTAAATTTAATAGCTTTTCCTCTACTGTATGTTTTATTTTTGACATATCTGCAGCGTAGTACCTGCTTAATCTTGTTTTTGCATGTGTGCTACTATGCAAATCTTGAAGCTTGTGCAATTTGCATTTTTTATATACTGTAGCCAATTTCAAAGTAACTGGTGTGTAAAAGTGAAAAAAAAAAAATTTACTTTATTTTTGTCTTGCCTTGCAGGAGTAAAGAGATGCCAGTGGAAATATATACTGTGTGTATCTCTGTGTGCCGTTCTTGTCCTGGCAGTGGTCGGCCTCTTGCTCTGGTACTTCTGTAAGTTCGTTTGAAGATCTTTGCAGTTTCTTGAAATTATTTTTGTCACCACTGGCATTCAGTGTGATGCACATCATCCGTGTGTGCTCTTGTATGTGTACAGTATACTGTATATGTGTGTGTGTTTGCAGTGTACTACCAGTGTTTACTGGGGAAGTCGTGCAGAAGTGGTGGAGCGTGTCTGAGCGCCTCTCAGTGGTGTGATGGAGTCCAGGACTGTTCACATGGAGAGGATGAAGCTCAGTGCTGTAAGACATTAAAGTCAACACCTCAGTCTTTCACACATGTCTGTCTTTTTGTTAGGTGAGTAGTATTATCCTCTCTGCTTTACAGTTCGCCTCCACGGGACCAACTTCGTGCTAGAGAGTTACTCATCAGACAGCCAGTCGTGGATGCCCGTGTGTGCCGAGAACTGGGACAACAGCTATGGGATTGCTGTGTGTGAGCAGATGGGCTACAATAGGTGCTGATTATCTTTTTCACTGCTGTTCATGTTGTCCCCCTTCTGCAGAGTCTTGTACAACTACTGCATAAAAGTCAACATACAGACTGCATCTGGCACTGCTGCTGGTACCTTAGAATTATTCAGTGTTTCCCCCATAATGTGTTGTTGTCTGTTAGAAAAATCCATTGAAACAATATTTAGACTGTCATATGACACTAAAACTCACCATTAAAAACCAAAAACATTAACAGCATCTTAAAGCACCCACAACACATATTTAGAGTTAAAGGAGACTGAGTAGATTAATAGATTAAAATTTAGAATTGACTCATTAAAAAACAAGCAAATGACTGAAGTCAGTGAGGAACCTTCATTATATTAACATGGCTGATATTCAAATCTTTTTTAAAGGTGCAATATACGATATTCAGCCCCACTAGATGTCAGCAAACAACTACTTGCTATGTAAAAATATAGAGAAGTAATGGTGACCTGAGCAGAGAATGAAGTCACACTCCCTCTGTGTGTGTTGTAGTTTTGAATTTTTGATAGCCGGTCCAGCTGCGCTACATGTTAGTGCATGTGAGTCCTCCCGTGTCCATTTTCAACATGGCAACCAGGTCACAAAGTTTCTCATATTACAGCTAAACAGTACACTAAAATCTGAAAACATTTGAGGTGAGAAATAGGCAATGTAGTAACAGAATCTTGATCCATATTTGATTGCCTAGTTTGACAGTTTGATCTGACTTTCGTGAGCTGTTGGTTTAGGGGCCACTTTCTTTTTTTCTTTCAACTTTATTGAGTAAATGATGTGCATATTTGTTTTGGTCTGAGCTGCTGGGGCTATAGTGGGGCTGGATGTTGTATATTGCACCTTTAAAGGGACAATTCCATCTGAGTACAGTATGTTAGTCTCACCTCACTGATGCCATTTTTGTCCTTGTGTCTGTCTCACAGGCAGGATTATGTGTCCTTCTCTCGAGCCAATGCAGGTTCTTTGGCCGCAAGGGGATACATGAAGATGAAGCCTGGATATTACCATGGATCAGTTATACAGTCCCAGCTAATTCACAGGTAAACAAACCCTACTATCACTAGATAATAGTTTTAAGCACAACACTACAGTGATGAAATAAATTCCCACTGCGAGCCGAAACAATTTCATTTCACTGTTTAATTTAGAAGTCGCAAAATAATGAGTGAATATTTTGTTTTTGATGTGTCATGTCTTAAATGTAGATTTTTGTCTCCCCTTCCTTTGCAGCCAAAGCTGCTCAGCAGCTGTTGCTCTTCGTTGTACTGGTAAGCTACAACTTTAACTGGGACATAACTGCTACATTGAAATACTTATGAAATAATGTGATACTGTATGTGCAAAACTGTTGTGACAGCTAGATTTAGCCAACCAAGAAGTGGTCTAACTATCTATCTAAAACAACTTAAAGTCGCCCTCCAGTCAAAAATGTGTTTTGCTTATTATTCCTTCGGTTCGATGTTTGAGCTTCACTGTGCAGAATGATATAATAGTTATTTCACTCTGAACTACAAATATCAACCTTATGGTGGCATTAGAGGAAAAGTCAGGAAAAGTCATTAGGATACATTGTCTGGGAATCATGAATTTCATATCACAAATTAGTACAATTTTATGCCAATCCACTCAGCGTTGTTGAGATATTTCATTCTCAACCATGGCTGTGGACTGCTAGTGTGGCTAGAAAAAAAAACCTTCAAGTGGGACCTGTTTTAAGAGAAACACACATAAGAGATAAGCGTGTATTTTGTTGACTTTTAAAAGAATGTCATGATAAAGTCTTTTCTTCCTTCCTCAGACTGTGGACAGAGTTCAGCAGCCCCCAGTACTCGTATCGTAGGCGGTACAGAGGCGGTAAACGGGGCCTGGCCGTGGCAGGTCAGTCTCCAGATTAATGATCATCACTTGTGCGGAGGCTCCATTATCAGCAGTAACTGGATCGTATCTGCTGCACACTGCTTCCAAGAGTGAGCTTCTACTTTCCACTTTCCTTTACCTGAATAATTCTATAGGAACACTGTAAAGTTCAGTTTGTCTCAGTTGATACGGCTCTGTTTTCTGTGCTGTCAGTTCACAGTTGAATAAAAAAATATCTTAACATAGTTATGACCCAATTTAATACAGTGCTCGTGTGTGTCATTACACTTTACTGCCACTGGTATAAGACAGACAGCCTTTCTAGTCAGTTATCAGTTCTCTGATATCGAATTTAACTACAACAATAAATCATATCTTTGCAGGTTGATTACTAACTAGATCAGTAACAAACAGTCAAGCATGCATGAGTCTGTATTATCAAAGAGTTATCTCAGCTTCCTCTACCTGACCTTCCACTCTTGACACCATTAAGGGACATTTCCCTTGTTTATTGATATTTGATTTTTACTATCTTTTGCTAGATTTTCAGGAAAAGAATCAGAGATTTGTTTACCATATGATTGACTATATTGCCTCGTTATATTTGCCTCTGTTCTTCATGGCAGTTACCCCGATCCTGGAATGTGGAGAGTACGCTTTGGGGGTGTGAGCTTGATTCAAATGAGCTCAGGAAATGGCAAAAGAGTTCAAAAAATCATCAGTCATGAAAAATATGACAAAAACACACATGACAATGACATTGCTCTTCTAAAGCTCTATACACCTCTGAGATTTACAAGTAAGTACTCGCCAGTTCATGTTTCATTGATTGAATTATGATTTATATCTATTCATATATATATTTATCTATATTGGTAATGGCAACACTTGGAGCTCATAATTGTTATTGCCTCAGGAACAGTGAGGCCAGTGTGTCTCCCCAACTTTGGCGTGGACCTGTCTGCAGGACATCAAGCCTGGATTACAGGATGGGGAGCCTTGCGGTCATCTGGTGAGCCAAACACTTGGTGTATATGCCCACCTGATTCACTCTCCATGTGCATTAAGAAAAGAATATATACTGTATCAACTGCAAACGAAACTGAACACATACTGTAAATTATTTGTTCAAATGTTTCCTGTCATCTGCTTTTTAGGACTTAAAATAGAAGTAAGGTAAAAGTACATCTTAATCCTTGACTGTGCTAACTGTGAGTCGACAATCATTAATTTTCCTCAGGACCGACCCCCTACATACTAAATCAGGCTGAGGTGACCGTTTACAGCAGGGAGACATGCAACAGACGTGAGATCTTAAATGGGGCAATCACTGAGACCATGATCTGTGCTGGCAAACTGCAGGGAGGAGTAGACTCATGTCAAGTTAGTATAACTTACACACACACACACACACACACACACACACAGTGACCTGAGATATTTATTATTCTCGTATGCTGCAGGGTGACAGTGGGGGGCCCCTGGTGTTCAAGGAGGGAAACGTGTGGTGGCTGGCAGGGGACACTAGCTGGGGGATTGGATGTGCTTGGAGGAATAAGCCAGGAGTCTACGGCAATGTAATCTACTTTACTGACTGGATACATGAGCAAATGAAGGTATGTTAATACAACAGAGACGGATTTCATTGATAAATACCGAGCCTTGAAGAATGATTTTATGGTCATATGATAGTTATTTTTTTCAAGGTAGGTCTTTTTTTTTAACGACTCAAAATTAAATCTGCATGAATTTTGGCTGATAATGTATAAATAACTAAAATATTGATTTATTTATCAAGTTTTATGTGGATTATGTTTGCAAACAACCAAATGAGGGCATGCAGTATGACACAGGAGTCCTCCTGCTCGCTACCTGTTGAATTCAAATCCAGTATTTTCTTATATTTTATCTCCGGTTTGATCCACTAAAGGTGAATTTCATGGAGTTGCAGACTGGAGCACTGATTCTCAGTTGGATCAGTTGTACAAGCAACCTTTTCATATTACATGGAATCATTTGATCCCATGTAAATATAAAAATATTGCTTGGAGCTACAAGCTTGGTAGAATGAATGTGCTAGACACCTGCACATAAAACATGACAACAGAGAACTGTTTAATGGGAGTGATGGCTGAGCAGGTTTAGTGGTTTCAAGTCTAACTTAAGAATTCCAGTTGGCAGGTTCATAAGAAGACAGTCGTGTCCTCACAGCAGACATCTAATTATTATGTTTTTTTATGTCGACAGAATGAGTGACGGAGGTGTCAGTGAAAATGAAGACAAACCTCTTCCATTAATCAGTGTTCCCCATCACACGCTTTGCTCTCGGAAGTTGAATAAGGGAACTTATTAATCGGAAAGATTTTCCAAAAAAACAATCACAGATTTTACAAATAAAACCAAATGTATCATTTCATTATTTTTATATGCTTGTTATCAGTACACATTGAATGTTTGTATTTGAACAAATGTTTTCTATTTATTTGTTGAAATAAAATAAAATTGTTTTTGCACTAGAATCTGAGTCTTCGGTTTGATATTTTGCGGTTTGAGATGATGTCGTGTAGAAGTTGTCACAGTAGACATTTGCCTTTTATTGTGTTTGACCATGGAGAAAACTTCACAAACATTACAAACTAAAAGTATAATCTTTATCACATCACCCCTTTAATTGTGTTAAAAGTGGTTTAGTCCAGTCCAGTGTCTGACATTGACTTTTATCTCGGAAGAAAACAGGGAGATGACAAAGGAAGTGGTTGATGTACTGTTATCATCTCCTTCTTAACGCTGAGTCAAGTTTTTTGAAGGAAAAACAAAAAGAGACTACAAAATAAAATGAGACAGTTGTTTACTTTCCTCACAAAATACCCCAATAATAAGAGCACAGCTTGTTAAACTGTTATTTAGTTGAATCTTTAGCTGTAAAAATTCATTCACATTAGACCAAACTGTCTCAGCTTTTTTCCTCCAAAATTAATGAACATGCTTCAGCCACAGCTTAGGTTTACTTTGTAATATTGTGTGTTCAGTTAGTTTCAGTTGATACTGCTCTGTCTTCATCTGTCTTTTAACATAGTTAAAGCCGATCCTCGTGTGTCATGTTTACATCGTGATTACGCCGCTGTTTTTGTCTAGATAATTATCAGTACTTTGAATTGTACTTTACTACAACAGTATCGGTTGGTAGGTTACTGTGCCACAATAAACAGTGAAGCATGCACGAGTGTCTGATCAATGTCCAATATGTAATTAAAAGTTAATGAGGTTGCTGGTAGGTCCGTAGTATCTTTATTGACCCTGCATGTTTTTCCCAAACTCTATTTCCTCAATCTGGTTTAAACTTGAATGGAAGCTACTTGCTGGCTTGTGACCAGTCCACTAAATCACATTCTGAACTAAGCCCTGTAGATAACTTTTAGAGCACTCTGTGATCATTCTTCCATTTTCAGCATCCCTTCGTCACCACTAGATCATTAATCATAGGTTTTTGGTTGTACTGACCAGCCGAAGGTGTGTGAGGTTGTGGCTTCAAAACTTTGGAATTTATTTACTTTGAACGTAAAATTTGCAGACACTGGACACCCTTTAAAAGCTTCACCAGCACTTTTGTTTATTGATGTTTTTTATTGTTTGTTATTCATTATGTCTATTATTTTATTGCACTTTATCTTTTTTTATCTTTGTGACACATTTGTTTTGGCTTCTGTAAAACATAAATCAAGTTAATCTTTAGTAAAAACATGATTCATAGGATGTTGTTGATCAGCTCTAGGGAAACTCAGACGGAAGTATACAACTAATTGTCATTTGACGGTAAGCGGCTGTGATAAAAAGTAAGAACCACCTGCTTTGTACCGACCCGATCAAAACAAGGAAGGTGTTGCCATGTTTCCATTGTATGTTTAACTGTGAGTTGTAAATATCTTGGCTGCCTGGCTGCACACTAACACTCCATTTTTATTTATTTTTTTAAAGTTGCTGTTTCATTAGGATATAGATCCAGTGAAGTAAAAAAATGAAAGTTCAGATGAAATTTTCATGTGAAAAACATTTTTCACAAATTCATTATCTTACTAACACAGTGAGAACATATGCAGTTTGACATCCAGGAAGTCCACTTTTTGGAAAACGAGAGTCTAAGGTAAAAACAACAACACCAAGCTATTCCGGATTGAGCAAAATATTCTTTTTCCCCCCATATTTTTCTTTGCCCTTGTCCTATATGTCATGTCATTTACTTGGAGGTATAGAAGCCAGCAGCTCTCACAAAAGATGTTGTGGCAGCTGAACAGTATTCTTGTGTGTATGCTTCTGTGCATGTATGTTTTTCTGAACTGGGTGCAGTAGAAAGGAGCAGACACAAATACTAGACAGCTCTGCTTGCTGTTGAGTCTGTGCTTTTTTTCTTCTGTTGCTGACAGTAGCTGCTCAAGGTGTGTTTTCTACCCCCAGTGCTCGATACACACTTCATATCAAAAGAAACTGAGAGCTTTATAAAAACATATTTGCTGGTGATAACAGGTGTTATCGAATGAACCAGGACTGACCTTTTAAGGATTATAATGAACCAGTGAAATTCTCACCACAGAATTTCCATCTTTTATGATGTTTCTCTTAGGGATGCACGATATTGGATTTTTTGCTGATATCCAATATGCCGATGTTTCCAACTCACTGTGGCCGATTGCTGATGCCGATACCGATATATGCACATATTTTTCTCCAGCTGGCTGAGGAGACTATTATGCATACAAGCATAGATTGTACTAAGTATGATCAAGAAAGACAATATATGAAGGAAGAATTTAGGAAGACTAGATTCAGGAGCTCAGCATTAAAACTTTAATGAACCTGCCAAGTGGGTGGAGCAGTAGAGTTTTCTTTGAGTTTATTAGACAGACAGGATTAATGTGTAGGATTTAATCTCGTATCCACACTCCGGAGTAGAAGGTGGCGGTATTGCACCTAACACGCTGGATGCCAACCGCTGTTATGAACCAAAAAGAAGAAGGTGAAGTTTTTTTTTATTTTTCAAACAGAGTGGTACATCCTGTCAGCCGAAGAATTTCTTATCTGTGCAGCCGAACACCGCAGCACCTCGATGGACTGTATCGCCTTGATGGTCCCGGTTCGTCCTCCGCAGGCTCCACTTCACTCAGCTGCCCGTCAGACCCGCTGCTTCTTCCCACTTTAACCCAAATCGGGGCTCGGTGGTCCAGCTGGATACACATGGAGAGCCGGGGCTAACGTTAGCTGGGAGGCTAGCGGAGCGTTAGCCGTAGCATGACCTGAGGGAAGCACAGTCAGCTAGCCTTCGCTAGCCTCCCAGCTAACGTTAGCCCTGGCTCTCTATGTGGAGCACCGAGCCCCGGTTTGTTATTCGGGTTAAAGTGGGAAGAACGCAGTGGAGCCTGCGGAGGAAGCACCGGGACCGTCAGGGTGACACAGTCCATCAAGGGAAGCACAGTCAGGCGGCAGAGGAGATGGCGACATATTGGCCTCTCATAATCGGCAGAATTTGCCAGAATTTGCTGATGCCGATATTTCATTTTAGAGCTTTCATCGGCCGATACCGATGACATGCCGACAATATTGTGCATCCCTAGTTCCTCTAACTAAAGATGGATGTACTTACTTACTTATTTACACCTACTGCTCCTTTTTCATGGAGCATAGGCTGTTTCCATGTCAGCCTACTCTGCTTGATGTCCATTTCGAGGTCCCTGCGCCAGGTGTTCTTAGGCTGGCCTCTTGTCCTTGTCTTCCATCTAAGGGCCTGCCTGGTGGCACTGGTGTGTGGCCGATCCATCCCCATCTTCTTCTCTTGATCTCCTCTTCCACAGGTTGTTGGCCTGGTATCTGGCCAGAGGATGTTCAAGATCCACCTCAGGCAGCTGTTGATGAACGTTTGTACTTACATCATTGTGGTCTTGGTTGTCCTCCACATCTCTGATCCATAGAGTAGTATAAACTAATCCTTATCAACTACTTAATAATACATAAATATGATGTCTGATGTGTGATATAATAATATTCTGATAATACACAATGCTGCAATCACCCTTGCCTCTGTTTGCTCTACTGTGTCACAGTGCCACCTCCTGACAGCTCTCACCACCCTGAAACTTTACCTCAACACAACACCAGCGGTGCTTTGGCACCACAGAAATTTGATTTCTAAAACTATTACCCCTGATGTATTTTGACATACAGTAGATCTCTGTTGAAAGAAAAATGTAGTTTGTTCATCTTTATCCTTGACCTTTGCTGGTTCCTCTGAACTGTCACATATGTTTACTAATGTAAAAAGTACTGTTCTAGGTTTTACAAAGTTATCCAGATAACTTAGTGTACCTGCTTGTTGAAACACAGTGACATACTATATGTAGTTGTTTTGGAAGCACTTTATCTACTAGAATTATTATATACATTATAACACCTGCTAATATGTCAATATTTCAGAAGCTTTTCATTAACCCAACAGCACTGAGGGAAAAAGATCTCACAGAGCACACTTTCATTTTTAATGCCTGATTTTTTTTTTTTTATCGAATTCTACACCAAATCAGTCAAGTTGCAGAATAGTGAGCAGATGATGAGCTTCCTGTGAGTGTGAGGAGCTTCCCAAACCCACCAGCTGAGAAGAAGCAGAGGGTGACAGCTCACTATGCACTGGTAAGTTCCTCTGCTACTGTAGTTCTCTGTACTCACCGGCTCTGCACATGGTGTTTGAGGTTGGGAAGCAAGTATACGGTGCTGAGACTGGTTCAGTGTGCTCAGTGGTTTGTTGTGGTGCTGCAGCTTCCTGAGATGATCAGGTGGCTGACGCCCACTCTCAGGTGCCCCAAAGAGACAAGAGGAGGCCCGCCCAATGAAATCCAAAACAAGCACTGTAGTGAGTATTTTTTGGTCACAATATACATACAACCGGTAATCTGTCGTGTTGCAGGTATACAACATATGTCATAATTCATTAAAGAAGGTAGTTTTAAGAAGTGTCCTCAACACATAGTATGTAATATTAACTTCAGATTATCAACACTTAATGTCACTGTTGTTATTTAGTGGTTTTAGTGAGGGTATTACTTAGTCAACTGAACAAGGAGACTTCTGATCTCTCTATTTTGTCCTGTGGTCATCCATCCTCCTGATCTGATTTGGAGTTAATATATCTCCTCTGTCATCAAGGAAACCCTGGATGTTGTTTGTCAGTCTTCTATGTTGTCTCTTATTGGGAGAGGTTGATATAGTGCATGTAACCCTGAAGGCTGCTGATGACCACAGAACATGTTCCAGCTACCACAGCTCCACCTGACAAAACAACAAAAAACATTATCTTTGATGGACTTTCTGATACAGCAGCATGATGGGCAGCCATCTGCTCTGTCAGAGGTGCAATGTGAGGAATGAGACAATAGGCCCCAAAGTAGCAAAGTACTACCTCGTAAATGTAGCAGTCCTGCTCCTGCTGAACAAAAGAGACATGGAAGTGTTTTTCTACTGCATTCATGTGAGATCTAAATAACAGTTTGCACCACTTGGAGTCATCTACACCTTATATATCTAGATGGATAAATAGGACTCCCTAATTTATGTTATGATTATTATTATAATTATAATAGGATAATTATTTCAATCTGTAACATCTTTCTCAGGCAAATGTGAAAGAGAAAACAGGCATTTCTTGCAGAGGCAGCAGTCAAATCAAATTATTATCACCTGCTGGTTAACAAGCAACAAGGAAAACAAACACCACAAGATGGCAGTCCCAAGAATGTAAATAACGGGAGTACTCCAGAAAATAGAAACACCAGAAATTCCCGAAAATTTTAAAATACAACGTTGATATGACAGCATTTGAAACCATATGGTTTCAAATGCTGTCAATATGACAAGAGTCATATACAGAGAATTGTATTATTTTTTCAAATCATCTGACTATCAATAATGTTCCAGGGACATTTCCTCTAAGCACATCTTCATATCAGTTTCCTCTGTGACGAATATTAAACGATATATGTCTTAAATGTAAGTTTAATATGTGAAGAGTTTCGCATTAGTTTTTAATGTGAATCTGAGAAGAGTGTGTTCATTCATCGTTAAATGAATTTAGAGGACAGTGTTAATTACCAGTGCTGGTCTCGGTCAGCAGTACCAGCAAACGTCCAGCAGGTGTCAGTGTCTGTTAGGACAGCATGACTGCACAGACAGAGAGGGGGATGAAAATGATGATGTCAGCTTTAAACGTGATAGTCACATTTTTCAGGTGAGCTAGTTAGTTTTAGTTCTGTCTATGATAGGAAATTTAAGGTTTCATACTTTCGTTGCTTTTTTCAGTACTGTGTGTGTTTTGTTGGCAAACTTATTGAGTAATGTTATCAAGCTAGCCAATCAGCAAGGACTTGTATCATGGCCAGTAACTTACCACCAACAGGTGTGCTTGTAGTTTCACTGAAGAATTGTTGGTACTGGTTCTTTACTGGGTGAAGCTTATTTGTTCTCAGCTTGGTCTGGGGTGATGTAATATTGTATTATATTGTAATATGCTGACAATGACAGTCTCTGTATATGGATGCAGAAAATTCTGTGTACATTAACGACTGTCAAACTGAAACTTGATTTTCACATTTTTGCAGAGAAACAATTGAAAATGGAGCACAAAATCCATCCTGTGTGACATCACTCTGTGCCAGCCAGAAGATCCAGGACCTGGTCCATCCACAGGAGACAAACCTGGAATAACTTCATCAACAGAAGGGAATCATGGGACTGTTACTGGATGAAGAAAGCAGTAGTAATGAGGTACTTGTAGTTTATGAATAATTGTGACAGATGACATTTTGTGGGGGGCATAAATACTGCCAGAGCACTGTAATTGGAAAAATATGATACTAAACAAGAACATAAAAACAGTCAGAGGCTGAATAGAAAATCTGTTTTAAAATGCATTCAGTGCAAGTAAGACTTGATTCTGAAATATCAGCCAATTTTCTATGGTTCACATGATCATAAGCACTGAGGTGAGATGGGTACTGATACCAGTATTAGCTACTCGGCTCATGCCCAGGAACCAGAGGCTGACCCTCTACAACACCAAGCTCTTCTCTGTGTGTGCGGTGCGGAAATTACTAATCACTTTGCTGTTTCAAATCATTTTGATCAGCTCACTTCAAAGATTTGTAGTCACTGACTATGTAGGTTTTTCATTCATAACCCAAGCTGTTCAAATGTACATCAGTAAGCAGTCGCCTCTCTGTTCAGACAGATATGATGTTACAGTGACTTTTATGACTGTTTTCAGTTAAGTAGCAAGCTCAGTATTAGAGCTGCCATGATTAGTCAATCAGTCAATTAGTTGCCAACTATTAAATTAATCGCCAAATATTTTGATCGATTCATCGTTTTGAATCATTAATAAAAAAATAAATCCAAATTCTCTGATTCCAGCTTCTCTTATGTGAATGTTTTCTTGTTTCTTTAGTCTTCTGTAACAGTAAACTGAATATCTTTGCTGTGGACAAAACAAGACATTTGAAGACATCGCAGGCTTTGGGAAGCAGTGATTGATATTTTTTCGAGGAAATAATGAACAGATTAATTGATAATGAAAATAACCGTTAGCTGCAGCACTTCTCATTATGTTGCTGGATCAAAGTGTTTGAAACTAATTTGTAAAGGTGGTAGAAGAAGTGCTAATAACGTTGGAGTTTCATTGAAGCAAGCGAGTTGTTGGTATTTTGGTAGAAACTGGGTCGTGCTGAGAGGACACTTCTCAGAACCACGTCTGTGTCTGGTGTGAAGTCACATAGTTGGTGACTTAGTCAACAAGGATAATCTAAATACATCAGTTACAGAATAATGACCGTGTGGTTATATTCTGTAAACTGCTACATCTGGATAACATCATATTTTCCAAAAAGCAGCAGAGAGATTATTTGGGGGAGCTTTCAGTTCATGTAGTCTATAATTGCACCGTGTTCTTGTTTTCTCACAGTATTTACAATAGTGGCATTATTGAACATATGAATGTACATGGACACTGTATAAATTGAATTCAACATTTTTAATCAGTTAGACTTTTTAAAAGGACTTATAAAACATACAAGTCATCAAGGTAAAAATTCAAAGAAATGTGACATAAAAGAACATTTTCAATAGTTTTGGTTTGTGATAATTTCTTGTTTCGTTGATCTAAAATAAGAATGATTGAATCAAGAAGTTGAATTAAATACAGATTAGATATCCTGCTTTAAGATTCCTCGTGATATAAATAACCATCTCAAGAAACAGTGAAATTAAATTCCCAACAGACAGAGACTAATATAAAGTCTGTAAAGTAGGACAGAACAATGTGAGATGCTTCTCTACTGATGTCAAGCTAGTGCCATCTGCTGGCAAGATGTTAGCATGACAGGTTCATCACCGTGCTGACCATGAAAGCAGGGCCATCAGCTGACTCTCTGGTTTATTATTAGTCATTCAAACATTAAAAATCGGCAGCTGACTAGTGTTGTTACTTGGCTTTTTTATTAAATTGATTTTTTTAAATTTCTTTTTCTATTATTTCACAGACTTAACCTGGTGTGAATTAAATTTGTTGAGTTTTCAATCTTAATGTTCTATTCAAAGGAGGTATTTATTTTCATCATTAATAGGTAATTCTTTATGTATACACACAAGCAGTGATAAGTTAACTGATCTCAGATACATTTGAGCCTCAGTATGATGATGCTGTGAGATTTATATTTGTGATGATACAACATGCAATACTCAGGTCTTAACTGTCTATTTCAGTTTTCCCACGTGATGCTACATGACAGTAAAAATGCATTTATTAGATAAGATATGAGCTGGAAACCATCACATAAGTTTTATTTTATTTTATATTTCTAGGTAATTAATTCTAGTTTAATGATTCCTCAACCAATAAATCAATAAAGGCACAAATTCTTCGACAGAAAATAAATCTATACATTGCTTTTAGAAAACTGCATTTAAAGGGGACACAATTGACTTGGAAAAGTTTGGTTTCTTTTGACAAAATGTACTGATTTTAATGGATGATATATTCAGTGGTTTGTCTTAAATTCCCCTCTTTCCAAGGTTTCTGTTTCTCCCAAGAGAGTCCAACTGCGGGCCTCATGTCTGGGGACCTCATGTCTGGGGACCTCAGGTCTGCGAGCAAATGGAAAGAGAGTAGGGTGCTCATATGTGAAGTGCTCCACTTCCTTTAGGGTCCCAGACATGACCTCTGTCACTTCCTCGATTTACTTAAATTTGCAAATTGTCACATTTCTCTGCTCAAGAGAGTTATTGTGATGTTTTTGTTACATAAGAAATAACTAAATATTTGCTCTTGTTGTGTGTTATGTGTGAAAGAAATACTGTGGTAAATTACAGAAAAAACACAACCTGTTACCCCTAACCCTAACCCTAACCCTAAACCTGCTGTATACAATATAGAAGTTAGAAAACATAATTTTTCTGTATTTTGTAACTCCTTCCCACTCAAGATAAAAATGTAACAATGCTATAAATTAATTGACAAACACAAAATCATTTCTATCAGCCCAGTAATACCTGAACATTTGACTCTTTGTGTGTCTTTCTTGACCCGGACCTGGGGACCCCAGGCATGAGGTCTGCAGTTGGATTCTGGGATTTTTCTCCTCTCCTCTCCTCTCCTCTCCTCTCCTCTCCTCTCCTCTCCTCTCCTCTCCTCTCCTCTCCTCTCCTTTTTCATCTCTCTCCATCAGTTTGGCTGTGTAATCGCCGCTCATGGAGGTTGGCTCACTAATTGGCAGATGCTCAATCCCAAAGCCTGCATCTGCTACCTGTTTGTACCAATTAACAGGCCCATGATACTGCACTGACACCTCTTCAATGAGTTAACAGATGCCACAATTAGCCACTCATTTGAATTGCTGCCTGCTTAGCGTGAGGACCCTTGTTGCATCATCTCCAACTGTGGGAGACCGCCTTTCATCTATTTGCCTTTTTTCTTGTTGCCTCTCAAATGAGGCGTGGGAAGGCCAGGGAACCCTGGTGTGTAGAGCAAACAGTCTTTTCGCTAGATCCCTAAATTAGCTCTCCAGACTCACTGTTGCAGCTGAGGGGTAGCTGTGGAGTCACATGGCAAAGTGTGCTGCATTCATGAGAGGGGACGGGACGCTATTGCATGTGCTCATATTTGGGGCGTTTCCATCAGTGAGAACAGGTTCTATATAAAGTTCTCAGAATATAATTTTAGCCCAGTTCAGGAGCTCAGACTAAATCTGGAACTCAGATTCCAGGAACCTTCAGGCAGAGATAACAACACTGTTGATCACAAGGTTTACTCTTTTACATTCTTCCTCATACAACATATTCTTGCCTCATGTTTACCAGACAGTAATGCATAATAAAGAACAAGATGACTAGACTTGTTTCTAACACATTTCCTACTGTACTATTTTGTGGTTATTCATGTACATTGGAAAAAAGAAACTGAAAACCTACAAAGTAGCATGAAAGACATCTTTTATCGCAGCACCTGCAATTGTATAAATCCATAGATGTGGAAATAATGAAACTGAAACACGTTTATTAAACCAATTCTCACTGTAGAACAAGCCATGTTGCTGCTGTTATCCTTTCATTCGTATGTGAGGAATATGAAGATCAGTCATGTTTGAGAATGAGAGCAAAACCTGTCTGGTTTTCTTAGAAAACAGAATAATCATAATAGTAATACGAGACATAATATTCAAATGTCTGCTTTTTTTAAATGTTTAATATGGGTTAAAAGACACATTTTGATATTGGGTAATAGACAAGTATATTTAAAATTATAAGAATTAAAGTGTAATGTTTAAAACTCTTTTGCTGCATTAGGTTCTCAGATAGTTTTGAAATTCTAATCAGCCATGTGATCATCTAGGACTCCTCTACATGTCCTGTTTCTGTTTCTTGCCAAAAGTGTCTTTGTGTTTTATATGATATTGATACTGCTGAGCATTTTTATCACATACCTTTCACAAAATATCTACAGTATGTATTTTACTTCTTGATACTTGATGTGTTATCACCAAGAGACAAAAATGTATACATACTGCATACAGTCACTTATAAGAGATGCATGTTCCGTTCAGTAAACACCAGATCTTCAGTGAGTATGTACAGTCTCATCCTGCAGCACACGTTGTACTGAGGTCAAATAGATTTGTTAGATATTTTAATCTCAAATACTGATGTCAGTACAGGCCTCAAAAATCAAATATCGGGTTTATTGGGCCATACTTAACATGTGATCACAACAATCACTCCGTCACTGTTACGTAGCCTTGAAATGACAGAATGATACAGAATGAATGAATTAATTATACATTCTTTGGTGTCTGAGGATGTGGGCAAAAATCTTTTTACCTCTGTTTATATGAAAATAATTTACTTAGAATAAGTATTTCGTTTTCTTCAAAATGGTTGGCTCACAGCTTTTGTATGTAAAATTATTTTTCTTCAAAACAATTTTTTTTTTCTATTTTTCCAAACTCAGTGAACTGCAGTCCAGCCCTGTTCAACATAATTTAAAATGTTTTATTTTCAGATTAAGTGATCAACAAGAAAATGTCCTTGTTGTTATTTAATATTCATCTTAAATAAATGTTCTTAGTTTCTTAGTTAACACATAAACTATGTGCTGATGTAAAAATCAGCCAATTACCGAAGAGGAAACAGTGTTGAGATTAAGTATGAAACATGGCGGGTGACGTGTAACAACAAAATGACAGCAGTGTTACTAGGGGCTAAGTGCTAATCTTGGGTGGGGAAAAAACTGAATTCTCAGAGGATATTTAAGTAAAAAAGAGGCTTAGCGGTGTGATTCTGCCCTAGTTCTCACCAGCACTTGTCAGTGTGTCTATGTGAAGTGTGTTGTGTGATTGTGCGAGTGCATGTGTTTGTGCACGTCTAAGCCTCAGACTGTGCATGCGCATACACAAGCTGCAGTGCAGTGTGTGTGAGCATGTTACTGTAATCCTGCCTATGTACTGCGTGGATCAAAACCACATGTGTCATTTTGCACAAAGAGTATGATCAATGCAACATTCTTCAGCAGCCAATGAGGAGAGAGCCCTTGTTACTGGGCAGTTATGTGTTTACCCCCCACCCCCCCACCCCGTTCTTTCGTGAGGTCGATGTCACGCGTCAAGCCTCATAGACTCTCAGATCAGCATGAGTCTTTACGACACACCAGGGTCCTGCGGTTGTGATGAACATCAGCACTCTCACTGGTTTTGTAGGTCAACCAGTATTGAGCTACGGGTGCAGCCCAGCTCACAACACATGTACTTGTGTGCACAGGTTTTATACACAGAGCAAAGGTCATATAGGAAATTCTATTCACAAAATCCAGGATATTGGCTGGAGTTTGTGAAGAAAAATCTCCATTGATTTTAATAATTTGCAAGTTAAATTTCTGGAATTTCACTGTAAACAGCTAAAATCAGCACCTTTGCTTGTGGAATTTGGTTTCCTCACCTTTTTAGGATGACATAACGTCATATAAACAATATTATATCTATCAAGATAGATACAATGGACTACAGATGCAAATTAGCTTCAAGCTAACTCCAGTGCAGTGCATCTTTAATGTTTCAAACTGCACACTGTCCCATTCAATAAATAAATAAATCAAATACGAAAAAAATAAATAAATGCTTACTAAAAGGTATTATCAGTTTTGTTAATATTGGTTAATCACTGACTAGATCACATTAATATTTACTGTAAATTTACAGTAAATGTTGGCTTCAGTACACTTTGCCAGTTGTAAAAGAAGTTTAGAAATATTTCACTCAGGTAAAAGTATCAGCAGCAACATGTACTTAAAGTATGAAAAGTAAAAGTATTCAGCAGCAGAATGGCTTCTATTAGAGTGTTATAATGGATTGTTATTACTAATGTATTGATGTGTAAGTAGAATTGTAATGTTATAGATGGTTATCCAAAGTTTATTTGAATTACTTTATATACTGCAGTGTAATTTCATCTATAACAATGTGTCATATTTTATAAGCTCATCATATGTTTTGTATGTAAAATCTTGATGTTCAAAGCAACTAGTAATTGTAGCTGTCTAATAAATGCAGTGGAGTAATTTAGAGGAGTAGACATATAAAGTTGCATAAAATGGAAATATAGGTAAGAACAAGTACTGTAGCTCAAAATGATGCTAAAGTACTGATTAAATGTACTTTACATTCCACTACTGCATGTTGCAGTCTTTAAAGTGGATCACTTATAATAAAAGAGCATGAAAAACACACAGCCAATACAATTCAATGTAACTGCAAAGCAAATTTTAATTGTTGTTTCTATTACAGTAGACAAGAGATTGTCAAATGAATAAAGGGCAGTGACAACTAAAGTAACAGACTGAACCGTGATACTACTAACCACTTGCATCAATCTTTGTATCAGCAGGAAGATTTATTTATTTATTTATGAGCCTTTACTCAATAGTTGAAAGTGCAGAGAGACAGGAAAGAATGGTTGTGATTAAGTGGTGTGTTCACCAGTAAGCTACTGGAGCTCCCAGCAGTCTCGCATTTTTATAGACTTTTGGAAGAAAAATCTGAAACACTTCTTTTAACCCAAAAATATTTTATTTCGAGATGAAGTGTTTTTTGTGGGCAAAACCCCCGATATATTTTAAAGAATACTTTTATAATTTTGTCATAGAGAAAGTTAACAGGAGCTGCTGACACTATTGGAGTTGAATATGACAACAAATGCCTCACAAATGACAAAGAGTTGGATCAATACCTCTGACACAGTCGCAACAAACATCTAACATTAACAGCATCACAAAGGTTTACAGGGCTGTTGTATTGTAATGCATTACATTGTGATGATTTCAGGTTATTTTGTTTTACCATTACAATACTTATGCTTCATCAGTTTGATTCTAATTACAGTTCTATGCTGTTTAACCTCACAGTGCTAATGTGAGCCTAAGAAGTTGGGTTAACTGACTTGTTTCTTGTGTTACCCTTCACCATGTCCCTGCTTATAGTTAAGAATCTTAACAAAGTATGTAAACCGCCTAAATAACAGCTTGTAACAATAAAATACCGACGAGAGATCATGTAGTGTATCATCAAAACACTTCAGTGTGAAGCTTATTGTTCTTAAGATAAGCCTTACAAGGATTATCCATTGTAAGAAATGTAAAGCAACTAAACAAACATACAGCTTGTTTTCCACAGGATTTATGCACATATTACAGGATTGATGTTGTGATCCACCTGCAACATCACCTCTGACCACATGGTGGCATCAGTCCTCACTGATTCAGCACCACTGATGAGCTGCATGTAGAGAAATCCTCTTTACTGGAAGGGTTAAAGTTTAATCTTAACAATCTCTTTTCACCCTTCATGTAAAAACTATGTAAATACCTCAGTAACAATACAGCATAAACATCTGTTTGAACCCTTCAAGTAAACAATGAGATTTACATGTAAGCCTGCTAGTTACTGTAATAACCAGATCTCCTTGTACATCAACAACACTTCCATCTTATTTTCTGAGGATGAACACATGTATTTTGCATACAGGAAGCATCATCTTTATTTAGTGTTATGTCTTCACCGTGGTGGGAGTTTGTCCCATGAAACATTAAAAATAACCTTTGGAGATTTGGATTCCCAGTTGAGGTATTTTCACTGATGCTGTCTTTGCACAGTTAAATGTTTGTTTCCCCAGCGCTCTCTTTTGGTTGGTCAGTGTACTATTGCTGTTGACAATTTTGTATTTAGGTCAGTGTGGCCCCCTCAGGGTCTGACAAACCACTTTCTCCCAGAGTCCCCATGATTGACACATTTTCTTATAGCAAATGAAGTCCTGCTCCTCCGGTTTTAAATTCTTGATGAGTAACATTTTATAAAATACAGCACTAAACGCTGCTGTTGGTGCGCTCTCATTTAGATTTCCCTGAATACCATTTAGTTATCCCCTGGAAACCATTAATAATATTACTAATAACAACAATGACATTAGTATTATAATTATTTATCAGTCTTTCTGTCAGTTTGTGTATTATAGCTATCTGTTTATTCTCTGAATGTTAATCCCATCACTTCGCCATATACTACAAACAGACATATGTCCCCTCTGGGTCCTCAGGATCTTGTTTTGCATAGACTGCAGCACCACGTGACCCAGCCAGTAAAGATGGCTACCTGTTGTCCGCTGTGCTGCCTCTCAGCTTCACCCCTTCTAGACAGCATGGTAATAATCAGCAGCCTGGCAAAAACCAGAATTACCAGGACATCCTCTAAGAACATAATGCCTGTCTTAGACACTGGGCATCTGTTGGCATTTCCTCGCGATACGCCGGACACAGGGGGGGAGGGGGGTGAGGTGAGGAGGAGGAGGAACGAAGGGAGAAGGAGGGGAGGGAGCTTCAGGCTGGGATTACGGGGGAGCTGTGAAGGGGGGGAAGAGAAGGAGAAGAGATGACCTGACCACATGCTCCATCCGTAAAGCGCTTTTCTTGTGTGCTGGCCCTCTGCCCTGGACAGCCAGTCCAGGTCAAACCAAGAGCCCCCACTGGGCGATGCCCCACGCTGCAGTCAACAGCCATTGTGATCTGCAGATCTGCTCAGTCAGCCTCTCAGAGTCTGAGGCTTCGTTTTGGGGAAGGTCCTGGGAGGTCTGCAGCTTAATTCTTTACTCAGCGCTAAAACTTTGTCTTGACTCTCGAAGAATTGCAAAGCAGAAGGAAGAAGATTAACTCCAACACAAAAAATAGATACTGTACATTACATACTGAACCCCGGGCCCTCTGTAGCAGCTGAAAAACATGTTTTTATCAGGCTGATGTTTTAGAAGACTTCTCTTTTTAAAACATGGTTAAACACAATGAATTTTATGCTCTACAGTATATACCTGATTGGCGTTAACAATCCTTTTTGCACAGCACTACTCCTCCAAAATGCCCCCCAAATTATATTTTGATTACACTTGAGTTTTATTGCAGTTTGTTCATTAGAGGTCTAACAGCGAGTTACACCTCTGTCTCTCTTAACTGACCCTCAACATGAGTAATGTCACTGTATAGGGTAACATGTTCTACATTTCTGTCAAAAGAATATGTATTTGTACATTCATAGCCCATATAACATGTAAAACATGAATAAATATTCCCTTATACTTTAGGGTAATTTTCAAAACTCGTCACCTTCATCCAATGTGCAAGCTCAGTTTGTGGCAAAGAGAAGATCCCCTTCATACACATTTCAAGACATATAAAGATACTCTGCTTTGAATAATCATAAAAATCACGTCTCCTCCTTCTCCCTTACTGACAAATCCAGAATACGAATGCAAATATTGTTAATATTAAAAGATTAAAAAACTGCCGGACACAAGATGTCTCACACTCTATAGAATTTTCAGTGTTTGTGCACCGGAGGCTTCAGGTTTCCACATCACACTTGTGTAAGTTGCATACTGGACCACGATTGGCCCTTCAAACTAGTTGGGATGTCACATATCTTGACATCTAAGCTCAGATTTAAGACACAAAGCTACAGAGAAATCTTCCTCCTGCAGCAGATGAATATGAAAACAGCCTCCTAGTGTCAAACTCTTAACATACATCATTCTGCTCAGTGAAGCTCAAACATCCAACTGACAGAACAAGAAGAAAAACACATATTTGAGTGGAGGAGGTCTTTACAGATGCCCTCCAGAAATGTTTTAAGACAAATAAAAATACTGTACTTGAAATAATTATATGTGCCTGATATGGTTTACCCACAAAAAAGTTAAATTATTTCATTATTACATCTACCCTACTCCTATGAATATTATTTTGATTGCAAAAGATTTGAACTGCTGGAAAGCTGTTTAGTATCCAGTAACTCAAAGTTGATTGCAACTATCTTAAACCTACATTTATTTTAATGCATTTCTGGAATATATTTTAGACACAACGCTAGCTGCAGACTTTTTAAAATCATTTTGTAGAACAAATAAAAATCACTGCAGTCACTACATGTAACGGTAAATACCTACAATTTCTTTTTTACCTGCTGATAGTATGGACCACATTTGGTGCAGATCGGTCAAAGGTTAACACACCTTGAGGCGTGAACTGATTACAGTCATATAACTGCTCGTGCCTCCAGTCAAGGAAAATTGTGTCTTTTTGCAACAGCCAATCAGATAATTTACTGGAAGGCTGAACACCATTTTACCGCAACTGTTATTGCAGTTTTCTGGACATTTGTGATGTACCACATATTTGTTCCTGGAATGGCCCTCAGAATAATGATTTGGAAAAATCCTAAAAAGCATTTTTACTTCAGTACAGTCATCTGTTCAGTCACCATGCAACACGAGTACCACAAAACCATGTTTGTTTTCTTCCTGTTTGTGAAACAGAACTGACACATTTTTATTCCCACTTTGTGTCACAGGGAATCTAGTGTACACTATGAAGATGTCAACAATTTAGTGTAAAAAAAAGAGAATATACAGGAGAAACATGGGATCAAGAATAATATGCGGTGAGTCATTACTTTATACATACTGGCCTGCATTCTATTCATATATTTAAATAGAGAATAAATGACCAACATGTAGTTATAATTGCTCCTTAAATCTTGCCGATGTCAGCTGCAACATATAACCTGACCAGAAACAAGATAAAAAACTTAGGCAAGCAGTTGCCTTGGGATTAATTAGTCAGTCCCCACTCTTTTCTTTCCACTGTCTGTTGACATTAGCTCAGACGCGTTTGATTCCCACCTCCCCACCCCCGCCCTTCTTAACTCCAGTGAAACCACCCAGAGAGTACAACGTTTTGCGCAAGGTGACTTCCAGCTCCTGACAGGCTTTCTGTCGAGTAAACGTTGAAGATGCCCCGGGGGCAGAGTGCCAGCACCGAGGCCAGATGGGAGCCCCAGTCTCTACCTGCCACCCGGTGCCAGTCCCCCTGACACCCCCCTCCTGCCATCTGTGCCGACCTGCCCCTAGCTGTCAACAGTTCAAGAGCAGGCTGTGACGTTCTCCCGCCTGTGTGCGGCAGCTGACAACACAGCTGTGCAGATGTTGTCAGGGCGAAAAGATGGCGACGGCAAGACTAACATCTGTGCTCCCTGTGGGAACAACAGAGCGGTACTTTCTCGCTGTGATACTGTGTCAATGAGCTGACAGACGTGGTGCTTAACGTCCTGTGTGGAGTCATCAGCGCTGCTCCTGGCTTGTTAAGGCCTCGGAAAACCTCACGCAGTCGTACGCAGAGCCACCGCTGCATAATACTTTGTCAGTTCCATAAATATGTTCTGGGGATTAAGCCAAGATTAAGACACTGTAAACTAGACAGATTTACATCAACTAGCCTAAGTAGATCACAGCGATGTGATACTGAAAGCACCCCGGATCATAGGTTACACAACACGTAATCCAAATATCATTATGTTGCTTGAATCTGAATCCATTGGGGGTTTTTTTATCCTCAGTGGCATAATGCATACATGTCAGTGAACCTCTGCTGTTTTCCTGTGTGTGTTTCCTGCTGATTTTCTTGTCACTGGATGCTCTCCCCCACCTCACTCTCCATGCTGCTTGATGCAGTCTGTGGCATGTGTCAGGTATAGCCCTTCATTACCACCCTGCTGCTCTCTCTCTGTCTCTCTCTCACACGCACACACACACACACACAAGAACAATGCATTTACGATGTGTTCATTTGAACTGTGTGTGTGTGTGTGTGTGTGTGTGTGTGTGTGTGTGTGTGTGTGGGTGTGGGTGGGAGGGAGGGGTAGGGGGGGACAGCACAGAAGAGAAGGAAGAATGAATAAAAGGACTTCATACATTTTTATGACCGCACCGATAAGGTCAGTCATGTGCTGTGGTTACTTAGCAACGCTGCCACCCCATGTTGGACAGTTACGGACCAGAAGAGTCAAACTCGAAGATGTTTACTATTGCTCTGTGAACGACAGTCGACCGGTCTCTTGCTTCCTACATGTCTCTGGTCAGTGTGATATCACAGTCACAATAAGATAAAGACACACGGCATGTACATAGATAAGCTCATCCCCATGATGTATTGATCCACAGTATGGAAAGACTTTACAGCTAAAGGTCTTCAGACGATTCAGTGAATTTTACAGATAAATTAAAAAGTTTAGTCAGCTGTAAGACACAAGAAGCCTCAGCATATATGATCTTTGCAACAAGGTCTCAGAGCTTTTCTAAAATCAGTGTAAATCATGGTCTATTGTGTCTTTCATCACATATGGTTCAACATGAGGTCAAACTATTTCCAAGATATGTGGAAAAGATGTACTTTTAGATGGAGAACAATTATAGCACTTACAGTAGCTACATCTATTTGGAAATGATTAATACATATGTACAGCACTTGTATAATAATTCTAATAATACAACACAGTGACTGGTGGTAAATGTTTCTAAGGCTTTCGGGAAACAAAACATATTTTTTGATGTTCAGCCACGCTGGCTATAAATGCTCACACTGACTCCTGCCTGGGACTATTCTTGACAAATTGTTCCCGGTGAAAAAGCACAGTTGTACGATGCACCACTTTTCCCAGGAAAAATGTGGATGCTCCCAAGTACAATGGAGAGCTTCAGGATCTTGGGATTGATTGACTGAATCTCTGTTGTGTTCTGTCAACTGCTGATAAGGTCGACATAATGAAGTTTTGACCAAGACAAGTTTTGAAAGTCTGAAGAACATTAAACAGTTTAGCAAGGTAAAATCCTCCATAGAATGATCAGTTTTGATTTCATTGTAAATGAAGTGCTTTTATTATAAAATATTATGTTTATCAGTGTGTTAGTTTGTAGTTGATAGAGTCAGGTTTGCACCGGCTCTGAGATGAAATAACCCAAATCACAATTATCAGAGCTTTAAAGTTATTAGATAATTACACTTATGATCGTTCTGAGCCATGAAGTGGTCCACAGAATTTCAATCATCTTTCTACTGTAATGGTCAACTTTTCAATATTTAAAATTTCAAATCAGTTGCATCAGACATCAGTGAGACATTAAAGAGTAGGGAGGCCTATAGATGTGGATACTACTGCAGAGTGCGACGTACAGACAGAATGTAAATTTCCCTATAAATGAAGTCATTTCTACATGTGAAAACTGTCACATTTCTACTCACTGCAGTTGAATTCCAGAGTGCCAGTTTCTGTGGACTGACACACACGGATAAAAAACAACTCAGCAGGAATGTCCTGTATGTACAAAATAGAATTACATTTTGTGTATCTACTTATAGTACAGTACACCAGAGTTATCAATTCTGCTACTTAAATTCAAAAACTCTAAATTCCTAGAATTACCTCTGGATGACCCTGCAGTCCACTTAATCAGGACCGGACAGGAGTGCATTGAGCCGTGAGATGCAAAGTAGTCAATGAGGGGAATCAATGTATAGATTGGCTAAGGTGGGCCATCAAGGCGCTCTGCTTTGTCCACTCAATTGGTCGCTATCTTATGAGGCAAGGTGATTATGGAAACCAATGAGAGAAAATTAGTGTTTTTCAGCCTTGTTAACCAGGGATCTACCAGGCATTTAGCTCTCAGTTTCTAAAAATAACTAACATGTATGTGAGGACTAAAACAGGTAAAAGCCCTCACATCTGTGACAGAGTGGAATCATTTGTAAATGCCTCTTTGGTTGATTGGCACCTCGGTAATCAATCAGCACGCAGGAAAAGAAAGAAAACACATCAGGATGGAAAGCACAGTGCATTTCTGGGTCAGTTTGATGTATTGTTTTATTGTCAAAAGAGTTTCACTGGTGTAAAACAGTGGTTCCAACCCTTTTCTAAACTGTATTTTAAACTGTATGTTATGACACTATTATCTTAATATTGTTGCAATACTCTTTTATACAAGACATAGTTATCTTGGAATTGTCTATGTTTAGATTTGGTTGGTTTGGTCAAGTTTGCATTCAAACTATTATCACTTGGCAGTGACAGAATGATTTGAATTGTACATTATCCTTTTATTCTTTTGCTATCTATTTCAATTTCTCTGTTTATGGCCTGTAGCTGGTAGTTAATCCAATTTGTGTGTTAATATTTGTTCTAAACCCAAAGTGGACATATATCTTTAAACAAATCATAATTTCTATTTTTAGTTACTCTAGCAACACGATGCTTTGGATGGCGATGTTGGTATGTCATGTCATGTAAAGGCTGCAGATCTGTATTTTTCTTGATCGGAGGAACATCAACAGTTTGATATCAACAGAGTATCCAGTCGAGGATGTGTCCTTTCAATTCTTTATTGTTCCGTCTTTGAAAGCAAAGTATTCGTTTTTGTGTAACCTGCAGAGGAAAGCTTATAGCACAGAGCTTATTTTCAAGCAGACACAGCACTTTTCACCCTCTAATGGCAGGGAATTACTCTCACAGGGAACACGATTTCTCCATTTCTTTATTCTGGAGACATGTCGACTCATTAAACTTGAATTGTGACTTAGTCTCACGTTCCGTTCAGAATTTATGGGCAGTGAGAAGGATTCAAAGATGATCTAATAAAATGAGGGTCTCAGGATGTACGTTAGACTACTGTTTCTCCATTTCTACCTCATAACGTGGTTTGAATTATTCAGCAGTCTGACCCAGGCAGCAAAGCTCCCATATTCCTTATGAGTCGCAGATTGAGGACTTGCCATAATTGGTCATCTTTAAGACATTATCAGATGTATATTTTATTGGGCTGTTTGAATATAATCAAAGTACTTGAGAGTATTTTGTTAATAAGAGCCATAAAAGTTACCCTTGGGGAATCTAGCTCTTTGTAGTGAAGATTGATGGATATTATAAATCCCCACTGTACACTGGCTTCTTGTTGAACTCATATACATACATTATACAGTAAATAAGCTGCTACAAACCTGCATTGTACAGAGAAATGAAAGTAAACAGCACAATATTGACATACAATTAGCTTGGTTGAATATATATATATATATATATATATATATATATATATAAATATATTTTTAAATCTATAATATAAAGTTTTAGATAAACCTGTCCAAAGAATCCCTCCATGACTACCAACCTAACATCTCTTCTATCTCTGTTCTCTTCTCATTACAAGTGTAGTGGAAATCAGCTGTAGTGTTCTCAGTCGAGCCTGGATACTCACGATCTGACAAGTGTTTGTCACAATATGTGCTGTGTGGGATATTTATAGGCCTTTCTCTTGTCTCTGTGTTTAATAATGAGTACAGGTTTGCTGTTGTACTCGCATTTCACTCACAGTATTGCTGACCTCCTGTAAAATTCCCCCCATCTGCTTTTCACAACCAATATTTTCTGTATCTCCAAGATAATGTTTCATTGCATTAATCAATATGGATAGGAAGTGTTTCTTGTTGTATGTGAACTGCTCATGAGCAGTGTAGGACAGAGTGTGTACCATTCACTGATATCACAGTGTTTGGCTGCAGGGTGCAATGAGCTGGAAACAGCATGTTTTAGCCATGCTAGCAAAAATATGGGGTTGTCAATGGTCTGTCTGTCAATCTAGACTGAAATATCTCAACAGCTATTGGCTGGATGAGTGTGAAATTTTGTACAGACATTCATGATCCACAGAGAATGAATCCTACTAACTTTGTGATCTCCTAACTTTCCCTCTAGTGTCACTGTGGGGTTGATATTTTTGTTTTTAGTAAAATAACTCAGTTATTGAAGGATGCCCATGAAATTTGGTCCAGACATTCATGGTGACCATAGGATGAATCCTAATGACTTTGGTGACTCCCTGACTTTTCCTACAGTGTCACCATGTGGTTCACATATTTGTGATTTGAATGAAATGTGTTGACAACTATCGGATGGATTGTCATTAGATTTGATACAGACATGAATCTTTGTGTTTAGTACTCTTTTCCATATTTAATATTCAATCTAATGTCTAATTCTTACCTAAAAAAGGAAGCAGAAACAGAAGAACAGACATGATTGACCAAGTTCTTGACAAAACAGCAGCTTGTAAAACATGACATGTATTCTCAGTAAACTGACCGATGCACTATAAAAATGTGACAAGTTGATCTTACTTTATAACCGATAAATTATACTTATTTACTTAATTTCGTGAAGTTGTTCCAACTTATAAACGGTAGGACAGTTTGGCAACTTATTCTTTCTCACTGTGCTGAAAACATTCAACAACTTGTCATTTTTCTGCAGCAGTTTAAAAACACATTAAACTGTTTAACTCAGTCTCAGATTTAGGCACTTTTATCAGTGCGAAGAAAAGAAGTTCCAGAAATGTCTGCGAAGGTTTAACATTTAAATAACAGGACGGCTTAAAGAGGATAATACCTTTGATTTGATCATAACCTCACAACATATCATGGAGTTAAAGCAGGGATTAGAGAAATAAGGACTGAGCTCTTTATGACCATGCAGCCAGTGATTTTAATCCAATCTCTGTACCCGAACAGTCCACTGAGACGAACACTGAAGAGAATCATTTACCATATGGCTGAATGATTGGACATGGCAAGACAAAAAAAACAACAACAAAAAACAATGAATCATTAAGATTGGTGAGGAAATGGGTCAGTGCAAAGTTAATTGGTAGTCTTGTATTTGTATGTATTTTGTCAACAGCATAAACCAGCAGCTACTGTCTGTTGTAAATAGGTTATAGCAGTTTGGATTAGGCCTCTTTCATACAGCAGCTATTATATACAGTAGCTATCTTTGTCTTGATTGGATATCATTTATAAACAAATATACTTGACTTGCATTTTTTGACTAAAAGTAGATAAAATAAAGGAAAAATGTGTTAAATATCAGTAGGTGTGTGCGTCAGTTTATCTAATGAGTTGCTTCATATTTTCAGGCAGTCTAAGTAGGTAGCTGCCTGCAACTGGAGCAAAGTATGTACAGTAAGGTTTCTAATAATAATTCATTTGAAAAGGGTAGTAGGGCGTTGAGAGTGGCGGGCTGCAGACCGGTGCTTTACAGAGGCAGGTAGAGGAAGAGGAGGCGTGCGCATTATAAGGAACACAACAACATAACCGAATAAACAACAAACCTCCTTACTACTGGGAGCCAAGGAGACTGACAGGGAGGAAGATTAGGCAAAATCAACACACAAAAAAAAAAACTTTGTATACAATGTGTGAGGAATAGCGCATGTTTCCCTCCCTTCCGTCTTGGTTCAGGTGGCTGCAGTCGGTGATAATGATCTGTTTTATTTTGGGGATGCCTGGCTGGAAGCGGAGGGGGCCAGACAGGCGGTGACAGGTCTTGTATTCCTGGTGCAGAGCATGTTCATGTGCAGGTCTGATGTGGATGCTAAGTCTAAGAGACAGACACTGTATCCGGGCGCAGTGCTAAAGCCCGGCTCGCCTGCTACAGTATTGGAACATAAATGGGCCACGCTAAATTCAAACAGTCACATGGCAGCGGATGGCCCTGCAGTTACTGCTGTGTCAGTGGCTGCGGAATCATTTCAAATGTTACACATAATGCAAATATGACTTTCTTATCATAACACCATGCCAGAAAAAAACATAACATGACTGTTCGCTTGCAGCATCTCACCATCGCAATTTCAGATCAGTCAAAATTATCATTAAAATAATGAGTTGTGCAGTTGACATTTTCAGGTATGCTGTCCTTCCTTTTTTTTACGGCCAAATGCTAATTGTTCATTATGAAATGTTAATATGAAGGTCACACTGCAGTTCACACACCTTATCATTTCAAATAAAACATGTTTATGCCACCAAGTCTTCCTCTCGGCTTGCCAGTGACCACCTTGTTTTTCACATATTAATCCAAAGCCTCCTGTGTGGTTTGTATGGAGGTGAACTCATGCAGGGGGCTGTGGATGTCTGACATGGCCACCGTTTGATGCCCCCTGGTGCAATGTGTGTATGTGTGTGTGTGTGTGTGAGAGAGAGAGAGAGAAGGAAGAAAGGGGGGTGGAGTGAGGGGGGGGGTCGCTGCTTATATTTGTCAAGGTCAATTAATGAATGCAGGGGTAAGGCTGGCAGGATCCCCAAAACGCCCCTGGGGCTCATAAATTATCCAGAAAACACATTAAAAGACAAGATTTGATCTCCTCCAATTAAGATAATTTAGCATCTTTTCCCTCACCAAATGCCTACATAGTATCCAGTCAGGTGTAGCCTACATCACTCCCTCTCTCTGCCTCCCTCCCTCCCTCCCTCAGCATCCATCCTCCAGCCTGCTACACCACAGCAGCGCCAGCAAACCATAGAAGGATGTCCTGCATGGGCTAATTCTCTCCTGCTTATGTTAATGTACAGTTTTCCCTCTCTTGAGTGGGACACCTTGATCCGTCTTCTCACTGATAAAACAAAAGAAAGAGGATTTTTTTTTGTTTTTTTAACGCTCCTTCAGAGGCTCAGCTGTGCGCCCCCTTCGTCCCCCCCTCCCACCCCCCCACCCCTGCACCTTTAAGGCAATGGAGAGGGAGAGAAGCGGCTGCGGAGAAGGAGGCGAGGGTTTATTCCACAGTTCTGTGAGGCAGGGCAGGTTATAAGCGCAGGGACCAGTGTGCGCAGTTTGTGTGTGCGGCTGCGGGGAAGATGCGTGTGCTTGTTGCTCGCCGGACGGAGAGAGGCGGCGAAGAGAGAATGAGTTTTCAGCGCAGCTAACAATCAACTCTATGCGCTTTGTAATCCTCGAAAAAATCCAACTTTTACGCATTTTTTTTTCTCCATATGCCCGAGGTGACATGTTTGGCTATTTTGCGTGCATAGACTTCTAATTTATTTATTTATTATTTATTGATTCTTTTCTTTATTCAGATTTTTGGAGCCTTTTGTTTGTTTTTTGTTTTGTTTTTGTTGTTTTAATTGTTTAACCGTGGAGTTGGGTGTGCGCATTGGCACTTTGTCCTATGCGTCTCCAGCCTCTGACTCAGCAGCAGCAGCAGCAGCGGCGGCGGCGGCGGCACAGCTCACCTGGACCGGAGCGCACCGAGCCGAGCTCCCTCATGTTCCACGCAGAGCAGCGCTCCGACACGGGGGGACGGATGCACTGAGGCCCCGCGCGGTGCGGTGCGGTCAGTCCGAAAAAGGGGAGACGCACAGTTGTGGATCATACACTATCTCCCGCTGTACCAGGAGACAATCAGCAGCAGGAACAAGCTCAAACCTCCTCCTCTTCATCTTCTTCCCAACGTGAAGGATTGAGAGAGAGAGGGAGAGAGAAAGAGGGAGAGAGAAAGAGGGAGAGAGAGAGAGGGAGAGAGAGATTTGCATGCTCCCTTTTCTTTCATTGCAATTGACTTGTTGAAGAATTAAAAGGAAGAATTTACAAGAAGAAAGAGTGCGGGGAGAGAAGAAGAAAAAGCATAAGCTTGGATATTGAACGGAGCGGGGCATGTGGATATTGGCTCTTATCTTTTCCCAGTGCATCTTGAATGGTAGGTGATGCATTTGTGCACGTTAAACTTCAAGTTTATGTGAATTATCCCACAGGACTGAACGTACAAATAATATCTTAAACAGTCTGCATGCATTTGCACATTGAAGGTATTGAATGATTTTTATTTGTGCTGGTAAATTGAACGGAGGAACAGGCTGTTGCTATGTCCTGTCACAAGCACAGAGCCTTTCTGAAAGGGGGGGGGGGGGGGTTGATAGTTACATTTACATTAACCTTCATAGAGCTTAAGTGTAAGAACGCTTAACCACTCGTGCATTATACATATTTAAGGTGATCCTTTTATCAAATAGAGAGAGAGAGAGAGATACACAGAAGGAGAGAGAGAGAGAGAGAGGGCTTATGTAGGTTGAGTGATAGGTGCAGCCTGTACTGCATTAGGAACAACACATTTTCATGTGTTTTTTGTTTTAGTTTGTGCACAATATATTTTTAAGGATATTCTAGGCCTTCAATTAAATCTTATTATTATTTTTGTTTCATTCTCAGTTTGAATTAGAGAAGATTATTTATTCTCTTTCATCACACTGTACTGGGCCTCAGTCTGGGTGCATTTTTCTACATCATTTTTAGATGATTCATGTGTATGTTAAGAGTTTTTTAACCGTATTTCAATGTAGATAGCTTCTAAAAAATATTTCTTAGTAATTAATTAATTTTGTTGTAACACATTTGCATGTTTACCTGTATTAATGAGCATTTGTTTGTTTCATCTCCAACCAGGCAGCAAATTGCATTCAAACACTGCAATTATTCACTTAATGAAAATGAAATAATTTCTTTAAAGACATTTGAATGAATTTTCTATTTAGAACTCTACTACTGAACCAAGATGTTGATAAAAATGTAGTGCATTTATTGAATGCCTTAATAGAAGTAAATGTTTTTATTATTTAATGTATCAAATGTAATAACTTTGCACATATGATTGCATGTTTGCATGCTTTCTGTTAGATCTATCGAGTATCTTCTAGGAAAAAGGATTAAATAGGTTGGCTGTGCTTTCTTTCTGGCATTGCAACCGCCATATTAGAAGCACAGACATGGAGTCATTTTGGATTGGAAAAAAAAAAAAATAGACAAGCCCTTATCACCCTTGCCCAAGTGCACATCACACAAAATACATCCAGATCCTATTTTGTGCACAGTGAATTCCCCAAAAGATAGGTTTGATAAGTGACAATTGTGTTTTTTGGGGCTGGGGGTGACTGATTTTTTTTACAGCGAACACAAGAAGGGTGTGTGAGGAAGGGGGGCAATGAGGAGGACAAGGGGCTGTGGGGTAGGGGGTGGGATGTGCGCGTGTTGGGGGGCAGAAATCAGCTCGAAAGAAAATTGGGGGTATTTAGAAGATCTTTCAAAAGGTAGACGGAGGGAAAGGGTTAAAAAAAATAAAAAAAAGTGGACACATTGTAAACTGAGAGTAGAGGGTGATGCGTCAAGCAAAGATGACAGGAAAACCATTTTGTGGCCATGCTGAAGGGTTCAATGAAGGCAGTGGTTATTTATAGAAGAGAATGGAGTAAAAGCAGTGACCGTGGCGTACCAAAGACTCCTTTCTGTAATTGATGCCAGACATTGTCCAGAAACAGAGAGGACACTGATGTCCATTTCAAATCTCACTCAATGCTGTGCTGAAATCTCTGTTTGCTGAGCACGATGAATTGCTTTGCTTGTGAATGGCTTTTCCAGTCTCTTTGGTCCAGGCAACAGCGTTGCAAAATGGCTGCTGCTACAGACATCTACATGGAAACTTTGAATGGCAGCAACAGCACTTCTAATTGTGATGAATGCTGCGTTTGTGGTCGCTGCTGATGTTGTACCATTTGTATCGACGGACTCGCTTCATTTGACACTGACCTTTTCTATTGATTCAAAGATTCAAATATTGTTTTGTGGGCAGAAATTAGAATTGCCCAAGAGTGCATTATGACAGTCCTCACTTTGTATTTTGATTCTTTCTGTGCAATGCTAAACTGACTGCTGGCAGAATAAAAGGGCTGTGATTGTTGATCTGACACAGTATTCTTTCTGCTGCACATTTGTTTTCACCAAACAGACCTGCAGAGATTAGTCTTAATGAGCAGCTTCCATCAGAATAGTACATTTTGCACCTCTTGTGGATGGAGAGATATAGCTTCCTGAAATAAAGGCTTTTAAGGCTCTGGTCCAGTACAGGCTGCTGAGGTTGTCTCTATGGAGACCTGGGTAATGAGTGTTGCTGCAGTGTGGGCTTTGGGCTCGAGCAACACTGCACTCTGTTCAGGTGACCCTGGGAATGCTTCCTGATAGATTTCAGCCTGTCACTCTTGCCTTATGATATTTATGGGAGTAACATTTGATCTGATTTAAATGCTTGATTGGTCAAATGCTTTAATTGATTTTTGTTTATTTAGGTTTATCCTTTTAAGGCCGTTTATGTAGATAGTGATATTTGCATTGTCTGTTAGTAGAAAATATCTTTAAAAGCTTATAAATTCAATCCATCTATTTGCACCTCAGTTCTAGCTTTGCGGTGGTCATTTATGAATTGTAGCTACTGTACAAACTCCATTTTGTTCTGAATTGCCGTTTGCCAATTTGAGGACACATTTGCGAGCTCATCTACAGTAGATATAAACAATTCACCGCTGTGGAGAGTAAAATCCGCTGTGGAGTTCACTTCAGTGGTGCTTGAGCTTTTAAACTGCTCTTGCAAAAGTGTCTATTAAAACCTAAATGGAATGGGAACAACATTTTCCAGTTATGAAGAGATAAAATTGGAGAAATGGCATAATGTTGTTTTTGCTCAGCTATGCCAGGGGGGGAAATCTGACACATGCTCAATTGGACACTAATAAGCTGTGTAAATATACAGCGAAGCTCCTCAATTGGATCTTAGTATCACTCTGTGCATGTGTATTTTTAGCTTTCAGCTTAGGATGGTTAGGGGCTGCTGGAGAAAAGGTACCTTCGCTTATTAAAACATAAGCATTTTCAGTATGACTTCATCCAGACTTCAAACATGATTAATGTAGGAACACGGTTTAGTTTCCCTCTGCTTTTTTTCTGCTACAGATCATCATAGCAACAGACTGAACACAGAAAATTGTCTCTTAGCTCCTTCATACTGAACAACAATTGTGAAGGATTAAAGATTAAAAATGCCCGAACATCTGAATACCTGTCATCAGCAGGTGCAGACTGCTGATTTTGATTTTTTTGGCTATTCATCGAGAATACCAGATATTAACCCTGATAAGCACAGATATTATAATCAACCAGGCTCAAGAGAGGAGAGCTATTAGACATACAGACATCATTCACTTGTGTGTATCTGTATAATTTTACCAGTTATGAGCAACTAATTGATCACAATGTCATGTGTGTACCTTACTGTGCCATTGAGAGGGAGAAGTCTATGATGTTGTCAGTTGTGAAAGTTGCAATACATGGGTTACACAGCTCCATCTCATAGATATTATACTACTAATTTATGTTTTTCATCAACATAATGAGGAAGGCTTTTAATGAATATATCTGCCAAGTGACAAAGTGTTCACTGACAACACATTTAATTTGTTTTCCTAACAATATTGTATCTGCTCATAGCAACTAAAGCATGATTCAAGTTGTTTGTAGTTATTTAGGCACTCACAGCTCTTGGTTAAGGATAAGGAAAGATCACAGTCTCGGTTGAATATTGAAAAAGTGACTTGAGCCTATTTTGTCTCAAACTTTCACAGATGTCTTATAAAGATACAGTGTTGCATTTCTTTTATTTAATATTTTTTTGGTGCTGAAAGTGAAACATTTGTCCAGTCTTCGCTAGTCTTAATGTGACTGTTTGATATTGTACACCAAGTTTGATACCGTTTGCAGTGTTCTAACCAATTATCACCAGTCAAAACAGCGCTGTGTAGAGGTCACATTAAGGCCAGTGGGAAACTAGGTCTGTGCAGACTTGTGTCTTTTGGTATACATCTGTCACTTCACATAGAGCCAGAATGGCTTGACAGAGTCACAGCAACACACATCAGCAAACAACAACTGAGCTCAGCTCCTCAGCCGCCCATTAATATCAACCCACCAGTCAACACAATGTAGGCCACCGGGAAGGAAACGAGTTTTTTTTCAAAATGCTGTGATTATTCTTTATTAGTACTTAGTGCTGACCAGAGTTTACTGATGCTGTGCTGTATTAGTGGTTGGATATTCCTACATTCATTTAACCCTGTATGTTAGTCTGAGCTAATAAACAGTCCATTTTAATACCATGTGTTATGATCATTTGTAGTTACGACCTTCAGGTGATTATTTCTTCATTGTAACACAGTTTAATAATGAAAATGTAGTTTTAACCTGAAATTGATCTATTTTTTTTATACATGGTGTTTCAGATTGTATGTAGTAATCCTGGAAACAGGAAATGAAACTTTTAAAGTCCTCACTTCAGTCACATTCTCATTCAGTAACATGTATTCTGATTGGTTGAATTTAGGTCAGAGCTTTGATTCTTCTTTGACTTTTTTACAACCACTGTACAACTCAGGTTTAGGAAGACATTTTTATTGTAACATCTTATTTTGATCATGCATAAGGCTTTGTAAATGAATATTATCTGGTATTTTTCTAAAGACTTACTGTCTATTAGTGACATGCTGTTTTCGTGGACTCGCTAATCTCAGCAGGATTTGTCAGTGCCATCGGGTCAAGATTTTTTGTGTCGCTCCACTGTGTGCGCTTACGCCTTAGCTTGGCTGTTCAGACGGGTGTAGACTCAAGCATATGTTAATGGATGCACATTGAACTGTTAAAGGTTTCATTTAACCCAGACCGGAATGCTTAAGGAGATGATAGTGTGTAGTGAGGCAGAAAAAGAGGAGGAAGAGCGGGGGAAGAGGGACACAGAGTCAGCTTGTGTTATGTGGTATCTAATGCTGAAATTCATATCAAATCAGCCTGGTTTTCCATGCAGAAACAAGGCTATTTTAGGCACTTTTCCTATATATCAGGCAGTTATATCATTGGACACTGATGAAGACTGACCAATCTTTAATGTAGGAAGAAGACAAGTTCACAGTCTATGGTTTACAGTTTTGTTCATATTGAGTTCCACAATCCACATTTCCTGGTATAAGTGATAGAAGCAGCTTTAGCTCTCTGTGTAATTTTAGGACAATGCTTTGTACTGCTTATGCTGGTGATAATCAGTGATGCAACTGACATAAGAACAGTGTGATGATTTATGAAATGTCAGGAAAATATGAACTTGACTTTAATAAGGTCAAGGCAAATGGAGTAG
This sequence comes from Thunnus thynnus, assembly GCF_963924715.1. Classification (NCBI taxonomy): domain Eukaryota; kingdom Metazoa; phylum Chordata; class Actinopteri; order Scombriformes; family Scombridae; genus Thunnus; species Thunnus thynnus. The sequence goes on from NC_089529.1 coordinate 4,542,834, forward strand.
AAAAATACTCCGCAATTATTAGAACGCCGGATACAAGAGCGGCTATTAAGGGATTTCCCAGCTTGTGAATGTTTTATGGATAATATGAGAATTGCTATCGATGCTTACTGGAGTCTGTCACTTCTCACAGATGTCACAACCACCATACCACACTTGAGTTTGTTTGGTAACTTTCATAACTCACATGGTGTTTGCATTTGCTTTTAAAAACAGTAAATCCCATTGTGCATTACATGTTTTTAAGATTCTTGCAAAAGTGAATGTAAAGTGCATCAAGACACCAGTGGGTGAACTATTTAAGAATGATGCTGCAAGCAGACTTGTTAAGTCTTTGCTCTAGAACATTGTTCTTGGCATCTGTTGACAGGACAGGTGACTTAACAGGATGACAATTAGTTGTAGTGTTTGTTCTCCATGCAGTCTGTATCCTTTCATTATAAAATAGGGCAGTAGGTTAATGCTTTGGCCACGCAGGTACTGCAAGACGTAAGCTAAGTTCAGCTCAGGCTGTTCCCTAAATAAAGGCCCTGGCCATTGCTCTTTGCTCGTAGTCTAGTTTCAGCTTTCCTACATTCACATAAACCCTATTGAAACTTTTTGTTTTTATCTCATAACATGTGGTTTATCTCATTTTCCTCTATCAATTTTCGATGTCTAACACACAAGAATGTAACAGCAAACTTCAGATACTTTTGATTTTGATAAACTCAACATTAGAAGGTTACTTGTCAGTGAGGAGTCCTCCATTCAGAGCTGTACAGTGACATTTTTCAGCTGATTGGCAACTCTTGAAGCTACAACAGCAAATATTCAACAGCAGGGAAACCTCTGTGAACTGACTCTACAGTCAAACTACAGATGGACATGGAAAGAGCTTTGTTGTCTTAAACAGGATTGTGCTTATTTGCCATGAGCAGATATTCTGGGAATCAAACATTTAGAAACATCAGCGCATTGGCAAATGTGGCATGAAACATGTCACAACAACATATCTTTACTTCTGCTTTGAACATATCTGCAGAATATGTTGGCAGTGGACGTTTCACATGTTCCATATGAATATTTTGCCTCATTTGTTGGGTAGGTGGCAATGCATTATCCTCCATAATGTATTTTTTAAATGCAGTATACTGTAGTTGCATATTCTGATAAAGGTTGGTCACTGGGGTGATGGAATTGTTGCCAAACAACCCTACAGAGACTCTGCCGCCTGTTTGTTCTTCTTGGATGTGGACAGCTATCTGTGTGCTGACAGATCAGCTTTATTTTAACAGTATTTATGGATATCTCTGAAGAAGAGACAGATCCTCCTCCTTTTTTTTATCTTCATGTACATTCACAACAGCACCACACTGTATGCACAGTAAGATGATGATGTGAAATGTTTGTGTGAGCATGTGCTAGAAACATTTGAAGCTCAATAATATCTCATCCTGCAGACCCAATCATTTATCAGAGGGTCTTGGTATCCCTGAGAAAATTCAACATATATCTGAAATCCATCTGAGGTGCAGAAAGTGAAAAGCTTCACTGCAGTGATTAGCTCACACTGTTTATAATGTTTAATTCTAAAATTGTGTATAACTTAAAAAAACAGTAGCCAGTAGTAACAAACAGTATGTAACCTACAATCTATTCATATCTGCTCTGTAGTAGCCATTCATAACACATTGACCCTGCTTAAGTTATTATAACCTCCATTCACAAGGTGATTTCTTAGGTGCAAAATGTGGACATCCAATCAGTGTAGCCCTCTACTGTAAGATATTTGGGTGCAGTTGCTTCTTTATCTTTGTAAGGCTGGTAAACCAGCAGATTACAAAGAATCATTTGCTGACTGTGTAATTAAAAAAAGTGCCAGCTTTTTTGTTTCTTCCAGAGTTTTCTGTTGTCTTGTTTGCTTTTGTAATTTCTCTTTCCTTTTGTTTTTTACAATCTGCTTTATGTGACTTCTGCCATAATCTTTACCAAGACAAGGTTACAAAAAAGATTCAGCAGGTTGTTTATTCCTCTATCAGGCCATTTACAGTATTATTACATCAACGGGACTTGATTTGTGAGGACAGTAAACAAGGACAAAAGGTTTGTATTTTTATATCAGGATATTTCCAATGAGATTAATAAAGACTCAGTATGTTTTGAACCTGAGATTCCCAAGTGCTCAGGTCCCTGCGCTACTTGTTTTGTAAGAAAATAAGTAGAGGTGACCTGGGACTGCCACAGCAATAGTTTGTTAAAAGATAGGTAATAAATAAAAAGATAATATAAAATGAAATAAAACAAACATTAATTTTTTTTTAAACTGAATTTTATACCATGCAGCAAAAAGATATCAAATCACAAACTCACTGGCAGTTTCCCTCTCTTTGGCTGACTACTGGGGTGTATTCATTAGGCGTTACCAAACCGTGCTGATTAGTATTCAAAATCCAGCTCTGTTCCTGTAGCCTGAAATGTGTAACATTTTCAAACATTCTGGCAATGTTTCATTAAAGTGTTGCTAGCCCCCAGCTCCATTCCGCTTCAGTCTCCGCTCTATCAGGCCTTCCCCAGAAGTGATTATGCTAATTGCTGTTTGATCAGATGATTAAATTATAATTTGATTAATCCCGGGCACTAAACGCTCTGAATACGTTGATGTGTATTTTGCTGCCTGGCAGTGTTTGCAGAGCCCCCTTGTCACCAGGCAGGCAGTGTGATACACACAATCCAGGTATAGGACAGAGAAAGATGTATGTAAGGCTGCATTAGGAGGTAGTTATGAACATGAATGAAACACTGGTTTGGATGTACTGTGGTCTAGTAATCACAGAAAACATGATGATTAATAAAGGATCACTGGCGTCTGTGTGCAGATTGAGTACAGCTCTAATGCAGATAGCTGCCATTTTCTCAGCCATTGCTTGTCTCTGTTACTCTCAATTGACCGCGTATCCATCAGGGTGATTTATAATAGTGCTGTATAGACAGCCTGCTGTAGGACTAAATGACGAGGGTCCTATATTGTATCCTCACTATAGGATTCAAGGTGTATTTTTAGTATGTCTGTTCTGTGATGTGTTTGAGTGTGGTTATGCTTCTTGAATGAAGGTAAATTGAAGATATGCAGTGGTGTTGATGCACAAAAACTTTATGATTTCTACAAAATAATGCACAGACACATACAGACCCGCATACGTAATAGATTGGCTGGCTGTGTGTTTGCATTAGTAGCAATAAGGGAGGACTGTCTCCTGCAGTGGGGTTACTGAAGATGAAATGCTCTCGCCTTTGAGGCAAATGGAGGCTGTTGAGGGGAGGGGAGGCAGGGATGGGGGGAGAGAGTGTTGTGTGTGTGGGGGGGGGTGTGGGGGTGTAGGGGTGGTTGATATTTTTCTGAGGCACAAGAGGATGGCTGTGAGCGGAAAGGCAGCGATGTCTAGTCATCTGACCCACAATCCCATTTAACCCCAGGACTTTGATTTGCCCTCCACTGTCAACTGCCAGCTTATTTCGCCTCTTTGTTTCTCTTCTGCAAATGGCTCTCGTTTTATCTCACCCTCAGACGATACAAAAACAATATGCCCATAAAGAAAATTGCCTTTACCTTATTACTGTACTGAGCCAAAGAGAGAAAAGTATTTAAAATAAATATTTATGTAATCTTTCATTGTGAAAATGGATTCAGGAAAATAGTATATTGTGTTTATCCGTTGTGATGGAATTAAATCATATAATTTTTTTCTTTCTTGCAATTTCTTGCTAATGCAATGCGTATTATACACACTCTATGATTAAGATATAAGTAGATTTATTCTACATTCATCTCTGTAAGGCCTGTAAACCAATGCAAGTAATGCATGCAACAATTAAAGACAACATTCACTCTCTTGTGTACAAAAATGTGTTTTCCAAAATTTGTAACTCAGCGCTAATCACATCTTTCAGGTGGAGGTGCTAAATGCAGAATACTGAAAAATTACAAGTGATAAAGACATTTTTTGGGTTAGAATGATATTAATCTTTATCTTGCATTTGTCAACTACTGAGAGATTTTTGCTATAAGGAGATAAGACTAACACACTTGTGTTAGTGGAGTATCTGGCAGGCCCAGTGTTGCAGCCACACTGATGGGACAGAAGTTTGACTGAGAGCAATGTTGTCTCTTTCCTTTGATGCAAAGAATGAAATCCAAAATATATCTGTGAATGGACACACATGTGGCAGAAATGGACACATCACCTGTGTGTGTTCAATTGGCACTATTCATTGAAAAACAAACAGCAGCAGACAGGCTGAACAGCGAACTTGAGTCAACATATCTCAGTCACATTTTTGGACTGTGGTTTGCTCACCACTAATGTTGCAATTCAGCTCTCAGTCATTCATGTCAACATGTTTTAGTCACCACTTGCCTTCAGTCATGTGTCAAATCAAGTCATTTATTTATAGAAAAACAATGTATAGGAAAACTGGTTAGTCATTAAGTGCATTACAGACTTTCTAAAAGTGTACATCAGAAAGCTTTTGTGATTCATTGAGTGTTTTTAATACCAAAGACCATCCTCTAATGCAGAATCCAGGAGATTTCACTTCAGCTAGTTCCCTGATGCACTGTTGGAACTCTCACAGGAAAAATAATGTAAAACCCTGCTCAGACTTAAATGTAATTATTCCATTCAGATGCATATGATATCCATATACTGGCTATAGGCTCCTGCTCTGTGCTGTAGTATAATATTAAGATGATGTTCAAACTGTCAGCTTTCCTCCCTCAGCTAATCTCCTCGTTCATCCCTCCCTGCTGGGTTTAATGTCCTCCCTCTCAGCTCACCTGAGATCAACCTCCTCTCTCTCTCTCTCTCTCTCTCTCTCTCTCTCTCTCTCTCTCTCTCTCTTTCTCTGTCTGTCTGTCAGCTCAAGTCAGAGCTGCACTTGACAGTATAGCCAGCAGAGGTGGGAGGAATTTGACTGAAATAGAAATAATGCCTCTCCTCCCCTCTCTAAAAGTGTGAGCTTTTTTTAAAGCAGCTCAAACTAAAACCTCTCTTACTAAAAACAAACTCCAGCACTCAGTTCAATGACAAGATGACAAGACAAGAACTAATGTTTTACTTATACAACTGGACTCTTGTCATTACTTTGAGGTTGTGAGACTCCAAGTTACTGTCCACATACCCCAATACTCCAAAGAACATAACATTTTTACACTTCAGCTTTTGTAGGTTAGACAAACAAGATATAATATGTTAATTAGTGAGCTCTTGAGGTGCCAGTAGGCAGATTTTGTTACCTTTGGTAGCTGTCTCTCCCCTCCTTCCAGTCTTTATGCTAAACTAGCCAGCTACTGGCTGCAGCCGGGCTGTGAGTCTGCTAAGGTGACCATATTTTTAAACGCCCAAACCGGGACCCTTAAGTGTATTGCACATACATCTTCTGCATGGACCATAGGTGTTTTCATCAACTATTTCAGCGCTTAGCACACCTACTGAGCGCACCTTTCAACACCATGGACAGCACCTCAACAGATGAAAAATTATGTTTTGTCTTCCAAAATCCACCAAGGTATTTGTCAGTACAGTGAGCATTTTCCTGTTGAAAACATTTAAAGACATTTAAAAAACAACTATGGTCACTGGAAAAAAGACATTCAAACAGGGTCAAAAATGAAGTTTTTACACTGACTATTTGAAGACGTTGATTAAGCTCCATCTCTATTATATAGTTACAACATTTTTTATATGAAACATTAAATGCGTTGAAATGATGTCCTCATGTAGACCACATTTTGCTTTCCAGTGCAATATGACTTTGGAGAAATACCTTCACACTAATCAATATCGTCTCTCTTTCAAGCTACAACTGAACAAATTATTAAAAATGATCAAAATCATTAAACAATGTGTTTTGTGACACGTTGATGTTCTAACCACATTTTAGCTGAACGTTGAAATCCTGTTGAAATCCCAGTTGTTTTTTAAACAAAACAAGGTACAAATCTCTTTGTGGCCTATAAATAACTTTATGGGCTATAACATGAAATAACTTTAACTTACATCTTCACAATGTATGCCATGAGCTGGTCGAATTTACAAAGATTAAAACATCAAAACATTAAATCACAATTGCAGTGTTGTGGGACAAACCGGTGCGTCTGATCACTGTAGAGCCTGCAGACTTGTACAAATAGCCTAATCACAAAAGCAGTTATAGAACAAGACTAAGAGTCTACAGCCATGCTAGCATCCTGATGTTTAGCTGGTATAATATCTATCATGGTCACCATCTCAGTTTAGGCTGTTAGCATTCTAACATTTGCTAATTAGCACTAAACACAAAGTGCCAAGCCAAGGTAATTGGGAAAGTTATTGGATATAGTATTGGATAAGCAAAAATTTTGGCCAGATGATGGTACATCATCATAAAAGTCTATTCCAAGTGTCATTGCAAACCTTCTAATTGTATAGACACATAACACAAATCTTAACCTCATGTTGGGGCTCAGGGGAAAGGATCAACAAAGTCTGTATGATTCATCCTATGTGGACCATGAATGTCTTCACAAAATTTTATGGCAATCCATCCAGTAGTTGTTGAGATATTTCAGTCTGGACCAAAGTGCTGGACTGACTGAATATTGGTTGAGACTGACATGAACCATGCCGCTAGCATGACTAAAAAAACCTGCTTGAAGAGAATCAGAGATCATTTATGATTAATTATGGTTTATGATAATTTAAGAGCATTTGGATTTCATTAACTAAAATCTCTTGCAGTCATGTGTCAGAGGACATACTGTTGGGCCCGTGGCTGTGGTATTTATGGGTTTTAATTTGACCCCGTAATGCAGTATGTGAGTATGTAACCAGAGTCTACATCAGGCTCTGATTCACACTTTGATATTCATGTGGAATAATATTAAAAGTTGCTACATCGGGTACATGCTGTCATTTCAATGCAGTGTCACTTAGGAAGGGTAATGGAGCATTATGAATGTCTCATATGGTTGTTTTTACCTCATTCTCTTCTGTCTCTTGATGTGCCTTTGCATATTAGCTTCAGTGGCAGCAACAAGAACTTGTTTACTCACTCACAGGAGTTTCTCCTCTTTTCACTCCGTAGCCATCTCTCTCTTTCTCTCTCTGTCTCAGTTGATTTTTAGAAATTGTCCATTTCCACCTTGGTGATGTAACTGATTAAGGTCTTCAAAGTACCCAGTATGTGGGAACTCCCTCGACTCTTGTTGGCGCTCATGTAAATGAGCATTCATATGCATCAACTAACCCTCTCCATGATGACTTTCATCTCGCCCTCCAGAGAGTTGACATCAGAGGAGGGTATCATTGGTTTTACATAGCGGCTGCATGGCACTGAGCACACCGCTCAACATTATTCATGAGGGCAAATTGGGAGCCGGTGATTTGGGAGAGTGAGGGGACCCTGTTCTCTGATCTGTGCATCTCGGCTCTGCACAGCACTTCTCTTTACCGCTTATTGTGTAAGCCCCTAGGGCAAGAGAGGAGGGGGTAGAGGTTGAGGGGGTGCAGGAGGGGGGTTGGATGCTTACTCACTGTCATCATGAGGCCGTCCTGTCCTCCACCCCTCCCTTTTCCACTCCCCCAGCCCCCACTCTCCCCTCCCTAGGCGGTCTCTGCAGAGCTCTGCCTTAATTACCTGCATCGCCTGCCATGAGCTGTCAGTGTGGCTCAGTGCTTGTTTGCCCCAGTGGAGTTGCCCTAATGTCTTGATGCCCTGGTGCCCACTGTAGCACCACAGAGATCTCTGACCTGGAGAGGGCCACACTGTGGCTGAGAGCCAATTGGACTAATGTTTAAATACATTAGCGGCCTTGGGCAGGGCAGACATGTTGTGGCTAATAGCTAATTCAATGTGATAAAATCATAAGAGAAAGGATGAATATCAGGCCGTTGTTGCAGAAAGCTAAGCAGTCAACCAAGATAATATGAAGTAAAATAAAGCATCACTGAGTTTTCTGTCATTTCAACAAGAAAACAAGAAGCTCACAAGCACATTCATCTAAGGTTGATTAATGGTGTTTGGTTGAGGTAAACACAGGCTACACAAAAAGCCCCTGACACATCAGTGGGCTAATGCGCAGGCTAATGCATAGGCCTATTTATGTTGTGTGTTAGTGGGACCTGTATTGATCAGACATTTACTTAAATAAATTGCCTGGGTGATTTGGAAGCAACCACTGACGGGCATTGTCAGAGTGGAGGTTCACAGGTCTTGCTGAGCACACATTACAGGGAAAATAAAAGGCTTGTTGTTTATTCTGTAGGAAGAATAATATCATTGAGGATCTTTGCTTTTTCACTCTGGGAGACATCTCCTTTGTAACCAGTGTGTTGATGTTTAATTCCAACATATTTGAAACATCTACATGTGCCAGTGGAATATTCTCTGTAATGGTGGCAGGCGAAACCAGCAGCATTAGTGGCTGCATTGACTCCTCGCTGTCTCGCCTGTCAACCGAGCCCATGTCAGCCTCTGTGTTCGTGGACTCCCAGACATTAACGCTCATCCCCCCACATCCCTCTGACACGCCACATGCACTCTCCTTGACCGAAGCGTGTCTGGTGCCCTTGAGCTCCAAAACACTGTAGCAGAGGCTCCACAATGGGAAGACTGCATTAGGAGTCACCTGCAATCCACCATTAGAGGTTTCAGTGAGGCCTGCCACCAATAGGTGCTGACATCTGGGACTGCGCTAGGCATTATTTCACATAGCAAGAAGAAGGGGCCCATACTGGACCCCCCTCCTTCCCTTCCCTTCCCTTCCCTTCCTCCTGTGAGCTCTGCTAAAACTGAAAACACAGAAAAAAAGAGAGTCCATCTATTATACATGTGTCGGATTCATAATTGAACAATATCACTTTTTCCTCTTTGTGGTTTTGGCTCATGGAAAACTGATGTCGATTAAGACGGGCTTTGGCACAGGCTGGCATATGGTGACTGTTAGTGAGAGCATGTGTGTGTGGGCATGACAGGCACAGGAGTGGGTTGGTGTTCCTTCAGCATAATATTGTAATCGAACATGTGTGATGCCAAAAAAACCATATCAAGGAGACTGAGACAGACTGACTTGAAGGATTTGTAGTTTCTGCAATTGAGGAACTGCGTATAAAAAATAAGATTGCAACAACTTGTATTATCAAAATCTCTTTTCCTGGCTGGGTGTGCAGTGTGGGATAGGACACAAGAAGAGGCTTTAAATGAAAGAGAGGACAAACCCAAGCACATTTTTTCCAGGTCTATTCAATAAGTGAAAAAGAAGATTATTCATTTGAAAGTAAGATTCAGAAAAACCAGCACTATCAACAGAGACAGAAATCCTTTGAGATGTGGACCAAAGTGTTGCAGACTGCAGCCTTAATCTGCCAACCAGGCTGACAGCTGACCGACTATCGATAGGGTCCACATAAATCTTTCATCTCCCGTTTCAAGATTCAGCCAGCTCTTGTTTTGATCTTACTCATGTGTTCCCAGTATTATCAATAGATTCTCTAAAGTGCGTTGCTTCCCTCTGCAAAAACAATGCATTGCATATCTCTGAGATGCGCATTTGTATGTTACATCTTACTATTTTATGACAGCTGTTAATGAGATTATTATTTAACGGTGCTGGTACACAAACACACTTGATGACAGCCAACAGCCACCCACATTATGTCTCCAATGCTGGCAAGCAAGCATTAAGATAAATTGGGCTGGTTTGTGTTGGACTATACGACTGAATATTCAAATAATATCCACCAAAAATACAAATTATGTTTATGTAATTTCTGCTTGTATTAGATAATTCTCAGTGAAGAGTCATAGCAAAATATACTGCAAGGAGTGTCTAGCATTAACCTGATTCAATGAATTATCGGACGAGTGGTCCAAGTAGGGTAACATGATGAAGGAGGATTTTTTTTTATCAGTACCCTGACCCAGTAGTCCCCTTTGTTCTTTTCCCAGGACACAGCAGAGTGTATGTGTTGTTTTTATACATTTACTGCAGCACTGCACTTGCAGGAACTCATGAAGGACCAGTGGATGATAAATACAGAGCAGCAGAGTCCGTCAGTGGACAGCTGGGCTCTGTGTGTAATACACACACTTCCTCTGTGGCTCTCTCCCTTCACATTTATTGTCTTTTGCACCTGTATCCTTGTGTAAAGATGGGGCAGGTCTGAATGTGAGAGACAGGGTCAGAGGAGCGGGAAGGAGAGATGAAGGTTAGAGAGGAATACAAACAGACAAATCAGAGCTTGGAGAAGGACATCCTGGGTGGAGGAAGACAATGAAGAGTAAAAGGAATAATGGAAGAAGAAAGGATAGATTTGAAGGAGGTTATGAGAGATAACTGAGATGGAGCATGCCTTTGACCTTTGTCGAGCCATCCCCCCTTTTCTTTACATTCTCTTTATGTCTCTCTCTGCTAATAGCGGCCTGCATGTCACTGTCTGAGTGCTTTCCAGCTTTCCCGCCTCCCCACTCAACCCCCACCCTCACTGTTTTCCTTGGCACCGCACTGAAAAATAAATGCACTCCTACTGTATCTATCTGAACTATTGGGATCTGGCAGGGTTCTGCGTCCATCAGGCTTTCTCATCTTAAGGAATCAGCCACCCAGAAATGGGTGGTGGTGGTGGTGGTGGTGGTCTCAATTTTTTATGAGTTGGTGCAAAGCAGATTGAGACAAAAGCAGTTATGAGGCAGCCTCTCTTCCTCGCTCAGTCACCTTTCAAACAAACTCAGACCAGAGGCTGCATGATGGCTGTTTGTTTAGAGTGTCAACCACTGCAGCAAGGCTGGACCTCCTCCCAGCATACACACAAGCTCCTTAAAAAAAGAAAATCTGGCCAAATACAATTCTGATTTCTATTTCCCCACCGTTAGAACCTCCCTTTCAATTTCCACTGTTCATTTTCACTCAGACCTTTCACAGTTACTCAGCTTTCAGCTCAGGGAGGTAGGGTTCAAATACACATCCTGCTTTATTATTTGGTGAATTTAGACACAGATAGGTTTACATTACACCCTTATACTGTACTTTTATATTACTGTATGTTACTGTACTGTTCTGTTGGACAAGAAATAGTAGAACACTGCAGGTACACCACTGATTAATACACACCAACAAAATCCCTGGTTTGACTGTTTGTACATCATTAAAAAACATGTCTGTGTGTAAAACATGTGAAATTTAAAACGTCACAAAACAAATGCTTAATTGTTTTTTAGCATCTATAGTTTTTGGCACCATGCTGTATATACAGTATATACATTGTACTGATATGAATTAAGAAAAGCTTTTAGGTTATACAGTTAGTCACAGTGGCGCTTTAATTCCTGCTCCACTGCTTGTTTCTCAAATTAAATAAAAATCAGCTGTTGAGTATTACAATATGGATAACGCAGTGTGTAAATGACATGATTACAAGGGATCGAACAGTGTCACAATAACAAACACTTGTGAGTGTGTGTGCATTCACATAGCACTCTGTTTATGTATCAGCTATGTGGGAAATAATCATTAGAAATGTATGAAGATGATGAGAGCCAGTATGTCTATTTTGGAGCCAAATGAAGTAAATTGTGGTAAAATAGTCCAGTCACTCTACTGTGACAGTGGCTCCCTGCTATTCATAACAGATGCTGAGATTTTATGATCATCTTGATGGCAGATTTTCCTGCTTGAGATAACAACTGACAAGCTGTTACTCTGTATGATTACACAGCCATAAATTAAACCCTGTTAGGTTTTACGTGTATCATTATGGGAAGAATTCTAAATGACTTATTTTGTCCACAATTTCATCCTGGTTACTGCTGCTTTTTTTTATATACCTACTGCATTAGTGCAGCTACTGTATTTTAAAGCGATTTTCAATGCTGAACATGTATGTTTATCATATGTATTGTTTTGTCTGTCTGTATGAAGGCTAATGCTTAATAGGGAACCATGCTTAATCTTTGCAACAAATAAAATAAAATAAAATAAACCTTCCAATCAGATTGTCATGAGAGAAGCCACAGTTAGTGATCATACAGCTGTCAGAGTATTTTTACATATTCAGAGTCATATGACAACAGAACCTGTCAACAATAAAAGCTGCAGGTTACCTGTCAGTGTGTCATCTACAAAACAGGATAGACTGTACACACGAAATACACTCTCATACACACACGAAGGCAAACACAACATGTGTGTGTGTGTGCTGCTGGATGTGTTGTCAGGCCTCATCAGCAGACTTGTTTTTGAAGTCTTCACTGTTGTCAGGTTACTCATTCATTGGTAATGTGACACCTCATTGTTTAACTCTCCATCTAAACTCCCGAACGATCTGTGTTTTAAAAGTAATTAATGTTCAGGTTTCAGTGCGGCCAGACTGGCGATCAATAAGATTTCCCCAAGAACTGACCGGTGTCAGGGCTCCTCTGCCTTTTCTCGCCACCTCTGGGATAAGAAACTACAGTCTTGTAGCTGTCGACAAGTACAACTGTTCGCTTTTCAACACCCCCGGGCCTGGCCCTCTGAGTACTGCATGTGTGAAGTGAGTGCAGCTAGAAAAGTGCTGGAACATGTGTACACCATGGTGTTTGTTTGTCATAACAGGTTGAACGACCAGTGGGTGGAAGTGGCCGGTGATTTGAGCGCGCTCATTAGGAATTTATGAAGCGCTAAAATGTTTGGTCTCTGGGGAGGGGGGATTGGCAGCTGTCGCACAGGCAGGCAGGCAGGCTGGCGACAGGAGGGGAGAACCCACATTAGCAAGAGAGCAGAGACTGTAGAGATACAGTAGAGCTGTCTGAAATATTTACAGTAGCTGACTGACACTGGCTGTCCACACAATACCACAGTTAAGATTAGCTTTAAAGGACCATACTGTAACTCTTTCTCGGCCATGTCATTGTTCAGTATGGAGTTATCATTTGCAAGTTAGCGTTTTGGTTTGTGGTTGCCCTGCAGGTGTAACTGATATCAGTAAAACAAATGTATATATGACACATAGACATACTGAGGTGAATAATCATTTGTATTTGTCAGCAGGCCTCATTACAAATCTATTTCTAGACTTCTGTCCTCTTCCTTTTAGCATAAATCTGTCATTGTACTTGTCTTTTATTCTTGTATGGACTTGTTAATACAGGCCAAGAACAAAGTTTTACTGACCAACTTAAAAGCTTGATCAAATGTTAATAATTTCCTCAAAATAGAGCAAGGAAATTACAGCCGATACACATGAAATACATAGGATATACAGTATTTGTTTACAGCATTATACTTGCATCAAAGAGAGACAGAAGACAGACATCACTCACATCCCAGTAGCTCCTTTACATTATCATATGCTCCTGCCCATTGTGTAACACTTCTCTTACTTGCACCATGCTCCCTAGCCTCCGAGAGCTCTATTACGATCACATCAAGAAAGGTGTTTAGCCGTTGAAAAGCTGATATCTCTCTATTTAGTGACCATGTTGCTACTGTGGATCCAGCTTAACATTGGGGCAAGCAACACAAGTGATCTACCTGAGCCTAAACAAGTGAAAAAACAGACAATATCAATATCATGACATTATTAGTGTTGTAAATTCTCTTACATTTTGCAAAGCAACTTGTTGGGTCAACTTTTATCTACTGTACTTACTGTATCCAGTCGCAGCACACAGCTTTCAGTGGATCATTAGAACGGACACCAGTTACTCCAAAAAAAGGACAGAGGCATCGTTGCAGTTTCAAACTTTCAGCTTCACATTAAAAGCATCATCAGCAGAGGTGACACCTCTACCTGCTCCTGTTCTGGGGCAGATTTGGGAGTAACTTTACTCTGTCTAGTATGTCCATATCCATTTATTGATGTATTGTTTGTGTTCATCTTCAACCAAATAATTTGGTTTTGAGGACTGAGTTAAATTGGACATCTGTTGATATCGTGTCTTTGTCTGAACGCTCATGTTGCTTACCCAGCTGCTGTTTGGTCCAGCCATATTGCAGTCATAAATTGTTATTATAACTTATAGGACTGATGGAAAAACTTAACAGACAGGCTGTAAAAGGTTTTCACACAGACGAATAATCAACAAATGACTTCTTTGCAGAATAATGATAAATAAACCTATTCAATGGTTAGTTGATTGATTCAGTCAGTTACCTGTCTGTCAGTACAGAAGCAACTATGTCATCAGTCATTTGAGCGGAGAGTTGGAATGTAGTTTGAAGTGCAGCAATACAAGAGATGTATAGAAATGTGCTAAAAACAAGGTCTGCGGTTATCTAACTGTTTATTCTCTCCACAACTTGAATAAGGGGAAACTTTAAAAGGCAGTATATGTATTAAACAAGCCCTCCACTCTTCCTTGGGATCCAGCCAGTATACATATCCTGGCTTCCTGCCGGCAGCGTGGGTTGTCCATTACAGCAAAGAGTTGCATTGTCAGTTTTTATCCAGCACAGTAACTTACTACAGGGGAAGTGCATCACATTACATTGACTTGCTTCATTAGTTGAGATGACTTGGAAACATCCTCTGCTGCACACTGTGTAGATAAACATGACAAATTGACTGCATAGCAGCTTTTAGTGGTATTTTTTTAGGCAATATCCGAATTATAAATGTGGAAACTGATTCTCAGTGAGTGTTTGACAATACAGCAACAATATAATTGTTGCAATGATAGATTACTTATCGAGATCCAACCTCTTAGAGATGAACTGTGATGGCTTTTAATTCTGATGAAAGCATAGATGCAAATTAGTTTGTCAAGTGGAAATGTATGGCTGTTTGGCTGTGTGAGAGTAAATACAAAAACAGAGAAGAAAAGATGCAAAATAAAACCTTGAAAACACTGATGTGATATTGTGAACATCACGGCTCACACAATATGACGTAGCCACTTCTATTATACTATTTTTGTTCAGGATGATCACTAAAGCTTGAATAATGATGAGTTTTTACCTCATACGCTTACTAAGAAATGCATCTATTGTTGGAAAATTACCCCTGAAGCTGCTAACAACAAGTATTCACTTCTGAGAACACTGTTGGGTTGTGTTTGCCCTCAGAGCTTTTCAATTGATGTGGAAAAGGATTGTGGGTTTTGTGGTGTGTGTGTGTTTCTGTGTTGTATACACGTTTTAGAGGAAGGGTGTGGCTACAGATGTGTGTGTTGTGTACTCAGGTCTGGTGCTCTGCTGGTTCACTGCTGCTCTCCCAAAGCTTTGCTGCAATGTGTCTTCATAGACAACAAGAGACACACTCTTCCAAGCTCCTTCAACTGCAGTGAGCACAAACACAACGGTCAACCAGGGAAAAACACACATGGCCTAAATTCAAAGGAAAACACACCACAGTTGAGGAGATTCAGGATAGCACAACCCAGTTGGAAATAATAGTTATTCTCTTATGTGTTGGGGTTAACAATTATAAGTACAGTTTGACAATTTAATTATTTATCATCTTAAGGCATGCTGTACAATGATCTGGGTTTGATAGGAAGTAAAAAACAATTGCTTTTCTAACATTTTTGTTTCAAATTTCATTTCTCCCTCTGCAGTTTTCTGTGAAGATCTACGTTCCAGCTTATATTTTGTCAATGCATCTGTGCAAGAGGTAGTGTTTGCCAGCACCACAGGGACATCGGTGCCCTGTCCCGCCGCAGGCGTGCCCCCTGTCTCACTGCGCTGGTACCTGGCCACCGGCGAGGAGATCTATGATGTGCCAGGGATCCGCCATGTGCACCCCAATGGCACCCTTCAGATCTTCCACATCCCCCCTTCCAGCTTCAGCAAACTCATCCACGACAACACCTACTATTGCACAGCGGAGAACCCCTCAGGGAGAATCAGGAGCCAAGATGTCCACATTAAGGCGGGTCAGTTTCTCTTCTCATGAATGTGCTTTGTTGAAACCCAAACAGTCATGATCCATTATGGGGAGAAGCTTTTCTGGTAGTAGCGGTTTTCCATCTTGTACTCAACACACCTCTTTGTCCCCTCCTCCCAGTCCTACGAGAGCCCTACACTGTCCGGGTGGAGGACCAGAAAGCCATGAGAGGCAATGTGGCGGTCTTCAAGTGCATTATCCCTGCCTCAGTGGAGGCCTACATCACTGTTGTGTCCTGGGAGAAAGACACAATGTCAATCAACGCTGAAAGTAAGTCATGGCGTCTGTCTCTTCTACAGTAGCTACTGCATGATGTCTGAGAGTTAAAAGTCCACGTGAGCTTGCTAGTAGTTTGATATACAGCAATTGACAATTACAAGTGTTGTCTGACATGTGATGAGTATTGTGACAGCAGAGGTGTTTGTGTTCTGAGTTAAAAGTGTGAAACTTCTGACATGAACCTACACAAAGGACTGGCTTGTGCTGTACTAGCTAGCCAAGCCCACTGTGTGTGTGTATGTGTGTCTGTGTATTCACGTCTGTCTGACCCAATGACAGTGAGGTCCCGCTCCTCTTCCTCTGCCGGTCTTCCACGAGAGCGCAGGCTGCCAGCCGTGTCACTTAGTCTCAGTGTATTGACCCATTTCTCTGGCTGATAGGAAGCACTGCGGCGCTCCGATCATTCAAATCACTTAAATGGAACACTCGCCTGCGTGATTGTTTCCCAGCCCTGGGGGGCAAATTCACTTTATGTGGGGCATTTAGCAAACTCAATAGACAAGAGATAATGTCATTTTGCTTTTGGATGGAGGGCAAATGCTGGCTAGCGACTGTCTCTTTTTTTTGTTGACGTTTCACATTTGCCGACTGAGGCGAAATCGGCCATGTTGAAATCTATAGCAATCTCTTAATTGTCCATAAATGGATTTGCCGCAAGCATGTTTTCATATACGGGCATATACAAGGGTTGTGTCGCTGATGGAATGTGCGCTGTAGGGTTTCTCATTTTCAATACATTTGTGTTTGGACTTCTGCATTGTTCAGTTGTTTAACGGTATGGCAGAAAGTTTGAAGTGGATATTTTGGAACACTGGATCTTTTCAGGAAAAAAAAAAGTTTCTGCATTGTCAAAACAAAGTATTTATCTTGCGCCGTAGAAATCCGTCCATCTGTAGCCGTCAGCCATGTAAACACTGTCAGAAAAATCATCCAGCCACCAATCCACTGCTCTTCTCCATGCTAAATAATGGATGACGGAAGCCTATGAATCCGTGAGCAAATGGTCTTTATTCACGTCTCAGTGCACGCATCCTACTGACGCACCGTCCATTCCCCTCATCCTCTTGTACACACATTTTAAGTGCACTTTGTGTGTGTGTATCCATGTCTGCGAGTCTATATGCACACTAACCGACATCTCAGCGCGAGATGGCTTAACCCCTCATCTCCATGACCAAGCTTCCAACATTTCAATTTTTAATGAATAAAAATAATATCAACACTTGGACTTAAAACAAAAAACTTTGTGAAATATAGCTTTTCTGTTTCTGACATGAATAATTGACTTAGGCTTTTCAGTTTGGAAGGTGTAGCATGATGTGAAGCATCCGTCAGACAGGCCCTCTGTAAGTCTCACTGGACGTAGACCATTTGGAGATGTTGCAGGGTAGACAAAGCACCACCTAAAGAACCCTGGTGTCCATTAGAAAAGAATAGAAAATTATGATGAAAAATGCATTCAGTCAGGACAAAATGAAAGTAACAGTGCAGTATAGCTGTCTGATATAATGGTTGTTTAGTAGTCTGGTGTTTTAACAGAACTACTGCAGAAAGAAGCCGTTTCATGCTCTGCAATTGACTCTTAAATTTTAGTTTTACTGGGGGAAAAAGATAACATCTACTAATGAGGTGAGACAGTTTAATTTTCTAATGTATTTTTATGTGAGTCCTCTTGCATTTGTACTGTATCAAGGAGCTTTTTGACAAGTTGATTTGCTTTGGGAACAAGTTTATTTATTTTACTGAGGCGGGTGCATTTTTCTCATTTCCACTCACTTAAAAAACCTCAGTTTTAGCTAATAAAGATGGATATTGTTTTGTGTCCTAACCTGCGCAGCAACTTAACTAAATGTGTGAAAACAATAATTGGGCTGAACTCATTTTAGCCATATCAGTAGAGGTAGACAGATTCTTGGATGTATAAATCACTTTTCTAATAAAATTACTTTAAAACTGTGATTGGAAAACAAGTATTGATACAGAGCTGGTAAATGTTGTGTATTTAAGCAGTGACCAGTTTATCAGCTGTGACTAACTATGAAAGCAGTTGTATGGTATTTACTACTTGAATCTTTACTGAACAATATAAAATGCTTGCAAACATTAATTTTCTGTGTGAGTATCAAAGCAAGGTGGGGGATGTATCAATTCTAAAGCAGCAAGATGTCCTGACTAAGAGGATTTCAGTTATTGTTTAGAGAGAGGAGCCAATCAGGACCAAGTCTGATTGTTATGGGTTTACCGGTTTACTACAATT
The DNA here is from genome assembly GCF_963924715.1 of Thunnus thynnus. Taxonomy (NCBI): domain Eukaryota; kingdom Metazoa; phylum Chordata; class Actinopteri; order Scombriformes; family Scombridae; genus Thunnus; species Thunnus thynnus. The sequence continues at coordinate 4,561,248 of NC_089529.1, forward strand.
TATGCACACAATGGAAGGAAATCTGTCCTTGTATAATTATGTTCATAAAGATGGCCCATCGCCAGGGGGGCAAAGTTGACCCCAACCTAAAGCCGCCCACATGGTCTGTTGTTGCTGCAACTTACATGAACATTACGAATTTTGCTACTGATTTATTTCACACATTTATTGACATTACAATATTTATATTAGCATGATATAAACTTCTTGTTATATAACTTCATAATCCTACTATATGGTCAACCATGGTACAATCAACACAAGCACCAGTGACACATTCATTTCATGACATTAAAGTCCACCTCCACTCAAAATGTGTTCGTCTTTCTGTTTCATCAGTTGGCTGTCTGAGCTTCACTGTGCAGAATGATGTTTGTGCAGTGTTTGTTTTCACATTCATCTGCTGAAAATGGAAAGTTTCTCTGTCTCACTTTAAATCTGAATTTAAGGCATGTGCCTTGGAGCATGATTTGTGATTAGTTTGGAGCCAATCATGGTCCAGTATGCAACTTAGTGTGATGTGGAAACTTGGAGCCTCCAGTGGAAATACACTGAAAATGTCAACTTTGAATGTAAACTTCTGAAATGAATAATATTTGTGTATTAATAGATTCTGGATTGTTTTTTGGAGCTCTTGACAAGGTACTTTTTTGTGCAAAAACCACATCAAACACAAATTATTAGTCAACACAGAATATTTTTAGATGTTTTAAAACATGTCTGGTGGTATACTATGCAGGTTTTTCCTAAAAAAAAACAACAAAAACCGTAGAGACTCATACGAAAGTAATCCTTCTCAATCATCACTTATGACCCACTAGAAGTATGTGGCGGTGTATGTATCTACAGAGACTCTGCACTCGGCTTGTATTTTCTTGTTTTCTGATTATTTTGCTGTGTTCGGGATGCTGCTGGGCATCAACCTTTGGGCAATAGATGTGTAGCCCCCAGCCAATAGCAATACGCAGGGTCTCCGTCTCTCCTCTGCTCCGCTCTGCTCTCTGTCTCTGTGTTATGGATGTATAAAGAGCTGCAGGTCTGTGTGTCTGCTTGACCGAGGGTGGGGCTGAGCAACACACATGCAGAGCAGAGAGGCCACAGCGGACAGGATGAAGCTCTGCATTCACACAAAATCCGGCAATGCAACACCCTCAGACAGGGTTGTGCGTAGGTGTGGGTGTGTTTATTTGTGCTTTAGAACGTAACCGCCATGAAACAATCAGAAAATGACATATAATTTATCTGATTCACAGCTTTGTTCTCACCAGCACCGCTCGATCTCTTCATTCACTCTCTAGCTCACTCATTGTGCCGGAGAGGAGGGGCCAACTTTGAATGCTGTGTGTTTACAAACACCAACTGACAAATCCTGCATAGTATACCTTTAAGTAAACTATGCATCCGTCTGCCGCCTCCCGCTTGACTGGCAGAGCTAATCCTCGTCAAGATGCCAAAGAGTAATCAGAAGTCAGGGCCCAGAAGAAGAGGATTTAAGAGGTCAGTTAGAAATGAAACGAAAGAAGCACAGATGAGTTGTTTTCCATCTTTAACTCATAGCAGTGATCATTTGTGGTAATGCAGTTAAACACTAAGATTGATTTGCAGTTGTGGTGTACTCATGTGGTTGTGGCAAGATCCGAGACTTGTTCAACAGCAGGCTTATGAGCAGGGGTTGGAAAATCAAAGTAAACATGGAAGCTTCTTGCTTTAGAAACAGGACTGCAATTTCACTGTTGCTGTGTTCTTCCCTCTTGTTTACGGTCATAAGAACAATTTACCTTTACTACATTTTGTGCATCTTGATCTAACAATGAAAGATATATATGTATACAGAAACATGTTGGTGTGTGTTGTGATGGTGCTGAGAAACGTAGAGGAGGAAGTGTTTGTGTGGGTGGTTGTAGGTGTTGGTGAAGGGTCCTGTTGTCTGGTAGATGTCCTAAATTATTAATGGCTGACTTGCTTTTAAAATACTGTAGCAAGTAGCACTCTCCGCTATCAAAAGAAAGGCCCAGATGATCATTGCGTTCGAGTGATTAGCAAGAAAATAAAAGAAGATGGTTTCAATCTGTGGGAAATGTGAAACCTTTTGGAGCAATACCTGGTGGACTCACGTGTACGTCCTCCTGTAGGGTTGCTTTTAAGGATGTGTTGTGATGGACTGTGGCTGGCTGCGGCTGTGTTGCTGTGCAGGGCCATTCCCCAGGTGCAGCCTGTGCTGCAGTCACTGAGGAGGCCTTGTAGTCATTTGCCTCGGCCTGATGCTGCCTGCTCTGCATTCAGCAGCAGTAGGGCCGAGAGGGGGGCGACCCCCCAGCACTACTGCAGAGAGTCACACACACACACACACACACACACACACACACAAGCGGGGGCTCCTTTTCATTCAGCACACGAGCTAAGCACAAGGGCCGTCGGCCATCACACAGATTCTCTTTGCTCTGCTCAGCCCTCCCTCACCTCTCCTGCGTCTCAATCTTTTCTTCTTTTTTTTTGCTCACATTCCCTCTTTTCTTTCTGTTTCTATCATTTTCTCATTCACACATATAAGAGCTATTAAACAGGTAGACATGCCTTTAACATCTTAACATCATATTTCCTCCACAACATTGAAAATGAACACTAAAAATCACAAGTTACCCAGTTCATATCTCATATTAACTATCAATTAGTGCTCCTGGGTTGGGCAGCATGTAGACACAGTTGTTTAAGGATATTGCAGATTGCTCTAACACTTTCAGTCTGGCCATTTGCTGAGCCATCTTGTGCGTTTCACAGTTTCTTTCATGTTTGTTGACATTTGGGATGTGCGTCGGAGTTATTTCTGCAGTCAGTCTCTATCCCTGCAGCCGTTGCCGAGAGGGAGAAGAGCCAGCCACACTATGTCGGTTTAATTGGCTGTGTATAATGGGCCTTTGAAGTAAATATCAAGAGTTACTATCAAAAGGCTGCTGGACGTTATCATGTGTTTCCACAGTGCCCACTGTTTCTCCTCCACTCCTCCTCCTCCATTTCAAGGCAGCTACAAAGCCGGGTTGGTATGGAGGCATGTAAATGTGTGTGAGTCTCGGGTCGTGTGGTTGATGGCAGTTGATGTGAGGAAAACCTGTGCTGACCTGTGTGTTTAAAATCCTCTTTGTCACTCTAGATACAGTCAGTGAACCCTGTGATGTCCTTGGTGGAAGGTGTGTTTGGCCACACTGTTAAACATGTAAATCAGTTTCAGAACATAATTGTGTCCTATACATTTAATAACAGTAAATTAAGGTTATGTATGTCAGTTTAAATTGTGTATTTTTAGAGGGATGGTGACTTTTCTGAATCACTGCTGCCCTCCTGTAAACAACCTACATTACTTTATTGTAATACAAATGCAAAAAAAACAGCATATATATGCACAATCAACATGAACATGATGTAATATTTATATTATATACATATTATTACTTTATATTGCCTCTTTTTGCTGTCTGTTTTGGTTTTCTTCTTCTCTGGAGTCTGTTTGAGCAGTGTCTGAGACAGACGGCCGTTTGTTTAGTTTTAGCCATTTCTCCATGTTGCTAATGCTACGGTAAAAAAACCCAAACAGTTCCTCTTCTTTGTATGTGTGTTTGTTTGCAGCTACATTTCAAGTGCCGCATACCGAAACCTTGCAAGTCAGCGAGTTTTCCACAACATGTTCCTGCAAATGTTTCACAATGAAAGCTTTGTTAAGAAATGAAGGGTTCCTGTCCACTGAAACACTGGAGGCCTTTTAATTCACACAGATACAGGAAGTGTTGAGTTTGTATTAACGGCGTAATGCAGTGACTTTAACAGGGAAAACAGGAGCGGATCAAAACAAGGCTTCGTAATAAAATATGACCAATCATTTTTTATCAAACAGAGGGAATTAGAAACAAAGGCCTGCCTCTAATAAAGGCTCTCTGCAGTAAATAAAGGGCACTATTTGAGGAAGTACCACATGTCTGTAAAGGTCTTTTTAAAATATATATTTTATTAGCTCACAGACCCCTTGCAATTACACCATGGCCCATTAGAAACAATGGCCTAGAGGATAGAATGGGGGTTAATCATTTGCTACATACTGTGTGTTGTAGCCTACAGGTAGTGTGGTATAATGAATGTGTTTTGTTGGGAGCAGCCTTGCAGCTCACTCGCTGTCGGGTTTTGCCCTTTTCTTAGAACGCTATGTAGGAAGCGCAGCCATTGGCGCAGCACAACCTTGAGCTGGCGGCTGGGGTGGGTGGGTAATGGTTTTACTGGTCCCTGTGTGATGGGGATGTAGAGGGAGAAGAAGGGGTGGGAGGGTGGGGGGGAGAGAGAGGATAACTAACTCTCTCCCTCTCCATCCCTGCCTCGCTCTGTCGACAGGCAGGGTTGGGACTCTTACGTGTGACAGGCTGGATGTAGAGTCTTTTTCCAGCATTCGTCATTCTGTCTGCCCATGATTGGCTGGAGTATTGTTATTCACACAGAAAAATGGGTCAGGTGGCCTGTGGAGAATGGAGTGTTTGTACGGACGGACGGACGGACAGCACAAACAAATGTACACGCACCCACATCCACACGCATACCTACACATGCATCCCACACAGAGCAGGATTATACTCGGCAGCGGAGCAGCGCTGGCAGATAAATAACAGATAAATGAAAATAAATCCAGGTTGTGTGGTGAGCGTCTCTCTCATCTTGAATTCACTGTGTCCTCTCTCACAAGCCGCAAGCTGGTTCTTTCCTCACACCCAGTGGCAGGAGCTTAGCGAGATAAATAAAGGGTTGCACTGAAGAAGGAAAAAAAAATGGGAAGAAAATCAATACCTGTGTGCATGAATCTGGCTGCAGCTGCCACAAAGCATTATGGGAACATGAAGGGTAGATGCACTCGGGCTGGGCAGCGTGCAGGCAGCATGCTAAGCCATAAGGCTAAAGAAACTAGAGACACACTGAGCTCTATGAAAACATGACATCTTACTTTAAAAAAATGTAAAGGTAACAATCAGTATATAGATAGATAGATACAAGTTTAGTATGTTATATTTTAGATATTTTTAATATTATATCATGCTTTTTATAAATTTGGGCAGCTGCAGTAACGGTTTATAAATCTGAGTTTGTCGTACAGTCCCAATCCGTTTTTAAGAAAAAATAGAATATGATAATAATCATTTTATTTGCATAACACTTTTCAAAATAAAGTTACAAGGTGCTTTACAAAAAGATATGAAATCAAGACAATGTTTGGATCAGAGTGAAATAAAACAAAATAAAATGTAGTGCTATATTATGACTACATTTAGAGTACATGTGTGAATTTAAGTGAGTCAATTATGTAATAATTGTAATTGTCCACCTCTCCAGAAAAAAAAAAAAGCTAAGTAATGGTTATTCTTCATGTATTGGGAATCCAGACTGGTATCAGGACTGAGTCAGGCCCTACATTGCAGTGTAAAATGTTATGCATGCTTCGTTACATCATTTAAGGTGGAAAACATGAGCGCAGATATGAGTATGCGGTTATAATAGCATGCTTATTGATGTGTTACCATCATGTCACAAGTGTCCAGCAACACTGTGAAATATTACCATTAGATTATGCTCTGTGTGCTCACTACATCTCTCTCCACACACTGCTGCTCCAGTCGTAGCCTGAGACTGACAGAGATATTAATTAAATTGGCTGATGCCCTTTCTCTCGCTTTACTGCGCTGGTGCTGCAATGATCACACTCCCACCTCCGTACTGTGCTGTTTGCTCACCAATAACCGCAATTTGTTCTTTATTAAACTCTCGGGGCTAGGAACAATTAAGGTGTGAGCTGGAGGTGGTGGTGTATGTGTATGTGTATGTGTGTGTGTGTGGGTACGCATGCGTATATTTGAGCGCAGGCAGGAGGAGGAGGAGGAGGAGGAGGAGGAGGAGGGTCGGGGGAGAGATACTAAACACTCCTTAATCTTTGATAAACAGTGAAGTCTCCTTTGTGCCGCTGCAGTTTGGCACATCTTCTCCAGGCTGCTCAGCGCTGTGCTGGGCTAGCTCGTGGCTGCTGCCTCCGCGGCTCCCGGACCTGGATGGAAGCCAGGTCATGTGTGGCTCCCTGCCAAGATACAGATTAGCTATAAGCGCAACATGAGCTAATCGTGGAAGGAGCCACCAATTAATTGGCACTTAGACGTTCTGTCGACTGTATGGATTTGGGTCTGGACGATATCAACAGATCAAAGTGATTGGCGTGGATGTCACTGGCGGTTAGATATATATTCACATGTCACATATGAGGGGAAAAAGATTTGTTGTTGTGTGTGTGCATGTATGCTAAATCTTTTTTTTTTTTTTTATGATAAGGCCCTGAAGCACAAGCCTGAATGTTGGATATTAAACTGCTGAGAGAGCCGGGCCAGGCTGTGTGTATTTGAGTTTGTGTGTTTGTTTGAGGGGATCTTAGTCCCCAGAGATCATTTCCTGTCTGGGTGGGAGGAGAGAACATGATATGTATGATGCATCCAGGCCTAAACATCTGAGGAACGCAAGGTGATATAAGTTGCAGTTTTGGTGCAGAAACAATGAACATTGTACTCAGTTCTACACGACAGAGACAGTAATTGGTCATTATGGGACAGTGATTTTCAGGTATTTAAGCAATCATCTTCCATGTGAGATCATCAGAGAGAGCCAGACACAAAAAAAAAGAGAGAGAGAGAAATGAAAATCAGACTCAGCGCTGGTGGATGTGGAGGACAGCTAGATGAGTGTCAGTCACAACTCTGGAGGAACGCTCGTGTTGCTGCCTGCTGAGCGCTGTACGTGATTACTCTCTGTCAGCGATAAAGAAAAAAAAGAGAAAGGTGATCCCCACCTCTCCATCTCATCCATGTTTAACCCGCTGTACTTTGATGTCAAGGAAAATTTAGGAAAAAATACACAAAATGATTTGCAGGGAAAACCTTTGACTGGCAACAAAGACCGCTTGAAATCGCAGCATCTGTGGAGAAACCTGCAGAGAGGTTGATGTGCATATAAACGTCTGTGTGTGTGTGTGTGTTAGAGAGACAGAGGGGAAGAGGAAAAAAGTATTGGTGTGTGTGTGTGTTGGTGTGTAGGAGGAGGAAAAAGGGGGGAGTTGGCTGTGAATGGTTGCTCTTATCGCGTGCATGCAGCTGCTGCAGTGTCTTTGAGAGACAGAGGGGCTGTCCATGCATGCCACTCACTCTGCCTATTCACAGCCTCCCGCCCTCCCTACATCCCTCTCTCTCTCTCTCTCTCTCTCTCTCTCTCTTTCTATCTCCGTCTGTGCTGCATTCTCCGTCAAGGAAGTGAGCGCAAGAAAAGGGGGGAAAAAAAAAAATCATGACTTGAGCTTTAATGCAGACTCATGGTGTACCGGCCCTCAGTTTCACATCCTCGTGCTGATTCTTATAACAAGGGACAGGCAAGAAATGAAATGTCATCGGACATCACAGCATCACCTTAACTGATGTGTGATTGTTCGTGCGGATGTACATCGGTGTCCCCCCCCCCCCCCCCTTTTGTTGACACGGACATTCGAACGTTTCAATAAATCATGCTGCAAATGCTCAGCGGGCCCCAAATGTGTTGTGTTCTCTTATCATGTTATCCAGAGATTTTGTTTCTGTCCTGCAACACGCATGCAGAAGTAAACATTCAGTTGAATCAGTAGTAGGGCTCCAACTAACGATTATTTTCATTATCAATTAATCTGTTGATTATAAGCAATCGATTAATCTAGTAATCGTTCCAGCTCTAATCAGTAGATTATTTCTGCTTGCTTGAGTGTAGGATGCATTGCAAAAGAATTTAATGTGCAGATTTAAGCACAGATGTGAAGACAGAGGTACCAACCTTAACTGTCCCCACAAGTCAGTCAGAAGATAACAGCGATGAAGATTTCTCCCCCTGCTACACAATGCTAATCAAAACTTGGAATAATGAAGTGAATTCATTCAGTTGGGAGCCAGTGCCAGTACAAAGGTGCCCAGTGGAAAGGTATTTCCAAGATGACCCGCCATGGGAAATCACTTTGATAGATGGACGTCTCGGGCAGCTGGGGAAGTGATATCCCCCAAGCAATGCATGCTGCATGCAGAGTGCATTGTGGGATTTGTAACTCCCTCCCTCCTCACCCATCTTTAGCCCAGGTGCCCTGTCATGTATCGCTACACTCCCGCAGCAGTATTTTTTCAAGCTGTGATATGTAACCTTGAGTCTGATCAAGGAGTGGAGCAGCAGATGGTGAGAGAGGATGATTAAGAATCAGTTTGGGCCGGGAAGATCTGGGAAGCCTGGATAAAGACAGTTCATGTGTTTATTCAAGGTGCTTTTGAAGAGAGATTTTTTTTTTGTTATCTAGTATTATTTCATTGTTTCAGTATTAATTTAGCAACTGAAAAATTTTAAAAAATATATTTTGTGTTCATTCCATTCATTTAGCTGGGGTTAATTGAAAGCTGTTTATAATTAGATAAGCTGTTAAGATTTCAATAAATTTAAATAAATAATATTCAAATAAATAACATTTAAAACTAACTAAATAAAATTGTTTTTGACTATAGTAGATAAATATTTTACAAAAAATATGAAAAGCAAATTTGTTACATATTCAAGGCCCAAAAGAAATGCTGCACATTTTCAGTTATTCAAAAATGGAAGATTCATTTGATTTATTTATATTTAGTTTAAACCAAAAAAAATAATGCTGATAATATTTTAGGAATGCATTAAATCATTTCAGTTTTCATTTAATAAAGTGAAACATAAAACAGATTAATCAGATTTCTATTTATTGTAGAACTACTACTATTACAAGACTTTAAATGCAAGATTCAAAATTATACAGCATTTCGTTAAAGATATATTTATATGTTTGAACTTAATGAATGGCTTAAAAGAATTTAATTCTGCATACAATCTCCATCTAGTGAAAACAATAAAAGAGAATTTACGCTTTACATTATTTTGTCTAAGGTGAGGAAACCTAATTTTTCAGAAATGCTTGCATAATCCTTTAGTTCCACTCGGCAACTATAGAGAAAGATACAATACCGAGGGAGTCTGTGTAAAAATAATTCACAAGACAAAGAAATTAAACTGATAAGTAAACGCATGAAGGGTCCTTTGCATAAGCCGAGTTAATCCATAATGCAGAATAAAGAATGAATTGTCTAAAAATATCTGACTGCCTTCAGAAAGCTGAGGAAACATGTTTAATTAGCATGTTAGGTGTTTCTACTCTTTCTGCAGCCGTCATAAATAATATCACTATCACAGGTTTTATGTAAAGATATGAGTGCAGAAAAAAAAAAAATTAAATGCTGGTAAAATCAAACAATTTCTGTTACATTCATGTATGAAGACAACAGAAGTGAATGTTCTTGTGTGTGTGTGTGGTGTATCGGACGAGCAGTGATGAACCCCACATAGATTTTTCTCTTGCATACAGTAAATAGTCATGTTGTTGCTGAGGGCCTGAGTTGACGCTGTCAGCTCCGCCTGATTGGCTGAAGCTTACTATGACTCGTCATGCGCTTGGCCAATACAGTTTGCTCGGGCTCTTTTTTTTTTTTTTTTTCCCCCCACCCTAAATAAATTGCCTAGAGAAATTGAACAAAAAAATTTAGAGAAAGGGAGAGAGCCTTTCATCTAATTGAGAAGCTCATATTAGCTGTGGTGGGAAGATAAGCTCCTCTCTCTCTCAGCAGCTATTAAGCTCACTGTATGTTAGCCAGTTTCTTCTTTTTTTTTTTTTTTTTTTTACACTTTAGCTTGATTTCTTTTAAGCTTTCACCTCCTGTATGCTCGATGTTAGGAAGGTTTCAAGTTTGTATGTGGAGTTTACCGGCGTGTGTTTTGTCTTTGTGTGTCCCAGGTGTGTGTGACATGCTGCTGTTCCTGCACATGCACACATGCACAGCGCTCCAAAATGGAGACCGGATCATGTGACCTTGTGCAGCCATTTAGTCAGGGAAAGACACACACAAACACACACATACACATTTTCCTCATTTCATCAGCTTTGTTGACTGTTTTTCAAATACATTTGTGCACCTTCTTGCACTTGTGAGATGACATTCTTATATTCATGCAACCATGAAATCTATGAAAAAGAAATTCTGATATATTTCCTTTTCTAAATAAAGAAATGAAATAACTGAATGAGACTGTGAAAAAACAATCTTTTACTTATAAATGTAACTATTAAATTCAGTAAATTAAAAAAATCAATGTGCGTCGTTCTCAGCATACGTGAGTGACCATCACAAGTGTGTCATGCATCAACTAATGTGTCCCAGCATATGTTCTAATTGACATTGTAGATAAACCTCTGCTTGGATTTATCTTGTGGTCTGATTCTTGGGGTGTTGGTCCTGATTACATTGTGTCTTCTAGTGCCTTGATCCCTTTAGCCCCCAAACCAGGATTACATTGTGGAAATGTAATCCTGGTTTGGCGGCCCGAGGGAGGTCACTGTAGCCCCCAAATGTCTTGGTGTGACGGTGATTCTGCGGGTCTTGCGTGTGTGTGTGTGTGTGTGGGAGGGGTGAGGGGGGGTGGGGGGTGGGGAGGGGGGGGTAAAGCAATCAAGTGGTGTTATAGTGGCGATTTGTTAATCTTCTCTCAATAAGAGTGAGGAAAGAGGGAGACCGGTAAAAGGTTTGCTCTATCTAGGCTGCTGCTGCTGCTGCTGCTGCTGCTGCTGCTGCTCTGGCTTACTGCCTCTTTTCAGTCCAAGGCAGCCATTTTGTGTCAGCCAGTCTGTGTTGCTGGAACAGTGCTGGTTCTCAGTTTACATTGAAAAGATAAGCTGATCAGAAAAAACAAAGCACAAGTCTTTTCTGACTCCTAACCAAGGCTTTTTTTTTCAGCTTGGAAAGAGAACATTTAATGAAATGATGCATTATTAATGTGGTAAAGGCCCTTTGGATACAAGACGCAGTGATGTCGAATGCTTGGGTCGTATCAGTCTAGATTCAGGAGTTGTTTGATTAAGGAAAACATGAGGTGTATTGAAACAGTGGCGATCCATGTGTCTTTTGAATTCACTGTGACAAAGCAGCCTAAAAACAAGCAGCGACAGTAGCAAGTCTAGTTTGAGCCGCAGGGTAAAGAAGGTCCATGTTAGTAAGCTTTCCCCTCTGCACACACACACACACACACACACACACACACACACCTGTCCTCTCTAGAGTCCAGTGCACCGCTCATCAGCCACAACCACTCTCCTGGAGCTCAAATAGTTCCTTATCTGTGTGAAAATGGCTGTGTACTAGCAGTGTTGTGTGCCTGTGTAGGGCCTGAGCAAACACAGCGTCTATGGAAGTGATCAGTCGGCCCATTCAAGGAGGCCTCATAATGGCCAGCTTCTTCCAGCCTTGTTTGCTCGGTGTTTTGTGGCTTTGGCGTCTGGCAGATGGGCCATCAGGGATTATACCTGCTAATGAAGAGAGGTGGAAGAGGGTAGGGAGGGGGGGAGCGGGGGGGGGGGTTGAAGGTTTATTACAAGTTATGATGTGACCACGTGGAGGACAGGCCACTGACGATGCTATAGGTCCTCCATTAAACTTCTCACGCAAGGACAGATTCTGGTAAACAGTGCTGTGTATATTAGAGTGTATTTGAGATTTTCAGGCTGTTAACTGTATGGTTTAGAGAATTATTACTTTCATTAACTTGCATTGGTAGGGTTAGGGTTAGGGTTAGGGTTAGCAAATTTGATCATATTCTTTCTAAATTTCTTCAGCAACATGGAAGCAAATGTTGTTTGGACACTGAAATAATTATGAAAACTAAATTGTCCAAGCTTTCTCTACTTTTATGTTGGCGTTTTTAGACAGTTTTCTATTTTCTAGCACATAATTCATCCCTGGTTGACTGCTCGGTGCTCACAGCAGCAGCTGCAGCAGACTCACTGTGTAGGTGTGGGTGGGGGGCTGAGTTTTTTTTTTTTTTTTTGGTCATTGAGGTTATAACGGGGTGTCCTGGGGCCCACAGATCCTTACTGGACAGACAATGACCAGCCCCTCCAGCGTGATTATACAAGCCGTATGTCCAGACAGGATGGCCTAATCCCTGACACCCCACCACCACCACACCCGTTCGCACACACACAAACACTCCCCCCTCCCTCTCCACCCCTTAACATATGGAGATGGGAGGAATTAGCGCAGTGGAAGAAAATAAATGAGTTAAAGCAGCCAGCAGCTTATATCCCACAATATTTGTTCTTGGGTGACCCGTCTGTGAGTTTCTTAGGAGTGATGCAGTCGTGGAGGAACATCTCTACTTCTTATTTTTTCTTCTTTCCGTTCAGCATATCCAAAAGCTTTGAATCAACCTCAACCTGGATGACTGAGAATCTTCACAGACATTTTTCCCTTCAGCAACAAATAACAGAAAAACACCGGGCCATTTTACATACAAATGCGCACTTTAGTTTGATTAAATTCACAAGTGCTTAATAAGAATGTATTTGACTGATTAGGGATGGACACTGGCAGAGAAGTGTAGTGTACATTGGTGTTGTGTTTGGGACCAAACCACCCTGAGAGCCACAATTTGACCCCGACGGGCTCCTCGTGTGACCCCACCAATACGCCCCACCCCACATTCAGCCCAGATCTTGTTAAATAGGATTATGCTGGCTACCTGCCATTCAGTGGCTTGGACAGGACCTCTTATCTCCTGTCTTCAGATGGCTGCCAAGAACAACATAATGCAGAACGACCTACATTAAACAATGCCACATGCAGCTTTTATACTGGACCTGTATTTTGTGGTCAGTGTAGGTATTGTCTTCTGTGTGCTGATTAGGGTGTAGGTTACCAGGCCACTTACATGTCTAATTGATTGGCCACATGCTAAAAGGCATTCAAGCTCAAGCCAATTAAACGTTTTGATGTCATGTGTAGATATGTGTGTCTTGTACAGGTTCTTGCGGAGCTGTGTGCATGTTTGCCTTTTAAACTACATCTTAATTCCCCTGCCCTTTGCACTCCTCCCTTTACTCGAGTACACCAGGTTTTTCCATGTGTTTGGCAGGACGGGGCCCTGCAAGAGACCTCTGCAGGCTAGAGAGAGCAGTGGAGTCCATGTCCTCCAAAGCACATGTGACATGTCTAGAGCTCCCTCCCATACTCTCCCTCGAAGCAGGGACACCAATTCTGCGGCGTAAGAGGCTTTGTGGCCAAATCCCCAGTTGATCTTCATAAAGTTTGTGTCTTACAATTAAGTGCAGATGGTTTGCAGCTGGTTGTAAGGCTAGTAAATAACTTGGGCCTCTATTTTCGCCAGGGATTTGGTGGGGTAATCCCTCTCTCTGACAGTTTACCAGATTCAAATCAGTCCAGGCTTTGCTTTCCTTCCTCCACTTCTTCAACCGTTTTCTCTCCGCCTATCCCCCTCACTCCATCAAAAGCTCTTTATCCTCATTTGAATATGCGATCATTTAGAGGAAGCACACACATGACATGACTATAGGGGTGTGGGCGATGGAAGAATCTCAGTCGTTACCCCTTAAAACCCCTTTCAATCTGAGAGGTCCATAGTGTAGGTTGGAATTAGTGTTTACTTGACTACGGACATGCTGAGAAATCTTTCATCCAAACAAATCTTTCTTGTCATACTGTTTGTCCACAAAATACATGAATATGTTACAGTTGCTCTTCTTTGTCTGATGAACAGAAGCTCTATAAAGCAAACTACATTTTAAAAAGTGGTTATCAGAAACTTAAAAAGAAAATTGGGACATCCTTTCCTGTAAATGTTCTGTAGCTGAAGTTAGAGTCTGTTAAAAAAAAACAAAAACGGTTTTATAAACTGTATCTTCAACGTCATGTCCTAGAAGTTACGTTTATATACTAGTGAATAGTTTTTCCAATTACATTGCTTTGACAAACATATAATTGCTGTCTGGATTACGCTCACAGCAGGCAATGTTTTTTCAAATGAATGAAGCGCTACATTTATGAACCACACTGAAGTTGGAGGGAGGAGTTTGATGTGGTTGGTGGATGGATGGATTCACATCCTGAGTCCTGTGTGTGGTTAAGTAGGTTTATGCAACAAAAGCAATTTGGTTCAAGTTAGTGGAAGATTGTGGTTTCAGTTACAAAGTTTCAGTTTTCTGTAAACTAAACTGAAGCTGCAACAATTAGTTGACTAATCAATTTTTAATCAACAGAAATGTTTTTGTCATTACCAAAAATGCCAAATATTCTGTGGCTTCAGCCTGTCAAATGTGAGGACTTCTGCTTTATGTAACCATACATAAAATATCTTTAGGTTTTGGACTGTTTGTCAGACAAAACAAGTAAATTGAGGACATCACTGCGAATGCTGAGAAATTGTGAATGCCAGTTTTTTCTTGTTAAACATTTTATAGACTAATAAATAATTCATCAATAATGAAAACAATCATTAGTTTCAGCCCAACTGTAGCCACTACAAGCAGATATTGTACTGCAAGATTGGATATTGTGGCAGATAAAAAATTGTCACTGAACATTTTACTCAGACGTTCAGCAAGAACATTTTTTACAAGATTCATTAATTAACAACATTTTCTCTTTATGTTGACAGAAAATGTAATTCAGGTGGCATTACTGATATATTATGTTCTTTATTATAGCAACTGTTGTCAACTGAAAAAAAACAGAAGTACACAATGACATTATCAGTATTGCTTAGCATTCCACCGCGTCTTCATAGCTTATATAATGCATGTCAGTATGCATAGAGGACCCCTGTTAAGCAGATCTGTCTCCTGGGACGTTGCCGGGGCCCAGAGGAAGACAAACCTTAATGAGGACATAGTTACAGCACTCACACATCCTGAAAGAGCTGTGATCATCGCCAGGTAAAAAGCAAACGCTCCCTAGGTAACAGCTTGACCCTGCTGCTCCTTGTTTCCCCATCCTGCCATTCCTATTATTCAAATATATTTATATATTTATATCATTATTTATCCTCTGTAGGTGGAGGGACCCAGCACAGCAACACCTCATCTGCATAAGACAGTAGCTAACTGCCCTAGTAGCCCCTCGGGATATGAACAGATGGAAGTGTTTAGCAACCTTACCCACCTACCCCTCCCACCCCAAAACACACACGCACACAAACACAAGTACTAAAACCCACACACACACCTCCTCCACCTCTTCTTCCCCACCTCTCCTCCACCCTTTTTTCTCCCTGCGCACCCCTACCGCGCGCTACCCCCTGCCAAATGTTCAGTTAACCTGTCAGTTCTCATTGCCCAAATTTCAAGATGCCATATGCCTCGCTCTGACTTCTAACCCTCCGCCGCCCTTCTTCCCTCGCTTCCTTCATGGTGACATGAAAGTCCCCCTTGAAACATGAGGATGTCTCTTCTCCGCTGTTTGATTCAGAACGCCTGGCTGAGATCACAGCGATTGCGAGCGTAGCTTGTCTTGTATAATAAAAGCAGTCACTTAGTGTTACACAGCACAGTGGGAGCGCATTTACCACACCACCATTGATGAGACTTTTGATGATCTACCTGGGTAAATGCTACAAATAACTTAGGATGAAAATAAGGAAGAGACAAATGACGGACGTGTACAACATCTAACACCGAGCTCATGTGACCTCATCAGCTGGTTGATGAATGGAAATGTTTCATTTCTCGCTGAGATTGACTGATTGTTCAAACGAGTGTACAATAAACTGAGCGGCGCCTGTGCTATGATATCTAATAACTGTCTCCCCTGTGAGCTTTGGCAGTCCTGTCCAGTGAATTCCAGGCCATTTGCCCTTGCACAGAGGGCAGCTCCCAGCAGGCCTGGCCATAGTGACAGTTTGTTGTTGTTTATAAGGTCATCCCCACCATAGGGGGCAGCATATTCATTACACCCACCCCATGGCTCTGTTTGTCTCTGGCAGTCTGTTTCTCTGTGGGCTCCTGTCATAAGGTCAGAGGGTACTCACTATCATCCACTTCTTGTCTTCACAACAGGCCAGGAAAGTCATAATGCCTTTGGAAAGAGTTCAAAGGTTAATTGGCTTCATTTAAACTAAAATGGCAAGTTTATATTGAGAAATGCAGCAACATCAGTAATAGTCCATTTGCATGCAGATGGAGCAGGAATCCACTAGATTGTTGCAGTCATTTACAATTAAGTCATAGTGTACACAAGTGTGAGGAATATTTTATTCATTTTAATGCTCAAATCCAGCAGTTGAACCCCAACAACTAGCATTTATTAGTTGTAAAATTCAATCTGAGCATCACCTGCAATAGACTGAAGCGTGCAGTGTTCTGAAAGAGAATCAGAGAGAGAGAGAGATATAGAGTAAGGAAGTGTCTGGGAGTGGGAGCAGCAAGCTAAGTGAGGTTGTTAGTAGGAAGCGCTGACAGTCCAATCCAGCACAGCGACCATTCAAAAGACAGCTCCTTTTGTTTCTGCCTCCCTTTCTTCTGCCAGGGTAGAAAAAGAGGGTGAATCTCTCTGTGTGCAGTAACCCACTGACACCTCCCTCTGATCTGCCTCCTGCACTCTACCTCCTCCACCGCCGCCAATCCCCCCCACCCCTCCTACACCCCACCACATCCCCTCACCAGCACTCTCCACCTCCTCTCCCTCTGTCTCTTTCTCTCTCTCTCTCTCTCTCTCTCTCTCTCTCTCTCTCTCTCTCTCTCTCTCTCTCTCTCTCTCCTCCCTCCCTATGCATATGCCTTTGCCCAAGAGTCACTCTCCTGGTTGCCACAGTAACTAGCTCACCTCTATCTCTCCCTCTTTCTCCCTCTCACAATGCACCTAAACAGGAGAATCTGTCTCAGTCTGAGAGACAGAGAGAAGGGAAATTGGGGGGGAGGCATATTTGAGAAAGAGTGCTGTTTCACAATTGTCTTCTTTTCTACAATCCTTATCTACGCACGCACCACAGAGCAGACCAGGCAAGGCACGAGGAAAAGAACGAGGGAAATAACAAACAGGAGGGAATAAAGACATGAAATAATAGGGAATTCTGAGAAAGAATACCAGGAGGACACATGTACAAAGCGAGCGCTCCCAGAATGACAACCTCCTTTTTGTTTTTTTGTTTTTTTTTTTGCTCTTACATTTACAGCACCAGTAGCGCCACTGCTAACCAGCATTCTCCACCTGCTCCAGCCATATTCCCCCATCCCCCCTCTTCCACATCAGTCCTCCCACCTCCTTCATCCCCCTCTCCTCTGCCTTGTCGCCTGTGAGTGGCAGTCAGGTGGTGGTGGTGGTGGTGGTGGTGTTGGAGAGTCTGCCCATTCTTTACAGCATCGTTGCAGGTGTCTCTCCCTCAGACAAGACCAGTTATTCAGCACCTGAACGCTCTCCCTGTCTATCTGTCTGTCTGTCTCTGTGCCCAATGCCCAATTACACTCTCATTACCTCCTAATTACCCCGGACACAGCAACTGGTAGCACAATCAGAAAGAGAGCAGAATGTAAATCAGTTGCATTCGTTCTGACATTATTTGTGGTACTTTTTTTTTTTTTTTCCACTGGGTGGTGGCATGTTAAATGCTCCCCTGGTGATTGTGGTAATTTAGAGCAATATGGTAATAGGGGTGCTGATGGCTATTTCTCCTCTCACCAGCCGCTGTTTTTGTCCTTTCATGAGCTGTTGTCGGCCAAATTACATTGAAGGTTTAATTGGGTATTTTAGATCACGGGCATCACAATTGATGAATGATAAAAATCATCTCAGTGATCATCGATTATCACTTTTTAGAGCATGCATCATAAATTAGCCCATCATCGGCTTATGCTGTTTTATTCATATATTCATATTCACATTACTCTTAATGGCTCAGTCTGTGATCTGTGCGCTATTTTTTTACGTCAGCAATGTTTGTAAACAAAGGCATAAAATCTCCTTTTTTATGACCTTTTATTTATAGTTATTGAGAATTTTTTTTTCAGTTATAAAACAACACTTGAATTATATTGTGAATACTCTATGAGTAATTTATATGGTCAGAAATGTGCTTATTGAGGTGCCTTGAAAGACACAAAAACTTAATTTGATCTTTGGAACCAAATTGCTTTCAAAATCCAGTGTCTATATATCAATACTCATATATGAAGTTACAAATTTAATGCACACACTATGTTTGGCTTGAAAATGAGTAACAACTGATCATTAAGAAGAAATCGTTTTTATTGTAGTTTATTAGATGTAAGTCATTTATACAGTTCAGAGGAAACATATTAATTAGAGCTAGACTGATAAATTGGCTGGGCGGTTATATCCGCTGATATTATCTTATTGCAAATACAGTAATAAAAGTATATTCCAGACAATAAGTAACAAGAAATTGCAGCACATATGCCAAATATATGTTTGATGTTATTTATAAAATGTATCTCCATGACATAGCTTGAGAGCACTGACAGAATGTTTAATTTTTAACTGTAAAATGCACACTACATATCTTGGTCACAATTCTTTAACAACCAAATTATTGTATGTAAAATGTTTATGTTTGTGTCAAAAAATGAATACAATTTTTAAGCTCAAATATTGATATTGATATCAGCTTTAAAAATCCAGAAAGGCTTTGGCTCTAATCCTAATAATGAGTCTTTTCTTACTTTCAAATAAGATTCTGTTGCTTGTAATGTTTTTTGCTGATAATGATGAATAACAGAATAGCCACACTTTTCTCTATGTTACTGGTTCCCAGCAGCAGAGTGATCTGTGGTAGTAGCAGCAGGTGTAGGTGGACTGTGATGTACTGTATATTTATTGATTTTGATTGCTACCTCCATTCTGCCTCCAAATGACATTTTCTACCCAGAAATAGGGGAAGTGTTAGTTCATAATTAGAATGTAGAAACATACAGCATCATTGAAAATGACTCTGCTTGTCTTTGTCCCTCCTTTGGCTGCTTCAGTGCATGTTCCCTCCATCTCAGAAGACCTTCCTAATCTGTTCAAGTTTCTTTCAGAGTATGCTGATTTGAAAGGTTTTTACTAAACAAAGTGCAACCACTCTGCCCACCCATCAAAGCTGTAATTGCACAGTTGATCTTTTGCCAGACGTTACTCTCCTCCTGGTTGAAGGCTGCACACCTTTATGGGTCCAAAAAAAAAGTAGCCATGGAAAAATACTCTGAAGAATCCCCTGCCACTGGATTAATTTATCCTTCATCTTTTCTTGTTCCTTCCAGCTTTTTCTTTGTGGATAAGAAAGACTGGTCCCTCAAGCCTTGAGCAGCTTACAGAAACCAAATAGAGACTTCAACACAGACCCCAACTATTCGGTGTAATAGGACACATCCAAGTCTTCTAACTGTTGCTTTAGGATTTTATCTCCTCATCAACGTAGAAAAAAATGTCATGTTTTCACTCCATCCATGTTTTATCATCTCGAAGTGTGGTAACCAGACAGATCCAGCCAAAGCCCCACTGGTGGTGGATGTGCCACAACCAATCTAAGATATTTGTGTTTTTTCTTGGGGATGGGACATAAAAGATTTTTAGCACTGACTTAGCAAGCCACTGACTAACTTTACCACTAGCACCACCATGACATAGATTTTTTTGTTCTGTAGTAAAATGTCTCAAGAACTATTGTATGAATTGCCATGGAACATAGTACACAGATATTGTATCCTAACGAGTTTGAGGATCCAAAAAGTAAGTGTTGGAATGCTAACATGCTAAACTAAGATGGTGAACATGGTAAACATTATACCTGCTAAACATCAGCATGTTAGCGTTGTCAATGTAAGCATGTTAGCATGCTGATTGCATTTAGCTCACAGCACTGCTGTCAGAGCTGCTAGCAAATGCAAGAGTTCAAAAAGTTAATCATACCCTGTGTAGTTTAAGACCTCCAGTACAATAGCACTATGGAGCAGTTTTTTTATGAGTGGGTCTCGTGCACATGGAGGAACAACTTTTGTTTATTTAAAAAAAAAACTCCACAGTGCCCCTTATTCCAAAAAACAATGATCCTTCTTTTGAGTGTCCATCCATCCATCCATCGCTCCTCCACCCGTGCAGGCTGGTGTCTGGTGTTTATGGGCTTCCTCAGCGGGCGGGGTTGTTTAACGAGGGCAGGGGGACAGTGTGGCACTAATTGCGCCGTGTGATTTATACGAGACTGGGACCAGGCAGGAACACAGGCAGACGATGGTACTCTGAGAGCAGCTGCTTCGCCCAATATTTACTTAACCCTCCGCTGGCGGGCCTGGCACCAGTGCCACTGACGATGGGTCTATGGGGAGTAATTTCACTGGTTAGTATTATGTATAGCAGAAGGGTTGGGTTCATGTTTGAGGACTGGCTGAAAGTGGGGGGGGGGGGGGGGGGGGTGCCGTATGGGAAGGTAGATTGAACCAATTAGAAGGAAGAATGTGATTGGTCTCCTGACAATTTGGCTATCCAGGAGGAATTGTTGCTAGGTGATATAATTGCAACCTATTTCCAGAACAGTAGGATTTGTTTTTTAAGACATTATGTATGTGAGTTGTTGTAACTGCTTTCCCACAAAAAACAAACCCAAAGTATATAAACATATTTAAGGCTGCAACTAACAAATATTTTCATTATGTATATATATATATATATATATATATATATATATATATATATATATATATTTCATTATTGATAAAGCTGTTGATTATTTTTTCAATTAATTGTTAATAATTAGTTATTTGGTCCATAAAACATTAGAAAATGATGAAACATTTCTATTACTGTTTCCCAAAGCCCAAGATGACACCTTCAGATGTCTTGTTTTGTCTAGACCAACCGTCCATAACCCAATGATATTCAGTTTACTGTCATAGAAGACTTAAGAAACCAGAAAATATTCACATTTGAGAAGATGGAATCAGAGTTTTTGTACATTTTTTTCTTAAAAAATGACTCCAAGCAATTAATCCATTATCAAAATAGTTGGCGATTAATTTAATAGTTGACAACTAATCATTGCAGCTCTAAACATATTTCACCTCTAAGTTTGTCTGTGCATGCATGAACAGAGGAGTCCTTAATGGTGATTAGTAGCGCTTCTGACTGAGGTCCTATATTGAGCAGCCTGATTTGTACAGTGTTCACTCTACTGTCATGTGTTAGCAGTGATAGACACTTCCATCCCACGCCTGTCTGCCCGGCTCATCTGGAGTGATAGTCAGAGACATCTTGGGGTTTGCATCTCAACTCAATTAGTCACACCTCAAAGAAATTAGCAGCAAAAGGTGCCAAAAAATTCCCCTGTAATAGATCAGTTCAAGAAGTTAAATCACATCTAAATATTCACACCTTGTGTGAGCTTAATGAGCCATTTACATGTTAGAGAAACAAACAAACACTGGATCATGTTCAGTCCATGAACAGCCACATCCAAGACCAAGACGGAGGAAGGAAAAGACGAGTAAAAAAAAATGAAGGAGGGGAGCCTGATTCTGTCTCCACAGCAACATTGATTGATATTCTTCAGGTGGAGCAGCTGTCAAGCGGCCTGACCACTGCAAGCTAATGCTCTGCAGGGAGAGAGAGGAGAGGGGAGGAGGGTGGGGGGGGAGGGGGAAAACACCAAGGAAAAGGCAAGAGATGAAAAGCAAGGAGACAGAGGGGACAGCGACAAAGAAGGATGTGGGGAGGGGAGAGAGATGGAATTGAAAAGCGATGATATAAAGGGAAGGAGATATATTTTTTGATTGTGATTTTGAGCCATTGTGAGAAGGCGGAGGCTGCTGTGAGAATTTGATTACATGGTAGTCGGGTCGTCCGGTAAACGAGGGGTGTGTCTTCTTTCTGTCTTCTAGAGATGAAAAGGGGATAAATGATGTGTGAAGTCAGGTTGTTAAAGACTTCTCTTAGTCAGCTGATGTATGCCTTCAGTTTAGGTTCCTTATTAAAAGGCTGATATTATTCAGGAGGTTTCATCCTTTTTGAACGTGATTAATATGATTTTATGTGTTTGTGCAAGAAGTTCTTGGCCTAAATTTACTGTAATGTGACATTTTTTTAATTAGATGCCACACAGTACTCGAGTCACATTGAAAGATAACACAAAAACATCATTTGTCCACAGCTTTTGTCCAAAGCCTGCTGGTGTCTAAATTATCGTTTATAAAAAGCAGATCATTCAAACACTAATGTGCAAAACATCTTAGTGTGTGAGTGTGCAGCTTCCTCTAAATCTGTGTAGCTTGGCCATAAATATCCAGCTGGACTAATGAATGAATGTAGGTCTCAGTGAAGTGACCTTGTAATCTAATTGTCGCTACGGTGCATTCTGAAACCTTTATAAGGAAGCTGGTCCTGCTGAGAGAGGAGTGTCTGTCCTCAGGCCTGCAGGGAACCCTCCTCAGTGTTTTCTTTGTGCTTATGAAGAACATGTGCATTGTTTAGCCAAGTTTAGAAAAGATTCATAAATGTGTTGTCTGTCAAGAATTTTCATTTGCACCCATAATTACTCCAACATGTACACAAAATTATAATGTTCTAACAGATCCTCATAAATGTTGGTTGTTTCTGCAACTCCAGGCTTTATCCTCATTAATCAGAAACACGTTGAAGCGGGTAAACCAGGCAGCAGTTTGCATAAACAACCTTAATAAGCTTGATAATCAGCTGTTGTGAGGTGGTACAGGGATGCCTATTCAGTCTCTCTCCTCTCTGTCTCTTTATCTTGATCTCTCTCTCTCTCTCTCTCTCTCTCTCTCTCTCTGCATCATGACCGTGTAATTTTGTGAAATGAACTCACACAGACAGTTACAAGAGAAGAGGAGTGGATGCACATTTACACTCTAATTTATGAGCCGTTTTACAGGAACATTCATCAGGTTTGTGAAAGTTTCAGTTTTTGAGATGAAATGCAAATTTTAAGTGTTCAAAAAGTCTTGAAAAAAAATTCAAATCTCTCTTCAGTTCAGTTTTTAAACTAAACAACCAAGAATTTTAGATAACTTTTCTGTACTTCATGCAAGTGTTTCCATTTTATATTGCTTAATACTTCTACTACACTACATTTCACAGGGAGGATAAATATATCATCTACTTATAAATTACTATGCATTAGTATAGATTAAAACCCCTGCTCAGGTTGGAGTTTTGCAAAGATAAGTTGGGTTTTATATGAAGTTATGAAACTCCATATATTAATAAGAATGATAAAGTTGTAAAACTAACAGAAGAGTGAGAGCGATGTCAGTCAACTCTTCGTACGCCCACACATTCCTCAGAAAAAGTCTAATCAGAAAAATACCTGTGGGAGTGTGCAGAGTCTTAAGCGTACACATCTAATCTTGACATCTGTGCCTGATTTTAAAAGGTCTATAGATTTATAATAAGGGATTTAACAATAATAATAATTTCACTTGTTTCCAGAATATGTTCACATATTTTTGTGTATTTTAATACGTGAGAACTATGGCAACAAGTTGAAATAATGAACCACATTGCTTTGGAGAGTGATGAAATCAACTCGCTCCATTGGCAGACTCTGACCCTCAGTTTATGAAAACTATGGTTTTACAGACTGACTGTTAGAGCAAATGTCATGTCAAGATGTAGTTTCTGTGATGTTGTGGATGGAGGCTGTAGCTGCGGGTCATGATCAGACAGGGTGACTCATTAGAGAGCAGCACTCTGTCTCTTCCTTTCCTTCTACATAATCATCGTTATGTGGTTTCCAGTCTTTTCCTTGATAGACTTTCATACACACAGCCCGTCAGGATGGTTTTAACCTGTCAGGATTTCCTTTTTGAATTGTAGGTTAGTTCCATTAGTGAGTAAAATAACGATTTAATCCATTAATAGATCAGTACTGTCATTCTAATGCAGAATAGTGGAAGATTTTTTTTCTCAATGTGTGAATAAAATTGTTTAAAATGACTTAATAACCTGATTCATCGAGCTTATAAAGAGTCCTGATTTCCATTGATGGATTGGTGTAACTGTAAGAAAACTTGAGAAATTCCAGCTTCCTGATATAGTTTTTTGCCTGTTGCTCAGCAGCGTTCAGCACCACGGAGAGCTCCACTCAACAGCAGGTTTTGAGTCTAGTTCATCTTCAAACTGGATATTTGAAAGAAAAACCTTTGATTTGCAGTTAGCTTCTTCTTTTCTTTAACTATGTAACTCTAAACTAAAATAGTTTTCAGATCAACAAGTTTGGTGCTTTTTAGGTTCTGCTTTGCAGTCTATTGAGCTCAGTGATCCCAAATTGATGACCATTTTTTCAACTTTCAAGTGATAAAAAGTCAAAAATAAAAGGTAAACATACAAGAATGTAGATATTCAGATCTAGTAATTAAGTATTATTTTTCTAAATGTGCTGATTTGGGAATTTAATTTCCATACCTGTAAAGATCTTTTATATAATATGAGGACATCATTATCTGTGCAGACTTTCTTAATAAAGAAAATATTTTTTTCTTCACAATGGGGATGAAAGTATATCTCAGTCTTCATCAAGCAGTGACCACATATGCCTTGTCTTGCCATGTCTGCCTCCCACTTTACCTTCATCTTTCTCCCGTTGCTCCCTCCTTCCCTCTCCTCCTCAGTGTAGCTCCTGAATATTTAATAAGCCTGAATTACTGAGGCCCTCAACTGTAATGACGGGAAAATCAGACAATTAAAGCAGAAGGGCTCCGGCTTTAAGTCTCACCTCCCCCAGAGGAGCCAGAGATTATTTAAAGTGGCACACTGTTTGATTATCTAATCCTCCTCTTGCCCCCTCTGCTTTACTCACAGAGCAGCATTGCCTGCTCCACTTGCCACCGCAAATTACCATGAAACACCAATGAGCACTGT
Organism: Thunnus thynnus; assembly: GCF_963924715.1. Classification (NCBI taxonomy): domain Eukaryota; kingdom Metazoa; phylum Chordata; class Actinopteri; order Scombriformes; family Scombridae; genus Thunnus; species Thunnus thynnus. The sequence continues at coordinate 4,586,042 of NC_089529.1, forward strand.
ATTTAAGTCCTTTTCCATAAGCGGGAATGTGACGCTATGAAGTCTCGCAGGAATGGCACTATGGGAGAAACTCTTTTACACTCAGGTTATCACAGTTTAGCAAGGTCTTGAAGGGTTGACTTGTTCTCACTTAGGGAATGTAATTAATAACCATGTTGAGATGTGCACATTTGCATGAAAAACCATATTACTTGTACTGAAAATGGCCCCTGTGTGCAGATTCAGTGCAAATATCATTTCTAAGTGTGTCAGTAGTATTGAAAAGAATGATGGTTGGAGTCTATACCTCTCTTCCCCAAGGTGGCACAAGGGGTATTAAACCTTTGCCTTTTTTTCTTCAATCCCCTCATCAAGTATGAGTGAAAGAAGATGCAAGATGTGTGTGAGCAGACAAAAAAAGCAAGTAAATGGGGCCCACCAAGATAACCCTGGCATGGTGCAAGGCTCAACTCTTTTTTGCTCCCAAAACAAAACCTGTTTTGTCGGGTCTGGCGATGAAAAGAATTGTTGTCAGCTTGACTTATTATCCAGACACGTATTGTGATTGAGTAGATACTAATAGCTTCCTTAATGCCTGCCAGTGCAGCACACACACACACACACACACACACACACACAGAGGTTCCACACAGAGACGCAGACAGAGAGATGAATATTCATGATTATACAGCTGAGGCTCAACACTGGCTCATTTAGTGTTGGCCAGAGAGAGGCCAATGATAGCATTGTAAACACACAACCATCAGGGGTTTAATAGCTTGACTCCCGTACTGGCTAATTACGCCGCACACGCATCCGCACACACACCACAGATATAAACACACAGGCACAGATCTGAAAGCTATTGTGACGGAGATGTCCCTCCTCAGTTTTGACTTCAGCAGACAAACATTTGTCTGGTAGAAAAAGTGCTCACGCAGCTGCCTCCAAAACAGTCTGCTGGAGAATAGAGACATCCTGTCATAGTGTGTCAGTGTCTGCCAGATAAGCCCCATACACATGAACTCCATTCTTACACTGTCCATTGTTGAATTGTGCTTATATTTGATGAGATAGAGTTTCATTGGTCTGTCTACACAACCAGGTGTGTCTGTAGTTTGGATAGAAGCAATTGTCCATAATGGACAAAGCTGCTGACAATGACTTTAAATAGCACAGAATCAGTGCCGTCATGTTGGGCTGACATGACAGGTGTCCCTGCTATGTCTACTATGTTATTTTTAAGTTAAATTAAGTCGAAAGCAGTTTACATGAACAACAAAATTAGAGCTAAAATGATTAATCAGTTAATCGATTAGTCACTCGACAGAAAATTAATCTACATCTATTTTGATTTATGTTGTTTTTCAAGCAAAAAAAGCCACATGTTTGTTAGTTCCAGGTTGTTAAATATGCTGCATCTCCCAGTCTGACATTATGGTAGATTTAATATTTTTGGCTTTTGGACTGTTTATCAGACAAAAGAAGACATTTGATGACATCACATTGGGCTCTTGTTGTGATGCATCATGCAATTTTTTATAAAGTTTTATAGACCAAATGATTAACAGGAAAAATGATTGGGAGATTAATCGATTAATTGATGATGAAAATAATCATTAATTGCAGCCCTAAACAAAGCAATTTCCCAAAAAGGAGCTAATGCCATTCAAGAGCTCTCTGTTCCTTATGTTTTCAGTCCTAAATCTCATACGGGTGAACAGCTACCATCCCAACTATCATAACATTTTGTTTCATTTTCAAATCTTTTGTAGAGCATTGCTCTGAAGACAGACAGTATCTAAAATCTCTATTCCTTTTAACACGACAGAGGAATGTGGAGCAGCGATGGGGCCAAGCGCCTCAGGGCTTAAGCTTCCCTGTTGTCTCCTGATTTGAATATTGTTGAACATCCATTTGCATCTAGTTTTAATAGCGGTTTATTCAGTCAAGCAGAAGATGACATCTTTATCTGTGGTTGACATATGAGGCCGTTAGCCTCAGGCTAGCGTGTGTCTAGTTAATGAGCAAAGGGATGCTGCCGCTGATTAGGAGCGGCAATAAAAAAGCTCGGCTTTCTATTCTGACTCAACCCTGTAGTGATCAGATAGGGTATGGACCCAGAAAGGCTGCTTGAAGTTTGTAGTCCAGGTGTGATGAGAAATTAGGGCAAGTGCTTGGTTTGTGTGTGTTTTCCTGTATTCCTGCATTTGAGAACTTATGAGGGCCAAATGTACTAAAGTCTTTTAGCGAGGCTGAGTCAAATAAATTCATACATGCCTGTTTATGTGTCTGTGTGCACTTTTAAGGTACAGTACGTCAAATGATCAGCTTAGTCTGATTTAGCTCACCCTGGATGTCTACGGGATCAGTAGCAGCTTGTGAAGCTAAATGTCTGAACTAACTAGACTACCTTTTTTAAATTTTATACATGTGCAAATTCACAAAGTCACTTATGGAAAACTTTTAAAAATATATCAGATTTCACTAGGATTATTTAGGATTATATTTTCTAATTTTTTCAATTAATTGTTTGTTTTATAAAACATTGGAAAGCAGAAAAAAAAAAACCTAATCCCTCACAATTTTCTTAAATCCAACCTGACATCTTCAAATGTTTTGTTTTTGTTCAACTAACCAAAAGATATTTAGTTTACTATCACATAAAATAAAGAAAAGCAGCAGTTCCTTACATGCTGGAAGCTGGAACTAGAGAATTTCTGCATTTCACATAATAAATGACTAGAAAAAATAATTAATTATCAAAATAACTGCATATTCAATTTTTGTAGATAGACTAATCAATAAATTAATATATAGTTTCAGCTCTGATCATATCCACTTCTAATTTATGTGCTCAGACTTTAAGGATGGTTTTAAGTTTGTGTATTATTATGAATTTGTATATATATTATATGAATATGTATTTTTTGAAAGATTTTTTGTTGAAGATAAACAGATCAACATGCTTCTGTAAGCAGAAACACATAAAACACAAGTTTAACTCAGAGTATGAAGGAAAAGTCAAGAGAGCTTTACCATCTGTACAGCATCTAGCTAAGAGTGGACAAAGATTCAGACGTGGAAAAACTCTGGAGCAAAACAGAATTTAACAGGGACAAAAGGAAAAAAAGGAGCAACAGAGGATACATGCAAGATAGAAGAGGCAATAATAAAATATTCGGTAGATAGATTGCTTACAATCAATAAGAATAAGTAAGAAGAATCATTTTTACAGTGAGACATACACTGATGAGGATTAAGATCAAGATTTGGCTCAATAAATCCTACATCATATTCCTGTGTGCATCTAAGCATTGCAACATTTGCTTGGACAGTGTTTCCACCTCTCCACCATTTACAGTACTGGGAATATTGCTTGCTAAGCGAATGGTGGCCAGTGTGTTGCCATGGCAACTCCAGCAGCTGTCAGTGTGCCTCCTGTAAGAATGACAAATGATTTTTATTAGAGGGGCTCTAAATTGGTGGGATCCCCCTCTCCATAAAGATGCTTATCCCAGCCTGATCAAACTGGAGTCATTCTGCCAATAACTCTGACCGGGCCTAATTACAACACAGGCCCTCCTGGGCTCATCATACACTCATTATTACTCACAGACTACACCCGTAATTCCTGCGCCAGTCACTGTGTGACATTTTCATAGTAGGAAACAATGTGGTGTTGCATATGGCAGTATTACAGCTGCAGTTTCAGATGGTTCCTGCTGAATTTTCATTTTGCAACTGTTACACACATGGAAACAAAATGTGTTTTTCCAAATTATATTAGTTCATCATCTGCCAATCACATTTATATGTATCTGTGTATTTGTTCTTCTGTGAAATAACAGAAATAACCTCTAAGCAAACTGTAGCTTTGTTTTGTTGAATGGAGGGTGCATATATACAGTATATTAAGGAAAATACTTTAATTTTGTTACAGACAATGCAAGACTTAAGGGCATACATGTACGTTTTGAAATTCCATCTTAACCAAGATCTACACTCACCAAATAACCTCAGCAATGATATTTTTCAAAACACACACTCTGCTTTAGTCCAGTACATGCTTAGCTTACATCTCCAATTGTTTGGTTCAAGTTAAAAGACCTTTTTAAGTCACATTTTCAAAAGAAAATGAATTTGAAGTGTGATAAAAGCACAATAATTTACAGTTGGAAGCTCAGACAACCCAACACACGATTTTTAAAATCAGTTCTAGATGCAGATGGCTGTTGGTTTGTTAGCATGCTAGTGTTATATTCAAACAGCATGGATTATCTTTTATTTTTTGTCAAGCTGCATGACTTTGAGTGGCCAAGGTCACATTGACACTGTAACTGTCTCCAGGGACCACACTCCACTCGCTAATACACTCCAAGACAGTTGCACAGTGGGGACGCTGCTTCCACGCTGCCAGCAGAGTGATGAGGAAGCAATTTTTATCTGCATTGTTTAGCTGACTCGATGGGTTTCCCGTAAGTGGCGTCCAGACTGCTGGTGTTGATAGGTCAGACGATTCAAAGTTCTTCAGAGTCAGAGGAGTGCAGGTTGAGGTGTTCAAGGTCGTAAGAGAGAATAATCAGTGTCTCAGTTTTGCTCTGTAACAAAAGGAGTTAGAGGTTGGGAAATGGGATCAGTGTACTTTGGGTAACAGCATTTTCTATTGTTAAAATAATATACTGTACTTAGAGGATTGTGCTGCATGCAGAGCTGCAAAGGTACACATAGATAGACTCAAGTCGGTGTTTGGTTTATGTATGTTTTTAATTATCACAATGTCTTTATCATATGCACTACTTGCTTTTGCAACAATTGCTAAAGCATATATGATTTCAGACAGTCAGACAGTCAGACAGTGTAAGAGAAAGAGAGAGAGTGCCTGTCGAGATCTGTCAGACAGACACGGCTGACTTTTTTTTTTTTTTTTTTGATAATTGCTCTGCCTAGCCATGATCTGAATTAGCATATGAAAGTTGTCTTTTTTTCCTTCACTGGGAGCGCATAGCTGTAAGCTAATTTGTAAGTCATTTTAGATGACAGAGAGTGGTTGTATCCCAGAGGTGCTTTTTCCCTCTTGATCTTTTATTTTCTCTCTCTCTCTCTCTCGTTCCCCTGCTTGCTCTCTCTATCACTCTATCTATTCTCTCCCTCCTCCCATCTCATCTTTCCTACGCTCTTGTCTCAATTATAGAATATTGAAATGACTCAGAGAGCCAAGGTAACTCTTTCAGCTGAAGCTCATGTTTTGGGCAGATGGTCGCCCAGCAAGCGAAGGTCATAGTGCTCAGCTATGTCACCATGTGTCATTGTGTTCCTCCTTATCCTTCTCTCTTAGTCCTTGTCACACACTAACCTGTGTGTCCAGTGGCAACACATTCATGCCGGTGCTGTCCTTGATGAAAAGTGTAACAATAGCATTGTGATATTATGGACATGATTCAGCCTTCTCTCACTGTTTCTATTATGTCTCACAAGCAATTTAGGTTTCAGTGAAAAACTGCAAAGCCTCCCAATTTGAGTGAACAAAGAGTCTACTTGCAGGCTCGGTGTGGCTTATATGGGGATTAATTGAAGCTATTGAGTGTGGATCCACAGAAAGAGACTTGTGTTTCTGGCACTGTCGATGCCAAAGCAGCTGGGCGGGCCCAGGAAGGGAAGAGGAGAGGACTGATAGTCCAGCAAGCCACCTGGAGTGAAGTGAAGCCATAGTTTCAGAAATATACACTCATACAGCCAGGTGTGGACACAAATGCATGCTCATATGTCTAGCATGCTCACTCACACACATACACACACACACATATACACACACAGTGCAAGAACAGTGGAGGCTGTCTCTCAGGCAGTGTTAGTATGCAGTAGGTGGAGCAGAGAGGAGCGGGGAAAAGCGTAGTGGAGCGCCTTCGATCGTTATTATTGACCATTCCTCCATGCAGCTGTATGCTGCATAAACACATTCACACTCACTTGCATGCACATAGAAACACACAGGCTCACACACAAAGACTTGAATATACAGACACATAAGCCAGTGTGATTTGAGAGAGCTGCAGTGGTACGAGCATACACAGAAATGCCCTCAGCTTACAAGGACACACACACATACAATACTGTGCTGCAGGCCTGCAGCGCTGTGTGAGACAATCAATTCTGTTTGTTGGTGGTGAGCATGAGCTGGCTCAGGGAAGAAAGAAATGAAATCTAACCAATAATCATGAATGTAATCAATTACAATGGTATTTTTGAGTTAATTGCAACTTCTGCCACCTTCTGTTTTAATTGCAATTGTCTAAATATGCACCATCTGAAAAATGCTTTACTCATGTAAACATCTTTTGATTTATCTCCTGCTGAAAACATGCTTAGTTGTGTTTGCAAACTGCAAGGTGCACAATCTATCTGTATCAAAAATTACCTCTAAATGGTTGGAACACTTAACGTTTCAGATTTTGGCAATCTAAACGTAATTATCTTCTTAATTTGTAGGCACTGCTGGGGACAGCAGTTTCCCCAGAATCTGTACATAGTTTCTACTCAGTAGTAGCTGCCTCAGTAAAGCCTGAAGATGATGTATGTATAGAGACAGAATGAAAAACAAAACCAAGATGCTGGTACTGTACTGTAAAAAAAAAAAAAAACAGTTAATGTTCGATGTTGTTGCCCATATTACATCAGTATGTATCATCAATGGAAGACTTCAGACCGTAGTATTTTTTAAAGGAATAGTTTGACATTTTGGGAAATATGCTTATTTGCTTTCTTGGTCAGAGTTAGATGAGAAGATCAATATCAGTGTCATATCTGTCAGTTCAATACGAACCTTCAGCCAGGAGACCATTAGCTTAGCTTAGCATTAAGACTGAAACAGGGGAGACAGCTAGCCTGGCTCTGCGCAAAAGCAAAATATTCACCTAACAGCATCTCTAAAGCACATCAATTAACATGTTATATTTGTTTATTCCATTCAAAAAACAAAGGGTAAACATGACTAGTTGTGGTTGAGCTTGTGGGCAGATTTTTTTTCCCTTTTGGACGTGGCAAGCTAGCTGTTTCCCACTGCTTCCAGTCTTTATGCTAAGCTAAGCTAACCATCTGCTGGCTTCAGCCTTATATTCAGCGCACAAACATTAGAGTACTATCGATCTCCTCATATAACTCTTGCTAAGAAAGCAAACAAGCACATTTCCTAAATGTCAATGAAGGACATTAGTCAGTTGTTATAGTGGAATTTGTAATGACTCCAATATCAAACATACATGTCAATGAACCACATTCTACACTGAGAAATTCACTTATAATCCAGAGCCTGTTGTTACACTGGTAGATGAGAGACGAGCACACTCACACACATGTAAACACGCATGTGAGTATGTGTGAGTCTGTTTTAATGTGCATTTAAATCACAGGCGTACTCCCCTCTCCTAACTCTGGCCTTTTGTCACAGTGACAGGCAGTCTGTTCTAATGAAAGCTCCTCTCATTCATAAGCCTGCCTTGTCAACTTTTGATGCCAGGCAACTTTCAGAGGGAAAGAGGAAGAGGGGGAAAAAGGGAGAGGAAAGACAGAAGAGACAGCCTGCTTTTCCCTTTCCTTTGATATCTGCTTTCTCTGAATTGTTTCTTTCCTTGAAAAGGAACTGCAGTTGCAACCAGCAAAACTCGAATTTGATAATATTTACTAGTGGATGAGTGTCTGTCACACACTAGAGCACCACACCACAAGCTGAAAAAAACCCCTTTAGGATATTAAATCCATGGCCTCTCATTTCTAACTAGGTCAACACTTGCTCACTACCCTCCTCTTTATATTCCTCCCTCTCCTTCCCTTTTTTCTCCCTCCATTTCTGTCCTCTCATTCATCCCTTTCTTATTGAACAAGTAAACATGTTGGAAGTCATTTGTTGTCTCTGTTTATACATTTGTTCTATCCAGTGTCTGTGATTTCAAGAAACTCATTTAGCTAATTTTGTGCTGAAAGACTTATGTTTTCCCCTGAAGTGACAGATCAGTTTTCCTGTTAGACTCCAAACATAAATGTAGAAGCCAACAGTGACCAATTGTAATTTTGATAATGTTTGCAGCAATTATATTGATAATCAATTAATCATTTCAGTCATTTTTCAGGCAAAAGTGCCAAACATCTGCTGGTTCCCAATACCCAAATATGAGGATTTACTTTGTGTTTTTATCTTATATGATAAAAATGACTTTTTCTTTTGACTGGTCGGATAAAACAAGCAATTTAAGTGGCATCACTTTCCTTTTTGACGATTTATTGATTAAATTTGATCGATAATTGATAATGAAAATGATTTGTTTGATTTATTGTTGGGATGTTGCAGCTAACACCTTTGACACATTGATCATAGGCTGCATTTTTACACCTCTTTCTAGTATTTTAGCTTGCACTATACAAACGCCTGTGCAAGCAGTCTTAATCTGTGCTAAACTGTCATGACAGGACTAAATGAGAGTAATTCAACACCCCATAAAGTCTGCATTATGATATCTCTACCAATATTGCCAGAATCCCCCACTGTACGGCAGCCCCATTTGATCCCCGTCCCAGACAGGCTTCTCCATCATCAGTGACACATGAAATACCCCGGCAGCCATCAGCTACAGCGCACATCACTCCTCATAAACACTGACTACCTCTCTACTTCCATGTGTTCACGCAAATTAGCATAACATTAGCATGATATTAGCACATCCGACCTGCGCAGCCATGCCTTATCAAAGCGCTCTGTGATCCCTGGCTCCCCACGCTTCAGTCTGGAGCAGAGAAGGAGAGAGAAACTGAGAGAGAGACAGAGAGTTTCCCCTGAGAGAGAGAGAGAGAGAGAGAGAGAGAGAGAGAGAGAGAGAGGAGAGCGATGAGCTACATGATAACGAGCTGTGTTACACTGCTACACAACACACAGCCTTGTCACAGCGCCTCAGAGCTGTGCTGAGCTAAATGGGCTGCAGCAGATGTTTGGTGACTACAATCACACAGGGCAGCGTACTTCACTTGACTTGCAAATATTTGCTAAGAGACTTCAATATTGGATTTTCTGTGTTTTCTTCTTTTAGAATGTGTAAGGTAGTGATTCCAGTGCATAAGAATGAACACACACACACACCGCGCTTTCTTCTCCACAGTTTCTCGGTGACTGTGGAATATTATCTGTTAGAAAATGCTAGTTGACTCCTGAGATGAAATCAGGAGGCAATTGATTCTTTGTTTGTACCTTTCATCACGCACACACAGTGGTTCAGATACTACTTACTAGATTTTGGTACAATGTGGAGGAACAGTGCATTTCAAGTGTATTTTGGCATTTTCAAAAGGTCAAACGAGTTGATATTTGTGTTACTGTTGCTGGCTCATCAGTGAGAGTCAATGTGTTTCGTTTTTAAAAATGTGTATAATTATAATTCTGCTGCACAAAAGTGAAAATTCATACTCCACCTTATACTCTCTCGCACTGTAATTCTTTATTTGTTTTTAATAAAACTTTTGTTGCACCAGACAACTAAGCTGAGGGAGACTCTCAGTCCAGTCTTTATCTGTCCATATGTGTTTTGTAGTGATTCTGCAAGCTACATATCACTTTTCCAGAATATTCAACATTATACTAATTGACCAGAGGCAATATGCAGTACTTAAAGGTCAAGTAAAGGTGATATATTTGGTATTGATTGGCCCATAGTGTTGGAGTGTCCAATGGGAGTTTTCATTTTAAAAGGTTACTTTGGTTTTATTGTTTCATTAAGACCTGTGCTGTAACTGTTACAAATCGCTTCATACGTCAATAATGTGCAGTGACTTAATATGTTATGTTTATTTGTTTACTTCCAGTGTCACGGTTTCTCATCACGTCCACGGGAGCCCTGTATATCCTGGATGTGCAAATGGAAGACGGGCTGTACAACTACAGGTGTATGACACGACATCGATACACAGGAGAAACCCGACAGAGCAATAGCGCCCGCCTCATTGTCTCAGGTAAGAAGAAGGAACACAAAAATAGCCAGTGTTAAAATGAAAATGATGCATACCAACAAGTTATCAACAGCAATGTTAACAAGGCTGACTGCAAGATTTGAAATCAGTACGAGGTATCTCATCACATCCTGCCATATGGCTGTAATTATCTGTTTATGAAGTAGAGGATCTTCACACCAGACTAACACAACACAAGTAAACAAACTGTGAGCCATTAAAAATTACACTAATCTGGCCTTTAAACCCACTCTAAATACAATTTAATGAATGAAACCTTGTTTTTGTTTTGTTTTTAACCATTTCTTCTCCTTTATTTTATTTAGTTTTGTTTTCTGATAGTGTAACAGTTGGCTTTGGTTAGTAGTGTGTGTAGAATGACAGAGGAGCATATGGAAATAAATTTGCACTTGTAAAAACAAATGTGAAAAGAATCGAGAATGACAGGAAAAAACACATGAATTAAAGACAAGGTGACATGTGGTAAAGGTCATTAAATCTGTGCCAACACAGTTTAGAGGGAGTTTAGGGACAGAAAATGCCTTCCCTAACCTCCAACTATTTAAAGGGCCACTCCAGCTGTTTAAAGTCTGAATCATATCAAACTAGTGACTCAAATTCAAGCATCCTTGCAAGGGAGCATTTCTGTTCCACATTCACAAATGCAGTCCCACGAGCACGGAGCTGTGACAAGCTCGATGAGCTCGATCCTCCCTACGCACTCGCAACTGCTCAACACTCGCTCACTTGTCAAGTTGACTTTTGAGACTTTCGAGGCAGGGATGGAATAGACAGTCCGCTCCTTTGATTGGTCACTTAGAATACTGACTATGACCTTTGATTGGCTGTTTGGTTTGATGACTGACACAGTCAAAGACAGGCAGTTGCCTGAGAGAACAAAGGGAAACACAAATAATGATATCTAGCAGCTGATTCTCCGTTTTTTTGAAACTGTGTTTTAATGACTCACTGGAGTCTCCTTGGTAATCTAGTCCAGATCAACAGAGCGGATTGTCTATTCCATCCCCGCCTCCAAAGTCTCAAAAGTCAAGTTGATGAGCTCCCTCACAAGGATGCTTTTCTGCTCATGGATACTGTTCTGTGTGCTCATATCACGTGCACACACCTGGTTTTTATGTGTTTGATTTTTGAGACTAATTAAACGATTTTGATCAGAATAAGTTTTAAAGGCTAAAAATTTAGCACTTCATAGATTTTGGGGATGCCATACCTGCCCATGAGCCACATTGAAACACAATATGGCTCGGCGTGGAGTGTGAGCCCCTTCATCTACTCAGCCACCATGATAACGAGTGAAACTGGTATAATAAGGATTAAAACGTCAAATTCCACACATCCGTCGCAGTATATACTCAATGTTGTACACCTTACAAGTGAACAAGTCAAATCTCATACCACACTCTACTGCCCCCTGCAGATCCCACCAACTCAGCGCCCCACATCCTGGACAGCTTCGAGCGTCGTGAGGTGATGGCGTCTCATCGAGTGGAGTTACCCTGCAAGGCCTCCGGTCACCCTGCACCCAAATACCGCTGGCTAAAAGACAACCGGCCGCTGGAGCCCGACACGCGCTTCAGACAGAGTGTGACAGGCCTGCTGATAGAGAGAGCCCAACCCAGCGACACGGGCACATATGTGTGTGAGGTGTGGAATGGCTACGGAAATGCTGAGGTGGTTGGCAGGCTGCTGGTGAAAGGTCAGTGTCTATGAGCTGTAAGTCATTGGGGTTGATTTTTATCTTTGCTATGATGCCTCAAAACAGGGGCAAGCTAGGAAGCTGTACATGCTGCTTCCCATTTTTATGGTGCTGCATGAAGCATTTTGAACAAATCAGTGCCAAATGGATTATGCAAATTACAATAAATAAACATGACCAAATACTCAAGTTCCCAATACAGTACTTATATTAATACATGCTACAGCAAAAACATTTGTATAATGCAACACTGCTCTTTCTCTTAAAGGGGACCTATTATGATTTTCCTTATTTTCAGTCATATATATAATATTACAATGTCGGATGTTCATTTTAAACGTGGCATGTTTAATATGACACAAGCACAGCAAAGTAAAATAAGTAGTTTACCTGTTGGAGGTGTGCTGGTCGTCTGCAGCTCTTCATCAAACATCATCACTGTGGCTGTTTCTGCTTACTATTTACTTTTGAGCTACAACAATTAGGCGATAGACTGAAAAGCAATCGCAGACTATTTTAATATTAGAGCCATTTTTTAAGAAAAATGCCCAAATTCTCCGATTCCAGCCTCTCAGGTGAATATTTTCCGTTTTCCGTAGTCTTCTATGATAGTAAACTGAATATCTTTGGGTTGTTGACTCTTGGTTGGGACAAAACAAGACAGTTGATGACATCACCTCGGGTTTTGGGAAACAGATGGAAATTTTTCTCAGTTTTATGCAACAGACCAAACGACTAATAGATTAATCAATAATGAAAATAAGTGTTAGTTGCAGCTCTATATAAAACACAATGATATTGTTATATATCAAACTACCCAACAGTATATAAAATAGTTAAGTAGTTAGCTCCACCTTAACCAGCAACAACAGTGAAAAAGTACTTACACATTGATGCATCAGTACTAATAATCTAATTTAATATATAATAATGTGTCACTACCAGGGGGCATTTTTCTGCAGAACATCCTCAAGTATTTTCACACATCTGCTTCAGTAAAGGATACAAATACTTCCTCCACCACTGACCATTCCCTCCCTCACCTACAGAGCCCCTGAAGGTTGTGGTGAGCCCACGAAAGGTGAAGGGCAGTGTCGGGAGCCAGGTTTCACTGTCCTGCGGTGTAACAGGCTCCGAGGAGTACCAGTTGTCCTGGTATCGCAACGGAGAGCTCATCTACCCCAGTAACAGCGTCCGCATGACAGGCCAAAACAGGGAGAACCTGGTCATGGCTGGTATGGCCAAGAGCGATGGAGGAGCCTATCAATGCTTCGCCCGACACGGCAAGATGTCCGCCCAGGACTTTGTTCAAGTCATACTGGAAGGTCAGAATCCACAGTGATCTCACTGGAGATGTATGGGTGGTGGCAGTCATCATACTGTATGAATGGAATGGATAAGTAGCTGAATTTGTATGTATAATCTGTTTTGTGTGTAAAGGTATATGTGTATGTACATGTGAATCCAAACTGAATGTCTGTATGTTCAGTCTGTGTGCTGCAGTACAGCTGAGGCCCAGCCCATTTTATTAGATTTTCTAAAAGAGGCTTCCATACTGCTACAGGAGCAGGGCTGCTGCAGTGTCTGCCTCACATGACCACACCAATATAAGGAGAATATTGATAATCAATGATGTTGTGGAGCCACAGAAAGGAGCTTTATTAATCTTCTCTACACTCTTAATTCTGCTTTTTACAGAGCAGACATGAATAAATGGCTCTGAAAAGACAAATCAGTCAATTTTGAAAAGATTCCCATTAATAAAAGCTTCAGATCTGCTTTTGTAATGATCTATTATAAGAGAAATAATTGTAGAATAATAAAACGTGCATTGTCTTGTCTCTCTGCTCCTGCTGCCCAGATGGCACCCCCAAGATTCTGGCTTCATTTAGCGAGAAGGTCTACAACATCAACGAGTTTGTGTCGCTGTCGTGCACGGTGAAGGGCACGCCGGAGCCCCGGGTGACATGGACTCTGGATGACGAACCAGTGGTACGGGACAGCCGCCACCGCATCTCCCACTACACCAACGCTGAGGGCCACGTGGTTAGCCACCTCAACATCAGCCAGACCCAGGTCCCAGATGGAGGGGTGTATCGCTGCATCTGCAACAACTCGGCCGGGACCGTTTCCTACCAGGCGCGAATAAACGTAAGAGGTGCTTGTCAGATCAACTCTTCCAACACACCATCACATATACACATCAACATGTCTTGATTTATTCTGTTTTTATACATTTTTTTTAATTGGCACCTGGATGTGCAGATGTTGAAACAACGCCTGACTAGATTTGCTTCAGTGTGTTTCTCCTTTCTCAGAATAGGGCTCATACAGCATCCTGTAGTAGCTCCTCCTATCATCAGTCACTAGTGTCAGCATTAACTTTTCTAATGCCCCACTTCCTACCCAACACCTGCTTATAGCTTTATATTGGGACACCATTAGGGTGATTTACTGTTACTCTAGTGTATGACTGTAGAGCTATCTGTTCTCTACAGGGACATGGTTGGCTGGATTGCTGTTGTCATGTAGCGGTAATACTGGGGCACTCAAGCTTTCTGTGCTTGGTGCACAGCCATTAGTATTTCTCTATTGCAGGAAGGGGGCTTTCTGTACACTGATTGGTTTAATTTGATTGTGTTCATTCTTGCATGTTGTAAGGCTAAATAGGGCGATCCTCTAGCCCTTAAGCGAGGGTCCATGGATGCCGAATGCAGCCAAGCAATGAAGATAAATCTCCACAGGTGCCATTGCTGAGAAAGTGTAATGACTGTTTCTCACATCGTTGGCTCCTTAATCGTGCTAAAGAGAGTAGCAGCCCAAGATATGCTTGTGCTCAAAGTACACTACAGAGCCTAGTTAAACTGTCTTCTACAGTGCTTTAAAGAGAAGCCTAATAGTCCATTTCCCTGATAGACACTGAGCTATGGAAGCCTATTGGTTATTCTGTTGGTTTTTCACAAGTGAGTGCGAAAGCCAGCAACATGAGTAATGGTTTTGATAATAGCTTCATGAGTGGAGAAAGGGAACATTCCACTCTAATGCTTGTCAGAGGCAATCACAGCCAGCACCGAAGAGGTGGGAGCAGAAGGTAATATTCACTACAGGCTCAAATAGAAGGGAACACCCTTTACCTAATTCATCTAAGAATGAATCCCTGGTTCTCACAAGGCAAAAAGCCATATTGGAGAAAGACAGACTTAATTAGAAGCCTTTCTTTGAATGACTGCAAGGAAATCTTAGTCAGGCAGTCTAAAACTCCTAAACAGATATTAGTAATGTTTTTATTTCTTACTATCAGAATGAATCAAGGCATGTAAACTTTGTGGTGTCTTGAAAACACACACAACGCAGCACAGCTATCGTTTATACAACCCCCCCTGCCTCAAAATCATTTTAAGAGAGTTGTCTCTCCAATGTGTCCTTCAAGGGCCTGCCAGCATCAGACCAATGAAAAACCTCACTGCCATCGCTGGGCGGGACATGTACATCCATTGCCGTGTCATTGGCTACCCATACTACTCCATCAAGTGGTACAAGGACTCCAATTTGCTGCCATACAACCACCGCCAGCGAGCCTTCGAGAATAACGGCACCCTGAAGCTGTTTGATGTGCAGAAGGATGTGGATGAAGGAGAATATACATGCAATGTACTGGTGCAGCCTCAGCTCTCCACACACCAGAGTGTCTATGTTACTGTGAAAGGTATGAACTCAATCTGATTTGTCCATCAGTTATATAGTACATAACTCAACACTGTAAAGTAAGCCTGGGCCTTGTATTTATAAAAAAATATCATCAGATTCAGTTGCTGTAGCTGTGTGTAGTCACAAGTACTCCATCATGATTATTACCAATCTGATGTGTCATGTAAGCCGCTTAGGCCATTTATTTGAGGTGTACATACACACTTTATCATACCCCAGTATTTGTTGAGTACATTCATAGATACATCATTAATCTCAGTCTGTGGACACTAAAATGAAATCATTTTATCAGTCTACACGCTGACCCTGGAGTGTCTTTCAATCTGGCTTACATGCGGTACATCACATTTAAGAGACACATTAAAGCATCACCTTAGTATCTACCTTTCCTTGTTTGCAGAGAACACAGATATGCAAAAGGGGTATTTGTATATCACAACCTGTAAAAAAAAAGCAACTCACATCACTGATAGCAAAGCAGCATCTCCATCATCCCAACCAGCTTATCCGGGGCTCATCTGAATATGCAGCGGCGCTGAGCTGAGCCAGATGATGATAACCTCAGATAGCTCTCTTTCTTCAATGACGCTGCATAATTTGAAATGTTGGATGGGCAACCCCCCACACCCCCCTTCCCCCCTCTCTCTCTCTCTCTCTCTCTCTATGTCTCTCTCTCTCTCTCCGGTCTTGACGTGCTAACGAGTGTGCGAGGGGGAAATCACACAGCGTAGACAAAGCTACGCCGCCATTCCGCCTCGGCTAATTTGCCTCTCGGCTGCTTAGCATTCCATCGCTGCCGAGAGGGAATCCCCAGGAGCCTATTATGCCTATTTTGTTGTGAATTAAATAAGCGCTGAAGTGCCGCTTATTCCAATGTTATTTTAAATCATTAATTTTCCAAAGCATCTGGTTCTCACGATGGCTACAGTGTCCCCAGAGAGCAAAAGAGAGTGAGAGAGAATGTTATATGCATGTTGTTTGAGAGAGAATTCAGACAGTCTATGTAGGGAGAGGTAGTAAAATATTTCTCTTACTCCTGCAAAATCACAGTATTATGTTTTAATATAGAGAACAAAGTGATAAAGAGAGAACTGTGACTAATGAGTTACTTTATAAAGTAGCTCAGATATGATATAAACCTGTTGTCTTTTTATACGCTCATGAATGCTGACTGATTTTGAGCCACATTTGTCGTTGGGGAATGTAACCCAGAGGCCTAAGGTAAAACTGCTGAGGTGAAAATGAATTTGTAATGTCTCTTCCACAGTCCCACCTACCATCCACCCATTTGAGTTCCCTCGGTTTTCCATCGGCCAGCGAGTGTTCATCCCCTGCGTGGTCATGTCCGGCGACCAGCCAGTCTTCATCACCTGGCAGAAGGACGGGCGGCCGATCCCAGCCAGCCTGGGTGTCACTATAGACAACATAGACTTCACCAGCTCCCTGCGCATCTCCAATCTCACACTCATGCACAACGGCAACTATACCTGCATCGCACGTAACCAGGCTGCAGCTGTGGAGCACCAGAGCCAGCTCATCGTCCGAGGTGAGCAGGGGAGGGATGGGTGAGAGAGGTGGAGATGGCGGTGAGGAGGAGAAGAGGGAGTAGGGTACAGAAGGAGAAAAAGATTTCCCTGTAGAGTGTCTTATGTCATTGGCCACCAAAGGTTTGATGACAAAACGGAGCAAATGCTGATGACAGACAAGATATCTGTGAGTGTCAGCGTCAGATTTATTAGTTGTTCATCTAGCTATTATCTTCTAGTAAGTGTTGGTCCTTAGTGTTCCTCTGATGTGGCCTGGTGATTTTGATTTGACTTTTTTCCTTGCATACAATGATAAACACTATGAAGCAAAATGTACACTCCTCAGGCTGAAGTTTAGTCAACAAAAGACCTTAACAGATTTCTATCAAAGTGTATTTGATTTTGAGATGAATTAGGTGAATCTAATGTATACTTTACTTGCAGTTCCTCCCAAATTTGTGGTGCAACCGAAGGACCAGGATGGCATCTATGGAAAAGCTGTGATACTAAATTGCTCAGCTGAAGGCTATCCTGTTCCTACCATCCAGTGGGAGTACTCTAAAGGTAAACACACAGCATGGATATATGTGCATGTACGCCACATGCACACACACCTGTTACATACTGTAGTACCACACAACTGTCCCTCAGGTTCAGTGAAAGTGTTGAACGTTGCCTTTCTGCTCTTTTGACAATCATGTTGAATTGGATGATTGGTTGTTTTTTTTTTTTTTTGAGCTCATTCTCTGCAGTAGATGATCTTTTTGTAAATGCCAACACAACAAACATAACGTCCACAGCCTTGAGGTTGAATGCATAAAAACACCCACCTCAAGTCCAAACAAGCACTGTGAGATGAGGAAACTGTAGCAGTTCAAGGAAAACCTTTCTTATAACCCTAGAAGTAGGAAATAGGTGGAAGATTATGTAACATAAACTCACATTATTCTATCCTGACTGGCTGGACACAACAGCAGTTTCTTAAAAAGCAAAGGATTGCGACTGACATGAATATCGGTTACTTTCTTTTATGACATTTCTTAACTATTATGACACATGACTGAGGCTCATATGCTGACACTGTTGGCGCAGAGTTAAGATCATTGCAGGTGTCTGGTATTCCATGAAAATGACCATATTTCAGACATGTACTGTATGTTTTCTTATATATTGGTGCAACCCTGATCAACACTCACTCCATCTTCTCTGACAGGCGCCGGGGTCCCTCAGTTCAAACCCATCGCCCTCAACTCAGGCTTTCGGATCGAGGTGCTGGTCAATGGCTCTCTGCTCATCAAACATGTGCTGGAAGAAGACAGTGGCTTCTACCTGTGTAGAGTCAGCAACGACGTCGGAGCTGATGTCAGCAAGTCCATGTATCTCAATGTCAAAAGTAAGTCTCAGGGGGAAACAGCACCTTTTTAAACCTAAGAATGCAACTTGCATCCCAGTATTGCAAAGTGCTGTAGATGGTGATGTCTGCATCAGATTGGATGTATGGAAGGTTATGTATGTGGTGTATTCTTTCATTTTGTTAAAAAAAATGTTAGTTAACTCTCCTTTTGCATGCCCTGGCTGGTCATGCTCAGTGCTGCTGCTAACATTAAAGTAAAAAAGTTAACACTAAAGCACAAAGGTTAAATTAGTTGAACCGGACTTGGCTTTGTGGCTTTGCTCTGTGACAGTCAGGCCACCAGCAAGATGCCATCATGGTGCTCGCTCTGTGCTTTCTGCCTGAATGAATCCCACGAAAGCAACGCGCAGAGGCACTGCCACCGCATCTCTTGGAGAAAGTACAGCATTTATCTGCTGTGTGGCCAAGGACTTAGCTCCCCTCCATTAAGCCCTGAATTCTGCATGCAGGCAGGAGCTGCCATGTGGAAAAGAGGGTTGAGGGATGAAGGAAAGGGGGTTGGAGGAGGAATGGGTTATCCATGTCCACACCCCCACCCCTCTTATGTCTGGTCTGCCTTCTCTCTTTTCTCTAGTTCTCTCCTCCCTATACAGCACGTTTTCTCTATTTCAGCCTCGACAGTTTATCCTACCTTTATGTTTGCAAGAGATACAAATATTGATGTCCTTCCCTTCATGCCTCACCAATGCTTTTATGTATTTGTTGAGCTGCCATGTTCTGATTACCACTGACATTATCAAAGGATTGGAACTAGCAGCTATCATGCATACACACATCACAGCCATGGATTTACATTATTCAAGAGACCATGACCATAATCATTATATACAGTAGGGTTGAAGAGTCTGAGACCACTTTCACTTTCAATGGGAAAGTGGAAATAGGCATAAATGTAAACAAATTATTGCAGCTAAATTCACTGATGTTTGAATGAATGCTTACTTCTAAGTGTTTTTGTAGTAATATGATACACTTTTCAATAAGAATACTGCCCTCTTCAGGTTAAAACAACACTTAATAAACTATACAGTCTAATACATGATTGAATTCATCATATCTTCTCAAAGAGAGAGATTCTGAAAGCAGAGATTTGACAGTCTGCAGGCGCCTCGCAGATACTGTATATCTGAAATCCACTAAAATGTACACTTCTGTGAGTTTGAGCGTGTGCATGTGATCGTGCATTTGCGTGTGTGTGTGTGTGTGTGTGTGTGTGCGATGTGTGATCTCCAGCTGGTCTACTGTGGCTGGGTGCTCATTTTGATCAGTCACTGCTAGATGAGGCTTATGCCTCTGTGGCTCTTATCAAGCCAGAGCAGAATACTCCCCACTGAGTGTCTCTCTGTCTGCCAGCCACAGCCAAACAGACTACCACTCCTCATGACCCCTCCAGCCTATCATGCTCCCTCACAGACAAACATACATGCACAGAGACACAGAAGCCCCTTATGTCATTTGAGTGTTATTTACAATTATCTTTCATCCCTTTGAAGATTCTCTATAATATTCTGGTTCTCACTCTGACTGTTCAAAAAGTTGCTAAAATCCTCTCCTTTAACTGGAACAAACACTCATAAATTACTTCAATTTTCAGCTAAAAGTAAGCTTCTTAATGGAATTAGAAAATAATATAGCTGTAAAAGAGTAGACTCTTTTATAGCTTTATTATATATGGTAGGAGTGTACTCAAGTCTGTAGGAGTGCTGCATTGTATAGACAAAAATACAGGCAATTAAACACTCAGAGGCAGTATGTCACTGCTGATTTGACAAAAAATAAAAATAATGATAAAAGTCCCATTAACAGCTAAGTATACCACAACTACACTAAACTATTTATTACATTAGATTTGTTGGTTTAGACCAAATAATTGTACTTTCAATTTCATGTTCCTTTTATTTATTGTTATTAATTTGGTGTATTTTAGATCATATTAATTCATCTCTGGTTAGTTTAAGTTGTGCACATGTTTGAGGTACATTAAATAGAATATAGTGATATTGTAAAATGGTCCTGGCAGGTCACACAGGTTTTGCTGATGTTGTAACTTTTAATATACATCCCACAACTAGCCTTGTCCAAAAAATCTTCCAAAATTAGCTTCACTGTACTTTCATTTTCGTAGTACTAATATGCAATATATGCTTTTTCAGATTTGTTTAAACAAATATTGCTTTGTAATTTTGAGATAAAACATCTCACAATTCAGGAATTGGTTTTGTAATCTGTATTAACCAAATCATTGATGACAAGTGACTCCTGGAAAAACAGACACACTGTGAGATTTGGGTTTTTTTATACAACAGATATTGATCTTTGTATTTTTATGTCTGTCAGGTTTTCTCATCCCCTCCCCTGTGTGTGTACATGTGGTGTTTGTGTGATAGCTTATTAACTCTTAAAGCTTAACAGGTGCAGTGTTCAGTCTGTGCAGTCCACTATAATATCTGCGGCTGTAATGCTGGGTAATGTTTGACACTGTAATGTTCTGTACACTCTGTGCTGATTTTATGTTGTTTATTCAGGCCAGCCTACACCAATTGAGCAGTAGTGGCTACTTAAGAGGCTTAGGAGCCAATTAGGGAGGCACACAAGCTGACGCATGCTGAAGTACTCACGTGATGGATAGTATGATCTTCGCTGTGTATTATTGGCTGTCCAAGTGTGGCTTGATGTATCAGTAAACAAACAGTGGAAAATCAATAGATTCAATCAGAAGAACCGAGATGTGTAGTTGAGACACATGGTGAGGATGCTATTGGGTCACTTGTGTGACACAGGTGAGCAAACAAGCTCACAGGTGCACACAAAGACATACATTAGCACACAAAGGGCTGCACACTTTAATGCAAAGCCATAATGTAAAGGCACAGATACAGTGCAGCACAGTGCAGCCATTACAAAAGAATAATGGGACAGACGACTAATGCAGTGGTTTAGATAGATCCCACTCTGCCAGGCTATTGTGGTGGACTCTCCGGGAAATGAATTGCAGCTATTGTGATGTCCTAGCTTGGCACTTTCATTGTTATGAGTGTCTGTGCATAGGCTAATGTCTCGTCATAATACACCATGCATCATCCTGCATGAACACCGCCACTGCACTAACAGCCAGTCGAAATTGCTTCCACTCACTGCACCAGGATTAAGTTGTGCATGTCTGCATGTGTGAGTGTGCGTAGATGCACTTGTGTTTATGTTTATTTTTCATTCATAAGTACTCTACAGCTTCTTTATAGGAGTAGTAATCAGTTTTTGTTCTGTCTTGACACTGGTTGCAGGTGGAGCCCTAAGCAAACGATTTTTATGCGATTTCCAGTCAAGCATCCTTACCTCCAAAACAGATGCAATTCAGTCAATTCATTACCAATCCACAGCGGATGCTATCAGTCAGTCAACAGCCACTCAATGTTTATCAGTGCCAATTAAGACCAATCAAGCCTATTAGACATCATAATGTCGCCAGACACAGTGATGAGGGCAGAACACATAATGAGGCTTCTCTGAAGAGAAGTGGTAAATGGTCTTGTGGTCACTGAGCAGTCTCCCAAGTACAACGTCCTTCAGACAAACATGAGGAAGCCCCCACTTCCTCTGATCTGTATTTCTTTCATCTTATTTACTCATCTGCATCCACGTCCCCCCCCCCCCACCTCTGCCCCCCCGTCCAGTCTGCAGGCGTACATTTGGTATCATGCTCCATGTCCAAGGAAATTGTGCAGCTAAGAGAATTATTTCAGTACATTGCAGGCGGCCAGTGAACCAGTCATCTTTGTACAATCGCCACAACGCTCTCCCTTCCCCCACCCCACCCCATCAGGCCGTCTCTTCCCCAGCGCCCATTTACAGTGTGCCCCCAGGGCAGAGAGCTATGCACATCTCAGCTCGTCTTCTCTTGTCTGGCCCTCGTAGCCCCATTGAGCCAGGGCGCCCTCCGGCCTACACTGGCCTGCCACGCAGCCAGTGACACATGCGGGGTGAAATCTAGTCTAGTATCCCTGTGCTTTCAACATGGGTGATACCCCGATGAAGCCAGCACACCTGGAGAGGTACAGAGAGCACACTAGAAGGTTTTTAAATTAAAGATTTTCAGCATTTAAAAAATCATTTATTTGATAAAACTAGTTAAGATGCAGACACTAAGAGAATCCACTGGTGCACAAGAGGTAAAGGGTTTAACTTTGTTAGCAGCAAGAACAGCAGGTTATTTATAGTAAGTAGAGAAAAAACTGTGTTGTAAAACAGCTGACAGTCACCAAGAGAATAGCGCCCCCTAGAGAAATTCATACTGTACCTCATCAATAGAAAACCCCAAGAAAAGGGACATCACATTACTGTGATTGGTGGAAATAAAACGTGACCTCTGGCAAGTGCATTACAAACAGCTGAGACCTCATAGCACCACAGATCTCATCACCAAATCAAAGATAGCAGTAACTTAGGTCTTTAGTGGACAGAACAAGAGCATCATTTCCTTTTTTTGCAAAACATCCAAAATGGAACTTGATGTTTCAGTCCTTTTTGTTGCTAATAGCAATTAATACAATTTAAATTATGCTGAAATAAATGTAATCCCTTCTCATCACCTCACACATCTCACTGAACCTCGGAGACTGCGTTCTTTCTTTGATCACTGATCCCAGCCCTACACTGAAGTAGCCATTCTGCTGTAATTATGTGTTATTATTATTCTCCTGACTCTTCCATTTGGCTAATTCTGTTTTCCACATCACTAACACCACCAGTTAGAGACATTAGAAAGATTTTCTTTTTGTATCTTAATTTTTTTTTTTTTTTTTTTTTGGCCCTGCATTGCGACATTCAGGGTGTGATTGTGTAATCATCATCATACTGTAAAAATCAATGGCAGGTCCATTTTCTATTCCTGGCTACTAGAAACGGCCCTTTTTCTACGAGTAGAGACTGGAGAGAGAGAGAGAGAGAGAGAGGAAGGAGGAGAGGGAGGAGGGAGGCGAGGTAAAGAGAGGAGAGTAGAGGAGAGACTGTCCGATGCTGGTTGGCATGGTAACCTGGCCAGGTGAAAGGGAGCCTGGGAGAAGGGAGGTTGTGGGGGGGGGGGGGCTTTTGTCTCACGGGAGTAGCCTATCAGCAGCCAGCCTATCCCCCACAATCCCCTGCAGGCTTAAGCGTATCATCACTGCCCTCTGGGTTGCTGTGGAGGAACAGGGCTCTCCTCACCTCCACATTAAAGACACATTGCAAAAACATACGCTACACACACTCCGTCTGTTATTCTTTTGCCTTCCCTAAAGCTGTGATGCTCCTGTTTTCTTTTATTTTTTCTTTAACGTCAGATGCAGCCACATATTTCTAGAAACAATCTCAGGACGAAAAATAAGCATGTTTGTGACTGCAACACACCAGCATACACTCTCATCATCATCATCATCCCCTCTTCCTCATCAACACATTACATCTTATCTTTTTAGGAGCAGTGTATGAGTGTCATTCATCTATTTATGCTTTGTTTGTGGAACTAGATTTAGTCTCTTCAGATGTGCGTGCATATAGCAAGTTATTAATAAAACAGTGAGATACAGCTGGGCAAATAAACAAAAATACTAATGTTAATATGAACTACAAATGATTCAAAGAGAACAAGAGACTCGCAATGATTAATGTAAGTTAAGATTCAAAATGACATTATTTTCTTTGTGTGTATACTGTGCGCATTGCCTCATGTGTTGTGTTTAAGGCTGAATTAGATGTCAGGGGAGCTGATGCCTAATGAGACAGGGGACTCCCTTCTTCCTCCATCTCTCCTCTCTTTTTCCCATTCTTACTGTCTCCCCCCCCCCCCCCCCCGTGGTTCCCGTAATTCCGCTGGATATTAAAGAAATACATCAACACAACAATTACAGGGCCACAAAACTGTGCCTCAGGACTGGCTCAGCTGCGCTGCTTGCACACATAAACAAACACACGCTTGTACACACACGGATATACGTAGACACATACAGCCGACGCATGTACAAACACACTTAGACACACATACAATTTGCATGTGCCTCATCTCTGAGCCCTCCTCATGTTGCACAGACACTCCCATTGTTGAGTTTTTGTTTGCTTTTGTGTCTCTGCCTTCTTTAAGAGATTAATCTCAGATCAAAATCAACTCAGCTTCATGTCTGACATTCAAATAAAAGTGAGTTTTATGATCAAGCATAAAAGAATTTACAAATAAGCAACATTTTTATGTAGATGTCAGTAACTGGTTCAGGAAAATAAATAAATAGTGATGATTAATGATGCAACATTAAATTCATGTCTTCAATAGTTGAATATAGAAAGAGCTATTAGAGAGAGTATAGACAGCTCTTGGGAAAGTCTGCTTTGTCAGTGCACACTCAGCCAATCAGCCAATAGCAGTCTAGCCTCGAAAACATAAAAAAACCTGTATTGCTGCCATGTGTTCATCAGTTGTCATCACAGCTTTCATCATCACCAGCTGATCATGTTCAGACTTTCCCCTTTGAGGTGTCATTTTTTTTTCTAAATATAGCTTAGAAAAAAAAAAAAAATTCTGATATTTTCTATGAGCACAGTACCACACTACCTATTTCTAAATATTTTACTTTTAAAAGCACCAGTAATATTTTCTGTGGTATTGGCAGCAGTGTATTATTTCTAAAAAGTGAATACTGTACACATCAGCTCATTGTATCAGAATATCAATAAACAGTTTCTGTTGGATGATACAGTAATATAAAAAAAGAATTGGGAACTGCAAAAATGTGCTATTGCAAACAAATATATTGTTACTTTAATGTATTTTCCCTCCAGATCCTGGATGTTGAAATGCCTTTGATGTTTACAGTGCAGACATCTTGTTTCCTCTACATACCTAACGGGTGGAGCTGTCTCGATCTTTTCGCCGCCCGTGCTGTTTGTCACCTAGAACAGTATCCCACTCTGCCAGGAGTGTCAACAACATCGCCATGTGCCACCTCTGAGCCACTCACACGGCAAAATGAGAGTAGCTGTGCTCGAAAACGATAACGTTTACATAAAGCCCGAGCGGTTATTTTTTTTCCCCTCACTTCTCTAAATGTGGCTCACAAAAAATTCATACTTGTCATGCAAAATAAATCAGCGTTCTTTTCTGTAGCCGAGCCCCAAATGGCTCCAGAGTGAATAAGAGATGAGGCTTAAATGTTTGCAACCTCTTGCCTGACACTTCCCATCACATCACTGAAGTCATGCTTTGTGTGTGTGTGTGTGTGTGTGTGTGTGTGTGTGTGTGTGTGTGTATGCATGTGCGTTAGAGACAGAAACCGAGAGAAGGCACACGCCTTTGTGTGTATGCAGGAGCTTGTACGTGTACGTGGGTGTGAGTGTGTGTGTGAGCATCTGGGAGCAGAGGGTTGTTATACACTCTGCTTTGGGTGTAATGAGGCATGTATGTCGTTAGTGTGCGTTTAGTGTGATGTCTTCAGAGTGTTGTTAGAGCACCGTTGTGCCATTTAGGATTCAGATACAAGATACATGCCAAGGCCGCTTGTTGCCTTCGACACATTAAAGAGAAGCTGTATGTTCACTTTAAGTACATTAAAAATTCTTGGAATACTTCGTGTGCGTAATGTAAGCATGTTTGTGTCCTCTTAGTTGCTCAGATTGTTTTTAAATTTTGCAAATTTTTGCTTCATGGCTAGATAAATAGTTGAGAAACTTGGTAACTTGGTGCACTGTTAGATGAGACATTATATGATTGTTCAGCATACTGAGACACAGCTTTTTCAATTAATGTTTGATACTTATATAATATAAATATGACTTTATGAAATAAATAATTGTATGAAGTCAATTTCATCATTCTGAGTTGTATTGGGGTTTGTTTGTTTCCTTATAGAAATTTTTGTTCCATAATACCCTTTTTCATAATTCAGTTTTCCCTCTGTCTTTCTCAGCAACTTCAACAGCAACTTTAAACTAAAATTTCTATGATAAGATATGATTGAACTCAAATTACACTGTAATGAAAACAAGAATAACGACATAGCATTTCATAATAATGTGTTATGTTTTCTCCCTTCAGTTTCATGTATATATTTGATGCTATTTAATCATGTATGAGCATGTATTCATAAGGCTGCATTTATTTATTTAATATTGGACACTGTGGGGCTCCAAAGATACTGACTTTATCAAAAGTCATTTGAACTGCAGAAATTTGTCTACTGGTGCTGTTCCTTTGAGAAGTGCAATTATCAGTTATAACTCAAATCCCATACGTTTTTCAAAAACACCATAATGACTCATATATTCAATAAATCTAACAATCCTCTTCTCTTTCTCTCCACTTTATTTTCACACCAGTCCCCGCCATGATCACATCCTACCCCAACACCACGCTGGCCACGCAGGGTGAAGAGAAGAAGATGAGCTGCACGGCGCACGGTGAGAAGCCCATCATGGTACGCTGGGAGAAGGAGGAACGCATCATCAACCCCGAGACCAGCCGCTATGTGGTTTCTGTCAAGGAGGTGGGCGATGAAGTCATCTCCACCCTGCAGGTAGGAGGCTATGCTACTAGGAAGTGGACAGTTCATGTTAGGGCCATATATTGCTGATATTTGTTTTATATATGAAGCCACTGCACACTCCTTCAAGTATAATGTGGAGCATTTTAGTTTCCCATGATGGTCTAAATAAGTGGTTCCTGACCCTTGATGGGTCTCAAGATAAATCAGAGGGATCAACATTCAATTAAATGGATAAGAATAAAAGAAAAAAAAAAGTCTTCCAAATTTTTTCTGACTTCAATTTTCACATTTTTCTGATGAAACAGTGGATACTTTCACCTCCTTAGGACTCTAGAAATCCTTCTAATGAATCAATCTTAGAGGAAAAAATCATCTCTTTGGTTAAACTGCTCACATGTACTGAGGGTCACAAGGGAACTACTGGTCTGAATGATGTTTCAGAGGTTTTCCCATCCTGCAAAGACTACGTATTATCTTTTGCATCAGTGCATTGCTAAATCCATCTCATTCCTGTGCATCCATCAGATCATGCCCACAGTGAGGGAGGACTCTGGCTTCTTCTCCTGCCATGCCATCAACTCCTTTGGTGAAGACAGAGGAATCATACAGCTCACAGTACAAGGTGAAACTGCAACTGCCTCAACTGCCCAAAGAAAAGAAAATGCTGAGACAGAAGCTTTCAACCTTCACACCAGGTGCAGATTATGTCAGACTATCATTTTACCTCAGTAACACTGCTTGTCAACTTTGTGCCTTATAGAGCCTCCGGACCCCCCAGAGGTAGAGATCAGAGAAGTGAAGGACAGGACTATCGCCCTGCGTTGGACCATGGGTTTTGATGGCAACAGCCCAATCACAGGCTTCGATATTGAGAGCAAGAATAAATCAGGTGCAGGAAAAGGCATTTATACCTATAATTCGATAGTGTGATCATAGTTTACCATGATTTCACATAGCAATGGTTAAAATCTGTAAGCATGTAGAGAATCGTATGTTTTGGGACATTAATTATCCCTGCATTCACTTTGTGTCAGCACTGTCATTTAATAAAGCCTGTCCTAATGCACTTAGCTGGATTTGACCTCTCTCCTGACTTCAGCAACCCCAATAAACCTCACCCTCTCCCCTCCACAGCCTCCTGGGATACCGCTCAGAAGACCAAAGATGTCTCACCTCAGCTCAACCAGGCCACCATCATCGACCTGCACCCCTCCTCCACCTACAACATCCGCATGTTCGCCAAGAACCTGATCGGCAAGAGCGAGGCCAGCAACGAGCTCACCATCACCACCGATGAAGCAGGTGATAATAACTGATGAGCATTGAGGAGGATGTGTTAGGATATATCTACCATCATATAGTCCTTCACTATCGAACTATATAATGAACAAATGTTAGAGACATTAAAAGTTAAAAAAGGTTCTTGTCTGTTAAAGTTAACAACAAAGAAGAAGAAGAGCATTTTTGGAAGATTTTACACATTATTATTTTAAGTACACATTAATGTGTTACTATGAGCCAGCGTATCGGAGTAACAAAAACACAGTGAGAAAGACAACGGTCAGACGTGAAAGACACAAAGCTAAAGGAGGGACAGAGCCGACTGAGTCAATTCATTAACAGCCTGGTGACATCAGCCTCATTGGCTCTGTTGCATTATTGAACACACGCTGACCCTGCACTAAAAGCAGAACTTTTCAATTAGCGGACTCAGTAGTAAATGTCACACTACGGTCAATAGACTGAGCTTGGACCCCTTCTGCAAATTAGCCCCCCCTCTGCCAACCCCCCTACAGAGCACTTCTCTTCACCCTGAACAGCCACCAATAACTACAACCATCATATTTGTTATAATAGCCAGACCCAGACTCAGGCTCGCTTCTGTACATCATTTTGTCTGGTAGGGGGTTGTGTTGAACAATATTGCTTTGCAAACAGCTTTTTGAAAATGAATTGAACATGTTGGTGATCTGATCTCAGCTCCTGATGGACCACCTCAGGAAGTGCAGCTGGAAGCCCTCTCCTCTCAGAGCATCCGAGTCACTTGGAGAGTAAGTTATTCTTAAAAAGTGTGCGTGCGTCTTTATGTCTGTAAAGTGGGTATGTATTCCACATGTTTTAAATCCCAAAATAAATCAGTACTGTTCTCTCCTCTACATCAGTGAGACTTTAAACTATTTAACCTGCTACTGCTCCAGTAGAGCAGCTCAGAGGTGAACAGTAGAAGATTGAAGCTGTACTGGTCAGCTCCCAGGTGTTTTACCTTATGAATGTAAAGCAGGATATTGCAGGCAAACAGTATGTGTGCTCAGTTTGCTGTTCCTGAATAAATAAAGGTGTTAAAAGAATTGAGTGTGTGTGTGTAGCAACACTATTTGCAGGCATTAACTGTCTTTATTCAGTTGTCTGGTGGTTTTATGGTGGGGAATGCATTTTCCACAAAAGTTATTCCGAAAGAGTGAAGACTTGGGATGCAATTAGGTTTCCTTATTTACTGTAACATGAGAAACTGTGAAGGCTGTTCAACAGAAAAACATTCACATTTTCTCTCAGGCATGCAGCAAAGAGAAGAGGATTGTGTTGGCTGCTGTATGTGGTGCCTTGTTTTGGGTGCCAACTTTGGTACTTTCAATGAGTTATTGGCAAAGACAAATAAACATTGTATTGGAGGATTGTAATGCTATCCACTTACTGTACCACAAAGTTTACTTCACTCTTTATACTGTGTGTGCTTCCCACATCTGTGTCATGACCATATTGACCAATCAGATCTGAATACATCCATTTATACATACATTTTGGGGGTATTTACTGTAGCTTAGTAGAGTTCTCCTTGAGCAGAGAAAAGGGGCAGAGATATTCACCGCTGTCTCAAATAACTCCTTTCATTCCTCTGCTAGTCACCCAAGAAACACCTCCAGAATGGAGCCATCAGAGGCTACCAGGTTGGCTACAGGGAGTACAGCTCAGGTGGAAACTACCAGTTCAGCGTGATCAGTGTGGAGACAACAGGGGACAATGCAGAAAGTCTGGTGCTGGACAACCTGAAGAAGTTCACCCAGTATGGAGTTGTGGTGCAAGCCAGCAACAGCGCTGGGACAGGACCCTCCTCCACAGAGGTCGCTGCTACCACACTGGAGGATGGTAAGAAAGGAGGGAAATGTTGCATTTTTGAGCTCAGTGAAGTTGTGGTGTAAACTTTGATAGCTGAATTAAGAGTACTCCACCGATTTAGCATTGCTCTTGTATTACAACATAACATTGTCGAA
This sequence comes from Thunnus thynnus, assembly GCF_963924715.1. NCBI lineage: Eukaryota > Metazoa > Chordata > Actinopteri > Scombriformes > Scombridae > Thunnus > Thunnus thynnus. The sequence continues at coordinate 4,616,149 of NC_089529.1, forward strand.
CTCACAATGAACAGTTTCACATATGCAGAAGTACTTCATAACACCTGTAAACAGACTTTGATGTGTAAATTGGTGGAGTCCCCCTTTAATGCACAGAGGATTCTGAATACAAGGACTGACACAACAAGGCAGAAAAGACTTAAAGTCACCACAAACATTGCATGTGATATATTTCATTCATTTTGAGTGTCTAAAGTGCTTCGTCCTCCCCCAACACAAACTAAGCTGTGAGCATGTTTAATGTTGGAGAGAAATGTGATGATATATCACAACCTAGTGGAGATCTGAGGGTACTGCCACATGTTATCAGTCCTGTTATGTCTGCTGAGTTTCCACTGTTAACATAGTTTGTCTTCTGGTTCTTCCCCCTCAGTGCCCAGTCGTCCTCCAGAGAACGTCCAGGCCACAGCCACGTCTCCAGAAGTCATCTCTCTGTCCTGGCTGACCCCTCCCAAAGACGCTCTGAATGGCAACCTGCTGGGCTTTAGGGTCATCTACTGGGCCAACCTGCCTGATGGAGGTACACACTTATAACTATACACTGCTTATAAACATAACTGTTACCTACATTGTGTTCGTGACATTGAGAAATAAAATGTGTATGCAGTAAAAGTTCAGATTAGCACATAACACAGTCCCCAGGAATCAGCACTTTGTCATCAAAACATTTAGGGAAAATTTAAAAGCTGCTTTATTGCATTTTCTTGAAATATCACAATCCTGACAGAAGAATTTAGCTATATAAGAATTTAGTGTATCATTTGGGTCACACTCACTGATTCCAGAATGAAAAGTAGATTTTAAAAAAAATCTGTTTGGTAGCAGTTTGCTTACATCCTGGATGTGGTCTAGTCTTATCCAGTAATTTCTTCTGATTACAAAATGCAGTGAGCTAAAACTGTGTATCGCTGTGTTAATATAATAAAGTAATAAGGTTTGTTATTAATGCCAATGAGTAAGATGTAGCTTAAAGTTACCCAGGTGGATTCTGGGTATGTCGACCCTTTCTTGTAGACTCATTTACCCTCAGCCAAAATTCTGCTTCTTGTGGAAGTCAGGCAGCATGCCATGCCATTGTCACATGCCGGGTTTGTGTCAGCAGGATTGGTTGTGACAGCGCGATTACCTTTGACCTCCGCACTGTCACATCATGTTGGCCTTCCTATAGAACATGAATGCTCAGGACTTGACAGCCACGACTAGTTTGCATGGTAACAGTCTGTAGCTCAGTGGGTGAATGCTCAAAGATGAATTTAAATGTGAAATGTTTATTGTGTGTAAATATAACATACTGTATATAATACCTCACATTTCACACTAAAACATGTAACTTTTGCAATTAAACTGTATATTATTCTGGACCACTCAATTCCAGACAAGTGCAGTTCATCAGTATGAGAAAATCTCACTGACCAGCAGAGGGAGATACAAGCTTTTCTAACAGACGGTGGTGCAGATTGTATCAGTGGTTCATTTGGCTTTTTAGACACCGACAACTGAGGGTTATATTAATCTTACACTGAATAATTTAAGATTTTAGCAGGAAGTTCTATGTGAATGTGCTGTTACATAATACATGTATGTATTCATGTAAACACTGAAACTGAGTAAAAAAGTAAAATACTGTCTCAATCAAAATAATGCTTTGAAAATTGAAACCTCTTAATTCCAGAGATATTACATAATATATTTTACACATCTTAAACATTTAAGGCTGCAATAATTTTATTATCAATAGCCTGTTAATTTTTTGATTAACCAAACTGAATTGTCCATAACATGTCACAGTGGCTTCTGTTCTCCAACCAATAGTCCAAAAGACAAAAATATTCAGTAAACCTATCATATAATAACATATTTTTGTATCTGCACAATGTAACACAATACACAATATAAGCAGATATCAAAACACGAGACAAACACAATCGTGCATAAAAAGCTTTTACTGTGTGATAAAATCTCTTTAGGTGTGCTGGGTATTCCAAGCGTTTTAATTGCTCATTAAAAGCCAAGAACAAGAGATGCAGCTGGTCTCATACAGTAGTTTATATCTCTGGAGAGAAGTGAAGACAGAAAAAGTGGGCAGAGGAAAACAGTGTAAAGAAAGGATATGGACAGAGAGCAGTGAAACAGTGATACATCAATAATTCAAACCCTAACAGCTGAGGGCAGCAGGTTGCCGGTCAAGGCCTGCCACCAGACCTTGGATACAGGGTTGTTTAAACTTTGTGATTGACTATGACATTATATCCATGGCTGTGCTATGACACCCTTGGGCTTGACGTTATTTCTATCTATGTGATCTGCTGTATGATATATTGTTACATATGTGTTTGGACCAGTAGCAGCTTGTCATATAGTTTAGTATTTACAGTAAGAGAGTTTCATTGCATAAGGCCTTTGACCTGAGATATCCTTACTAAATTTTACTTGATGCCCCCACTCTCTCCTCTCCTGCTTTCTGTCCATCAGAGCTCGGAGAGATCAGGAACGTGACGACCTCTAAACCTTCTCTGGAGCTGGACGGACTGGAGAAGTACACTAACTACAGCATCCAGGTGTTGGCCTTTACCCGAGCTGGTGATGGAGTTCGCAGCGAACAGATTTACACCCGCACCAAGGAGGACGGTAAATCATCTCTCCACACTTGTGTCTCACACAAGCTGTTTATAGATACAGTCAGATTTGTCCGTGTTGAAGTGTAAGTCTGATTCGTTGCTTTATGGCACAGAGGAATTATAACTTGTCTGCTCTTTACATTAAATGTTAGTTTTGCAAAATTGAGTATTAAACTGAAGCAAAAAGGTGGCAGACTCTTAAATATGCTTATTAAGTGGAGAGTTGTAACTCTTACATGTAGCAGGAAATCCTGGAGAATATGATATATTTGTCCATCTGTGATCTTGCTTTATAATCGATGTAGAAAGTACCATACAAATCTTCTGAGTAGTAATATTAGCTTAATGTGGAAATATATTAACTAGATCATCTTTTCCTTATAGTTCCTGGTCCTCCGGCAGGCGTGAAGGCAGCAGCTGCTTCCAACTCAGTGGTGTTTGTGTCTTGGCTTCCTCCTCTCAAAGTGAACGGCATCATCAGGAAATACACTGTTTTCTGCTCCAACCCACACCCCACGGTAAAACATTACAAAATATATCAAATTAAACATTCAATATTTTGCATAAGTTCCTGTGTTAAATCTATGAACTATTTAGAAGGAACGCTGATATGATTATTATGTTAATCACACTTTGCATTTTGAACTGGGTAAATTCAAAGTTCTATACTCTATATTAGTGTTATTGTCAACAAATCTCGTGAAAAGACCAAAACCAAAGGGTTATTCTGTCATTCAGTACTCTCTGACTTCCCTACACTGTCTCTGGCACTCAGGTGAGCAGTGAGTTTGAGGCGGCCCCGGATGTGTTCTTCTACCGCATCCCCAACCTGAGCAGGAACCGGCAGTACAGTATCTGGGTAGTGGCCGTCACTGCTGCAGGTCGTGGAAATACCAGTGAGATCATCACTGTTAAACCCATGGCTGAGGGTAGGTGGAGCTTCTCTTTCAGACAGTTTGATAGTCAGTGCTGAACAACACTGAATCACTTGTACGGCAGATTCCCTGATAGACTGGTCAGTAAAAAAAGTGAAAGTAACCTCCTAAATGTCAGCCTGAAAAAGAAGGGAAAAGGTAACCCCTTTTACATGCCTGACAGGAGTGTAAGACAAAAAGCCTGATTTAACATGAAATTCAACTGTTAGCACCAAAAATAGAGCACAATCAACATGTCACATACTGAACAGTATTGCTTCCTACAGTATTGCTTTGTTTTTTCTTTTTTTTCTATGAGGAAACAAATCACAGTATTTGGCAGCACACAGTTTAATGTAAACCATGTTATTACCATTGGTCTAAACATAAAATTTTAATAAAATATCATGTTTTTGATAGAATATCATTTTAAGACTTATCCAGGACAACAAAGCACAGTGCGAGTTCAGTTAAACAGGATTATCCTCCTTCACCCTGTTACCCCAACTCACTTTACTCCATGTGGAGGGGTGAAGGAGTAGCTCGTTCCCGGTTTCTCCTCATAAGAAGACAGGTGGGGGAGCATCAGTAGAATGTAAATAACCTTGTGTTTAGCCCTGTCAGCACCTTACATGCTTGGGGAGAGTTGATAAGCTGATTGCATATGCTGATAGACCCTATGGTGTCTGGAGTCAGGACCCACAGCTCCTATCAGGATGTTCACATCCTGTCTGAGGTGTAGGTGATGGATGTCCTCTCCTTACTGCTCCACTGCTCAGATGGAGGGAGATACACATCACGCTGTGGCCCCGATCCTTTAGCCCCAACTCAGTCAGCTTCAGGGTTAGAGACTAGAAGAAAGGACAACAAATGGAAAAAAAACTGTAATTAACACAAGAGTACTTGAAAGAGTATGTTGTTCTAAAATCCTGTCTCAGTCTAAAATACTTAAAAAAAAACAGCAACACAGTTATTTGTTTCTGTGTGTCCTCTGTGAGCTGATGAAGCATTTGGGTGTTTTTGCAGCTCCAGCTCGGATCCTGACCTTCAACAGGACTGTAACGACCCCCTGGATGAGGGACATTGTGCTGCCTTGTAAGGCAGTGGGTGATCCATCACCAACCATCAAGTGGCTGAAGGAGATGTGAGTTCCTACATACATAAATGTGTGAATACTGTAAAGTCTCTGACAGTTTGTTGAATTTGTCTCCTCAAAGTAACCATGTGACACTGAAAACATAAAGATAATTCTAAACACATCTATGTTTCAGCAATGGAACGCCAGCACCTGTTGTGATTGACAGCCGGCGCAGCGTCCATGGTAACGGCAGCCTTGTTATTCGTACGGTGAAAGCAGAGGATTCTGGGAACTACACTTGTGTTGCTAGTAACAGCTTTGGGTCTGACAAGATCGTCCTCAACCTGCAGGTTCAAGGTAAGAAATGTGGAAAGAACTTATAAATGACATGTCTATACCAACGCTTAACAACACAGGATACAAGCCAACATTTCAGTTGGTAGCGCTTTATTTTATTCGTTCATAAGTTCCAAATAATTTCCATGATTTTTCCTGGAAAGAACTATTTAATTTGGTATTAATTATAGCCAGAAAAGGAATGCCCAAGAAAGAGAAAGCTCCATGAAAGCTCAATTCATTACTCATTTATTTTTGAAAATGTTATTTTTCATATATGTTGAATTGGTTGTTTGTCTGTAGTCAAATTTTTCATAATTACCCTTTTAATTTGAACAAATTGTACTTATTACCAAATTAAATTGTTCTTTCCATGAAACATTTGGTAATTATTGGGAAATTATGGTGCCATATATTTAAGCATTTGACTTGAGTCTTTTTTTTTTCAGAGTCATGTAAAAGATTTGTCTGTTTTCTTTCCTCCAGTTCCACCTGATCAGCCTCGCCTCACAGTGACCAAAACAACCACCACCTCCATAACTCTCTCCTGGATCCCTGGAGACAACGGAGGCAGCTCCATTAGAGGTCAGATACACACCAAACTGTGTTTTTTTTTTTACATGTTTCCAGCTTAATATGACTGGTTGATTCACATTCATTCCCCACCTGTGTTTCCTCTCCAGGCTACATTCTGCAGTATTCAGAGGATAACAGCGAGCAGTGGGGTAACTTTCCCATCAGTCCCAGTGAGCGCTCCTATCGGCTGGAGAACCTCAAGTGTGGCACCTGGTACAAGTTCACCCTTACCGCCCAGAATGCAGTTGGGCCCGGACGCATCAGTGAGATCATTGAAGCAAAGACCCATGGGAAAGGTGTGAACAAACAACATTATTAGTGTCAGTCTGGAGAAGCCTTTATTCTTTGAGTTGTTAAAATAACAAGTTGCATTACATTTTTAACATATTGTAAGTGATATTATAACATTCTTACTGTTAGTTACCGCAAAGCACAACTTGTGTCCATATTTTGCAGTTCTTTAGTTTCTCCAGGGTTCATTCTTACTATCCCCCCCCCCCCTGCAGAACCTCAGTACTCCAAAGAACAGGAGCTCTTCACTAGCATCAACGCCACTCGGGTCAAGCTCAACCTGAACGGCTGGAATAATGGTGGATGCCCGATCACCTCGTTCACCCTGGAGTATCGGTCGGTCGACTCGCCCACTTGGACCACGGCACAGCGCACCTCCCTCACCAAGAGCTACATCCTGTACGACCTGCAGGAGGCCACCTGGTACGAGCTGCAGATGAAAGTCTACAACAGCGCCGGCTACGCTGAGAAGAGAGTCAAGTTTGCAACACTCAGCTATGACGGCAGTGAGTTGACACATTAGCAGAGAACAATACAGTTTCCCACTCATTTCTTTCCTGGTAACTGAGTCACTGAAATAACTGTCGTGGCCTGCTGAAACTGGCACAGTACTGTACCTGCATGATTCACCTGCTGCTCCAGAGGTAGTATAATGTGAACACCGACACTGATTGTTGAACAAGTAGAGAATCTGTGATAAAGCTTCCACTAACTGGAGCATACTGAGACTGGATCACAGCAGTAGTTTGAGGCAAAGAGGAATAAATCACATTTCCTGTTAATGGCAAGCTCGAGGCTCTAAGGAATGAGGCTCCCTTGATGAATTGGGCAATAAAAAACAGACTCTAGTGACTTTAGCTGGTTTGTGTGTTGCTGTTTATGACATCTCCATCACAAGCCTACTGAATGCCACCACATGAGTTAAATACTTCTATGATCTCCTTTGAGATGAAGGATGTGATCACTGCCAGCTCACATCGTACCCCAGGAGCCAGAACCAGCTCTGAACACCAACCACTTTACTTCCTCCTTCACTTACACCCAAAGCTATTAAAGTGAAAAATCAAGCTCAGTGTTTAGCTATGAAGGATGAGTTCATTCACATTTAAGTAGCCTGGCAGATTGGGAACCATGTATTACTCTCAATTTGGCAAAAACATCAAGTGCTGATATGAACAGTGTAGCAGCTTGTGGTGACACACTGTATGTGACTGTTCTACTCTAACAGCTTTGAGCTGCTGATGGTAGCTGTCATGCAGTTATGTTTTTGGGATTCCTACAGCAACACCGACAATTTTTCTGTTACATGTAAATGATGTGTTAAAGCCCATGTAGACTGAGCATAACACAAAACATATGATCCGTGCACAGGTACCATAGCACCTTTGGTGAAGGCACCCAACGTGAGTGAAGACAGCTCTGGGGGCGGTGAAGGTTTGAAGATGATGGTGACTATTTCCTGTGTGTTGGTGGGCATTGTTGTAATCTTCATCGGGCTGCTGGTGCTGAGGAGGAGGAGGAGGGAGCAGAGGCTCAAGAGGCTCCGAGGTGAGATGTTAGAGGGCACGTTAACATAGGAGAGGATTCTTTTCTCTCACATGACAGATTTTAGCCTTTATTCTCTAATGTTAAATAAGTGAAATAATGTTTTGGTTTTTTTTGGTTTTTTTCCAGATGCAAAAAGTTTGGCTGAGATGCTTATGAGGTAAGAAGACTAGTATCTCAGTATGCACATTGTGCTGTTGTCCGAGCAGAATTCATCTCTACACATTTCCTCAAATTAAAATCCTTTTTGTTTTGTGTTCCCCAGTAAAAACACACGTCCAGCAGAGCCAATTAACAAACAGCAACAAACGCTCAGAATGCACATCGACATCCCCAGAGCCCAGCTTCTGATCGAGGAGAGAGACACCATGGAGACTGTTGGTAAGCACGCTGCTAGTGTCCTATTGCTCCTGTACAGGATGCTGCACTGATTTTTTATAAAGTAATGCATTAGGCAAATGAACCTGTTTATTGCATTCCTGAACTTGCCTTTGTTTCTGGCCTACAGATGACAGGTCCACTGTGTTACTGACTGATAATGACTTCGGAGAGACACAGAAACAAAAATCATCCACAGTCACCCACACCGTCCACTACCAGTCCCTCTCCCAGGCCACCGGTCCACTGGTAGATGTGTCTGATGCCAGACCAGGAACCAGTAAGTCCAGTACGGACTCTTTTTTTAACTTCATGAGACATAAAATGTACATGTGTGTGTTTTTTCTTTTTTCACAGCTATGTTCCTTTTCCCATCAAGTTTTTTTCTTTTTTTCTATTGCGTATTGATTATTGCCCTACTAGTGTGGCTTTTGTTTACCTCTGGTGTTTGCTGCATGTCTTGGTAATTATATAGAATGAAGCAAAGCCTCCTAGCGGTCAACTCGAGTCACCACTAAACTCCATGCTCCCTGCAACATGCTGTATAACCACCGCACACTTTCAATCATGCTGTTATACTAGTGTTCTGCTCACTCCTTTGCTGCCATGCCTGCCACTGCTGCTGCTGTTCACGTAGCATTTCACCTCCACCCCAGCATCCACCTGTAGGCTTTAAGTCTACTTCCCCTCTGGAGGAGACATTATAATAATCATTGCTGTGCTGAGTTTGATCTTTTCTTGTGTAGAGTGATGAGGTCAAAGCCCTGTCACCAAAGTTCTTAATTTACACAATAAACCATTCAACATGAGTTGACTGACGGAAGTGTTGCACAGAATCCTTCAACCCTCTTCTATCACTGTAGATGTATAACTTCTAATAGAAAGATAGAACACATTGTGATGATTGTTAAGTTTCTGTCAGGTATGATATGAAAGAAGTTGGGGTGCTGGTGCTTTAGTTTTTTTTCGCTTCTATCACTTCTGTATTTGTAACAACACTTATATAGTTGGTAACGTCAGTCAAAAGCTCCTTTTGTGTTTAGAAATGAAGTTGCAGGTTTTGGAAACTGTGGTGGCAGCTATTAGGTGCAGAATTACATCATCATTGTAACCATGACCATTTTATCAAGTTTAGTCCTCCCTCTGACCTGCATAAACACCCTGCATTCTCCTCCTGAATCTCAGACCCCACTGCCCGCCGCACAGCCAAAGCCGGCCCAGCTGCTCGCAACCGCTATGCCAGCCAGTGGACCCTTAACCGCCCACATCCCCCTGTCTCCTCCCACACTCTCAGCACTGACTGGAGGCTGCCTACGCCCAGAGTCGCAGGCTCTGTTGACAAGGAGAGTGACAGCTACAGCGTCAGCCCATCTCAGGACACAGGTGAACAGCAGCTTTATAACAGTATAACATTACTCTTCATTTATAACAACAGATCAGTGTCAGTTGTCTCACAACTTTAACAAAGTTACATCATAACAATTGTGCCACTAAGTCTTGACACTAATCCCTCCACTAACCTTGGCTCATGTCCAGACCGTGCGCGGAGCAGTATGGTGTCAACAGAGAGTGCTTCCTCCACCTACGAGGAGCTTGCCAGAGCCTATGAGCACGCCAAGATGGAGGAGCAGCTGCGCCACGCCAAATTCACCATCACCGAATGCTTCATCTCTGACACTTCCTCAGAGCAGATGACAGCGGGCACCAATGACTACACCGACAGCCTGACCTCCAGCACACCGTCCGAATCAGGCATTTGCCGCTTCACTGCTTCCCCACCCAAGCCTCAGGACGTCAGCCGGGTCATGAACATGGCCGTGCCCAAGGCCCACAGACCGGGTGAGGCCGTGCTGTCAAGAGCCACAGATCTGTTTCAGCCTGATTCTGACAACATGCTAACCTTTTATTACAGCGGGCCTCATTATGATGTTATATAACACTAATCCCTAAACTTTAACTTTAACTCTAATATTGACATCCAATCATTAACCATGTCTCTAATGCCAACAGTGAATCCAGATGTGTTGATAATGTATTCAACTTAACAATTGTCTCAGTTAAGTTTGTCTTAAAGTTGAGAAATTAGGGAACCATTGCTTTGAAAATTCAATCTGAATGAAAAGCAATATGACATTCCAAGATATTAGGCAAGGCAAGTTTATTTGTATGGCACATGTCATTCACAGAGGCAATGCAAAGTGCTTTACATCAAATATATAAAAGAAAAAGAAAATATGAATAAAAATGATAAATAAAAAGATTTTTTAAAAAGTATGAAAGACATAAAAAAGAGTAAAAGTCACATTGCATTTTATAGATCTAAGATCTTTTGGAAATTTATTCCAGCTATGCGTAGCGTAAAAGCTGAAAGTGGCTTTACCATGTTTTGTTTTAATCCCAGGAACAGTTAGCAGCCTGATCCCTGATGACCTCAAAATCTATTGAGTACATAGGATGGAAGCAAGTCAGAGATGTATTTTGGCCCTAAACCATTAAGTAACAGTATTTTGAAATTAATTCTATGGCACACTAGTAGCCAATGCAAAGACCTGAGAACTGGTGTAATATGTTTGGCTTTCTTAGTTTTTGTAAGAACTCAGCAGCAGCATTCCGAATAAGCTGTAGCTGCCTAACTGCTTTTTGGGAAGGCCTGAGAGAAGGCTATTACAGTGGTCTAACCTACTGGAAATAAAAGCGTGGATTAGTTTTCTAGATCTTGTTTGGACATGTATCCTTCAATTCTTGCTATATATTTAAGATGACAATAGGCCAATTTGTGTTCAAATTTGGATCTGAGTCAATAATAACACCAAGACTTCTGACTTGATTTTTGAAAGGGAATCAAGATGAGCCTCAACTTTCAGCCTTTGTTCTTTAGCACCTAAGACAATGATCTCAGTTTTTTCTTTGTTTAGTTAGAGGAAACTTTGGTACATCCAGTCATTGATTTGGTCAATGCATAGACCTAGTGAGAGAGCTATGTATAATCGAGTGTCATCCGCATAGTTATGTTAAGAGATTTTGTTCTTTTGCATAATGAGGCTTAGTAAGAGCATGTAGAGGGTGAATAAAAGAGGTCCCAGAATTGAACTTTGAGGTACTCCAACCCTCATGCTAGTTCGCTCAGATATGTAGATGCCAATGGAAACAAAATAGAGTCCAACCCAGTTTTCCAGTCTGTCTAGTAGTATCGAATGGTCAACAGTATCAAAAGCAGCACTAAGACAAGTAATGTTTCGAAGATTGTACGATTAATATTTCAAACCACTGACTAAAACTTCACGAGAAGTAAGAATCTAATGTTGGAAGCAGCTCTTTTGAAACTGAATGAGAAAGTTCTGTTTATTTAATTTACTACCATGTATGATTGAGGTTTTACACCTACATACGACTCATTTCATAGAGTTGCTAACAGCTCTAAATGAACACTGCATTGGTTTGGCGATTTTTGTTTTCACATCAACAGTCTCAACAAGACAACACAATTTAGAAACCAACCTTTCTGAATAATGTTCTATTTAAGAGATAAAAACCTATTCAGACACACTAATGACTGCTGAGGGGATTTATGTTAGTTGTAAAAAAAGACTATTTTGGTTAAAAGTGACAAAAAGTAAATATCTGTTGTTGATATGTGTACATGCTAGACATTGAAACATATTACTATTACTACTTTTACTATGTTACTATAACATATCACTTACTTGATATTATTTTATTTAATTAGTGTCAGAGAAAGAACACAGGAAGACAGCTTACATGTCTGTGTATACTAAATACATTGCATTTGTATATTGCTTGATAAGCTGACAAAGGTGTGTTTTCATCACCTATCGAGGTGAGTAGATGATAAAAATAAATTTAATGCTATTTTTGAAATTGAAGTTCATAAATAAAGTAATTTGTAGAGTTCAGGTTATTTGGGACAGGAATGTGTGCATGTGTTTTCTGATATACTTAACTCTGATCTCTGTGTGGTCCTCCAGGGGGCGAGTTGGTTCACCTTCCTCCGTACCTGCGCATGGACTTCCTGTTAAACCGAGGCATGTCCTGCTCGGGGTCATCCAGGGGGACAGCTAGTGGGGAGAGAGCAGCCATGGGTCAGGCCTGTCTGGAGCCCCAGAAGAGTCGCTCACTGAAGCGGCCCTCTCGCATGGCACCCCCAACACCCACAGAGGCCCCTCAGGCCAGCAGGGACCCAGTGGCCCAGTGGCAGCCTGGCTCGGCAGCCACACTCCCCCACAGAGAGGGCTCGGAGCTGGCCCAGGCAGCCAAGCTCAGCACCTCCCAGGAGTCCCTGCTGGACTCGCGAGGACATCTCAAACAGAGCAGCAACCCCTACGCAAAGTCCTACACGCTGGTATAACAGCAGGGGCACCTAGGGCGGGACTAGAACTCACTCTAACACTGGACTTAACACTCAAGTGCAGTAAACTGACTTTCACCACGCAGTTCTGTATATACGTCCCCTCCCTCCAAGGGCGGGGTCACTTTTACTAATCTCCTTTTATTTATTTTAGAGCTTTCTTTTATCTCTTGTTTGTATTTCTTTTTTTCTTTTTTTTTTGTTTCACTTGAGAAAAAATTCACTCATCGGAAACGACTCCAGCTGGAGCTTTGCCAAACTAATTGAGTAACGAGGGAGCATTATTTATTCTTAATTATTGTTAATTCTTTATAATTAATCAGTGATTATGAATTGTTAGTTGTCAGCTATTAATGATCATGAATTATTGATTACCAAATGATCTATTATCACCATTACTACAATGTTTTCATAAGAACCCGGACATCTTTTTTTTTTCTGGAGTGGAAGATGACGATTTGGAGTCATTTTTTTCCTATGGAATATCCTTCTGAAACACTGAATGAAACTTGGAACGAAAGCAATTGACACCAGTCCAAACTTTTCAGCTGCTCTCAAATTGTTACTTTTTTTGAAGAAAAAAAAAATCTATTTCCTATGGATGCATGGGGACTGACCAATTAAAAGACAATGAGGATTACGATCGTGGCTGGACAGCCCAGTCGAGCATTTTGTCACACTATGAAATGATCCAATGTGAAGATTTATTATTCTTATTACTATAAATATATATATAAAAAGAGAAATCACTTTTATTTGTGGATATTACAGGGAAGAATTGATTTGGTTAATAAAGTCCTTAGTCATGTTTGCACATATCTCGTTTTAATTAGGAAATGGAGTCTCTGTTGATCTTTCTCTGTGTCCCATTCTCTGATGGTGCAATATGAAAAAAGATATGAAAAGTATATGAAAACTATTGCTCTATACTGTACTGTAATGATGAAAAATAACTATGTTGTGAGTATACTTACAGGGCCGGACACACTCCAGCTATGTATTCAGGTGTAGTTTACCACTGCTTGTGTGCCAGGGTGGTAAATGATGTTAGCTAGAACAGGGAAGGTTTAGAGAACTAATGGTTTGCACTTCACAACACCCCGACTCAAGTGTGTCCAGATAGATCCCCCTACTCTCAGTGCACTAGGTAGAGTCTTCAGGGCTCTCACTCTCCTCAGTAGATTTACTGTTGCTGCATTGCAGTGATGCTCCTCTACAGGGAAAAAAAAACGTGAGACAATCCAGCAGAATCCCCCCTTCAAACCAAACCTATACTGTCTATGGGAAATATCTCAAAAAAAATGTGGATATACGTAAGAAGCTGTTTTTTGTTACTGTCTACCCTGGCCCATTTCTGTTCTTTCTGTTTCTTGAGTTTTCCCCTGAAGGGAGAAAAATTTGATCCAAAATGCTGTGAGGTCATTATGTCAGTTTCTATGATTAGTTCTATGATTAACTGTCTTCATTATGATTATACATTTTAACAACAAAAAAAAATGTCACTTTTTATTTTTAACATGGGTGTTCACCATGGTGGCACTGGAATAAAGAGAAACTAACACAAAGTTCAAATTTGATTAATAAAATGGCTGTTCCCCAAAGTGTCCTGCACGGGTTTGACATGAATGACTGATGGTGGTGTGGAGGTGAAGCAGACGCACGGAGGGCAGCTCAAGGCTCTGCAAATGTCAACAGGAGACCTGAATCCTCGCCTTGTTGTCATCCTGACAGAAGCCAGTCGTCCTAAAGGTAGACAGTGATGTCTCAGTAATGACAGTTTTCTAAAGTTGGTCAGTCAGATCACATCTTCTGTGATTTTGTAGCTTCTTTGCCTGCAGGTGGCAGTGTTGTACAGTGTTGTGTGGCTCACTTATTCATCCTTTTCCATTAACTTTCCTCTTGAATCTTTGCAGTCAACATCAGCTTGCTGTGTTCGAGTGCCATTTGGAAACTGCGTCTATGTGAGGTTATGAACAGAGCAACTTGACATCCATTTTTTAAAATATTTTATTCACAGTTTTCAATTCTATAATGCAAAATACTATATTGGACACATACAAAACAATATAGAGAAAATAAAACACATAGCAGAAAATGAACAGAACAAGAAGGCTGCCAGACTATTGAAAAGATGATAAATAAACCATCTTTCATAATGTTTTAAAGATGGTAACATCTCAAGAGCATAGTCACATAAATAAAAGAGTCATGTTAAACACCTCACCCACTCAACAAACAACAAACAACAGGTCAGACTCACTACTGCGGCCAAGTACATAATGTGGGACAATATGATGCTATACCAAAGAAGACCCCCCATATTTTCTCATCTATTTTGTGTATTGGGTTTGTACAGATGCAGTTTTTCCAATTCCACTTTCAATAAGTTTCCTAGTGAGCACCATTCATTGGTGTGGAGCAATCTGCACATAGTACAAAAGTGCAAAAGTCTCTGCGGAGCACCCAAAGATGGCCAGGTCGTGGTTGGGCTTAAAAGTATAATGAAAACCCAAAAAGATGTGCTAGTGACCCTTCAGCAGAGCACCACTTGTCATACTCAGAGGACAATGATGGGAAGATGTGGTTCAGTTTTGTTTTTCAGTAACACAGTCTATGTGTCCCCTTGTACTGAGTCCGTCTGTAACTGATCTGTGTTAATACGACAATAACGAACCTGAGATGTTTCATCTTCCCAGAACTCTGCTGATACCTCTGAATTCAGGTTGCTGGCGCAGGCTTCCCTAATCTGAAGGAACAGAATTAGAGAAGCATTTCATGAATGTTGATACTAGCTGCTTTGAGTCTGGAGGAAGCATGAAAGGTTCATAAAAAGGATGGGTCGTGGGGTAATCTCAAAATTTGGAAACGTTTTCCTTAACATAGTGTCTGACTGAAAAAATTTGAATTTATTAGATAATTGAGTAAATGATGTGAATCAATACGCAGATTTAGTAAAGTCTACCTTTCTCTCCAGATTGCAAACAATCCAGCAACTTGACATCATTATAGGATACAAGCATTCGAAAAGTTAACACATTCAAAGAAGAAAATCAACTGGTTTGCATTTCTGGGCTATTTTATTGTTTGGCTGTGTGTCTTAGGGTTTTTCTTTCTTCCTCTTTCTTCCCTTTAGACATTGTTTTACCTCAAACTAGCATTTTCCTGCACTGCTGCTGTGGAAAAGGCTTAAAACTACCTGAATTATTGGAGGATGTTTTTTAGAGCTCTTTATACAGTTGACACCAATTATTTGTGTCAGTGCCTCAAATTAAAAAAGTACTTTCTAGACTAATATTCAATAGAAACACAGCGACAATCACACTGTTAGAAACCAGATTCCCCACCAACAGAGCCCCAATAGATCAGCATTCGATGCAATTAGAAAAAATAAAGTATAATAAAAACAAACGCTGTATTCAGTCTAAAACAACATGATTTTTGAGTGCTGCTGGTGTACACTGTTCTCTCACAGTGTAATGCATACAGCAAATGGAGGAGCAACTCACAGCTGGAAAAAACTGACACTAATAATAAATGGTGGAGAATCAGCTCTATGAAAACCTCAGAGAAAAAAAATAACTATTAAAGTTTTGAAAAATATTGATTGATTTGATTTATTGATTGGGACAGTGTGCAGTTTTAAACATTAAAGATGTACTGCACCGGAGTTAGCTCGAAGCTAATTTGCATCCGTGGTCCCCCACAATCAAAACATACAACAGCACAACAACAAACAGTACAAAGCAAAAAAACAAACAAACAAAAAAAACAAAACAAAACAAACAAAAAAAACTACACACAGAACACACCATACAAAATACAAAGCTACATACAACAGCACATCACATACACCCACAATGTCAATTAGAAATTAATAATGTAAACTAGACTCACACAGCTGATTGGTCTTCAGTACATGTTTTAGTTTGGCCTTGGATGTATTGATAGAATTACAGTTCTTCATATCATAAGGTAGGGCATTCCACTGAGTCGTGGCTTTCACAGAGAGTGTTATTAATATATACTATATACAGTTAGTATCAAGTATGGAATTGTTGCACATCTATAGACATATCCCTGATCCACATGCTTGTCAGTGAGCTACAGTAGCTATACTGACATACTGGTCACTGCCAATTTCCTCATAGCTGTCAAAAGGCATTATGGGAAATCTAGGCAATTACAGGGCGGGACTGAGTGAAAAGTGGGTACACCATACAAGTGAATTCCAACCATTCGTTACAAAATGTGCTTAACATTATCGGCTGTTGAAATCCTTCATTTTAAAGCACTGGTTCACATTTTTTCAAGTCTGTCTTAAAACAATACTCACATGCCCTAATGTACAGTGACAGAGATACTGGACGCTGTAATTGATCTTCCTGTCCACACTGGCTAATGAAGAGATCCATTCTTAAAGCAGTTTTAGTGTGAGCAATATGGGACAAAATCTACAGTCCTCTTCCCCTGCAAACATTTATTTCAATTTCAGCTGAATCTGCTGAGAGGCTTCAGCAGTTTTCTGTTTTCTACTGTCCCTCTACCATGGCTCAGACAGGAACTACTGTCTGTGTAAGCACAAAGAGGAAATTTGAGTTTTCCTGCACAGACTGTTGAAGACTCATATTACCTACAGTTAAACATGACTGTGGATTATAAAGCTGAATTTATAAAGAATCTACTTTTTCCCTTCCTAAATTGGTTTATTAAATGAGAACTTTCCAACCTGCCACTCTGAAGCCTCTGCCTGAGCCTCCACATGTCCTGACTGCTAAATTGCTTCCATGGTCTTATATCACAAGACGGGAGTTAGCAGGAAGGCGTATTACTCAGCATGACATCTATATCTGCCATCCACCTCTGAAGTCCACAACAAATTAAGCGTGGTGACAGAGATTTACTTGCCACCACACTTGGCAGTTAATAACTGCTGTCATAAATAAGGTTCAGGCGAACTGAATTCTTCCCTCTGATCAGCCTGAGAAATATGAAGCTGCCACTGGCAGCATTGCTGGGGAAATGATTCTGAAAATATTAAGTAATAAACATGGATGCATGTTCCAGTGCAGAACTGGAACAATGAGTGCTGACAGCTGGGATTGTTTATGTTTTCAATTACTGGATTCAAGATATTTTTTCTCCTCTCAACTTGACAAGAGAAGGAGGTGATTTCCTCTAGATTTTTAACGAGCTGGCACTGAGAAACTTCTACAGTGAAGTACAGTGTGATCTGTTCAGTCTCATTTTTCAATACAAAATATAACAAATTCAGTCTGGTTATAAATTCACACTCATTTATACAGACTAAAGCACATTTATGACTGGTAGTAGGTGATCAAGACAGTCAGTGGATCTTATCAAATCTGAGTGAAAAATAAGAGATTAGAAGAGAGAAGCCCATCTATTGTCAGCTATCTACCATTTTAAAGAAGAAATACCTGGAAAAACTGCTGTCTCACCTCTACAAGTTCATTCTTCTGTATTTCCTCGTGTGAGCATCAACCAAATATGGTCTTCATAGATATGATAATGATACACACCTGTATTTGTCAACAGGTGATGATGAAACAGGATACGTCAGCACCACCTCATGAGATAATCAGTAAAATAAGCTCAGATCCACTGAAGCTGATCAAAAAAATGACATCAATCCCAAGTTGACAAAACAAATATCACACATGCATACCAGAACGCTTCATTTGAGAAGTTTATTTCCCCTTTATTTCTTTATACTTGGCTGCACATATTTTAAACCTCACATACACTTTCACCCTGACCCGCCCCACTGCTCTTTATAAAAAGTAGCAACTGTTGTTGTCATTCTTCTCCATAGCTGACAATGAGCAGAGACTGCTCAGAAGCTAACTTGTGGAAAACTTGAAACTTAAGAGTTTGTGGCTGAAAACTATCATAGTCACCAGCTATTTAGCTACAGAAAATCTAATTAAATCCAAAAGACAATAAGCAAACATCACTCTCAAGTCTCAGATGTATCTCCAGATGAATGTTGTTCAAACTACCTAAATTCCCTGTTTATGCATTACGTAGTTTAATGTTCGTATAGGCAGCAAAGTTTAAGCATCTGACCTCAACAGTGCATCCACCAGTCAAAACTAGTTTCTGATAACCATGACCACAATCTTTGCCTAACCTTAACCAAACGTTTTGATGATCATAACACACTCATGTCATTTTGAAGTCTGCTGGCACATTAACTGTTTTGTCTTGTTGCTGCACTTCCTGCAGGCACTACAAACACACCATCACTGATAAGTTTGCAATTCCCACAAAGTTGTGAAATCAATCAGAAAATGTCCTGTAGTAATGTGCAGTCAATGAGGATCTTCTAACTGTAGAGTACTGTATGTGGTGATCTAATAAAACAGTGATTTACTTCATTAGAAAGGCAAAAGCTAAAGTATCTAATAATCAAAAATGCTTTTTCACCCTCTTGTTTAACCTACTTAAAAAGGTTTTTGACCTAAATAAGATCACAATAGATATTTGTACAAATAATGAATCCCTTTTAATATGATCTCTTGCACATGCTGCACATACTGCAGACTAAGAGTCTTTTATGTATATAGTTGACAATATTGCAGCCACAACAATGTGAAAATAAATCAACTTGCACTTCTTTCCAAAGTTTTTATTTATTTCTCTATTTGTGTGTGTGTGTGTGTGTGTATGTATGTGTGTGTGTGTGTGTGTGTGTGTGTGTGTAAGCTTGCATGCATAAGTGTGTATGCTTGTACAGTATACATGTGTGAGCCAACTTAACAGTGACATTGTTTAAATCGTGTTGGGACAAGAACAAGGAATCTAATCACGAGCACCACATCTAGAGTCTCTACAAAGACACACAACTCAGAAAGGTTCACGTCATCAAGTGAAAAGACATGCTGGAGGGGAGACCTCTGACGTCCTAATACAGATTAGAGACATTTGATTTTAAAAGCATCAGCCATACAGCGTGAAAGCACTCATTTTACCCAGTCAGAGGGAAATACCATTAACAGGCCTCCAGTAGAGCTGAAAAATCTTTTGATTATGACGTCTTGCTAGTACTGTCTTAAAGTGTCAATCACAGCAATGTATGTGGCTTTATATTCCCCCTGAAGTAAAGGTAATCAATCTTTGACAATTCAAGAGAAAATCTATTTATCACATTGTTTACATGGGTATATTACACTGATTGTGACATAAGAAAAACTATTCAAACTTTAAGCTCTACTTTAGCTACCATGAAGTGTCATTGAAGTAAAAAACAGAAATAATAAAATTATAGGAAAGATCTAAATACATACACCCAGAATTTCATAATGTATCATTTATATACTGTAATCATACACAACCTTTCACAAAGATACTATTTAGCCCCCTGATCACCCCATGAATCCCACCCTCACCCCTGCTTTTGAGTTCATGACGGTGCAGTTTGATTGACATGCAAGACCAGGCCAACGTCAGGTGAAGATGCAGCTGACAGCACAGCAGCCGCTCTACGACTTCACATCCTGCTTCTTTTTCTGGAATTTCCTAAACTGCGACTGGATGGCCACGGCAGCCTTCTCCGTCTCCGGGTTGTCCATGTCGATGTCGAAGTCCTCGGGGGGGTTGTTTTTCTTTTCATCTGGACAGAAGAGAGGGGGGAAGGGTGAGAAGGTGTCTCAGTGGCTTTGTAAGGATGCTGGTGGTGCAACTACTTTGGTCCAAACCGAAATATCTCAATAACTTGGATTGGACAGACATTTATGGTCTCAATGATGACTTTGGTGATACCTGACACTACCAGAAGGTCAAGATTTTCACTTATCTTGTGAGATATCACAAAATTATCTCAACATTTAGTACAGATGTTCATGGTTCCCACATGATGAACCCTAATGACTTTGGTGATCTCTGACTTTTCCTTTAGTGACACCATCAGGTCAAAATTTGTAATTTGTTTTATGACCAAATACTTGCAAAACTAATAACATTCCCATCAGCCTAGCACATATTAACATGCTAACACGCAATACTAAGATGGTGATATAGTAAATATATTATTATACCTGTGAATGTTTAGCAGCATGTTAGCATGCTGACATTAGCATTTAGCTCAAAGCACTGCTGCATCTCAGTACAGAGCTGCTAGCATGGCGGTAGACTCTTAGTCTTGTTGTATTAAGTCCACTGACAGATAATATTTTGTGCTGAGTCACAACTATTCTATACTTCCCCCTTAGCATCTATTCTTGTCAGGATGGAAAAGCCTTTATAACTGAGTTTAGACCATTTTTTGACACTGAAACTCAGGATGCCTTGTCAGAGTAAACTCTGGGAGCTTATAAATGAACCATTATTTTACATAAACATAACTGAATAAATTGAGTCATAAAACATGCAAAGGAAATGAAATTTCATTGCAGGTTTTACAGGCAGTTTTTCTCTGTGGCAGTGCTTAGGGAGTGACCTCATTCATGTCAGACGTAAATGTCATTACAGATGTGTGACATTCAATAAAAGGACAGTACAGAAGCCCACATATAGACAAATGATGCTAACGAGGCAATCGCTCACAGTTCAGTAGAGAGGATGTTGGTCTCTTATGACAGAAGACAAAACCTTCCTAATCCCCCATAAATAAACTGCTATCTTATCCTTACAAGCAGCAGACTTTATTGTCAAACTCATTTTTAATTACTCCTACTGTATGCCATCCTTTAATCCTTCTATGAGACACTCCTCATTTGAATAAGGAAAACGAACACTAATTATCTGATTTAAAGGTTCAACATCTCAAAATATTATCATATAAAACAAAACTATATTGTCAGTGCTGAAGTGCCCAAATAGTGAGTGTACAGTGAAGACTGAAGTGAAGTCGGCGCTGTGTGCTCAGATGTGCACAAGCAGAGGTGGAGTGTGATTAAAACAAGAGTAAAGTTTTTTGTGGCTTCAATAAGACACGTCGCTATTCAATCACTCACTGTTACCCAGAGGTCAGTTGTTTATTCAAGCAGCATAGTTGTCATGTAGTAAACATTATAGTGCTTCGTGCAGGACTGTGCTGATCTGCTGTGCAAAGTGTGCGTACTAGCATCAGTGGTGATTTTTCCAAAATGGCCTACTTACATTTAGATGGAAGCTTTTGTTGACCTTGAAGCCCTTGGATGACACATGTGACAATGAAAACAAATTCATATTTCATGATCGCAGAAGCCACATAAACCCATGTGTCTCTCTTGCACACACACACACATACACACACGCACAGCTTCCCTCTCTAAAATTATACCTGCTCCACAGGGTTGATGCCCCTTTACACCAGAGGGCGTAAGACTTTATAAGCCAGGCACATCACACCTTCAGTAATGTGTAATGCTGCTGCATGAATGAATCAAATTGTCACAATGCATGATGGTATTATTTCCATAAGAGGTTTGTGGAAAGGTCATGTTCAAATTGGATCCTGAGAGATTTAAAGCAACCTAAGAGTATACAGACAATGATTGATGAAGGTCCCGTGTACAGAATACTGAGCAACTAAACCACAATGAGGTGACCTGTGCACCTGAGTGATGACTGTGAAAACTGAACCCCAAATTAGACTTTAAATGCTAACAATCAGAAAAGGCACATTCATGTGATATATTGTGTCTATAAGAAAATAGTAAGTTATTGATTTTCATGCAGACATGATGCCCTTTCAGTCATAGTTAACCTGACAGGTCATATCATCCTTATTCACAATCACCAGTTAGATTGTGAGCTATAGTTGGTAGGTGGATGGTAGAAAGCTAGAAAGATGGGAGAGCTAGGATTTTTTTAAAAGTAGCTTTCCACGGCGTCCTTAAGATGCTGAACACAATGCCCATGGTTTATCTGACCAGGGCCCCATGTTGCATGCCATTCTCTATCGCTCTCCCCCCTCATTTCTTGTCTGCTAATAAAGGCATAAAATGTCAGATTTTTTCTTTTCTTAAAAGAAGCTTTCCATTTAAGGACATGTGAAACGATGGGAAGAGGATGCTCTTCATGTTTATGATGAAGATGTTTGTGAAGAGTGTATTTGGGCTTCCCAGTCTTATTTGTCTTTGTAGCAAATACAAAGAGATACAATATAGGGTATTACAGAGACCAGAACCACCTTGCTTTGTGTATTAAGTGTAAATCAACAGCTGGAGCGTATATGCATTCCTTTTGTTTTGCTCAAAAGTTGCGGTCATGTATAGCCAAAGAGATCAGCTTTCACAATTTTTGTAAAGATCCAGGAGAGTTTTTACTGGACCTGCCATCTAAAGAGGGAACCTTGGGCTTGCGTAGATTTGCAAACTTCATGTCTTAGCATAAAATACGCACTATGTATTTGGATCTATAAATTACCAAACCTGGGTTACACTTTACATCACAGGTCTGTCCATCTGTGAATGATTTGGTACAATTTTCTAGTAATATTCCTATAAAGAACTACATAATTAATTACAGCAGACATTTAATTGAATGAAAAGCCTGCACACCATGACTTATGACCAGAAAGGTCTAACAATAAACACACTGAGGAAGGGCTCAGCCTGAAACTTGTGCATTTAATAATAGTTTCTGCATAAGTCATGATGTGCAGACATTTCAGTCCTACAGTCCTATGTATCAGTTTTTAGTGCATTTTATAAAAGTGTTGTTGAACACGTATCTCCACATTTAAACTGAAGGAAAAGCTCCATTTACACCCACGTACATATTAATTCATGATTCATTTTTTACTAGAAACTTTATTCTTCATATATTTTAAATTGTATGCTGCCTGTAGACAAATTTCATATTCCTGCATGTTCAGTTGAACTGCTGTCTGACTAAAAGAAGTCATGCCAAAAGGTTATGACTAAACACTCTATTTTCCCTGTAATTACTACCAAATGAAGTACTTCTTTGTAGGAGACTTTGAAATTATTGGGAAATTAGTTGAAATTTACATACCCATAAAAAATTATTTAAACCTCCTTCTGTAACACAACTGACATCAACTCTATGGCTCTCTGACAGCTTCTGATAAATCACTTGTCCTGTGATCTCAGTGACGTACATGTAATCTGAAGGGAGAGGAGCACACTGGACTAGATGTGGAACTGGATTTGCTTGTACACAATAGGATTTGTGGGATGGTATATAAATGTGTGTAAAATGTGTCCTTCTTAATAACTTTACTGTACAAGGGATCAGTTATCACACCAGCCCCTCATTTTTCTTACTTTCTTGTCCCTTTTTCTTATAGCTCAGGCCTTTAACATTATGATAATGTTGTGTTGTGCAGTGTTATGATGCAATAGAAATACAATTATTTGATAAAAGGAGCTTCCCGAGACTGTACATTTATTAGAGTGAACTCAAATTAGCTTACTCTTCTAAATCCAAAACAACGTAAGAAGGAAAAAAATGAAAAAAGGGAAACAAATGTGTGAAAATGAACAAATGTCAAATTAATGTAATTCCCGCCTCTATCAAATTCAATTAAGCTGTCTAAAATCCCTCCCGATAGGATGTTTCCCTCAGGACTGAGCCTGAGCTGCAATACACTTCATCATCCCAGAAGTTGGGACAGAAATCCATTTCAACACGGGGTCTTACCAGCATTATCAGCAGCCCCAGAGAGAGAGGAGGTGACACATGGTCTCCAGGTACATCAGGGCTGCTTTGTGTGCTGGATGAGGCTATGGAGCCATTTAGCAGTGGATGGGCAGCTATTAACCTGCTGCATCCATTGTGTGATGAGAAGGTTGACTTCAAGGAGTGGTGGAGATTACATTCAGTGATTCCTCGGTGTGTTGTATCATGTTGCTATGAAACCTAATTTTGTAAATGTGCAAAGAGCACTTATGAGCTTTAGAGTATCTGCTTGCATGTTTGAATATAGAAAACCCAGTAGCCTGACACAACCTGTTAAATGTATATCCATGATAAAATATCTGCTTTTTCAAAGCTTAGTTAGCATTTGTTCATTCTGAGAGGCAGAATGATTCACACTTGTCTCACCTGAGCTGAGGTCATGGAAAAAGTGATTCACTGGTCTGAGCTTCATTAAAAACAGGCTTTTGTTCTTGCATTTTCTAATTTTGCCAGGATGACAGTTTTGCACTTAACACCATTTATGAATTTCAAAGGATCCTGCCAATTACTGCAAGTCCAATTTTACTGTTTATAACTCAGGGGATTTTAATTACATTATTCTGCCTACAATACCATGGCCCAGTTTGCAAAGTAGGTCTTCCTGTGAATTGCTACCATAGCAGAGGGAACTATTATTGCCATAACCACTGTGGCATATAAGAGTAGAAAAGTGACAAATTCAAGTCAACTTTTCTTTCGGATTCTGAAATTAGTAGTAAAATTAATTCTGGGAGGTTGAGATGTTGATGTCGTTTATGAAAATTTTCACTGCAGTTGGCAGAGAACACTCTATTCCAATGGGTTTTACTGGGATTATCCTAAAGATTCCCTCCAGACATTCAGTTATATAAAAATGCTAATTGCTTAATAATATGTCTAATAATTTTAACAATTTTTCCACAATCCAGAATTTATGAATATGCACATTTTTTTTTACTTAAAAAGTTTAACTGTTGGACACAAGACGTCTCTTACTTCATTGTAAAGTCCATTCTCAGTGTTTGTGCACTAGAGGCTTCAAGTTTCCACATCACACTTGTGTCAGTTGCATACTGGACCACGACTGGCTCCAAACTAGTTGTGATGTCACAAATCATGCTCATAGTTATTCGCCTTAAACTCAGATTTAATGTGAGCACAGAGAAACTTTCCTCCTTCAGCAGATGAATGTGAAAACAGCCTTCTAGCGTCAAACTATGCACATACATCATTCTGCACAGTGAAGCTCAAACACCACAGTGAAGTAACAATAAAAAAAACACACTGGAGGAGGACTTTAATATTCAGAAATCATTATAATATTTGTTTGTAATTCCCGGGGCTGTTGCATTTCTGCCCCTTTGCTTAAAGAGATCAGAGAAGGACACAATGTAACAACAGGAGTTAAACTACCATCTTAGATTTTGAGCCTGCCACCTTACAGTCCACTGTCACTTCCAGTTATATTTACATTTACTTCTTGGTTTTGATTTTATGTTTATACAATTAACCACCTGTTATTAAAATCTAATTAGAATCAGAGACAGTATGATTCTACAGGGCCTGTAGAATTAATAGTTTTTATTTAACATATAATATTCTATACTATACTAATACTGCATTTAAACTATTCATTTTATAATTTGTTGGATTCACTCATGGGGGTTGAGAGGTTTTGCATTTTCTTTTACTAAATTTGTCTCTAAATCATCTAAACTATGAACGCTTGCAACCTAAAATCAATATTGGTGAGCTGTGAAATCCACAATTTAAATAAAAAATGCCAAATATTTCCTGGTTCCAGCATCCAGATTGTGAGGATTTGCAGCTTTTATTTGTCTCATGTAAAAATGAACTTAATATCTTGTGGTTTTTGGAGTGTTGGTTGGCCAAAACAAGCAATTTGAACTTGGGCTTCAGGAAATAGTGATGGGCATTTTTCACTATGTTCTGACATTTTATAGACCAAACAATTAATAAGAAAATAATTGGCAGGTTGATCACCAATGAAAATAATCATCAGCTGAAAATCACACAGAACAAAAAGGGCTGAAGCTTTATTCTTAGACGAACCTCTAGATACTGTCTATGCACCATACAAGCTTTGATGAAAAGTGCACATTAGTAATACTCTACACTGTATTTCTGCATGGTTGTACTTTTCAGACTGAACATATTGTGTAGAAAATACCTTGCCCAGCAGATGGTTTGCTGTTTCCAGTCATTGCTCCAGATGCTTGTCTCTGCAAAGAAAACAGAGAATTACATGATCATCATTTTTTTTAAAAAGATGAGGCAAGAACACGTGAAAATGAGAATAAAAAAACTTTCCTCCTGTCAGAATTTGTTATTTCAAATTCATTCCACAAATTGCACATCTCACAGCTGTCACAACCTACTTTCATTCATCACAAAACAAGATTAGACATATTTGTTATTTTCCCAACACAGGGAGGGTCACAAGAAGTTCCACTGAACCCAGTCACAGTGAACATGTTACAGGACGGTCTCTGCTGTTGCTGCTCTGTGTGATGAGATATGTTGATGTATAATCCATGTTTCTGCAGCAGAGGCACGCTCGCTCTGCCTGCTCTAACAGCGCCCAACTGTTCTCCCCTGACAGGCTGCTGCTGCTCTGCAGCGTTACAAGATGCACTCAGCTCCGAAAATAAGACGGCTTCCAGATGTGGAGACGCTACAGTGTACGTGCTTCATTCAGATCTTCAATTTGTTGGCTTGCTGAAAGAGCATCACACTGAGCTTTTGTCTGTGGATAATATTTTTACAACCATTCACTTAACATTCAGTTATTGTTTTTTTTCCCCAAGATCAGTGTGTTATCAATACATGAGCATCACTCACGCAGCTGAGTGTTGTGTGTGTGATTAGATTTAGAGCACATTGTATTTTGCAGATACATCTGCCCAGCACAGATTCATCCCTCTCTCGCCTAGTTCAACTTGAATTATTAATCCTGTGCTCTCAATGAATTTCAAATGCCAAAGCAGTTTTGATATATGTGAGTCGAGAAGGGCAAAAGAAAACTGGGGGGAAAAAAACCCAGACCCTTCTTTGGCGTCCTTGTGTGCCATTATGAGAGCCAGTGGAAGTGAAACTTGTTTGGCAGTGTGGCCATCTGTTTTTCTGTTTACACATAAAAATCAAATTGAGTCAATACCGCTGGGATTCCCGGCACCACGCTGGCTCTCATCTGCTTGATTGTGCTCTGGTATTCAGCGGGGCAGGAGAGGTGCCACACAGTGACAGTGCCATACATCACACCTCCACCCACCAGGCCACAAGCAGCCAGAGCAAACGTCCGGGAGCAGAGCAGCAATAATGTTTGAGCAATTGTCTCGGTGCAGTTTGAAGATGCAGTGCAATATTCAAGACAAATCAAGACAAATGGAGATGGAATAAATAATCAGCTGCAGCTCACAACTTTCTGATGTTTCGTTCTATCTTTTGGCTCCATTTTCTCTTCCTTCTTTTCACATTTATTCTCCTTCACCTCCCCCATCACTTTTCCAGCCTTTCTGTCTCTCCTGCTTTACCTTTAGCTTTCACTCTCTCATATTAAGAATGAACCATGGCTGTAGACCCACCAACAGATATGAGAGGAGCTAATCCAAGTTCAAAGAGTTAGACTTCTTCCATATTAGGTCACATTTCAGCTATAAAATATTCGCTGACTTCAGGAGGGGCTAAAAAATCGCCCTGATCACACAAAGAGGAGACGTAAGTGCTATTTGTGTCTATGGTGGGCGGCTGTGTTGTGACAAAAGTATCCTAAGTAAGATTATTTTTGTCTCTAACTGTGACAAAAAAGTGATATCAAGTCTGAGACTTGAATGCTTTAAAACTGAAAACAGAATTAAAACAATTCAAAGTAAATATATTTTTGATTGATTCTTCAGATCCATGAGTATCTACCATCCTCGTGACATCACATTAAACTCTGAAGTGTATGATTTTTTTTAAATCACAATTTTATCATATGCATCACTTGCATTACTAAACATTACATAAACATAACGAAACATTTGCCTATTGATGCTGTAAAACACTTCAGTGTGTGTAAATCTAATCTATTCTAATCTTTGCATTTCAGATTGCAGCGCGATCAGATGTCAAAGGTCAGAAGTCATCAACTGGAGAGCAGCCCTGCAGCTGGCTGAGAGTCATTGTTTATTCATGGACACTTTGTTGCCTCAAACCTTACAAAAAAGACAATAGATACAATGTTGAGGAAGAAGTTGTGACTGAAAAGAAACAATAATGTTATCATCTTCTTTCCTTCATTCCTTTCTTCCCTGTACAGTATTTAGATCACCATCATCTCTCCCTCTCTCTCTCAGACTCTGCCTGGATACAGTTACATAACAACTCCAGTTGTAACGTGCAGGGGGATAACTCTCAACTCTTATTTGCATATTTTCCCCACACTTTTCCCTTTTTTGCTCAGTTTTGCTGTCCAGTGAAGGTTCTCTCTCACTAATTTCTGCACATTCTTTGCTTTACTTGCCCTAATAAACGTGGAGGAAACTGCAAGAAGAAAGGTGCATTTGCATAAAAATTCATGAGCAATGAATGAATTTCAAATGAGATGTTTGTTATTGCCCCTCCTGGTCTGTGCTCAAGCTTGGCACTGCTTGATTTCCTTCACTTGCTCACTTCTAGCAGTTGAGGAGGTATTATTGCTCTGTTTGCCAGCAGCATTTTTAACAAAGGACTCAAAACCTCAAGATGAATTTTAAAACGTTAAAACAAGAAAATAGGAGGAGTTCAGCAGGTGTAGCAGTGCTGAGCTTTGCCTTTTTTGTTGTGTCTTAAACTGATATACACTGTAGGATATCACAGGATGATGTTTCACTGCACAGCCTCTGGATAAACTCTGGATAAACTTAAGGCAAACTGTCAGAAGCAAAGCTTCACCATGTTTGAGGTGTTTCCTCCCTGACAGGAAAGCTTTCTATAGATATTGTATTTTCAGTCTTTGTAAATCTAAGGGAAACATTACAGCTTTTGTCCCTCAGTGTTCAATCAGCCACATTTCCATATGTTATGCAATGAAATGCATACATGAAATGTACAAACATGCTACAGTATGGATACTTTAGATATTTCTTAATATGCCTGATCTCCCATGGCTATTAAAAGTATATATGATGATGATGTGATGGTATATAGATAAAACATCACACTGCCTTAACTTTTGAAAGAAGAACAGCCACATTCTTCCCCTGCCAATGACAAGTTGAATTCATAAGCAATAAAGACACGCTTCCTCAGTTCAGTACACTCAGGGGTTTTGCTGTTTCAGCCTTACTTGGTCTGGTATGACCAGGAGGAAACTTAGGATGGATATTTCTGACATTACTTTACTGTATTAGGGAGAACCCTCACCTAACCCCAGACTTCATGCTACAGTGTCCCAATGTGTCATCTTTTGGATTAAAGGCACATGTATGTTTTAAAGACACAGTGTAATATATAATATATCTTATGATTCTAATCCTGTGTCCTTGTGTTTTGTCTCATAAGCAAAATATATGTCAAGAAATATTTTTGAGTGTTTTAATTGGCAGCGTTCGATCAAATCAAATGAATGTTGTAAGCTTGTAAACTGGGCATAGTTTTGCATTTAATTCAATGTAACAGTTTGAACCAGCAATTGACTGATCTTACTACTGACCTGAAGTCAGAATAAGCATCAAACATGACAGCGGTATGAACAGTGATGTGCATACTGATGTTCATAGTGATGGAAGTGCTTAGCTTAGACAAACATGAACAACAACATGCTCAGTGACTACAAATCTTTCAACTGAACTGAACAAAATGATTCATAATTTTCACCTCTAGTGATTATATTAAAATCCCTCTTTTCCTTTATAATAATAATGTGTTTACACAAATTTATTCAATTTACTGTGATTTGAGCTGACTAGCTAACCTCTTCCATCATGTAAAAGCACACTTGACTGTTAGCTTGTGGGTTGTAGTAGCGTGATGTGCCACCGACTTAAAGATGCTAACTCTGAACAGCTCTATTTGCAGAATACTGGAGAAGACCTTCTCCAGTCTTGTGCCTGGAAAGATCCAGTACAGATGATGCAACAAATGATGATGCAGGAGTCTTTGTATGAAGGTGAGCAGGTCAAAGAACTGGGAGAATAATTCAGGCTGATGCACGCAAGCGTCAGCTGTCATTGTTGCACATCTGAACTCCTCTCTCTGTCTGTGGCCGTCCACTTTTCATTAACTCCAACACCTGTCAGCTGTGACCTCCACTTCAACCCATCTCCGTCTCATTTAAAGGTTCACGCGTGAAACAGAAGCTGGCAGGGGAAGCCTGCTATCATGATGATTAACACTAGCAAAGGAGCCGGTGCCATGGGAGCTTTTGAGGTATATAATTAGAAAGACTGAAGGAGAAGAAGAGGAAGAAAGTTTATAGTACTTTCAGAAATACCACAATTAGAAATGCTTTGTAAAATACTTTCCAAAAGATTTTAAAAAGCAGATAAAATCAACAGAAGTTGTAGGAGAGAAATATGATGAATCATAAGGTTTAGCCTCTCAGGCAGGTCGCTCTGAACTCTCAGAGTGCTGATGGCAGACGACTCTTTTTAATCTACATTTTGGAGCAGCCAATGGAGACCTAAATATGTTTAATCTAGGCAGTAGAACAGGAAACTGCTGGATTCACACAGGGTTAAAAGATGTGTGATGTAATGTAAGAGCCGCATTATGCAGCATTTAATGTAACAAAAAAAAATCACTAAATCACTATTGTGACCACAACAAAGTGAGATGTGTCCATTGGGAAGCCTCCTTTATGGTCCAGTATTCAGCTATGGGTTCCTGAGCTCGTGCTTAAATAATACATTGCTTGAAGGGCACCACCACTCAGTCTGGAATTAAGAATAATGTATTTGGTTAACTGATGTCGACTCACATGATTTGCATTCACAAATCACGTTCACGTTCGATCAGTCACATTGATTTTAATGTCCTCAGATTTCAAACAGTAAGCTTTCGCTGCCAATTTGACTCAAATACAAATCTGCCTCATGCAGATTTTTAAAAAATGTTTATTGAACTTTCTGTCTTTTCCTTTTCAAACCAGCTTTTCCCGTGCAGCATCACACTAAAATTATATAAGAACAAGTAACTAGTATAAAGAAACTAAATTCAAGGTGATAGTGACTTTTTGTTCCAGTTACAATCCTACTGCTGCACTCTGACGAGACACACTTTAAATCAATAATAAAAAACTGAATTTTAGAAAAACTTTTCAATTCAAAGAAACAATATTGAAAAATTCATATTTGATAATGCTTTAGATAACAGCCTACAATGTACAGTGTAATTTTTCACAATTTACAGTGTAATTTTTGTGCACCAGTACAGCACATACCGATACATACATGCAGCTAAAAGAGAGCAAGATATGAAGTTAAGGTATGAGGGGGTAACAATGTGGGAATGTAAAAAGAATTCATACCTTTGGTATTTCTTAATTAATGCATATCTATTCTACTATTACAGGGTACAATATGATCGGCCATTTAGGGGATTTAATTGAGAACTTATACTGTAAGTATTCTTAACTACCACCATGTATATCCAGTAGTATTGTAAATCATGACAACAGGGTTAATCCTGTTATATCTTGCTTTGAAACATTACCTTGTGGTAAGTTGAGCTCACTGAGCAGATCTAGTCACAGTTCACTATCTGCATTTAGTGCAGTGATAATACTCATTTCATATTCTAGACTTCTGCGCAAACACAGAAACATCAAGACAAATCCAAAGCAACAGACTTTTTCAGGCCTGCCAAACAGCACAGCTCCTCATTAGGAAGCTGGACGAGAGATCAGGAGTCTCGTATGCCTTCAGTGCCAATAACGTGGTGAGCTAAACAGAACCTATCCTAGTGTTGCTGGCTGGTGTTTGAGCTGGGCCTGTGTGCAGCTTGTGTAGAGATGCCGTGCTTTCAGAGTCCCTGAGGAGGAACCACAGTGTTTGCCTGCTCTCAGTCCCATATGCTGGAGACTGAGGGAGCCTGACAAATGGATGGCAATGATGATAATTGCATCGCTAATGATGATGTCCTTCTGTACAGTATATTTGCCACATATGGCTCTGTCTGCCACAGTTGACTAACAATGTACAAAGCTTCATAAGCACTAGAAATTATTATTTTGTTAACCCTTGAGATTATGGATAAGAATCCAGAGTGATGTAGGAACAGTTTTATAGTTATTTCTGTCTCATGCCCACAGTGTACCATGTTCATTTACATGAAACATAACTGCTAAAGTGTCCAAAATATCAGTATCACTCATCAAAGCCTAAATCAGTCTGACCTTACTTCAGAGCACAAAAGAACATATTGCCCAACCTCATTGGTTATATGGATCAATTTAGCAGATTGTTGTTTAACCAAAAATTGTTTCAAATGACATAAAATATTCTATAAAATATTCTCTTATTGTTACATTGCGACATTTGAATCAGAGGTCAGCTACTGTAGGCTGTGCTGAAGCACGCCTTCAAAATGAAAAAGTTGTGTTTTGGATTGAAATGAATTAAAACAGAAAAAGGTGTTTGTGTAGGCTATTGCATTTAATAGCAGAATTTGATTTAAAACAGAAAAAGCTTCAGTGGAAGCTCAAATTTGCACCCACAGTTAGAGTCTGGGCGAGTTGTATTGATGCAATATCTAAAGATATGTTGTTTCCATCACTGCTTCCTGATGTTACGCTTATGTGTTTTTTTTTTCTTATTGACTGGATTTATAAATCACCACACTGGCATGTAGGGTTGGCGTGGACATGGGGGGAACTGGTAAAATAAATAAATTAACTTCCCAGTGTGTGGGGGGCTATTTTTGGTTCTTCTGGCAGCTCGGGCTCCCCAGAGAGATTCCATGCTGCACTCAGGGTCTATTAACAATTTAACGAGAAGACAGCAAAACTAGGTCACAGACAGCTCATCCCAGCACCATTACAACTCCTTAGCAGCTTCCCCACCACCAGACTGGAAGCATGGAAGAGTGACACCGCTGAGGAATGATTGACTGAACGAGCGGTATGATGCCAGGACGGTGGATACTATGCTGTATGCTGTCTTCTTTTCTGATCAAATCATCTCATTCAAAGACGGTTCAACAACAGCTTTTAAAGATGAACAGCATCTTGGCTTTCTTTGATGATGTAACTGTTACTGTAGAGGATGACACAATGAAATATTTCCAGCCATGTTTGACTGTGAGAGAATTTTTTTTCAGGTGATCTAAAACATAAACAGTTTTGCTGTCAAAGCCTTTATTCAAAAAACGGTATTTTGCTTCTACGTTAAAAAATCATTATGAAAGATGCACAGATGAAAATTTCATCACAAACAATAGCCTCAATTGACCAGAATTCAATTCAGCCAGAAGACTTCTTGTGTGTCCAACTGTCATTCTTTACATCCACAAATGAAACCAACATCAAATATGGATTCATTTAGTTGATGCCCCTTCACTGGTATGTCTTGAAAGGAATTCTGGGAATTGTAGGAGGTCGCTAGATGGGGCAGAAGATGAGACATCTTTAGGAAAAGGAAAGTGAATGGCGATACTTATGATTTATTATATCTATATATACATTACAGTCTGAAACCATATAACAATGTATAACAGTGTCTGAGGCAGCGTGAGTTAGATCTCTGTCATAATTACAGAGGCATAACACTGGTCCCATCTATCATTTCAAGTGTCTCCTATCTGGATAAAATCCAGATGCTTTTTAATAAACTTTTGTTTACACTTACAGATATATATGGGTCTCTCTTGGCCAGAATACAAAACTGATTGAAATCCATCTGGGTTTTCCCAGGCTACATCCAAATCAGGGTTTTCCTTATCATTAATATTCACAAAAGCTCTTTTCTTAAGTCAGTTTTCCAACTTTTTAGCTGTAATCTCTGCTGTCTAAAAGCACCTGTTATTCCAGATTTATTTGAACTAACTGCAGCCCCTCATCTCGCCTCTTTTGTCAAACTCTGATATTTAACCCACGATGGTCTATGGCTTGTGGGAAACGGTGTTTGTTAAAGGCTGCTAAAAACAGAAATACTGAATAAACAATGGTATTAGATAGATCTTAACATTTTAATTAGCATCCTTGTCTAAATATATGATGTGAACAAGACTACATACAGTTGAGAAAGGCTCCAATCCAGGATTTTTAGTTATTCTCATAACTACAAATGTCAGTGGGATACAACAATAACAGTTGAGCTAGCTGATAACTATATATATACTAACACAAGCACATGGATAATCTGCATTTATGCACTAAGAGTGAGACAAAACTTTTATCTTTCCATAGTCTCGTTCATGCCTCTCCCTCACCCATACAGATCACTGCTCTGTCAGTAGTTGAACTGATCTGGGATTTAATAAATGTTACAACAGCATCTTATGTCTTCTCTCAATCACTGGAGCTGTTTTTCCCTGTTTGAGCAACTGGATTTCAATCCATCTCAAAAGCTTCTTTTACAATTTACATTTGACTTTTTTGGATATCTGACAGCTATCTGATCCCTCCAAGACATATGAATGAGTAGTGTAAATGAGCTCATTAACACTGTTTAGTAATACTTGCTATCTGAAATTAATCTGTTTCCATAGTATAACCCACCATTTTAGAAAAAGCACCGATGTTTGTAATAATATTAACGATGGCTCAAATCATGACAGTATGACAGTAAGCAAACATGCAGGACCCTGCAACTGAAGCAGCTAAATGGAATTCAGCCACCATTTATTTTATTATTTACACCTGTGCTTTTCCGACATGAAAAATATCTCCTGCAAAACAGTCCTATTAACTCAATCTAACAATCGCAGTGTATGTATAGTTCAGAGAACTGTCACTGTATACATATAGTACAGTGTATATAAAGCTCACAGTCTTATTTCTCCAGTATAGTATCAGCTGTCAGAATCTGTTGGCACATTAGCATATTGCACCAGTGCAGCTTGCTAATGAACACTGGACTCCAGCTTATGTGTGATGATTGATTGTTCCAAGGGAAGACTTCAGCTACTTTTCATTGTTTGCATTGTTTTAGTTTCTAACTCATTAACCGTCCACAACAAAGAAGGTAATTCTTTCATCTGCTACATGAATGCCAATAATATAGAAAATAATGACAGCAAATTCAAATTAATTACCTGAACTACAGGGAAAATATTTCAACAGCAAGTTGGTGAAACTGTGTTTCGAGCAAAAAAAAGCTGACGACAGAAGACATATTCATGTGGCTGTGGAATAATAAATGCCCTCTTTTCATGCATTAAGACTATTGTTTTAGACAAAAAAGTTAGAATATGAAAGTTACCTGACTTCCTTATTCAGCTCTATCTCATGCTGTTGTGGTCACTAATTATAATGAGTCACCAAACTTGATTTTAATTGGTAGTGTTTATCACAAAGAGAGTTTGTAGGGGTAGAAAATATAGTAAAAAGGAAAGACTAAGGGGACTAATAAAATGAAACTCAAGGGCTCTAGTGTTTTCCAGCCATAGAGATAGTTTCAGTTTTAGCTGGACTGGTTTTGAATTATTGATTTCTGCTTTCACCTCAGCTTTAAGTTTAACTAAATATTTATTTTAACCCAAACCATCATCTTTCACTAACCCCAACCAAGTCAGGTTTGTGCCTAAACCTAACAAAATCTCAACCGTGGCGTTGTCAGATCATAAAACTGGTTTATTTGTCCGACAGTAATTTGGCACTGAGTAGTGATGTCATCCTGCTGATAGAGGCATGAGATCAGAAAACACTTATAGGTGTCATTATGGAGGGCAATGACAAACAATGTATTTTGTTGTTTAATTTGGAGGACGTGTTGGATAATCCACAAAACACACTCTCAAACAGTTTGCAGTGCAGCTACTTTGTACCAAATATGTTCATGTACACATATGTATATGTAGTTTGTGAAAAGAGACGTTATTGATGTTTTCAAATATATTGTTTAGTGGTGATAGCACCACAAATGAAAAAAAGTTCCATTCACCTCCATTGCATTGGAGTGAAATCTAAGAAATATATAAAACCAAAATCATCTGCATATAGCTAGATACCACCAGGGATAAGTGAAATGTTATTGTTGTTTTTGCATTTTGGTTTAATGCTCCTTTAAATCACAACAGACATGCTTTACCCAGAGGAAACATCTTCCATTCAACTCACCGAAACATGTACACCAACATCATCACAGTATAAGGAAGGTGCAGTTTGCCTTCCAACTGGGGTTATTCAAGTAAAACTAATGACAGAGCAGCATGGTTTCCTCATAGAACATTAGCATGCATTAGGCAGAGCATGAGCCACCCAGCAGCATACATCACACACAATAACCCAACTCTTTCTTTAAGCTATTGTAAAGACTCTGAACACAAAATTAAGAGGGGGGGTAAGGAACAATTGTAGTGCTCTGTTGCACAAAAAGACTATAATGTATCTACAGAAGTTCATAGGATCCCATCTCGAAATGAAGCTACTGTATTTACATGCTCACATGTGGAGGGCAGCCAAACAAAAATGCATGGATTTCAAGCCAGTAAATGATGAGTGAAGGAATATTTTTTGCAACATGAGATGTATCACTGATTTAATTATCTGTCTCTGCTGCATAACTGTGAGTTTATTGTTTGTGTCAGTTAAGGCATCCACAGCATGAGGAGACAGGTGGGGTGATGAGGTGAATCTCTGGACAGTGGAGGAGAAATCTGCTGCTGCTACAGTTCCTACTGGTAGATTGTTTACTATTTCTTGCTTAATCCCTCAGATAGTGAATAATCCACCAGATAAATTACTTTATTTCCTTGTATTCCACTCAGGTGGCTCTAATATTGCAGAGTGAATCAGGTGATGATATTTAGTGTATCATCATGAAACAGTATGTGAATATTAACAGCTTTCCCTCTGTGAGATTCAATTCAATTCCCTGAGAAATGATGTGTGACATTTTAAGAGCCTTGGGGTAAATCTGAATCTATGAGTTTCTGATAATTCTACCAGCGCTGATCCCGTCTTGGCCGTTTAAATTTAATCTTCTCTATTTTCTCTCATGTTGACCATTCACATCACACTCCTCAATCACTGATGTCAATTTCTCTCTGCAGAGTCCGCGAGAAGCCAGGATTACCCCCACAGACCAGGTTACAGTGAGTGACGGCACCAAAGCCAGTGACAGTTTAGATGGATTACAGATTATTTCAATGTAATCTCTGTTCATTGTTTAAAGCGGGATTAGGGTCAATCTACACAACAAATCATAGAGAATCACAGATTAAAATGTGTTTATATTTCAGGTCAATAATTGAGAAAAGAATCATATTAAATCAGCACATTTCAATTGATCTTTGAACATTTCCTCATTGCAGAGAGTCCCAGTGGCTTTTTTTCTAATCACCACTTTAGTTTGGATCTCAATCACTACTATCGGTCTTAAGTCAGCAAAAGAGAGTTTTAAGGAAAATCCATCCTCGACCACTTTTTCCCATCTCAGCTTGCTGTCCTTTTTACATTGATCAGCAACTTTTAACACTCTTATCTCATTAATTTAATAAAAAGGGCTCTAGTCCACTTTGGATGATGAAACAAATAGCTTTGCCAAGTAGCCACCACTCTCACTGTAATTAAAGTAGATGACAGGTGGACACAGCACAAAAACCACTTAAATGCTGATGCATTGATTGAAGGATAGGCCATCAGTAAAATAGGATATCCCCTTTAATACCCCCTATGGCAAACTTTAAATAATAAGATTTTCGAACAGATTTTACACAGATGACTAACATATTGCCATTTAATTATTCATACACGCCTCCACCCTCAACAACATACTGCAAATGATTCATCACCTTAAAATTGACTTTACATCCGGAAGGCCAGTCAAATCCACCAAAATCTAATGTCAAGCGGCACTTAAGCACAGCGTGCTGCAATTAACCTGAAGTGGAATTATAGAGATATTACAAGAAAATCATATTTCTAGTTCTGCCCACATCCTTATTTGCATCAGCTTTTAGCAGCTGGAGGTGTCCACTAAAAGCACAGTGATACCAAGTCAGTTTTTCAGACTGTCACACAGCTGAGAATTAGGGTACACTCAAATAATCATTCCAGTCTCTTACAATTTATTTTCATAGTTATGGCCAGATTGCTGTTGGTTATGATAACATTGTACATCATCAAGTTAATTACTGATGTCTGGAAACATGGCAACATTGCACAAATAGAGTTCAACAGGCAAACAGACTTTATGATGGTGATGTCTAAGATCTGAGCAATTCATTTGGTAAGAAGAATGTTATCATAACTGATAGAAATGATGGAAAACCTATAAAAACAGGACCAAAGTTGTAATAAACCAGAATTATGCTTAAATATTTACTATGTTGTTCATATTCTCAGTTTACCTAAGATGAGACTCTCAGCCAAGATGCGTATAAAAAGAGTGGGCGCATGTAAAGTAGCCACTCTAACCTTGAATCATTCAGGATAAACTTCAGCAAACATGCAGACTGAACAAAAGTCTACAAGAAAAAAGTGTAAAAGATCTGCTAGTGGCCCCTACAGGCTCTGCTCACACTGCATGAGACCAAAGTGATTTGACTACGACTGACGGACAGTGACATCCTCAGAGCCCACTGCTCCAAGTGATGGGGAAAAAAATGTATCAGGACAGAGCAAAGTAGATGATAAAAAATTTAAGTGAATTCAGAAATCACAAATTGTCGAGAGGCATATTTTACAGGAAGTGAACCATGAACATTATGTGTCTATTTACATGGAAAATCTCCAACCACTGGACGTGTGATCATTCAAGGTGTGGTGCTCTTCTCTTCACCATCTGTCTACCTATCTGTACTCCTGTTATATAACAGCCACACAAAATTTGACACCTATATTCATTTTCTTATTTTTTGGACATTTTCTTTTTAACTAGACGGAGTAAAATATAGCCAGGCATGACACACAACGGTCAGATATGTTTACCTGGTTTGTCAATTTGTTTCCTGAGCCTCCAGGATGCTGTGCTGTGTCTCCTGGTGTGACACTAACTGGTAATGGGGTTCAGAGGAAATCATTATCGTTTGCTGAAAATCTGGAAAGTGGAACTGACATATCTTGGCAACCACATACAGTTTGCTGATGGCCACTCCACTGTGTGCTATCTAATTAAAGTTTTGTTGAACAACCTGAGGCTTAATGAGAGAAGGAATAAGTCTCCTGATCATAATGTGAGCCAAAAAGCACAACAGCAGCCAATAGGCACATGAATGAATTAGTTTCTTTGCTTTATAAAAGTCAAAAGAACACAATGTCTAAAACTGAGGTCTCCACTAATGGATGGACATGTCACACGATGGTGGGAAATTGGGTTGATTTTCACAAAAAGATTTATGCAAAATATGAAGCATGAATGGTGAAATGACTGATATGTAGCCAGCATGAGTCTGTTTGTACTGAAACTCCAAAATGTTGTTAATTTCAAAGTCCATGTTGTCATGACTGGCTGAGTAGTGTAGCCTGGAAACACTGGATTGTTCATCACTATGGTGACAGACGGCACATTTAAGCTACTTTCACCACAGGAACCTCAAACTGTCTGATGTTTATGGACAAAGATGAATCAACTGAAGCAATACCAACAGGCACTCGGTTTTGGCCTGGTTTCTTCACATTAATCATAGTAAAGTAAAGTATCACAATTAATTTAACAAAGATATCGATTTTCAAAATGTAGCAACAACAATGTTGGCCAATCTGTGTGCTTTTTAATATCTTATTAATCATGGCAGCTCTCTCTGGCTGTGCAGCAGTTTGGATTTAGCAGACAGTTGTAATTGCAGTTAGTGTTTTATAGATGTGTTATCAATGATATACTGCCTGTACTTGCTCCTAGAGAAACACACTGCCTTAAATTGATTTGACAAAGAGAGTAAATAATTCCTCTGGTTTTGAAGGCAGGCAGCGAGTGGCTTGTAATTAAGTAAGATTTCTCTCATTTGTCAAGAAAATGCTCCAAACTGAACAGTCACATCACACTGATACCATAGAAATTTAAATCTTCTCTGCTGCCGGTGAGAGTGCCAATTATCCTAATGAACGCTTAAAACTTTGAGTGTGAACAGAGCAGTGGAGTGTGGAGGTAGATGGAGCCTGCCATTGATTTTTATTGAATTATTCATTCAGAGCAACGTCCTCTTGTCTCAGCCTCTACGGGCTCTTTTTAGGCGTATGAATCCATCACTGACATGACATGCAACTGAATTTCCTGAGTACTACTTCTCCTATGTGTAATATTTTATTTATAAGACTCGAACTTCACTCTCTAAGCGGTACGTGGGAGAGTAGGTAGTTAAAAATACGTGTATCGTGTGTATGACACTGTACAAAAAGACATCACAAGTCTGTAATAAAAGATTCATAATGACAGAGGTGGGAGCTGGTGTTCATAGAGTGTTGAGGGAACACTGATGAAGAAGTAATATCCCATCTGGAAAGAATTGCTGCTGCAATTTGTTTTACTTTATTTGATATCATAAAGTATGTGATAAGAATGCCTCGGCAGGATTCCTGCAATAATGAAGTTCCAACAGAGGACTACATGCTGCAGCTGTGGCGAGGCAGGATATCTATGTTCCACTGGATACCATCTTCAACTGGCAGCTTAACATATGCAGCAGGATACAGATTAAAAGCAGAACCATGTGTATTATCTTCCTAAAGAACTCAGCTTTACCAGTTCAGTTTCTTTGAGCGAATAAACTGGTGATAAGGTCTTATTGGAGCCTGTGCTCCCCCCGTGCACACTGTGAGAATGTTTTATTTCTCTGGGTTAGCAGCAAGCCTTGAATAATTCAGTGATTATACGATGTGCTCTTTACCAGTGAGTCGTTTTTCAGATAAGATTCTTGCAGGGGTCTCGTCTAATCTACACTTTGACATTATCAGAGGCTCGTCACCTCTCTGAAGTCCACATAAGGCTCAGCACCATGACATGATGCATAGACTGTCTGTATAGGTCAGTGTTGCCTTTGCTTCACCCAGCGTGCGTTCATGCTGGATTGAGCTTAGTTTGAAATGTCAAAGTGAAGCTAAAATAAGCAAACAAGGACGCGTTAGTCTCGTGGTCTGGCTCTCACATCCTGACTGCAATTTATCATTTGAGTTATTTGAGACTTATCACTAAGATCTGCTGCTCATTTTCAACTTCAGAAAAATGTCACAGTCCTTAATATATGTTGGCCAGTCAGCACAGCACATCAATCACCATCACAGTCATTAGAAACTGAAGGAATAATTGACCTGCGCACAGTGCGTAATTGTCAGGTTTGATTACTGCGGTCCAGTGGCCATATTCCCAGAAAATATTATAATTGTTATCATTATTATTATTATTATTATTATTAGTAGTAGTGGTAGTAGTAGTAGTAGTAGTAGTAGTAGTAGAGGTAGTAGTAGTAGTAGTAGTAATACCATACTGACGGCGTTCAGTATTCCAGAGCTTTAATCCCGGACCTGCGGTTGTTGGATGGAACATAGACATTTGGGTGTCCTATTAGAGTAGATAATAACCTCTCACTTAATCACATAACCACAACTCATTCTTTACTCTAAGCGTTTGGTCAAATTGCAATTTTCGGCTACGAGAAAAATCAAATATGAAGAAGCTATTAAGAGTTCCGTGCAGCTTGTTGGACAAAGCGCGACTTATAAAAGCGAATTAAACCACAGTACTTGTGCGTCGCCTAAATGTCTGCAGTTTCTGTTAACTTTGCAGCAGGAATATTGCTTAAAGCAGTTGCCGTGATGCTGAAGGACAACATGAAGCTGGAGGAAGCACCTACCTCACTCATGGCTGCGCTGTGTGTGTCAGTGTGTGGATCCAGTTTCTGTGATGCGCTCTGGCCAGCTGACTCTGAACAGTCTTCTACAAGACGCTCCGCTCTCAGAGAGGCTGCTTTTATAGCACGGACAGCTCCGCTCTTCTCACCACATTTACATGAAACCAATAGCACGTCTCCTGCTCTACACTGTGGACCAACCTTCATATTTTCAGTAATCTGCCACGTGTTTGGCATCCTTACAGTTTCTGTTGTCAGTGGGATACAGGGGGTGATGAAAGTGCATGCAAAACGATGAAATACAGTTTATCTGAACAAAATGACCACACGATGTGAAATATTCTCTGCACACACAGTTTATTAAATGACAAACACATTAAATATTTTATATTATTGATATCTGCACGAAGGCATCTCCCACACCAACATATATCTATTAATATGTCTATAACAAGTATTCAACCTAACATGGGCTTCTTTACATATTATATTGTTTTAGACCAGTGACTGACAGTGGATATATTTAGGATTTTGTGACCCAGATGAATAGAAAATTGATATAAATAAACTATATATATGAAATATGAAATTACAGGGATCACCACCTATCATAATTCACATAATAGGTTTATAAAATATAAATACTGGAGATCATCGGTTGGTAGGTGAAACGTGAATTTAGAGTAAATACTCTTGGAGGGTCTATCAGCTGGATAGTCAATATCCTGTCAGTTCGGTATCATGAAGACAAAGGAACAGTCCAAACAAATCTTTGAGAAGAAACTTTGACAAGTTTCAGGTTATTCACAAAAAAACTGAATCCTCACATCCACAATGTGTGTGAGAGCAGGGCAAGAGTGAGAGAGGCCACCAAGAGGTCTGAGATCAGTCTGAGGAAGTTACAAGGCTCCATGGCTGGTAAGTTAAGAGATGTAAGACGCTGCCTGTGAGCTTTAATAGTTTCAGCTTTACAGCTGTTGCCAGGACATCTGGGCTGGTGTTTGTCAGAAGGACATAAAGTGGAAGATGGTTCCATGATCTGATGAGACCAAAGCTGAGCTTTTGCCAAACACAGCACATCAGCAGATTCACACCATCCCCAGCATGAAGCATCACACTGTTTATGGTGATGATGAAGCGTGGGCGCAACAGTATGCCTCTTTTATATGTTTTTATAGACCAATGTGGAGTTCCAGAGGAACCAAATATATCAGACAGGATACTAATAATACTTGTTAGTGGGATAAATTAATTATTGGTTTTGGACACAGCAGAGGATTTTTGATTGTTAAATCCTATTATATATAGCATTTAACAGCCAAAACCTGAATCATAATAATGTTTTTAAATGGTTTACAAATCAATTATTAACCACCTAACAAATAGTAAAATAACTATTAACTAAAGTTAACTTTCAATTTACCATGTAGTAATGATGATTATCATA
Source organism: Thunnus thynnus (assembly GCF_963924715.1). Lineage (NCBI taxonomy): Eukaryota > Metazoa > Chordata > Actinopteri > Scombriformes > Scombridae > Thunnus > Thunnus thynnus. The sequence goes on from NC_089529.1 coordinate 4,659,254, forward strand.
AAGTGTTATCCTTAATGCTATTAATCTCTGTGCACACATCATTAATTTGAGGGAAGAAATTAAATAACTTGGGGCTACAAAATATTAATTCCAGGGTTTGACTTACTACTTTATTTACACAAACCTTAAAAATGCAGAAAACACTTGCTTGATGCCAAAAGTGCAACATCCTTGAGCAGGAACTGACCCCAGATAGAGATCCAGAGTATATCATCTTTACCAAAACCAGTGCAGAGTTCCCTTTAAATACTTTTATTGATTTAGCAGAGGACACCCATATCTTTCCATGTGTGTGTTTGTGGACAGTCATTAATCAGGCCGAGTTTGGTAAACTCTAAATCAGTCACATTTTAATCAGAGCACTCAGCTGTGTAGAGATCCAGAGGAGCCGGCGTCCCTCAGGATCCACGTTCAGGGACTAATTGATCACCAGTCACTCTGAGCATTGATTTATTTGGTTTGACCATAGACTCAGAATCTCATCAGCTACTTGATTTAAAGTCTTGAGCAGTGCACAGAGAAAGTGTACTTAGCAGCTCACATCATTATTGTAGAAGTGAATAAATGATTTATGCTCATTTATCACAGTTTTTCACATGATACATGTTGTTACAGACGACCCCTCAGATTATTCTCTGATTAGTATTCCATTCACACATTTAATTGGAGCATTATTTTTTTTTATAGCTCTTAACTCATTAGCCAATATAAACTTGGAATGTTGATCATGATATTTGATGTGAATTTAATTAACATCTCAGTTTGCAGTGGGGCTGCAGCACAGCAGTGTGTAGAAAAAATGCATACAGTGTATTTCGATATTACCCACAGCTGAAAAGTTAGTGTAACATTATTTTTGGTTTATTTTAGTTGTAAGTCTTTGAGCTCATTGCTTGTCAAAAGCACACAAAAGACTGATTTCTTGCCATCTAGTGGAAGTGCATTATTCTATTTTAAGCAGATGTTCTGGGTCTTTCTGTTTATGCTTCAAAGAAGAGATCCAGGATTACTGGACGGACACATGACCTTATGCAGTCAATTTGGAAAGCTTCCACTGCCTTTAACAAGTTACAGATGTTGTATGTTGCAGAAACATATGCATAAATGTCTCAGTGCCATAAAGGAATATACTGTTAATGTCTTCATTAATCATGGCACTGTTGGATTTCAGAGGGACTAAGGAAGTCTGACATTTTTTGACTCTTTGAAGTGTGTTACCTGGATATTTAAAGCAGCTATAATGAATATTTTAGCCATGCTAGTGTCATGGCTCTACAAATGGCAATGTTGGTCTGTTGCTCCAGGCTGAAATATCTCAAAAACTGTCAGATGGAGAGTTCCCCAGAGGAAGAGTGTCAGCAAACTAACATTGTGAACATGCTAAACATTATACCTGCTCAACATCAGCGTGTTAGCATTGTCATTGTGAGCATTTTAACATGATGATGGTAGGATTTAGCAAGTACAGCCTCACAGAGCTGCTAGCATGTCTGTAGACTTAGTCTCCTTGACTACATGACTACATGTAGTGTGAAAGGTGTCCCATTAGCTCAACAGAGCTTTATTGTCTTTCAGCTTATTGTTTTGGTTTTCCAGCCTGCAACTTTACTGTTTCTCTCTCATGGCAGGCGGCTATTTCCAGCAACAAAGCTCTTAAAACCCCACTTTACTCTGCCTACTCAGTGTTGTATAAATGAGACTGGACGATTGAGTTTCATTGTGAACTCAGCTTTACTTGTACCATGTACAACATAAAGCCAGCGACCACCACATTGCGAGCACTGTTCCCCTGGCTTCTGTACAATGTCACTACTGGTTCTACTGGTGCGTACAAGGCACAAAAGCCTATTACATTACACCCAGCACCAAACAGGAGACAGACGAAGTTAGTGACCAGCTGGTGAATATAGTGGAGATTTAGAAGCTAATGAGCCAGATATTCTTCTCAGGGGTTGGTGGAGACTAAAAAGGAAAGTGAATATTGGGCCCAAGTTACCAGGTGGACAGAAAACATGACTCCAAATGAATGCTAGCACTTTATTGCAGTATGCTAACAAGTTCACCATGTCACCTTAAATGCAGTCCATGACAGTCCATAAAAGGTTGTTTGCTGACCAAAAAAGGCCAGGTTTAGTAGAATTAGTTCCTATTCTACGGGATGATTAAAGGATAAGGCTGGACATTTTCTATATTTCTATATATATCTTTTCTTATTGTCAACAAATCTCATGTTTGGAGCTTATCTAGTGTATGTAAGTAAGTATTGTGTGTGTATCCAAAGCCTGATATATCTTATTCCTCTGTGCTGTAGACCTCCATCGTTGTCCAAAAACTATTAAAAACACATCAATGTGCCACAATATTGCACTGGATGACATGTTCCTTCATTGTGAAGACTAATGTTGTGTCAATAGTTTTAAAAATCGCCAGCCATATCCTTTAAATGCAGATGATTATGGGGATTTGTCTTAGATAGTATCTCTGTATATTGAGCTGCATTGTAAAATCTACTCATTTGACTTGCTTCTTGGAATATGTTCCTTTGTAACATACCCTACAGTGTGTATTTAGCCTGATAATCAGATTGAATAGTAGTTTTCCTTTCAGTGAATCACTGAGAAAAATCTAAGGTGTAGGCAGCATCTCAGAGGTCTGAGACCAGACTAATATTTTTTTGTGCTGCATCTTGAACACAATTATAAACACAGATACAGGTTTGTGTGCATTGAGTCATTATTGCTGGCAAAATTCAAAGACAATCACAGGATTCCTTTAAACTGCTTGGACATGTTTTCATGAGCAGCACATCATTCGAAGCAGTCATTAAAAGAGCTTAAAGAGCATAAAAATATGAAATAATGATGTAAACAAGAGGGCACTGCAAGGCTGACAGGGATCTACTGTAATGAGTCAGGGCTCTGGCCTGTAGAAAGGCAACGGAAGTGAGAACATGACTCACTGTTGTCTTGAAAATGCAAGGTCTCATATAGTGCCCATATTTTAACATGAACATTCATTATCACATTAATTTTGAGACATTCATGAAATGACGGTACCAAAAACAGACCATACAGACCATACATTAGCTGAGAAAACTGTCAGATTGTGTTATAGTACAGAGGGAGATTACAGCACAAAGTTGCTGTTCTGCAAGTGGAACCAGAGTTAAAACTTTCTGAACGTTGAATGAAAAGTTTCAGAAGTGACAAGAAGTTTATTTGAGTGGCTCTTTATCACAGTTATAGTAACAAAGAGTGAATTCTCTTTGTCTCTTCAATAAATGAAAACAAATGCATTTTTAATATAACCTCTTCTCCTCTGCACTAAATTCATCCAGTGGGTGTATAAGTGAGTGAGTGGGAATGTACCCTGTGCCTTGCCAGGACACCTACAGCAGTTAACGAACATATTGGCTTTTGCAGGGATCAAATCCGCAAACTCCCTCTAAACTCTAAACCTACTGTGAGACCCTGAAGACATATTGGCAATCTGACAAAGTGAGCACTCAGCCGTGTTCTCTCTTTGCAAGCTAAGTTGCAGGGTTATCCATTACTAGATGCCTGGCAAGTACACCCTCTCTCTCAATTCAATTCAATTCGATTCAATAAGCTTTATTGGCATGAATGTCAGATGAACAGTATTGCCAAAGTGTCAAGGATAATACAATTAATTAAATAAAATAAAATCAATGAATAAATAAAAAGAACAAGAAAATTTCAGAAAACATTAAACATGTTTTGTGTGTGTGCTTGTGGTGATTCTCTCTCTCTCTCTCTCTCTCTCTCTTTCTCTCCATCAGTCTGACAGTCATCCAGCTTCATTCTGGATCTTATAATGTTGCTGAGGCATTTATATTACAATAGCTGCTACATCAAGACCTGCTATTTTTAGTGTTTACTCCTCTGAAGAAACATCTTTCACAAAAGTGGATTTTTTTATGCATCATTGCATCATACTGTATGAGGTAAGGTCTAAATCAGCCCCATTTGCAGCGCTAATATGATAAGTCAGTACAATCTCACAACATGATGCAGTAGATTTCACAAAACAGTATTGCTGATGGTTTGTGACGAACAATACACAGAAAACAATGGATCACATTTCTATTGTTCTTTTTGATCAGTGCTGACTTCAGGCAAAGTAAGTCATTCTGTACATTTCATTTCTGCTGGAACTGTGCACAATATGTAGTGATGTATGGCTATTGTTAACATGTCGTCAAGTCATTTGTCATGAGACAAATCCTTAAGCAGCCCAGGAAACTAGACACACATCCATAGCAACTTCAATTAATATTCCTGTATTTGTTGTGCACATTGACATTTTCTAGAAATGAATGCAGCACAGTGTGATTTATGAATCAAATACTGCTGCAAAATAAAATTCTAATCATTTCAAAATTTAAGAATAAAATGAAGAATATAATCAATAATAAATATTACTATGAAATATATATTAAAATATATATTAAATAAAGATTATTTATCTGGCATTAAAGAAGAAAAGGAAGTGCCTCAAGCTGAGATACTGATTTTGAAGGAGATATTGCTACATTTACTTGCAGAAAATTGGCAGCAGCAGCCAATACTGCACAATTTAAGCCTGTCTGGTCAACATACAGCACTTTACTTTCCATTATATTCTGCCAGTCTGAGTCTTATGCCAGCAGGAGGCATGTGTGCCATCCCAGCTCCCCGCACAGAGCCAATTTGATGATTGAAGTCTAGCTTTGGGAGATTAATTTGCTAGACATTCCTTATGTAATGGTAATAGTGCTTAGGGAAGGGCCCTGAAAGCCAGCATGACTCGACAAGCCACACTATATATGGCTTATCAATAGTCATTACCACAGCTCTCTATTCATTAATTTTATTAGTACTATTCATTAACTCTTTCAGACGCTGCCAGCCTGCTGCTTGGGTGATTATCTGAACTTGGAGAGCCATGAGAGAGTTGTTTCTTTGCTCAAAACTTGGATCAGTTTACAATGTTGTAAATTACAATAATGAGATAAACAGGCCAAAAATACGCTACTACTGCTTTCACCTCATAAAAAACCTTAACAGCCAACTAAAGCATCAAACAATGTTAGTTGTCTTAATCTTAGTAGCACAAATGAAATGTAAGAAGAGGCAAACTGATCCTCTCTCATTTGGAGCTCATGCCATTTATCACATGTAAAAGAAGCTAAATGGAAGAGAGCACTAATGTAATTTCCAATATGGAAACATAAACAGAGCAGGTAATCGGATTAAGTGTTGGGTTTCCCAGAGTTGAAGGATTCTTACGGCAGGCTGAGAGTGGAGTCTTCCTCCCTGTCAAGACACACTCACAAACATCCTGAGCACATCTGGCTGACACAGCAGCACTCTACCAAGCATCTCTCCCATCATTTGTTCAGGCACAGAGTGAGGTAGCTGGGTGACAGTCTGCTTACAGTGTCTGCAGAACTTTTAAGTCCCTCCATCCATCCATTTTCTGAAACTTACCAGTCTGGTTTGTGCTGATAGCAGGCTAGAGAGCCAAGAGAGATCATTCTGTATTATTCTTCAAGGCTGCTATAATTTATATTTTGATATTAACCATGGATCACATGACTACTTGTGTGTGAAAGGGGTCACTTGTAGTGACAAATCCAAATCCAATCTGCAATTCCCCTCAGCTTTGGAGCATTTCAGTGTCTTTCAGCCCATTGTTGAGGTGTTGTGGCCCGCAACTTTACTGGTTGGTTCAGTCTCACCTTTCTCATCAGGGTCATCTTCAGATGTTGCAGGCTTAGGGTTAGGGTTACGGTGGGTTTATTGACTTTTTTTGCATAAAAAAACCCACCGTACGCTACCTGCTGTGCACCAGACAGCAAAAAGATATTGTTATATCAAGTGGTAATATGTCAAAGTTGTGTTTGCAGCCTTTTTTTGCTGCCCCCAAGTGGCCAAAAAAAATCTGTTATTGCAGATTTAAGTAAACCAATGAAGTCCATCGAGCTGGTGATGTTTCTGTTAATTTGTCTCTTTTTGTTTATCGTCATTCTTATACTGATACTCATAACCTAATTTGGATAATCTCTCATGAATAAAATTATAATGAAGTTAAATTGATCCTCATTTCAAAAGGATCCTTTTAGGATCAACTCAAGGACCACTGTTGAATGCCGTTTTACCCCCTAAGAAAAGACATGTCCCTTGATCAAACAGACAGCCAGAAAGATGGGACTTTTCCACTGCAGGAACTTTTCAGGAACCAAGGAAATTCATGGCTCTGAATTTTGCCAGGGGGTTCCTAGATCTGTAGTGAAGTTTGCACTGTTTATTGCTGATTGGTCAAACACAAGCCTCAAGACTACTACAACTTGTATAGGCTAAACCATTCATTCACACAACCCTGATCCTCCTTATCTTTCCTCAGACTTGTGGCAGCTACTTGAAAAAGGGTCACATTAAATCCAATCATGAATTTAATTAAACCACTAATTAGCCAGGGCTGATAATGTGCAACTCTGCCACAGCACTGCGAACATCATTTTATCGTCTAATTGATCCACGGTGACAGATGCCATCGCTGGCTTGTATCTGATATTACAGCTCAACCAGGGTGAGTCTGGTCCCTGCTGGTGCATCCTGGCCAACAAGTCCAGCTAAATGTGTTTTCTCTCCAAGTAAAGATCGTTTGAGTTCAGTTGGCTCAGCAGCACACAATCCATGCTCACTGGTCAGACTGAATCTGAGCTACAGAGGTATATTAGAGTATATTTAAGGATATACAGTGTCCTACAACAGTGACTCCAAAACCTTTTTGGATTGTGACCACTGAAACTGAAGCAACATCTTCAGTGTGACCACTCCTCTCCTACTGTATAAGTCTTCCACTTCTAACCACCAATTCTTTAGTGTTATTTGAACATTTTAGAGTCCTGGAGAGTAAAATAATCAGGAGGATAACCGAAAAAAAAGATTTTGGTGCCTATATATGATTTCCATATCTATTCCTTATATTACTTTTATGACATAGAAGAAAAGGAGACTGAGACAATTTAGAGGACCGTGCTGTATCCAGTCCAGCTTGATGACAAGGAAATACCATACTCCATTTACAGTTTATGGGTGAAATAAATATGCTAAAATGGGTTGTAAAAGGTTAAAGTTTAGCAGCCTACAATTTCAATATTCATGCATGTGTAAGTGAACATGCAGTGCAAAAAAAATCTAAAAATTTAATCAATTAAAAAGGATATTTCTACAGCTGAAATACACCCGGCACAGACTCATCTCCATCACTGCATGTATATTGAGTTTTGCCAAGTGATAATGCAGTTGGTTATGCAGAGTTTGGAAGCGCAGGCTATATCAATTTTTATTTGGTATTTATTTTAATCATTTTTAAACAGTTTGTACTTGTTTTTAGACAGTTTTATGAAGGTTTTACTGGTTGGAGGGCCATGTATCCACGTGTGGAGAAAAAAAACAGCCACGCAAAAATAGAGATGAGCCCACAGGTGCATGCAGCTTCCATGGTTGCAACTTCAGTTGATTATAATGGACACACTCTGCTGCAGCCATGCTGTGACAGACATGTCATGCCGCATCTGTGCCCAGTGTATTTTGGCCGTAAGACTGGCTAACAATATACATATATGAAATGTTCGTCATGGTGACTATTTCAAACACTTGCATGTTTATTGCTATATATGTACAAACAAGGGTTTGTTGGTTAGAAGTGATTATTTCATCATGTTTCAAAAATAGGCCACTGATCAGAGAACAGTCATGTAAGAATGAAATTTAAGGAGGATTTAATTATAAAACATTTACAGATGTTGGAGAACAAAGGAAGTTTAATCTGGTCCTTTTTGAATATCGTCACCTTCCTAAAATAATGGCCCAAGTAATTTTTTCAGATTTCTCAGAAAACACAAAAAAATCATCATGGTGTGCATGCACCCCTAGGGGTGCACAAGCTGCCTCTAGACACTACACAACAGGCATACTATAATACCAGTCAAATGATGTTATGATTACTAACATTATGTTCAAGTGAGATTTTCATTAAACAAAAACACAAAAGTAAAGAGGATCCTTTGTAATTTTTTAGTTATACACATAATTTCTAGCTGTTAGATTACAATACAGTATTTAAATCTTTCTTAATTAGATCAGGTAATGTGGAAAAAAATGAGACAAAAACTGTAGCTGAAATATTGTTTAAAAGGTAGAAAAGAGTTAACCGAAAGCCTATCACTTGTAAGAGCCACAGCCTTTCCACTTTTCACTGCTAAATACTAGCTTCATGGACTTAGCTATTTTGCTGACTAAAATGCTGACTAAAAAGACTGATTAAAAAGACTAAATAACTATGCAATATGAGGATTTAGTCACACTCTTGACATAGGCCATTATATTACAGGGGTAGAATCACATGATCTGTTCAACTGAGGATGTAGGCGATTTTACCATCATGAGGAGATGATTTAGGCAAAAAAAATCATTTTTGTCAAAAAATGACTTGGGCCATTATTTTAGAAAGATGACGATATTGAATTTGGATTAAATAACGTCTCAATAAAAATATATGGCTTAGTATAAACACAGTTAATCAACAAATATATAGCCTCTGTGCCATCATTTGCATCATGGTGCTGCTTCTGCGTCTTTACTGCAGAACTCTCAGACAATTTCAGAAACTGTTTTCAACTGTTCTGTTTTCAATACATACACATATCTATAATTGTATCAAAGTTTCCACCCAGCAGATATATACTTTAATCAGGCAGTGAACAATGCATTTGCATGTTCTGCAGGGTCTCCTCTGCTGACAAGTCTCAACTCTACTTGAGTACATCAGTCTTTGGTCTGTCCTCAGTCCTTCTTTCCACCTTTCTCCAAACTTCAGAAACCATGGCAGTGAAGTCAGGCTTCAAGGTGCTGTGCAGGTTTGTCCTAAAACTCATCAACATCTGTAGACGTCTTGGTCTGCTGTCCTTACACAATGGTGAGATGTCTGTGTTTCTTGAGGCTTGATTCATTTGGAATGTTGTAGGCATTATTGTAGATATTTCCTGCCTGGTTACTGTTCACAATATCAGGCATCTAAAAATCAAAAGCAACACAAATTTCTGATTAATAATTCTCAAAAATAGCTGAGATCTGCAGTTAAAACACTGTAGACTCATATTTTACCAGCCTTTCCCTCCCTGTTATTCTAAAACAAAACTTACCACAGTTACATAAACAATGCAACACTGCTCAACTGAAAAGACAGTCAGCTTGGAATTATTATTCCAATTACTAGGCTATAATTGTGGACTTGAATAATATACTTCTTTATTTTTATTCATTATTCAAATTAATTGAATGGTCGAGCAATGAATTATCCATATGTACCATGCCTGATAAATGCAGCCCACTCTCTAAAAAAGAAAACATCAGTATTGGATGAATTTGGAAACCCAGGACGATAAATGACACGTAAAATGATTAGTGTCTTTATAATTAAAGATGATAAATTCACATGGCTGGTTATTTTTTCGTTTCATTTGTAAGAGCCATGCCAAGTGATTTATATAAATCACCACTTCTCAGGCATGTAGAAACATATCAGCTTAGAGGAATGATGACATTTTGATTTATACTTGCATGTTTGACTTTAAGGGTGCATACTGTATGCCAACTGTGTGTTCTAAGCTTCATTTACTGGGGATTACATATGGAATTTGACAGTATAGGCACAGCAGTGTGGGACAGTGCAGGCAATACATCATGGGTTCTCCATTATATTGCATGGTAGATGATTGGTGTGCAAACAGAGAAACAATTTACAGGTGAACTTTCCAACTCTTTTTGTCTTTGGTACCAATATCCACAGTACCCAGATGATGAATTGCAATGATTTTGGTAATCCCCTGACTTTTCCTGTTACCAGCAGGTTTGAATTTATCAAGTAAAATGTCTCAATAATTATTGGATGGATTGCCATGAAATGTCATTGACACATTTATGTCCCTTCAGGATGATTTGCAATCACTTTGGTGATCTCCTGACTTTTCATCCAGTGCCATCATCAGGTTGAAATTTTAATTTGTTCATTACTTTGACATATTTGCAAATAAATCTGTAAATCTAATGACATTCCCATCAGCCTCAGCTGTACTTCTCTTCACTTTACTGTACTGTTCTGTACTTTACTGCTTGGTGGTCATGAGATTATGATAGCATGCTAAATTAAGATGGTTACCTTGGTAAACATTATACCTGCTATACATCAGCATTGTCATTGTGAGCATGTTAGCACACTGTCTTTAGTATTTAACTCAAAGTACCTCTGTGCCGAGTACAGCCTCACAGAGCCCCTATCATAGTTGCAGACGTACTAAAGACAAAACGTCCAAAATATTACCAAAGTAGCCAAAAAAGGGCACCGAAGAAGACAGTTGTGACATACTGTATCTCTCCACCATTGTCCTGTCCTCAAAATGCCATGTCTCACAAAGGTGCCTTTCTCCTCAACCCCAATGACCTAAAAGGATCTCTGCACACTACTGCATGCAAACATTTTCTACTGATTATCATTGCGTACTACTGAACAACTTCACAACCTACCTCTAAAATACTGGGGAGATAGAGTTCACTGGGAGCGATACCTGTGAACAAAGAAGAGATAGAAGAAAGAAGTTTGACTTCATTGTGTCACAAGTGGATAATGATAATGATACCAAGAGAGTGACATTTTGTCAAAGATTTTGATGAAAAATGATGTGTTTGTGTACGTGCTCTCATCGGTCTTACTTGTTCTTGTTACTTGATTGTCTTTTACATATCCTGCGTTCACTTGACCTTGTTGCTGTCCAGTGGGATTGACACCACTTAACTGACTCTGTGTCCTCACTCTCCTGCTACACACAAACATGTAAGACAGCACAGCAGTTTACTGTATGTACAAACATGTAGAAGTACAAAAGTACAAAATATTTATAGTTTTGGTAGAATATTACCTCATTTCATCTTGGTAATTGGCTTCTGAAATGGATTGAACGATAATAAATTGGTTAGTACATAAGTAATATAACACTTGCTATATAATGTAAATGTGACATGAATATTAGTTTGCTAGGACTCTTCACTCTTTTGTCAGGACAGACTATAAATTAATCTACAAAGCCATTACTGTTACAAAAAGCAACTGTGAGTTAAGCTGCTCTGAAACTCTCAAAGCTGTTTCAGTTTGCAAAAGTATATCGTGTTGAAGAAAGAAGGAATGGGTTTTTCTGCTTCTTGTCATCTGTTTGAAAAGTCTCCTCCTCTTGATTTGTTATTTTCCAGCACATCCTGCCCTCAGACAAAGGTTACTAGCCTAACATTTGTGATTTTGGACATACAGTATGGTGTAAGTTGTGTTAGAATTAGTATAATGAGGGCCTTACGTTTTTCCTTCCTGCGTTTGCAGCAGAAGATGATTCCGATTATGAGCAAAACCAGCAGAGCAAAACCTCCAATGGAGCAAACCACAGCTATCAGCACGGTCCAGTCAGGAGGCTTGGGCACTGTTGTACGAGGAAAGACCAGAGAAAAGAGCAGAAGACCCAAAAACCCCAAAAATTATGATTGTAAAATGCTTCTCTGACCCACCATAACCCATTGCACACACATTAGAATTCTCTTTCCCCTGCAAATTGCATATTGCTGCAGGGTTTTTTTCCTCCTGCTAGACAGTACATTATGTTATCCATATGTGTGCACCTCCTGGTTGAAACCTTACACTCAGGGTATTGTTGTTAATGTGATTGCCATACAGCGCATGTTGAATGGGTTTTTTTATTCAATTAAAACTTGATTTTATCAGATTATTCTCCAATCACCCAGGTCATATGTTAATATCATGTGTAGTGAAGGGCTGTTAGTAGAATCCCAGACATTTTTAAGACTTTGCTATTGACAAAAGTACATTAATGCAGTAACCTGACACACCAGATGGTTTGTTACACAGAACTATCTGAGAGGTCATCCTTGGTAACTGTTTGGAAAAGGGCAGGCACTTTCAAAAAAATACCTGGCAGGTGATTGGATGAACCATCTGTCTATCACCCTCTATCACTGTCTTACCTTGCGAGGCAGCTGGATTCACATGATATCATGATCTTGTGAATCCAGCTGCCTCGCGGTAATTAATGCAGTAGAAAAAAAGAAATCACATCATCCTAGATCAGTCCAATCAGTCATGTGTCTCATGCCATGCACTGTACAGAAAAATGTTGTGGAAGACCTTACCAACCACCAGGTAGACAAAGCTGGATTTTGGATGATGTAGTGCTGGCACAATTGCCTGACACTCCACTGTGGTGTTGCTGACCGCCTGGAACTTCAGGACACTGGTGGCATGTCCATCCTCGTGGGTGGTGTTGTACAGGCTGCTGTTCACAGTTTGATTATTTCGGATCCAGCTGACAATAGGTTTGGGGTACCAACCAGTCATTACACACTCAAACTCTACTTGCTGGCCTTGTTCCACTGTTACATTCCCTTCCTTGATGTTGATTTCACCACTCACTGAGAGACAGGGGTAGACAAGGGGTTAATCAGGATTATACACCATGTTTCTAGGATTTTGACTCAGTGGTCAGCTTAGCCATAGAGTGATGAGTGATTGCTGAAAAAAACAACCTAAAAGTTTAAATCTATTTTGCAAAGACTAGCAGTTTAAAGTATACATCTTGATGTGACATTCTATATTTTTTTATTGTTAGCAAATCCCATGAAAAGACCAGAACCAACAATGATTGATCTAATAACAAGTATTGTATGTGTGTCAAAGCCTGATATATCTTATTCCTCTGTGCTGTAGAGCTCCAGAGCATTGTTGTCCAAAAACTACTGAAAACATAATGATTATCCACATGGTTGCACTGGATGACATGATCCAAAATGGTCATTGTAGTCAATCCCACATGCCATAAATACTCACTACAGCACCACATCCACACTGAAAACAGTTCCCAACAAATGTACCATACTCTTGTTTGAGTAACCTCAGCTAAAAAAAGTGCCAAGATGTTCATTTAGCTTTTTTTTTTTTAAAATGAAAGTATATATTTATGATATTAAAGTCTTCAATATGAACCAATCGGCTTAGAGCTGGGTGGCACAGACAGGCTGAGGTAGACTAAAGTATTCCAAGATGGACTAATACATTGTTGGTTTTGCTCTTTTCATGGGATTTGCTGACAACAAGAAAAATAAAGGATTTATCCTTTAATACAGTTCAGTCAAAAACATGTCAAATTGACTATTTATGGCAAATGATTATGTGATTAGATTTGGCAGAAAAGGCTCTGCTCTCAGAGGGAGCTCTCAAACAATCTGAGTAGCAGTGAAGATTTGACTCAAAGAATGAAACCCCTTTTAGACAAACACATACACTATATACAGGTGCAGTAACAAGTTAGCAATACTGAAAACATATCACATGAGGAGATTAGGTTGAAGGAGCTGTAGCAGCAAGCGGCGTTGGCATGAAGGTATCAGCTGAGTACTGACTGAAAAGTATTAGGTCTTTAAAGGACGCCATGTGCACCTGCATGAATATGATTGGACATTAGTCATCACCTGGTATCCAATCAGCTGGAGAATCAGCCAATGTGAAAGCATAAATAAAGCAACTGATGCCAATCAGCAAAGGATAGAGCAACTTCAGTGCTGAGTGAAGTTCATGGAATACTGAACTATCACAGAACTCCATGAAGAGTGAAAAATGCAAAACTAAATATGACTGTGCAGCATGCATGGCTGCTGCGTGGCTAATGATAATGCATTTTTACATTTTATTAATTGTATGCTAGAATTGGTTTATTTAATGTCAGCATTCCTGACATTAAGTAAACCAGTGGTCCAATCTCATAAAACCTGTATTCTTTTCATATGAAACCTTCTTTCATTTGCTGTTAAACAGCGTTTGCTCACTGTCAGTGTCCTTCATTAACATCCCCTTGCAGAAAAGCAATCAGAGTACTCAACTGGCAGGTCTATTAAGTGGATTTATTAGCTTTGGCTGCCGGTTTTGCTACATGCATGGAGAATATGTCTGTAATGATGGAGGTCCTAATCAGCAGCATGAGATAGAGATCCAACACTCTGACAATCAATTATGTACATGGTAGGAAGGAGACATGCACAGACTACTGTTGTTTACTTCATACTGCTGTGTAAGGGTTTAGTTTGAGGCTGGTTAATTGTAAAACTGCCTCATAGAGACAAGTCATTTTTGGGGATGAACTGAGTGTTTCTAATTACTAATCCAGCTAGAGGCCAGAGGCTAGAGGTCAGAGATGAGCTGTCACAGGGAAATGTCCCTTCTGGTGAAAACACCAACACGTTTCTCAGGATTGTTTTGGGGGGAGAAACTCTAAAACATTTGTGTCAGAGAGTTTCTCTCAGGACACAGCAGTCAAATCTCTATTTCTGAACATCTGATGTCAAAACATGTCCCACTTCTACAACATTTATAAGCCAGTGTTTGCAAAACAATATGCATCCCTGCAGTGATATATTACATATTCATGACACCACAAGATGCGGTTAACTGCTGGGTCCAGCAACACATTTACATATCCATGATCATATCTGTGATGATTGATTCTTGATACTATTCAAATGTTCTTTTAAAAGCAGTCCCATCACAGGAGAAGGGGCTCCTTGAGGATTTTCAAGATTTTAGTCAGTGACAGATCGGTTTATAACGTTGAACACACTGACATATAGTACAGTATGTGTTATTGTATAGTATTGTTGTATATACTGTCTTATTGTATTGTATGATATTGTGCTCTTTTATTGTACTGAAAATATTTTATCTTGTGTATGTGCTCGGGCCTTTTGGCTAACTCTGGCATATTTTCAGAAGTGTGAGAAGAGAAGACATTGTCCCTGTAAAATAAATGACTAAACTAAACTAAACTAAACTAAACTAAACTAAACTAAACTAAACTAAACTAAACTAAACTAAACTAAATAGTGGACCCACTGCTGTTTCCTTTGCTTTCTCCAAAAGTTAACTCATTTGAATGTACAAAAAATACAGAAAGATGACGCAATGTTAGTTTCTTAGTTGGTCTGTCGGTCACATTATGGGTGAGATTTGGAGTTAGGAGTGTTATAACAAATGCTCATAAAATAGTTTTTAGACTTGTTTTTAAATATTTCTTGATGATTTTTTCAAAAACGGCATGTGCAGTAATTTGGAGGTTTTTCAGTCACACATTAGTAATAATTATCAGACCTTTAAAGGCTGACTCATACTTATTTCTGTGGCTGCCGTTATAATAATGAAATAGTTTAAAAAGTTTTTCCCATGTTGTATTTGTTTTATTTTGTTCCCCTCTTTGAATTCCAGTTCTGTGATACAGCCTCTAAAAGTTTTATTAGCCTGCCCTCACCCTCCAAGGAAACTACTTTCCCCTTTATAGAGAAAATTACAGTACAGTTACTCTCTCTCTCCCTGAACAAAAAGTCGTTATACTCCGACAATCTGAACACACACATAAGCTGGAAGTTCTCCACGCACCCACACACAAAGTTGCCCCCATAAAGTGTTCCCCCTCATATTTCCACAGCTTGTTTTAGTATGGAAGAAAATCACTGCAGGTTGACTGAAATAAACTAAGTTTCTCCATGTGACACAGCTCTCCTTTGAAGGTGATGGGGAGATAATGAGCCCTAACTGGCCATCTAGCATTGTGCTATGAAGAGTGGATGGCAGACAAGTAAGTGTGTATGATCATGTGTGTATGTGCAAGCACATTTAAAATACTGTCAGACACTGAGTTTGGTGTGAAAGTTGTAGGGGAGAGTGGGGTAAGATGACCCTATGGGTAAGTTGACCCACCCCCTGTATCTAGACAACTATGCACCTGTTTTGTCATGTGATCATAAATTGAGGACACACGCATCATGTCTATGTCACTGTACATGAGAGATGTGGGAAGGTTGTTTGTTTTTTTTTACACAGAAACCACTTTTTTGCTGGTCAAAGTAAATTTTCTTCATGTAAGGTACAATGACAGTTTTGTCAAAGCAAATGTATCCAAGTCAAACACTATGTATTATACATGTTGGTGATTTTCTAACAAGTGAACCATGTGAATCATTTAGTTTAAGATTAGATTGAATTGCTAAGCTAGGCCTTTTTTTTCAAAATGGTGGCTATGGGGCAAAGTGAGCCAGTGGTTCAACTTAAACTTAAACATTGTAGAAAAGCTATCATGCCAAGAACCTACCCTTGAAGAGATGGAGAGAGCAGCCAATGATGTCAAGAATGGAAAATCCATAAGATCAGTGGCAAAAGACAGAAGTATTGACAGGTCATTAAAACAGAGGTAAAGGAAGTAAAAACAGAGGACGTAGAGTTGGAGATTGCAGACCATATCAAGAAGCTGGCTGACCAGTTCCATGTTTTTACTCCAAAGAAATTATGTGAACTGTCATTGAATTGGCAGAAAGAAACAACATTCCTGTCCCCAACAACTGGAAAGAGAAGGGTTTAGCAGGTAGGGTGTGCCAGAAATTACATGACTCATTGGGTCAGCATAGATAACTTATCTTGTGTAGTTTAATACAGCACCATGACAGAGTAAATTATAGCCTACTTTTCTAGGTCCAGATTGGTTCAAGAATTTTATGGCACACCACAGTCTCTCATGTCATATGCCTGAGGCAACGTCTTTGGGCTTCAGCCTTCAAGGTGGCTGGCACCACATTTGCATTCAAGGAAAATGATGAGGCATTTTTCCCACTGAGTGATGAGTTGAAGAAGCTACCTCAACCTCTAAAGGCTGAAGTAACTGCAAGGAGGGAGCAACAATTCATATTTCCTTGCAAGCTTGATGGATGGTATGCTGAATGGTCATTTTTGATTGTTCAATGGTCTTAAAAAGTCAGATGGTCAGTTTACCCTCAGATGGCTTTACTTACCCACTCACTCAGATCAACTTACACCTAACCTGGGGCATGTTGAGTCACAGGAACACTTTTTTTGAGAAGTCATACTTTCAATGAGCCATTCTTACAATTTCATTTCAAGAGACATCCTGAAATAGAGGTGGATGTTTTCATTCTACTTCTGTCTCATTTTTCGTTGCCTAGAGGACAACATACATAAAAATTGGCTCATCTTACCCCACTCTCCCCTACCAGCTATCAAGGCCACCAGCCTCTTTTTTTCATGTTTTTTTTTTTTTTTATGATTCTTTGAAAATATTAAATTCCTGCTGTTGAGCAAAATGTTACCACAGAGAGCTCAGTGTCAGTCTCATTGTCATCTGATGTTCTCGCCATAGGCTGCTGAGCAAACACATGAATGGGGCTCACTACTGCCCTCCAGAGTACAGCCCAGTCACTACACCTCCCTCACAACTATACAGAGAGCTATTTGATGAGCACATGAATAGGATGGTTTCTGAGTTGGGCAGTATACGTACAGCTTAGCAACACTGAGCTGCTGAAAAGAACCTCCTTTTCGATGCTTTTGCATCTACAGAGAGGTCAACACAGTTACAAAACAACCTGTCTCTCAAAATACTACACACCACCCTGCCCAAAGTCATTTAACAAAATATAAATACAGCCTGATGAATGTTAATGACCCTACCTTGTACGTCAAGATGTGCAGTCCTCGAAACAGGCGCCCCCTGCAAAAAGCAGACGACTGGCCCAGACTGATTGTGGTTGGTGTTATGGATAGTGAACTCCACACAGCTTTTGTCAACGGCGCAGAATTTGGCCGAATAGTTTTTTGATGACAATATCTCGCCGGTAGCAGGAACAGTGAGGGCTAGACGGTTTTGGACGTGGAACGTCATGTACGTCCAACTTCTCTGCACTGTGGCGTTGAATCGGGCATCAGATCCTTGTAGCACTGTGACCTTCAGAGGCTCCAGCTGAAGATTGTCTGACAGCACTGAACAAAATCCTAAATGCACAGGGATACAAAAGTTTTACTGACTGGGAGAAAGGAAAATACAGTACATATACAGTAGCCTATATATGGCCTATATATATTGTCATGCTGTAATTATACAGTTGGTCATAAATAGACTATAATGTATAGCATGTATAATTTTTTTAATGGTTTACTGTTGAATATTACATGTTTATTAGGTTTCTCAAAACATACAGATCAATAACTGTTTTAAAATGTTCAGTTCAACTCATGATTATTAATGCCTCTTGTGTTTTTTGTAAGTGGTGGAAAAGACTGAAGAAATAATGAAACTGGGTCACATAAACTGTATTTGTTGGAATAATTGGTTGGTTGTGTGATATTTTTAATTTTTTTTTTTATTGTTAGTCACAAAATATAAGCAATATACTCTGTGCTCACTTTAGGCTCAGTGAATTTGTAATGAGTCAACATTCTGAGATTTTATACACTAAATATACATACAGTATATATATATATAATTGCTGTTGACTTTCAGTAGGCTACTGAAGATTTTTGTGAGATAGGCAACATATTTCAGGTATTCACATCACTGCAAAGGTGAAGCCACAACATAATCAATAAAATAGAAGTAGACGGGGTTTTTTTTAATGTGTTAAGCGTCATTGATTTACATCTGTTAGTCAACTTTGGCTGAACTTTTCTACTTGATTCAGCACAATAAGAAGGTCTGCAGCAATCTTTGTTCACATCAGTGCTCAAGACATGTTTGAGTTTGCTCAAGGTACGTAAACGTTACAAAGGACATTGGTTTGTTTGTAACAAGACTGAAACTCAAACAGAGCATTAATCTGGACTGATCCTTCACATGTTGAACATTAAAGTTCAGGAAGAGTTTGTGAATGTTTCCCTGGATGGTTTGTTACTATTGTTGCATCCTATAAGAGTAAGCAAAAAGACATTTGTGGCAAATGCTCTTCTCATTCAGTCAGTTACTGGTGTCTGGAATGAGCAAGCCTGTTTACATTTTGATGAGAGTGACTGATTAGATTTGCAACAGTTTCTTTTGGTTCAGCTTTTTTTCTTCCAGACAGCACCAAGGGTAACAATTAACAAGTGTAATAGTACAAAAACTTGAGTGTTACTCATGTACTCTCCCTGATAATGAAGAACATCACCCTGTGGTACTGACTTGATTTGTAAAGTAATACTCCATTTAAAAACCTGTTCAGATGTCATATTAGTAGTTGTCGACAGAAAAGTCAAAAAACTAAAAAGTCAGCTAATACTGCTGTATTCACAGTTAGATTCACTTGTAGTTGTTGGTTCAGTTGATTCATATGCTTTATTTAATTTCACTAGAGGGATCATTAACATTTAATCCACCATTTAAAAGTGCCTCTCAGGACTTTTGAAACTGCTGTTATTACAGCTTCACAAAGGTAGTATATTATGTAGGCTGTCATGTAATTTTCATAAACACTGTGTAAACATTAAGCTACAATTCACTAAACATTTGGACAAAATTGCAGGATCCAGACAAATATAACTCTTCTGCACACTTAACTTTATCTAGCATCCTGTTATTTATCTAAATATCATCCAATCTGCAGGTTTATACACTTTATATCATCATTTATAAAAATAAATACTGACCTCCAATTGCACACAGTAATAAACAGATGTGGAAGCGGTTGGCCATGTTTTCAGGAAACAGTCGTGCTAGTGTTGTTATCCTGAAAGATGAGGAAAGGAGGATTTAAATTAAAAGAGGCTCTTATGCATTTGGTCAGTGTTAAAAACAAAAATTATATATTTGTAAGCTCATATCTTGATTTGAATGAACTTGTCCATGTCAAAGCAGGAAGAAGAAGAATCAGTTAGCCTTTGATTTTGGCTGTAATGTCTGTGAAAGTGACAGAAAAATCATTCTGGGTGATTTTACAGGTACACCGATACCTTCCCAAAACAAATTTAAGCTCCGGTGGGAACGTAAGCCACAAATAAATGACATAAGACCAAAAACTCAGCCTGTATTTCTTTGTGAACGAAGCAAAGGGCATCAAGAAAATAGATTTTGATTGGAAATTGTTTGGAGTTATTTACTTTTCTAGAGAAAAAAATCCAAGACATTCTTTCTTGTTTGAAATTATGTTTAGATTAAATATACAATATTGTTTTACATTTATGTACTCAAACAACAGGATTGTAACTGATCATTCCATCATTCATTCACACAAAATACATTGAGTTAAGTCTCTACTACACCATTTTTATGCCTTCTGTTTCTGTTGCTTCGTGACTACAGACCCAAGCTGTTTTTACGTGGTACGTGCTATCTTTTCGCTTTCATAGCCTTTCCATACCGTGCAGGCGTTGATATCAAAACACACAACTTTTATAAAATAATTCCAGTGGATCAAAATCTCTGCAGTCATCACTAAGTATTCCTCAGAAGTAACAGCATCTCCAGTTATACAAACTTACTGTGTGATGGCTCCCGCTGTGGTGCGTAGAAAGGATCAAAGCTTCATTTCCTGAAACAGCAGGTGAGCAGCAGAACTCCACCTGTGGCTCTGAAACTCTCACAGGGAGCAAAGTTCAGGTCTAGTCATTGAAACCCAACCCTTATATCCTCACACTACCTGTCAGTTAATGCTCGGCTGTGGGTGTGAGGGTGACGTTTTCAGAACAGACAGGTGAGGCGGACTGTCTTATCAGAAGACTAATGCTGGTATATCATTTAAGAGTCAGTCAGCTCAAGCCTGTTTTTATTGCCTGATCTTTTGTGTCTTTTATTCTTTGGGGTGTGTTTTTTCCAACACTTCATTCCTCAATGATCTTAGATCTTATCTTAGATCTCATCTAATATCATATGAACCTGTTCTATAAATAGTCCAATCTGGTGCTGCTGTTGAAACAAGAGCAACTAATTGATGAGATAAAAGACAAACAAACAACAAACAAGAACTGAATGAGGATTCTCTGTTGAAATGTATTTGTTTTTGGCCCTGAATCAGCATCTTATTATGAGAGACATGCTATATGAACACATTATTTTCTGCCAAAGTTAGAACAGTTTTGGTTGTTTCACATGAGAGATTTCAGTATTTGTGTTTTTGTTTGTGTTCCTCTCACTGGTTTGAAGTAGGCAAGGCTCAGTTAGAAGAAAGTGATGTCACGTACTTACATGCACCAATCAGGATTTAACAACATCTGAATCATGTTTATGACAGTTGTGGGGTTGTTTGGTTACTGTCAATCAGTATCAGAATCAGCTTTATTGTCAAGTAGGTAATCAGACTACATATGAGGAAGTTGACTTGTTGTTGTTATGGTTCATAGCAGTCAAAAAAATACACACAAGAAATATACACAAAAATAACAGCTCCTAAGTAAAATCAAAGAAGAATTTACAATAGAGGAAAAATGTAAGATATGAAATATAAAATAAAAACTAAAAATATAAAACATATTCTAGTGAGAGGAGCAGCTACAGATTGAAATATTAAATATTAAATAGAGGAGAATGGGTACAGGGTATTGACCAGGAGTAAACAGTGTACGCAGTATGTATAATTTATAATAAGTAATACAGTTGCGTTAATGAAAATCAGATCAAACCCCTCATGCTCTGTTTTGATGTAGCAGATAAGTTTTTGAGAGTAAAACTCTTAATGAATAAAACGATACAAATAAAGGTTATCTTTAAACTGTGATTGTTGCTTGATCATGAATATTTAATGTTATATGGGATCACTTAAAGGTACCCTGTGGAGTTGTGGAGTTGTTTTTTTTTTTACCACTAGTTGCACTGTGGAACATGGTTTCACAAGTCTGTCTCCATTTTTGTTTGTACTGTGCACATGAACAAGCATACAGGCGTCACAATACACACTGTTGCCAATCATTCCACGTTATTCCACTAATCAACAGCTAGTGGCAGTAACGTGCTAAGAAGTGTAGCAATGCTCCCACAAAGACAGTGAAGAAGATGACTGCTAGCAAGTAAACATGGATGTAAACAATGCAATTTTTTTTTTTTTTTAAAACTGGCTTTGCAAACATTTTATGAGAAAGAAAATACATCCAATGTGTTTGTTGGGCCTCAAAGATATATAAAATGTGCTTTGGATAAGAAACACTGAATGTAAACAGAACTTTTGTATGTTCACAAGAAAACTTCACAGGGTACCTTTAAGATTTGGAGCCCAGTTTTCAGGGGCTTTAAAGTCCTGTGATGCCTCATGAGCGAATTAGCCACTTGCTAGTTATTTGAAACTGAGTGAGTGATAACAGTTTCCTTGTCCTTCATTACAGTGTAGTTATCACTGTTGTCTCCAAAAGCCAAACTTTTGGGAGCCTGTCAGTAATGGTCTTGTTTCAACTTGATGACACAATTACTTTTAGACATTATGGAAAGAGAAGATTCACTCAACCTGTAGAGGAGTATGTAATCCTTCAACTCATCTGAAAGCATGAAAAACACCCACTGCTAAACATAACTGTTCCTCACACAACAGAGTACTTTTAATTTAGATACCTGTATACATTTTACTGGTAATACCTGAGTACAATTTATTTTGCAAACTTGTAATGAAGGATTTGTAGACTGTGGTATTTCACTGGTGTCACAGACATGTCAGTGAACTGGGATCATGTTAAAGGAGCTGTAGACAATGACTTAAGCTCCGCAGAAAAAGTAGATAAGCTCCCGGCCTATGAGCTACCCAGACTCAAATCAGGCTTATTTATAGTCTCAGTGTAAACAAGGGGGTGAGGTTACTTTTTTTAGACATAATCACTATAATGATTAGGAAGACAGCAAGCATCTTCCTCACAGTGATCTGACCTTTGACCTACCTGTGGAGAGAAAAGAGTATCAGTAGTATTAACACTCAACGTGCATTTCTCCATGTATCTTGGTCCCTCATGTATCCAGCAAGTATCTAGTGATTAATGTGATATTATGTCTTTCAGTGATTGTTTCAGTAATCAGATAACATTAATTTCATTATGTGCAATGGGACTTCTACGCAGGGAAATCTGTCTCCCCCATCTTTTTATACTAAATATCATACATCATATAAATATCAACTTACTATTAAAGTGAAGAGAGTTATGTGACACAAAAAAATAAAATAAATTCCTTTTTAAAAACTACTGTCTATTACTTTTTTAAACCAGTGTTTATTTTCCATATAAGATAAGAGGGAAGATAAGACTCACATGCTACAGCAGCACAGAGACAAGCTCAGGGGTAAGAAAATAGTTAAAGAACTGTTGGATTAGAGAGGTGACATTTAAAAAGCCATATACAATACATACATCACAAAACCTTAGACTATATAAGTGATTTGTGGAAATAATTGTGCAAAAAGAAGTCCAGAAGTGCAACTCCAGCAGCTATGATGCATGAACTATATACAGTATGTAGTGAAGTATGCAGGTATAGGTATGAATAATAAGTAGAAAATACATAATAATAATAATATAATCAAGTATATAATTTTACATGTAATACATACAATATACAGTAATAATATAATACAATGAATTACTGTATATATAACAGAAATCAAAGAGAATAGTATGATGTAGTATGTACAATGATAAAATAAAGGCATAATAATTACAATATAATAGCGATATTGTATTTTTATATAATGATATAAGTAATATAATGCAATGTAAAGTAAAATAGTGTTATAAATAGTAATAGTAATAAAGATGCAGGTAATATGTATCTGAGACAAGGTGCAGCTGTACTGTTTTATATAATGACCAGATGGTCAATCTACTGCTGTAAATAAGTCTTCTCTACTGTAATGAGTTTTCTTTGTATTGAAGGCTGTTTAACTCAACCTGTCATTTACTCCTGCAACTGATCACACAACATATAGTGTCTTCTTCACTGCTACTCGGTGTGGAAATGCAGATCAGCAGATCTTCCTCTGGCCCTTCAGCAGGTTGATGAATGAAGGTGGAAGTTTGCGTGTGAACAAGAGTTCACACTCCTACTGTGGAGCAGCCTGTGGACCTGTGACTGTCAGTGGGATGGCTGTCACAAGATCATCACCACCAAGGTCATCTGGACTGGTTAATATAACTGTGTGTTTGAAGAATGTAGCTGAAGGTCTCTGAACTGTTTGCAAGTTGAGCTGCAAAAACACATTCAAAAGAGACAGATACTGACTGAGTGGTGCTTTTCATATTGACCACTAGAGGTCACTGTAGGATTATGTTCTGCTGCACTGTATACATCCCGAAATGTATATGCTCTTACATTTTATTTCGTGTTGTTTGTCGACTCATAAACCTTGTGCACAACTTTTCTGTGCTTTGTGTTTTGTATCACTTATTGTTGAAGCTGATTCACAAAAAATCAAGTTTCATGGTCAATATGGCGCCAAAGTTTTGTATAAACTACAGAAATGCAAAATTAACTGGACATACTTTGAATGCAGTATAATTATAAAAAACATTTTTACAATTTTTTTCAACGTGACAGAAAAATTGTGAACTACCTGCACTTATGTTTATTCAGCTGCCTACGTGCTGTTTATGTGGAAGTCTGTGCACATGATGACCAAGTAATTATAGGTAACACTTACATACATCAATAAAAAACATATCTGCTAACAACTACATTATAGTATGTTATAAACCTTTTATTAAATGTTTTATACTGCATAGAGTAAAGTTACCCTAAAATGCACTATACTATCGGTATACACATGCTTCGGTTTGGGCTCAGAGGTGCTCTCGCCAAATTATATTCAACACACACAAATCTTAACAGAAAATGTTGTCCATGCTAAATATGTAACAGATAAAACAACCACTGTGCTCTATGGTAAATTTAGCTGATACACATTTTTTAATCACATGGTTTTCAAGTTGATTTTTACGTGACCGATTTGCAGTTACTATTTTTCCAGTGTAAAACCAGTTTAAAAATAACAAAAAAAAAGTCTACTGAAGCTGGAAAACTAATTGCCAGCTAATCCGTTTCAAAAGGCCTTCAGTGGAACAGCCTCCTGATTAGCAGATCTCATATGATGCATCGGAAAAGCTGGCAATGTGATATGTCTTTCCTCTGTTCTGGTTATAGGCTCCTCTGGCCCACAGTCATGGTTTTATAAGGGCAGCAGTATAGTACGAGCTGGAATGTCTCCAGACACAGCTGGTATTGTATAGGCAGAAGCAAGCAGACAACCATGAAAAACAGGAAGTAGATAGTGGGGGAGGGTCAGCAGCAGCAGCCCTCTGAACCCCTGCATATGGCCTGCAATGGAAGTAAATCAGAGGTCTCTTCTGCCACCAGAGCAGCTGTGTCAGAGATCATCACTCACAACTCATCATATGTGCTCGTCCTTGTGTCGGCTGCTTGACTTCTCAGGCATCTAACAATCCTATTGTTTCATTTCATTGTTTGCAACCACACATTAGTTCCGTTCAATTGCCCCCTTATCTGAGAGAATAAGATATGGCTTCCCAATGCATTACTTTCTTCACAAAAAGGCACGCCTTCAGAGCACGCATTAATCGCCATTGTGGGATTTGTTTTTGTTGTGTCAGCTGTTGGCTAATCAATGGTTAAAGCCGACTAAGGTTTATTGTTACTGAGCTTATTAGGCCGTGTTGCTACTGGGGCGAGCCTCCGCCCTCTCTCACATGTAAATTACTGTGTTAAAGGCAGGTCATGGGCACTCCCCTCCTTAGACCACAACACATTCCTGTGACTGCTGAGTAGACAAACCTAATATTTTATTTTTGGAAACTGCATGTGACACTTTGTCCCATTTGTCATTTTGTGTTGGTTGTATATTATCTTCTTGATACTGGATATTGTAGATAGAATTCCCAGTTTTATCAGCACAAACCTCAAAAGAGAAGTAGAAAGTAGAACAAAGGAGAGGGAAAAGTGGCTGTTTATTGTAAGTTTGAAGAACCAAAAGTTGCATCATTGAGGTAAAATCTTTATTACAAAAAACGCCAACCTCTGATCACTCGGTTTAAATCTTTCTTTAAACTGTCAAATGTGTAGCAGATAAACACTAATAGGTTAGTACTGTTGAATTGGCTAGACAAGAGGCTCACACTGCTGTTGTATAGTTTGGAAATATAATGTCCTTAATGTCCATGTGGGTTCATGCTGTGAACTCCGGTGGTGCTGCAGCCCCTCTCACACAAACTGGTGTAATCTGGCTTTACCCGCTGCTCCATATGGGAAGGCCACCATTCGCCGCATGGGAGAAATCCACTTAGTAAGAGAGAGAGAGAGAGAGAGAGAGAGAGAGAGAGAGAGGGATTCAGCTTTTCCTTACATCCAGCTGATCCATCCACAGTCATCTCTGTCACCTTCATACCTGCCTGCAGCACGCACTACACCACCGTGACCAACCGATTGTTTACAATCTGGCAGTGAGGGGAAATAAAAGTGTGTTTGTGCACAACGCAGCTGTTCAGTCTCACCTGTTCGTGGTCTACAAGACTTTACCAGCAGCTACTGACAAGTGGTGTGTGTGCATGTGTGTGTGTGTGAGAGAGAGAGAGAGAGAGCGAGTGGAGAAGATAAATGAACAAGTTGCCCTCTGTCAAAGAGGCTTTAGATGAGGTCACCTTTACCTTCATCCACCCTCCGCTAAGGATTATGCCAATGTTTCTGTTCCAGTTACCTCTGAGTCAACTTAGTGCTCCATTTATTCTTTCATTAAGTCAAATATATTACATGTATGTGCCAACAACAAAGATTCACGAAATTACTTTGCATTATCACCCTTTCAGTGAGTTAAGACAATCGTTTTTCAAAGAATTAACAGTTATTGGAGTTACAGCCCTCGCCACTGACCCTGCGCTGCTGTTCCCTCCTCCCAGTGTTCTTACGACTCAAGAGGGAAAACCAGAAAGTAAAAAGGAGGGAAAAGACAGCAACAGGCAGCAGCTGTGATGGAGGGGTTCTTCCAAACTCAACACAACAACAGCATTGTTATCTGAGACCTACCTAACGCCTTCTCCCCTCCCCCAGATCGTTCTCTCGTTTTTCCCCCCCTCCCTCTGTCCTCATGTATTTACAGTATCTTTACAGAGAGACTCCTGCAGAGAGCTGCAGGACATTCTTTTACAATGTGGGGATTTTTATGTCTTGCAAAGCCAGTTGTACAAGACAGGACGGAAGAGCAGAGGGTTAAACTGCAGCTTTGCAAGTCACTTTGCAAGTTGCTCTTCAGCTCAGCGGCGGAAGAAATTCCCTTATAGGTTTTTGATGTTTTTGATACTTCATATCAGCGGATCACACAGAAACCTTGCTGCACCCTGGTCCCCCATTTTAAAATGGAAAACAGATTATGCTATAAAGCAGACACCATGTTGCTCTGAATACAAAGTTGATCAGTAGGTTGCTGTTCTACTGTCTATGTGGTGGTATAACTCTGCTCTGTTTACCGAATTTACTTCCGCTTTTGTATCCTTATTTTACCATATAACAACTTCTGTTAGAAGATCATTGTGCAGTATAATATCTCATAAGTTTAAATCCATTGCATTGGATGAGGCACTGTCTAAAACAAATAAAAGACAAACATACTGGCTATTCTTCCACAGTGATACTGCAACCTCCATGGCAGTGGAAGTTATTTCTCTAATTAAGGGTTTCTATGTGTTTGGACACAGATAAGTTCGTTGTCTGGTCAACTGAACCTCTTCACACAGTGTTGTAAGTTTTACAGCTGTGTTGGCACTCCTTACTGTTTATGACAGTGCTTTAAAATGTCACAAACTGGCCCTGAAAGGCCCTTAATACTCACTATACACTATATAGTATTCCAGGGCCTTCAGGTTGTCTCTGTGTCACATATCACATATAAACATCATTGATCACATCTATGCAAAAGGTCAAATCTTTTTTTTCTTTTTTTTTTTTGTGATCAATTTGGCCAACACTTCAGCCTAGATTACATAAAAATTTGAGGAACAGGATCCGAGCTCTGTATTATACTAAAAACTGAAATAAGATGGCAAAGAAACCTTGTGTGTGTCTACACTTGGCTGAGTTAAACAGTACAAACATTGGAAACTTGTGAAACTGGTTGCTGTCATCAAGGTTTACACTCTTTTGGGCTACAGTGAATGACTACATTGCAAACTGCTGGTGCATATTCTAAACTCCTTGTTTTAAGTTGCAACAAGAGGTGCAGGTACTTAGTTTATGCATCACCTACACAGTGCTTGTTTTGTTGAATGGGGCAGTGGGGTGCAGTAAACTTCTGATGTCATTACCATGATAATACTAGCACGCATCAACATGTGACCTGGTCTAACTGTTTACACCTCTCTGCCTACAGGGAGGCAGAAACTTTTATGTGGACAAACTAGCTGAATCTGCAGGGTGCCAGATGGGGGATGGGCTGATTGTCTTTGTTACAAACTTGCAACTCACTTTTAGGAAATTAATGTTTTTGTTTTGTTTGTTTGTTTGTTACATTTAACCATGTTGCTCATCTCTCTCTTCTCACTTTTATGAGTATTTCTGCTTTACTTATGAAATGTTGTGGTTTACTTATGAAATATTGTGTGTGTAACTATACTGATGTTGCCACATGAGAGCTTCAGTTTATAAGAGATCCTTAACTTAAGCAGTCACCTGTATGTGTGTAAACACTGCAGAGTCAAGGTATCACTGCCTATCTGAACCCTCCAGTGTAATTTACCTATAGGTTCCATACAATCACATTATCACTATGGACTATAGACACTATAGACTTTGTGGCTCTGACAGTAAAGGGACCATGAGGAGAGGTAATGCATGTTGAACATTGCCAACAACTGCAAATAACTCTGCAGTATTTATACAAAAAAAGGTTATAAACAATATGATTCAAATCAGAGAGATTTTGCTGTAGCTTCATTTTGTAAAGATGAATCTGACCTGTATGTTTTTCAGCATTTGTGAGCAGTAAAATGTCACAGACATGTGTGACGTGGGCTGGAAGGATACAACAAACAAAATCAAATTTGTTGTGTTCTCAAGCTGCTGTCGAATGCAGCCCTGCAGGAAATGTCACTTCATTGTGAATTCAAGTCTGTTAGTTTAATGCTGTTCACACCAGACAGAAGAGGTTGCAAGCGCCAGTGGCAGCAGATCAGCTCACAAATACCTTAAAACAAGAAGTCAGCCTTACTAGTAACTAATAGAGTGACGTGTCACTGAACATTTGGCTTATAACTAATCACATGACATTGTTGACCAATTGGAGGAGACAGTATATTCTAATCTCTATGGTATTTTGCTCTTCTTAAGAGGCCAAATTGGATTTTGTTTACAGTGGACTGTCTGCATTTTGCCAAACTTGGAATCTGCAATCTCAAAGTAAAACTGAATAAGTGTCTTCTAAAACAACACTATAGTATTGGCCCAAATACTGCAGCAACCTGCCATTTTTAAAATGTCACATCATTTGAATGATTTGCTTGCATTGTAAACTTTAACAGCTGAGAAAAAAATGTTTGTGTGCTTGAGAATCTCTTCCTTTCTTTCTCCTGATTTACAATGCTGAATCCAAGTACTTTCTACCCACTTTCAATATGAGCGGATCAATGTAAACTTCATTGTTAAGAGCATGTTGCTGTATCTCCTGCTGAAACAGGATGTCGGGCTGTCCAGGATTTAAAAATCAAAGTTAGTTAAGGAGGGAAGAGGGTAATTTTGATTTGATTATTTGATGTATGATGTTTTGTGTTTAACGTCTGCCTAGCAGAGTACAAATCATCATTATCATCTTCATATCCTAACATCAATAGTGAAAGAAGTACTCAGATCCTTTACTTAAGTAGCAACACCACAATGTAAAATTATTCCATTACAAATAAAACTATTATGCATTTAAGATCCTACTTAAGTAAAAGTACAGAAATATTATCAGCTAAATTTACTCTAAATTTACAAACAGTTATTTATTTGGTGAAATTGCTTGCAACTCAAAAATCAGTAACATCACACAGAACCACAACTACACACAGTTGTTACAAGCCAAAAAGTTTGTGAACTGCTGGTTTAAATATAAGTTTATCATAGTTTACATTATTTAATGCAAAATTTTAATCTGAAGAGTAACTACAGCAGTCAAATAAAAGTAGCTGAGTTAAAGTACCAAGTAGCATAAAAAGAAAATACTCAAGAAAAGTACAAGTACATAAATATTGTACTTAAGTACAGTACTTGAGTAAATATTCTTAGTTACTTTGCACCACTGCTTAACATACCAAATATTTTCACTTATAATAAACATGACACTCTTCCCAGAGCATGGGAATATCAGGATTTAAAGGATTTTACAATGGCTTGTTTTTGTTCACCACACTTTCATCATCGACTTCATATAGAGTCCAAAATATTGGAATAATGTTGAAATAAAGCTCTGCGAAGGCACATTATTCTAATTTCATCTAAGCCTAGAATCAAATACGAAATAAAACTAATATTGTCCTCACTTCTAGCTAAATGAACAATTTATAGAGGAAATTTGCCAAAAGTAAAAAAAATTAATATATCCCATAGCCTAAGGTTCTTTGGTGTGTAAGTGATAAAGCCATAAATGGACTGAATTTGAATCTGGCTACATTAACTGTGGCATCTTCATTAAATTATCTGTATACAAGATAAATAGCCAGAAATAAATTTGGAAACATTTAGAATTTGCTGTCTGTTTGTAGTGCAGTACACTTAAAGAAACCACACAATGCTCGGTGTTTTTCGTCTTCTCAGAGAGACAGAGGAGATATAACACTGTCAGTTTAGTGTCTGTGTCATTGACAAGGGGGAAATGAATGTCTCCGTGCTGAAATGTCTGAAATGACTTTCACACACAAAGCTGGAGCGCCACCGCGGTTGTTTCCACTGAAGTCATGTTTGGACCGCACACTCACAGTGGAGCAAGTGGACGGTGACAACACTTCGAGGAGGTTATTGCACAAGAGCACACAGCCTGCTAGGAGCTGTACCCACACTTATCCTGTCGCCATTTTCCCAAGCTTTAATACAAAAGACTTGGCTGGGGGAGCACACGCCCCTCTCCCAATCTATTGCCAATACACATGCCACATTTTCCTTTATCAATCGTGTAAAAGGCGCAGAATGGGGAGTATATTTTAAAACATATTGCACTCAATGCTCTTCCATATAAACATGTTGCATTTAGAGAGAAATATGCATGTCTAAGCAAGGTTAAAAGCAGATTTAATGACAATTTTCGCCTTGTTATAGCAGATGGCTGCACAGAAAGACAAATCGCTCGCCGTATTTGTTGAGTGACGTGTGACGTACCCACACAGGTAGGAGTCCAGATTTGAAATCGTGTTGCTGACCACTGTTTCGCCCAATCACCGTGCAGCGGGGGCGGGATATAGCGCCGTCAATCATGCAGGAACTATAACGGTTTGAATAGGGAGGGAGGGGGAGAATCCAATCCGGTTTGAGCTAGTTTTTCTTCCAATGGAACATTAACGTCTCGCTGCGCTGTATTAGACTGTACTTGTACAGCTTTATCCTGAATATACCACTGTATTTTCTCCTGTATTGACTTACACTTAGCTCTCTTTTTTCCTTCTACAAAAACACCCCACACAAACCAACCATGCCTAAAAGGAGCAAAGTGAGTAGACCGATATCTTTCATGCATTTAGTAATACAGCATTTATAACCCACAACTGCAATTTGTAAAACGGGCTTGTTACACAGCTTTGCGGTTTTAACAGAGTTGTTAAAATGTTGCTGCAAATGTCCGTTTTCTGTTCAGAGCGAGTGTCCACAGCCGAGAGTTTAGTCGGTATTTAGCGTCTGTTGTGATTTTTTTTCAAGTGGCTGATTGTTGGTCTTATCTCTCCCGTGCAGTGATTATCTTTGTGCCAGGTGGTTTTCAGTGTGCCGGGTTTTTTACCGCAGAATGGTGACATGCATTCTTGCATTTGTGTGTAAATACAGTGCAGGTCAGAGCCGGGGGTCGTTTTCTGTGTCGATAGATCGCTTTTCTGCAGAGAAAGTTGGCGGCATATTGATTGTTTCCTTACGGGGGTCGTCACGCTGGATACGAAAGTTTCTCCCAGAAAATGGGACCGAAATTGAAAACGCAAAATTCAGTGAAAGCATGTTATTCTGTAGGAGTTTGGCTGTAATGTTGAGGTTGTTATTTTTTGTATGGGTACTAAGTCTTGTTTATGTCTTTCTTGTGGGAAAATTAAACACTCTTATTATGATTTAATTAATCACTTTCTCTCTTTCATAAACCTAACGCGCATGTGTGTGTTTTGTTCATGCATGGCCGCCTTTATTAGCGCCGGTGAAACGCGTTTGTTGGAAGGCGTCCGTCGTGTAGCGGAGTGTCTGTGTTGTCGGCTCAGGCCAGTTGTAGGTTATGCAATGGCGAGCCTCCGTCAGCACAGCGCTGCTCCTGTTGCTGGGGGCTCCAGTAGATTCTGCTACCAGACCCACAGAGTCGCTGAGCATCTCGGAGTGACTCTTTTCAAATTCATGGCGGGAACATTCACTACACGGCTCGGTTTTCTCCCTACACTGGCAATCCCATTTATTACCAATGAATGGCTGTGTCGTGAGGAGGCGGAGTCCGCCCCCTCCTCCACCGG
The DNA here is from genome assembly GCF_963924715.1 of Thunnus thynnus. Classification (NCBI taxonomy): domain Eukaryota; kingdom Metazoa; phylum Chordata; class Actinopteri; order Scombriformes; family Scombridae; genus Thunnus; species Thunnus thynnus. The sequence continues at coordinate 4,691,813 of NC_089529.1, forward strand.
AGTTTTACAGTAGGCAAATCACTTGCAGAAGCTGGGAGAGAAAGCCACATGATGCCATTTGCACTACATTATGTTATTATATTACTCTGGTACACTTTTGTGTTCAAGCATGCCAAAGCACACATTCGGTTTGTTTTATGACGCTTGCGCCATACAAATGTAGTTCCTCAAAGACCATGTTTGATGTGTAAATTACAGTTAATATGTGATATTATATTTTGTCTTCTTATATATATTTATTTACTGTTTTTCCTGTAATGGAGCCTTCCAGCTAAGGTATTTCATAGGATTGTACTTCTGGAGTGACTAAACATCCTGAATCTTGATATAATGAGTGTAAACAGGCTAACTAATGAGTAGGTCCTACTCATATAGTTTTGATGAGGACTGATGTTTATATGCACTGAGATTATGAGCCCCATTGTGCAAGGTTTTAGACATTTCTCAGCCAATCACAGTGCTCGGTCTGACCTAAATCATGTATGGAGCTGTATGTGCAGCCATAGGCTGGTACTCTGTCTGGAAACGCCCACTTTTGAGTTACATAACTAATACTTAAAGCCCATGCCCCAGTCCCATCACCAATTAAACCCACCACAGTACAGGAGAGTGCAGACAATGTCCTTAATGTGATTTTTTTTGTTTGTTTCTTACAGGCAGCTGGAGGAGCTGAATCAGCGGTAAGAAATAAACAGAATGACACTTTGTTTGGAGTGTCTGTGTTTTTATTCCTCATAAAAATAATGAAACAGTTAGTCTGCTCACCCACCAGGGGTCAGTAACACCCCATCAGTAACATCCATTATCATAACATATGTTAAAAGTAATCCCCCTGTTTGTTCTCTCTGTCTGCAGCCCAAGAGGAGATCTCTCAGGTTGAAAGATGTAAGTATAGACAAGCCCAGACTGTCACAGACAATATGTATGCTGCTCACTGCTTTCTCAGTGCTAACATTAAACTTTTTCTTCCCCACAGAGACCTGCACCTGCAAAGGCAGAGCCTAAACCTAAGCCAAAGGTGGGATCTTGTTTTGATTTATCATCATTAAAGTCACTTTTTAGACTCCTGACTTTGAGTAGTGCCTAACGTGGTGAATGTGTTTGCTTGCAGAAGGCACCAGCTAAGCCCAAGAAAGCTAAGGAGGTGGAGAAGGCCAAGCCTGAGGAGAAAGCACCAGAGGCCCCCGCTGAGAATGGCGAAGCCAAAGCTGAGGAAGAGGTAAGGGTCATGTCATCGTGTATAAACATGCAAAATAAGTTCGACTCCTCTGATGTAACTTTGACGCTGTTAAAAATTTGTGTTCCAGGCACCAGCTACAGACGCAGCTGATGAAAAAGATGAGGCAGCAGAATAACATCTCTCAAACCACATCTTTTACCAGTGCTCCCTGTACCTCTTTTCTTGTACAATTCAGGGGAATATTTTTATCAACTATTTTCTAAATACAGGTTTTTTAGTAGTTTGATTGTAGAGAACACTTTTTTTTAATGAAAGAAAAAAAAAAGTCGATTTGGAGACGGGGAATTTCATCACATCCCACAATTTTGCATCGCCACGAAAGTCGCGGTCATTGTTGTTACTGTCAGTGGATTTCATTTCAGTTTTAAATGTGAAGGAGGGGAGGGTGCGGGACAGGTTACGGTGTCAACACGCAAGCACAACGTTCACAGGAGACGGGGCAACAACGGAAAGAGCTTGCCTGCGTGGATTACATTCCATATGCTTTATAAGGGACAGTGTATGTAATCTGTGCTGGGGTGGGGACGGACCAAGTCACAGGGCAACTCATTGTTTTATTGTTTATAATGAAGAACAGTGTTTTAGAATGTTTGTAAGCTTTGTTCTTGTATGTTAACTCTTGTACTCATGCAGTTTTCTTAACGAATCTGATCAATAAACCTAAAATCTCTAGTACTGGAGCTCTCCCTATCAGAACTGTGCATCACGTGTGTTGGTTGTGTCTCTGTTCTGTGATAGCATCGCAATAAATTTGTATAGCTGCTGTGAAAAGGGTTTTCAATCTTTCTATATGCAGTGTGTAATGGTACATTGTAAGGATGGTAAAAATGGAATTTGTTTTCTTAGCCAAGCTAATGAGGTGTGTAACCATAAAAAAAGAAATTGTTGAGACTGGCTTCTTAAATGCCTACAGACAAACTGTACATTATTTGAGATGTCAAATGCATACCAGCAGTAGCAATATTCATGTGGGTTTTAGGTATCTGTATCAAGTACAAGTGTGCAGTTTCTTTTTATTTGTTTATAGATGTACCTGTGTAATGATTGTTATCAACGAACCAATAAAACTCAGTTGGTAGTTGTTACGCTGTTTCATTCTGAAAAGTCGGTTAATTGTTAAGGTTGTTGACATTAGACACTAACTGTTAAACTAAAGGGTATGGTTGAAAAGTCTTTACCTAAAAATGTCAAAGGGATTAAAAGAAATCCTTTCAATGAGGCTCTGTAGAAGAAAAAGTATTATACATACTGTCAGAAACATGTCAGATTCACGGCAGAATTCAGCATATAACAACATAGTAGTGGTAAGTCACTCGATGAACAAATATTTAGTATGCAGTAGAGAAAAATGAAGGCCACATTGGTAAAGGCACCTAAAATATAACACCACGGAGGGGGTTTGCGTAAACATCTAATTCAATGGCAGATACAGGTTCATGTCAGAATTGTGCATTTTGGCCCAGCTAGAACCGTAGGTAGAAAATGTGCCTTAGAGGAGAAGAGGGCAAGTTCAGAAACAACTAGTATGGCACATTTTAGGCGACTAAGAAAGGCTATGACATTTTATACAAAGTATAATAGTCAAAGCAAGAATTCAAAACAACACAAACAGCACTTTCAGTCACACAAAACAGTCCCCAAATTATGGTTATAACAGCTCTGTCCCTATAAAAACACATGAATTAGTTTCAGCACCATGGACAGCTTCACACTGGACCACAGGTTCATCAGCTCTTGTTTTTTCTGCGTTGCCTTTTTAAGTGTTGTTATATCATGAAATATTCATCATCATTTAAGACATAATTATACCGGTGATTCACTTCTGTGTTGGTAAACAAACGTAATCCTAATGAAGATGTCAAACAGCCTGCCGTGTTCACACAGAACACAACACAGCTTTGTCTCCTTCATACTTGTAACCATTCAAACTAATTACATCACTAAAATTCTGTTAAGTACAGCACATGAAAACACAAAACAGATGTATGACCGGTTCTTTTGAATATCTATTCTGATGCTTTATTGAAGCATGCAACCCTCACTGGGTTGGTGGAAAAATTAAAAACCCACAAGGGAAATAAAATTTCCCCAATGAAATGCATAAATCTTCTAATAACAGTGACTATATTTATTTTGTAATATATTGGCAGTGGTGGAAAGTATTTACTAAAGTACTGCACTTAAGGACAGTTTTGAGGTACTTGTAGTTTCTTCTTTTCATTTTATGCTTCCTTGTACTTACAATGCATTTCAGATTTCCATTATTTAGGAGACTTGGCAGCTAAAGTTACTGGTTACATTTCAGATTAAAATTTTACTTTAAAAAACACGACCATCTTATAAAATGCAATGCATTTCAAGATTTAATCAGTGGTTCAGTTTTTGGCATGTAATTTCAGGAGAGTGTAGTTGGGGCCCTGTTTGGTGTCTATGAGTTATTATCAGCAGAGACTGATTTTCCCTCTGAATTTCTTTTTATGGTGCCATTTAAATAATTGTTCAAAGCCTCAAGAGGTAAAATTATCCAATAATTCACAAAAAAAATCAAAGATTAGAGAAAAGTCCAAATATATGAACAGATTTGTGTAAAGGAACAATGTTTTTGGGAAATGCTGTACTGAATTAGCCAACAGTATATAAAGTAGTTAAAAGCAGCTACATCTTGACCTGTTACAACAGTAAAATGCTGCATATGCATTAATACATCAGTATTATCAATAATGTTATATATAACAATAAAATGCTAACGGGGCATTTTTCATCAGAACGAGTACTTTTACTTTGACACTTCACAGTACACATTTGACTGATAATACTTTTTGTAAGACTGTACTTTTATTTTAAAATTCTGACTGCAGAACCTTTATCTGTAATGAGTACTTTTATTTGAGTAAACGATTTTGATACTCCTTTCACCACTGTATGATGTAACGTTTTTCTTTGTAAATGTTATGTCAGTGTAAAGAGGGCTCTGTAGACAGGGTGGAGGTCGATGTGGAAATACTAAATTCCTCTGTATTTAGGAATTTCTTGGCCTCAATTTCAAATAAATTCTGTCTAAAATACTCAATCTGCCTATAAAATAACTACCATGTCTTTTTTTTTAAATTGTGGAATGTGAACTGCCCCAAGGACATCTCAGTGTCCTTGAATCTATAGAGATCCAGTTTTGATGACACTCTGTATGCAATACATCAGGACCAGCAGGTAGAAATCAACAACTTGCCAGATCAGCCTGACACTGGCAATATATTGATTTGAATAGATTTAAAACCCAACACAACCTATCCTTTAACCATAGGTGTGACATGGGTAGACATTCTTCCTGCTTTTGGAAGATTTAAGCATCTTTAGTGCAACAAAGAAAGTCTTTTGGGCATTTCCAGACAAAATTTCAAAGTGATAAGTGCTGCCAGTTTACAGATAAATGAGCCAAAGTAAACTTCACATTTATTAGATCTCCTTAACTGTTTCAAGTTCATTGTACAATTCCAGTAAGATAGAAATATGCCAAAGTGGCACTGAGTGTAGACCCATTAAAACTCACAGATTTTAGAGAGTCCAGAGTTGTAACTGTTGTATTCGACTACAATATCAGTGATTAAACAGTCATGTAGCAAAGATTTGATTTCAATCCTTAAAAACATGTCAGATCTCAAAAGCTGACACGACATAAGACTGCATCAAAGTGTTGCTCTGTATCATGTAGCACAGAACTGTGTATAAAAATAACATGTTCCAGGATTACTTCTTTAAGTGAAATAATGAAGCTATTATATTTTTACAAATACTTGAGGTAAAATGAATGATGACAATGACACATGCTACCACATTTGTGTAAACATCTAGACAAATAATAGTCTAGAATGTACGGACCTCATCAGTAAACATTCAATAAATTAAATATAACTGACCTCCACTGAAGGCAATGTATGCCGTGAGCAGCTACTACTTCATCTCAACAAAACCTCACATCCTCATGTCCATACTCTCTTCAGCATACAGCTGTGATAAAGCAGTTTTACACATCCCTACATGAAACTGCTTTTATGAATCAGTGGAAGAACTAAAATATTAGCTTATGACAAATAATTATGATCTACTGTCTTTGTTCTGCTGAATATGAGGAAAAAATCCAAGTATGGGTGGTAAAAGTGCCTGATTGAGGAATTAAAGTGATTTAATGACCTACACCCACCCTGAGTGACTACAACAACCAAATTAGTCCGTGTTCGACAGTGGTTTTGTTTGGTCAAACTGGAGTTATAATAATGTGCAGTATTCTGTATACAGAGCCTTCATAACTGCAAGAACACAGTCCGCCATGTCAGGTCACATGACAGGACATCGACAGTTGGCTCATTTCAGGAAGATACATCAGTCCATTTTCTCTGCAATCCGTCCCATTTTGGTGCGTATGTTGCGTACGAGGAAGTACCCAACAGTGGCGATGGCCATTATCACCTCGGCTACCCAGAAAGCAACGTCCCAGCTGTACTGTTTGGCAATAGTGCTGAAGGGAAGTCCTGCCATAAAAGCCCCCACTGTAACAAAACAAGGCTGGATTACTCATATGAATGTGTCAATGTTGAATATGTTGTTATGAATACTTCATAAAGCAATATTGTTATTTTTGTTGGTCATGTGAATTTGCAGCGTACCGTTAGCCATCAGAGCTACAACAGCATGAGAGGTTCCACAAAAATTTGAGGGAGCACTTTCACTGGCTATCACCCCAAACAAGGCAATTGGTCCGTAAGAGGAAAATCCAAACATGGCACCGAGGAAGAGGATCCAAATCTGTGAGTGACAAGAAAATGTGAAACTGTGTTCTACAGAGATTTTAAATAAATATCCCTATTTCATCCACATCTAAAGAACTGTTAGGAATACCTCTTTTTCTGACACGCCAAGGAGGACAGAGACAGGATGGATGACTTGGACCCAAAGAGGAGCCTCCTGAGCAAAGAAAAAAACCAACTTAATGATATTTCCAGTACTGGCAAAGTGAAGTCTCATCACAGTGATGACAGTAATATTTTATTGGAATTACCTTTGGGATTTCCGGTGTGATGGTGACTCTGAACAGGTACATTGACACACACATACCAGCCATCATGACAATGAGCAGGCCATGGCGAGGGTTGCCGTGGGTGCCCAAGCCTTGCTGTAGGAAGTCAAAGAGGACGTTTATGACACTGACGACACTGATAGATAATACCAGTCAATAATTAATTGTTTCCTGTTACTCACCCGAGCTACAGCTCTGTCAGAGAGGAAACCTGCTGCGAGGCTGCCTGCGAAACCGCCCACCTCCAAGGCACTCATGTAGGTACTGCCTGCAAGCAACACAGCTGATGTCAGCACCCTTAACCAGTCAGGTTATACAAAAACCACTAAGAAACAATGGACAGTAAGTTAGTATACGTACCCATGAGAGCAGTCTGGCCTTTCTCCTGCATGAGGAACAGCTGTCCCCAGTCAGTGGCTGCCGTCTTCACCCCGAACACCACCAAGTAGCCCAGAGACAGCACCCACAGGAAAGGGGAGAGGAGGAACTCACTCAGGGTGCTCTCACCGTTGCCTGATAAAGTACGAGTGCAGTGGTACAAGCTCAAATGAACAAGAGATTAGCAATGTATCTATACAGATGCAGTATACAGTAAGTACAGAATTATGTACAGATTATTAAATGATTTTATTACTTATTCCACATAGCATGCCTGTCACATGGTATCTGATTGGTTATACTGTATAAATGACAGTTCTAAGACTGTTCAAAACTTCCAAAAACTCCACTAATAGTCCTGCCTTCCGCACTGCCATCTTCTGGTGACAGTAAGCAAAGATCTGGGGTGGTCTGGGTGGTCCTAAATTCCATGAGAAGCACTGAATTTTAGGAATACTGAATATTATCCTTGAAAGCTGTGACTGAGACGTAATTGCTGTTAAAATGTTGAGTGATTGTCTCTCTGGCTGCAGTTACAAACAGAGTTTGTAGATGGTCATTGAAATCCTCCAAAATGTGTCACCCCAGGAACAAGGAAATGATTGTGAAGATTATATGAACACATCTATGTTATAAAAAAGATGATGTCATTATTATATAATACGCCTCATGACACTGTTGGGAAAACAACCTTCAAGTAAATGGAATTCATATAAAACAACTGCAACCACATGTTTGACGTAATATGTGGTTGCAGTATGGTATGTGGTTGCAAAATGTAGCCCTTTTAACAGTCTTTCTTGGAGACACATTAAAAAGGCTGGAAAAAACACATTTGACATGTATTATAGCAATGTCCTTTCTAAATAGCAGAGATAATCCAGTGCAAACAGAAAAATACTGAAGAATTGTTACTGATGAGGTCCTGGAGCACTGCTCTGCCTGCAGGATGCATGTGTCTGGATGTGGGTGGATACATCATTGATGTTGGGTTGGAAATGAATGGCCTCCTCTTCCTGATTTGGATAATTATCTCAACATGCATCATGATAGAAGGTTTGGGGTTAAAGTGGTGACTGTGTGGGTAGTTATAGTCATCACACTGAGGTGGTTAAGTAGTGATCATGGTGGTTCTTTGGGAAACACACCTTAAGTCCAGTCTACTCCTGTCTAAATATTACTTTTTCCTGCAGTTGTTTGATATGCTTACACACTGCAAGATAAGCCCGCATGCTACTGGCTCTGTCCCAGTACACACACATGTGGTCTTGAGCACATGAGTGCAAGTTCATGTGCTGCCAGGTCGTAAACTAATGTTTCCCATGTCTGAACAATGCCAAAGCACGGGGCACTTTCCCAAATACTGCTTCGGAGTGGTATTCTGAGCCAAGTGTATCCCACAGTTCCCCTGTCTACTGTGCAACACCAGTCTAGTTGTTAGCAGTAATGTGCCTATGAGCTGGCTTTACAGCTGACAGTAACCAACAGATATGAAGAAGCTGAACTTGATTTCATGCTGGAATCAGCTGGGATATTATTATTTAGGTCCAAACATTAAACTGTTATGGCAGAACTTCCATACATGAATTTAACTCAACAGGAAAATCTATTCTTCTTGATGAAACTGATACGAATAATATCATGTATATTGTAAAAATAGGCATCAATATCATTTTGGGTTTTTTTAATCTTTTTTATTTGTATTTTGTTAGATTTTTAAAAACAAGTTCCTTCCCTAAGAATCTTATCAGACAAAAAAAACATTAAAAATAATATTGTTCAATGTTCTTCATGTATAATATAGTAAGCCAACCTGCTTCTAGATTACTACTTATTTACTGGTGGAAGTATTAGTAATCATTTGTGGAAGTTTCAACAAACAAAGCACCTGAGCTAAATTAAGCAATATTTGCACGAGCCACAGTTGGCATCATTAATCAAGGGTCTCCCAGTGAGCTCTGATAAACCTCCACATGCTTGCAGTCTTAATAGGCACTTGAGCATTGGTGGTAATTACTGGAAATACATCATATGCTACTCACAAATACCACAAGTGTGGGTATTGGGGCAGACCACTGTTGGGGTGTTATAACTAAAAAGAAGCTAACTTGGTTGGAACCACAGTGCCATGTGACTGATATGCTCTGAGGTAATCACCTTTCTATAGAGGAAGTGGCCCCTCTACCCGCTGTAATCCTACCCAGCAACCCCTTTCTTTACTCACCTCCCTTAGCCCCCTTCTTGGCTGCTGCCTCGATGCTGGGCAGGCCCACATCTTTGGGCTCATTCTTTATAAACACCAGACAAACGAATGAGAAGGCGGCACAGAAAATGCCTGACATGGTCAGGATAGTCCTCCAGTCGTAGTAGTGCAGGAGCACTGTTATCAGGATTGGACCCAGACTCCCAGCCAGGTTCATACTGCAGGACAGTACAGACCACCATGTTCCAAACTGGGAGGGTTCAAACCACTAATGGAAAAGAGACACAGGGGACAAAACAAGCAGAGAATAGTCATTTCCAAAATCCTACAATGCAGGCAGAGTTAAAATAACACAGACATATTTTCCCTTCATGTGCAAGTTTACAACTATCTCATGTTGTACATACAGTTTTTTTTACTTTTCATGCTCCACTTTCCTGAAGCAATCTACAGGTCCTGCTGCAAGCATGCTGATGGACATCATTTTTAGGTTTTTTTAGATTTAGGTTTATTAGGACCAGAACAGACTAGGATAGAACCTAGATAGAAACTAGGATAGTCCTGGACCTTTCCATTGGTGTCCCTGGTGTCCTCACAGTTCATCAACTACAAATTAGTGAAATGCTTTTAGGGAGTACTTCAGATAAAGAGATACTGCCTAAAAAAAAAAAAAAAGCCTGTGGAGTTATTGACCACTAGTAGCTAGAGAAATGTTTGTATTTGTGGGTCCCTGTTTTGTTTGTTTTTTTGTTTGAGTATGCACATACACGCAAGTGAAGCCATACACACTCCTGCCCATGGTTTCATACTATTCCTCTGATCTATAGGTAGCGATAATGCACCAAGACACACAGCAATGCACTAGCAAAGGAAAGGAAGAAGACGGATGTTAACTAATAAACATGGATGTCAACAATAAAGGCTTCAAGCTTTTCCGAAAAAAAAAAACCTCTTTGCAAATGTTTCATGAGGAGTAAATGCACTAAAAACGTTTGTTAGAACTCAATGAATTTTGGTGAGTAACTCTGAATGTAAGAAGACATTTTGGTGAAAAGTCCACAGGGCACCTTTAATTATCATAAAAGTGTTTTAAGGCAAGGACAAAATTACAGAAACATTACCTAATAAGCAACAAACCTGTGCATTTACAGCCCTTTATTTTTCATAAGCATTCGGATTCTTCTCTTATTTTACTGCTTCTGCAGTAATGGCGTCAGAGCCGACACGCCCTTATGATGTAATATGAAGGCGGCCATAAACATTCCACACAGCATACCCAGCAGAGCAACAGAGTAACCAGTAACTTGAGAATCCACTGGGCGAACACTTAAAACAGCCCACAGGCTTATTTAACATTGTGTTGATCCACAGTGTGTGGATGTTAACTCAGCAGTGGAACAGCAGCTGCAGCACTGGAGCAAACTGGGTAAGACTTTTAAAGGTAGAGTCAGTCATTCTGGAGAAAGATGGTTGATATTTGAACTAAACACCCAAACAAATACAGCCCTCCCTTCGTGCTCCTTCAGAGGCTCCAACCCCCAAATTCATAAACACGCATTACCAAGGCAACAACCAAAAGAGGAATATGGCGGAATCCAGAGCGATGCGTCAGCTGTAGAGTCACTTCTGTTCCTCTCACACTTTATGACACGTGGAAAAAAAAAAATTAATCTCATGTGAGCACAACAGTCCGTCCACACTCTCCGCCTCTCTGCGGCCTCGCCACTTCTCACTGGACCTGCGTTCAGCGTCTTTGTCCACAGAAGCAGCTGACTTTCGGTGAGCTGAGAGGACAGCGGCCGGACAAACTGCCTTCACCAGGCTGACTGACAGCAAACAAAATAGTTTGCATGTCGGCTCCATGGGAAGAAATCAACAGTGACTTATTTATTGATTCATTGATGCGGTTAATGTTGAAAACACATATACAGCGGGATATTTGTGTGATTTAAACAGCTGCCTGCTCAGGTTACGCTTTTCTTAACATGACAGAAACAGACCCAGAGCATGAAAAACTGTGAGGGTCTCTGATTCAGTGTGAATTGATAGATTTAAGAAAATGAAAGTAAATCTGTTCCATGAGAAAACACTTTCTATGTGCACTGGCCCTGGCCTCTCTCTCTCCAGTCCATCATGTCCTCACATAGACAGCTGCTTGATGACTTCCCTCCTGTCCTGTGCACGAGCACAAACGCCCCTGTTACTGATTGGCCAGAGTAGTGTTGTCTGGCTCGCTCCGAGTCACTGTGTTTACATGACCATTTACAGAGTGGTCATTTACAGAGTCAGTGCTGTGTATGGACACCGGATTTTTTTTATCAGCACATACACAGAATGGACAGCTAGCGGACCGTGAGTGGATATTTGCTGAATTTGACAAAAAGTATATTGGATTAGAATCGCTGACTATACCTTTACGGATTGTTCCTCTCACTGGAGAAGGAAAACACCTTTGGTCAAGATGTTCTTTCTTCTTTTTCGTCTACTGAGGATCTTCTATAAATAAATTCTCCTGTAATCTGATCCCCTCCAGTACGCTGAACACATGCCAAAGCCTATTTATTCCCCACCTTTTGAACACTGCTACTTTTTTAGGCAGCTTCTTACAAGCCTCAAGATGTCTCTCAGCATAGAATAGCAGGGTGCATTAAAGTTTGCTCTAAGAGTATTTACTTTAAAGTCCACCAATTCACTGCACTAATCCCAATGATCCCAAAATGATTTAATTTAATTTAAAGCAATTCCAAACACTATGTGTGAATGAGACCTACAGATTATAAAGTAATCCTTTCATTTCTCAAACCACTAACCCTGTGAACCGTCTCAGACAGCTGACACAGACTGACATCTCCTAAAACCAGACAGTGCTACCTCTGGCACAAAGGTCAGCACTGTTTGACAGCACGGAACAAGAATCCTCAAACACTTCCAACAACCAGAGTGAAAACACACACAATAGCTCTGGCAGCGAGTGGCTTCCACTCTGGGGTTACACCCTTTGACTCATTGCCCAGAATAATCACAGGCATCATGGGCGGCCTGAGTGTGGAGACTGGGACTTCCCTTGGCTCTGAACATTACAGTTACACTGAATTAGCAATCTGTGTTGCATGAGATGGCAGACAGGATGGTATTACCTTGCGCAGGACCTTCCCACACGGGGGCCAGCCACAGCCTTGTCCCAGGCCGTTGATGAACCAGAGCAGTGAGAACATGGGTACGGTGGAGGACCAGGAGAAGGCTACGTTGATGCCCCCCACCAAGAGGAGGCCAATAGAGAAAAGCCAGCGGGCGCTGATCTGATCTGACAGCACACCGCTGATGAACTTACTGATGGCATAGGCCATGGTCTGGCTGCTGGTGATCAGACCTGCAGAGACACCATGAGGGTTAATATTAAATGAATGTACAGAGCTGGGCTGCAGTTTTGTATACATGAAGGTGATATAAGTTGCATGACAACTAAGATTCAAGTCAGTTCCTCTACATGTGTCAAGGTTGCTCTTGGTAATACAAGGTAGTAGACTGCTCCACTATGACCTATGATGACACTCATGACTTGATATCATTATCAACAATATATAAAGACAACAGAGGTAGTGGGGAGTCATCTTTTTAGTAGCCGCACTTGCAACAAGGCTTTAAGGATGGTAATGCTAGATGGTTGGGCTGTGTGCCAGTCAGTTGATCAGTCAGTCTACCAGTCTGGAGCAGAGTGAAATTTCTCAACAACTGTTGGATGGATTGCCATGGAACTTTGGTGCAGACATTCATGGTCCCATCACAATGAATTGTAAGTATTCTGATGATCCCCTGACTTAATCACACATTACCATCAGGTCAATGTTTAATTTGTCCAATACTGTAAATAAATAACTGCAAAATGCATTCCCATCAGCCTCAGCTGTGCTTATTAATAAATATTAGCATACCAACATGCTACACTAAGATGGTGACCGCAGTAACGATTATACCTGCTAAACATCACCATGTTAGCGTTGTGATTGTGAGCATGTTAACATACTGACCTTAGCATTTAGATATTTTCTGGTGCTGTTTAATGGTGGATTGCACCCAATGTTATCTTCAGTACCACCCTGTATTGTTTGTCATTGTTTCTCTTGTGCTACTTGCAAGTTATCCATTGAGGTCAAGTGTGGTATTGGAAAATCTCTGTCACAGGCATAGGGATAAGCCTAAACAAAAATGTTACATAGCAAAGTATGGTATTAATCATTAGCACAATGCAGACGCAATCAGAAGGTGGGACGAAGGTGAGGCTGACAATGCAGCACTTCAAAGAATAAAACTATTTTTAATGAATAAACTTGAATGTTCTGGAAGTAGTTGCATCACTTCAGTATTTGTTCTCCAAAGTGCATGCTAATACCTTTGCACTGTACGTTTGGCAAGCTAATAAGCCAGATTTAGGCATTATGGCACAATGGTTTTGGCAAATAATACACTAATTACAGACAAACAAGACAAAAAAATGAATGCTATGTCTTACCCAGGTCATCTTTGTCCAGTTTAATCTCCTCCATCACAGAGGGCATGACGAAGGAGAAGGTCTTCCTGTTGAAGAAGTACAGCGAGTAGCCGCTGAACATGCAAAAGAAGATGACCATGCGGTAGTAGCCATAACCCGTGGCCCCCATGATTGCACTTGATCAAACAAAAAACTAAGAATCAAAAACTTCAAGGATGAAGAGGAAAAACAATAATTATTTCTCCAAAGCCTTCTCTTCAGTGTAGTGACATCTAGTTGTAACCAATCAAGTTGAGTGCAGTGCTGTTATCAGTGGCTTTTGTTGGACAGCTCTCAGTAAAAAGTCGACGCTATCAGCTGGTCGTTTGCACTGGGACAATGGAGGTATGAAAACAAGATGCAGCATCGGCTGGGTAGCACTGATTAAATGTTTTCCATGTGAGAAAACTCTCTTGACAGCACTCTTCTTGCAGGCTAGTAGCGCCGTCTATCTGTGAGGCTGCTGCTTGTAGGAGCGAGGACAGAGGACTGGCCTGAAAATAAAAACAACATAACAAATATGATTTAAGACAGAAGCGATTTCTGGTTATTCTAGAAATGCAGATAATATAGCTCTTTTTCATATGGACACTCAGCTTTAATGAGTTTCATGGACACATAATGATCATTTAAAGGGGACCTAGTATGATCATTTCCAGCTCTATATTTTTATTCTGGGACTCCACTAGAGTAGCTTTGCATGATTTACAGTTCAAATTAGCAGAGCTTTGTTAGCGGCGCTAAAAGCCGGTCAGGAATAGTACAAGAAGAAACAGCCACAGTGACGATGATGTTTAATGAAGAGCTGCAGATGACCAGCACATCTCCCAAAGATTAACTACTTATTTTACTTTGCTGAGCTATGTCATGGCGTCATAGCTCAGTGTGACTACCCCCAAAACAATGGAAAAATACCATAATGTTAGCAGAATGGAGGAGTGAACTCACACGCTGTGCGTGGAGCAGCTGACCATATAAAGAAATCCATCACAAGCTGATGTCAGCTGAAAGAAGAATAAAACCTTGGAAACCGAGCGTTCAGAGCAGTCTGAAGCCGGTGCTTTTTACTCACAGGGATTACTTCTACATATGTTTACCTCATTATTTGACACTTTGGCCACGTTTAATATGAACATTCAACATTGTAAGATTATATATATGACTGAAAACAAGGAAAAGCATAATAGGTCCCCTTTAACATCACATTTAATCACACCCAACAAATCCTTTATAGACTTGTTATAAAAAATAAACTTAAGTTATCTGAAGCTGCCTTTCTGCAAATACAGATTTTTTTGTCATGCTGGTGGTTGTGATTCTGTGTGGTGGTCAGCTGACCCAGTCCTTCTACGTGTTCAGGTGCAGGTTCAGGTGCAGGTTCAGGATGAAGTGACATCCTGGACCTGCAGCTCAGCTTGTTCTGTGTTTCATTTGTGTAGCAGGTTGTCATATAAATATCACAGTTGTTCCTTTAACTGGCTTCGGCATCTGGTTTGTCACAGTCAGCAACCCTGAAAATATCAGGTGTCGTACACACGGAACTTTTAACTTAGAGGGCTGACCTGGTTGTGGCCATTTTTAACAAAGTTAAGAGGGCCTTAATGAGCGGTAAGAATTCCCTCCAGTCCTGCCAGGACTACAGTTTTACACTGTTTCGGCTTTTACACTTAAATGGCAGCCTATATGTTGTCTTTGTAACCATTTCTGGTGGAGGAATACGGCGTAAAAAGCGTATACAAACATAACAAATGATAAACGGATACACTCACGAAAACCAAACATTCCTGATAACATTGATACAGAATATCCTCAGAGTTACTCGTGGCGAACTGATTTGTGGGGCGGTCCGAGCATTTCAATGTCACTCGGCCTACATCTTATCAATGCCAACATGAAGCAACACGACACGTCGATACTCGAGGCCATACGATACTGTACTTCACTGTATCGCTGCTACACAGAATGAGGAAATGCCTGTAAAGCTGGTTACCTTTCATTCGCGTCCCTCTTGGTGGTTCCCATCCATGCTAAATGACGCCGCGCGCTCACGTGTCTGCTGTGTCCTTGAGCGCGTCACCGCGACAGGCTCAGACGACGGGAGCGAGCCACCGTGGCAAAAACTGATCCCCTCCACGGGCTATAGCTTCACATGCCGCACTGCGATTCATGAATGCATTTGATGTGAGGTCTTGAATCAAATGTTGGTAATCTGATAGCGATCAATCCTCATGCCGCCAGACTCCATTTAAAAATATGTGACTTTAAATTTGTGACACAGACAAGCCGGTATCTTTCACCATATAATATCGTCAACGAATTAGTTGAGGGTGCTGATGAATTCGGCATTCGTATCTCACGGTTTGTTGGCATATTTCAATAAAAATCTTAACATTTAGCTCACACTGCTCACTGCTGCCCTCTGTCGGTTGAGGGCTGGAGGCTGAGGGCTGTCACTGAAATAACTGCTGCTGGTTGTGCTCATGCAGGGTCAAATGGTGAGGGCCTGCAGGTCCTTCAAGGTGTGCATGTTTAGTGTAGCCTTGTAGAGCTTTTTCACAGCAGACATTTTGATTTAGCAGGAAAAAACACAGGTGGAACTGAAAATGTTAAGGATTGCTCATTTCCAAGGAGGCCATACAGTTGAACCATCATACCAGAGTCATTAATTGGGCAAAAATAAATGGGATTCAGCCATCATTAATGTTATTAATTGCACGTGCTCTTTGCTTTCTTTGATCATTTTTTGCCTATTTAAAATGACCCAATTGCCTGCCAACCTGCTCAACAGCTATGGGATTTGTGATTTGAATGTCTGCTGGTTTCAGTACAGTGTGCAGGTGTACTGTACTGAAAGTCTGCATATTTAATGTGCTGAACTGGAGAAAACCTCTCATTTTGTGGTTATGTAAATACTAGTCGAAGCAAATGTATAAGTTTGTTTTTTAAGTCAGATTCAGCAGTGAATCAGTGCAATAAGGTTATATGGTTCACTTTACTTATCATCGCCAGCTGGAACAATGCCGTATCAGATCATCTTCAAAGCCCACAATTCAAAGCTTATATCACTGCAAGAAAAGAGCCAACTCCTGTCTGCTGAGTGTTTGTAAGGCCTCACGTGTGGGACATCCTTGAATGCAACATCTGGGGCCTGTCTCACAAAGCAGGGTTAATTTAGTTAGATGGGTAACAGTGCTGAGGATAAACATAAAACCTCAACAAATCTGGCACTGAAAAATAACTTGAATCGTGAACTGAGAAAAAAAATCTTCAGGAAAAGAAAATACACTCATTCTTTTTTTTATTTAATGATCCAGAGTTCAGTCTCCGGTTCAAACACCGCGTTTCCTTTTTTTTCCTCTCCTCTTAACTATTAAGTATTTTCTTTTCTTCTCTCAGCATTAAAACTGTGGTAATGAATGAACCATTTCATCTAGTTTATTTCCTAAAATGTAGTTTATATAAATCCCTTTTTTTCAGACGCCTTCAAATGTGCAGTCTTCCCACTCTTCAAATTGACCTCTTCAAGTTGTATCAATCACAGTTTGCTCCAATTAAAAACTTTTATGTACAAATGTTTTCATACCAGAGTAAAATGATCCTAAACCCTCTCCTTTACTGATAACAACAAGGATCGCTCACCACTCACTGATTCAAAGATCTACATTGTGTCATCCAGCTTCTAGTGATCAATACTTGAAGCATCTCTAGTTAATATTGTAGTAAGAATTTAATCTTATTCCACAAATCAAAACTAGGGTGCAACTGACTAATGCATGCTGGGGGCCAACAGGCTTATTTCACAGCAGACATACTGACATGTCATAGCAGGAAGAGCACATGTGTTACTACTAACATTAACAATGGCTCGTTCTGTTCAACTGTCTCAGTCATTGACAGCCATTGTCATTTTGCATCATCACTGAGAGGTGTGGAATCACTCACCAGAATGATAATTTTCACATTTATACAACCTGATGCAATGCATCATTGGATTGTTTTTCATTCCATTATGAGGATGTTTGATTCTATATTGTGCATAAATTTCACACTCCAGCTGTATTCCAAATCCATACTGCATACTAACACTAAGCAGGTTTTGAGCATGTGTGTGTATTCACCTTGGAAAAGTGACAAAATAAAGTTTACTCATAAAAAAGTCAGTGTACAGACTAACTTTTAAGTGCTGTTGACAGACGATGCTACACACACAGAAAACAAGTGAGCTACTCACAGCTGGAAAGAATTAAAACTAATTGATGTTGGTGAAATAGCTCCAGGAACATCCAAGAAAATCATTTTCTTGAATTTTTAGAAAAAACATTGTGCTGTGTCTTTGTTGAGTTTAATTGGCCGTGGCATTCTAACTTCACAGTTGCGAATGTATTGCATCATTTCTTCTTGGTATGAAAGAGTAAAATATGTAGCTTTCTTGTGTACTGACACGAGCAGTATATTATAAAGTATATATGAAGGGTAAATATAGTGAACTATATGGTGAATAGGGACTGATTCAGACAAAGTCCAGAACCTGAACCAAAGCAATGTCTTTAAGAAAGTTATTGAATTACTTGCTTCACTTTTGATTTGCTGCATTTCTCTAAGTGATGGCTGAGTCATTTTTTCCTTAATGTTTTCAATTTGGTCAACAAATAAAATTTATAAATGTTAATGCTGCCAGAGTATATTCATGCAACATGTCTCCCTGATCATGTGATATCAAATACAGAGTTCATGATCAATTTATTAATTGATATTAATATTTATTACCAATCTGAAAGGTCCTACACACCCATGGTGAACCCACACAGGTGTTTCCAATTCATGTGGATGATTAACGCGACCTCCCCTCGGGACTGTGTGGGTGTGTACAGACTGAGAGAGATGTTTGTTAGAAAGGGAAACACATATTTATCAGTCACTGGAGTTTAGTTATCTCACGTCATTTCCAGAAAAACTTCACTTAACTGTATCCTGAGCTGAGGTCTAATTAGCTTCATTAAGTAAAAACACCAATGTTGGTATGCAGGGCCTTTCTGTCTGCTCTCAGTTTGTACTAGAAATACTTTTAGGTGAGAATACTGTTAATGAATGTTTTGTCTCTTCTGTAGTGATTTGTGCGAAGACACTTCTGGCCAACAGATGGAGCTAAAGTAATGTGTTATTTGCAGCTGCTGTATAAAGCAGTCATAGCTTGTCATGGATGCATCATCCAGGGAGAGAGAGATAACTTCAAATAAAGTCATTTAGAGTCATGGTTGCACTTGTTTGCGTCTTGTGTTTTTATTTCCTTTTTTTCACTCCTTTATGTTTTGGCTTGAGAATGAGGCTTTATGCCCTTCACAGCTGAGAGGTCTTGTGGTTTCAGTCACAAATCTTCTCAGCACACAGCTGACAGAGTCACTGATCAACCACTCTGTCAAACCCTCACAAATATGTTATTTGTCATTTTGTGGTATGTGACAGAATATGTGGTGGAATATTCAGGTCACCTTTGAAAGCCAGCTCTGCCAGTGAACCAGTTACAGAAGATGAAGGTGCGTCTAATTGTTTACACTGCAAATGAACAAAGCAATAAATGCACTGATTTGCTCAATTATTTCACACTCACAATTAAGAGTAATTTAATTGCTGGTTTTCAATCACCTTTTTTTAAAAGAAATACAACTAAGATTAAAAGAAAATTATCTCAGTTTCAGCAAAATTTGTATTCTGATTATCATTAAAACTGCAGAACTGTTATTTGTGGTGAAAAACCATCACATTCATTAATCCTGACGGACTGAAAACACAATACTGCATCTAAATGTTGCATTTAAATGTAAATATCATAAAACCTCCAGGCATCTCTTATGGATTTGACCATCCCTCTCTCCAATATATATACACACATTTTATTCACTCATGATATTTTTGCAGCTGGAGTCTCCACTGGTTGCCTGGCAACCTGAGGGGGTCTACAAGATACATAACTCCCTGTAAAATCATAACTTCAGCTGAACAAACGATTCCTGTCATTCAGTGTATGTAATATCATATTCCCTGAAAATGTCCAGTCCTGCATATTAGCTACATCTATCTCACCAAGTGCTGCTCTGATGACCTTTTAGAACAGCATTAAATACTTTTTTGGAAGGAGTTTTATCAGATACTAGCTCTCAGTTTTCTTTATAACAAAATTGTGGATTCATGAATGTGCTTCATTGGCTTCCAAACCAAACCTGGTCTGCTGGATTAAGAAATATAATTGGAGCAGTGTTAGATAATAAATAATCATTGATAGATGCATCATTCATTTTTGCAACATTTTAATGCACAAAGCTACATTGTTAACTCTTACATACTGTTCATATTCTGATCCTCTCACAATTAGTCTCTATACAAAACCTCTGAACCACAAATCTATTTTTCATCCATAACTACCTTATCAGTCATTAATAAATGGGTGATTAATACTTAATGAAGTTTAAACATGAGAGCAGAGAGTGTATTCTTTGGGTTTTACAGTATTTATATATGATAAAGAAAATACATTCACAGTCACTACATTATGATCCTATGTCACATAAAAAAGGAGAACATACTAGCCATAATTATTTCAATGAATATTATTGAATGTGAAGAATGCAATAACACTTTTGAATGGTGATTTTCAAATTTTTCAATAAATAGGGTCAAACTTAACCTAGAAAACCTTCTATGTACAAAAATGTGCATCAGCTACACAAACAATTTAAAAAAGTTAAAATATGTCCATATCATATTATTCTGAGTCACTTTGGGAAAAGTCATCCAGTTTCAGACTAAAATTAGGTGTTAAATTGGGTTTGGGGTATTTTCACTGCTCTAAAATGTAAAAATTTGACCTGCACAGTATATGAGGTTAAAAAAAAACAACAACTTTCCATCCTACAGCTTTAGATAAAATTCATAAAATAGAAAACACACATGCACATGACCCTGTACCTCTAAAGCATATTAAGCATAGTTGACCCTACGTTAGTTCCTGTCTGCTTTGGGTTGTTTTGAGTTGCTCATTTTTACAGAATTGTCCTTTTTCCCTGTTAAAACAGGGCCAAAATCCCAGCATGCAAAGCGACTAATTGCAAACATAAGTATGGAACAATTAATACCGACATTTTAAAAAACTTAACAAGTTTCAAATCTTAGTTTCAGCTTTATACATTGTGAGTGTAATTTAGGAGACAAGGCCCAAACTCTTAATTCTGCAACTGCCACAGAAACTGAACTGACATTTGGAGTGTTTGTAGTTGTATGTGGAGTAGGATGAATATTGACAGTGACAGGTGTTTGGAGCTACATTTAATCCAATGTCAATATTCATGCTGAAATGTAGACAGGACCATTTTGACTTTTCAAAACACACTTCCCTTCTACTCTGTTATCTGCAGACTGATTATTGGTGATTAAGGTGATTCTTTACAATACAAGTTCATACACTATTTATATGCTGGTAAGAGGGGAAGCAACAGTGCTTGAACACTATGATGCAACCTACATACATACCTCAAACCTGGGTTTAAATTATTCAAGATCATGTCTCATGACTGCACTGTAGAATTAATTAAAGATGAATTTACGCCCAAATGGCAGAGAATGTGCATTAAGGAAACAGCTTCAATTATGTGTATGTGTGTGCTTTACTCAGCTTGTGGGGGCCAGTTGGAGCTGTGGGCATCATTCAGAAATGTGGGGCATTTAATCAAACCACTCTTTGAAAATGGACTATTAGGTGACCTTTCAAGGTTTGGTTCAATTCAAGCATTGAAAACTAATTGAGACATTTGTGGCTTTACATTGTGTTAATATGTTCACAGGAGACATTAGCCTACTTAAATGTCAGATTTTTCTTATCTGCAATTATAGCAATTACAATACTAAGAATTGTGGGTGCATTTATTTTTATAATTGTCTGCCTGCTCATCCACAATATCACAGCTAGTTGTGGCCTCAACAACTGTTGGCCTATATTCACGCTGTCCTGTCTTTCTACAATCCTACAATCACTGGTCAACTCACAATTCTGTTCACAATTCTGTACCTTTGTGTAAGAAGATAATGGCCTTCAGCCACAGCAGTCAGGCTTTAGACCTTGTGCCTGTATCACAAAGCAAGTAGTGGGTTAGCCAGCTATCTTCGTGCTTAAGTCAGGTTTTCTGGTATAAAAAAGGTAGATCACAAATGATAACCTGTGCCGCACAGGTAACTGGCAGGTAAACCTCAGAGGATCAGATCAGCTTTCTGGAAAAACTGACTCAGTATCCTGACAGGGACATAAGAACTGAGTTACAATAAAGTGACTATCATTTTAGAAATAATCCCTCAGCTGTTCCAGGCTTCCATATCCACTCTGTGTTTAAAACAAAGCTGCTAACAAACAGAGATAGTTCACCACACTAGATATCTAATGAGTGGCAATTACAGCTCAATTTTATTGCAAAGTTTCTTTCATTCTTGACAGTGTGGGCTATTATTCCCTCTCTGCTGCTCAGAATAGCATGAGGCGACTTCATGATGATTATTAGAAATAAAGTATACCAATGGTTGTCTTTAATTAGAAAAAAATCCACATTCTGTTAATTAGCAACTTGTATAAATGCAACTTTTCTTTTTCTTGTCAGATGAAGCATGAACTACTTTTCCTCTCCACTATCCTCTCCTCTGTGCAGCAGAAACAGTCTTACATGGCTTTTAACTTTTTATATATTACATATTCATAACAGTTTGTTCATCATGAGATAAAAAAAGTAAAAATACTCTGAATATAAATATTTAAAAACACATATAATAATTCCTTATAGCGTTAGCTTTAATATTTGGATATTATTCCTAGTGTTTCTACAGCTTCTTTTTTATTAAAGTTGTGTGATTATATTGTATATATTAAATGTTTGCATTTCCAAAGCTCAGATCTGTACTCTGAATGGAAATCTAATACATAAAGTGCAGCATCATAAATACTTAGGAATTTGGTTTGATGGTTTGCAAAAAGCTAAAAATTCACATTGGGTTAAGTATCATCCTTTCAAAACAGATGTAATATGCGCATGTTCTTTATCTATCTAAACTTCCACATTACTAATACTTCAAAAAAACACATCAGCATAAAAGAAGAGAAATAATGAGTCTGGGACTGTCACTCCTGTCCAGATGTGGCACAAAGGGAGAAGAAAAAGTTACCCAGCTTGTTTAATCGACTTTTACCAACAGCAATCATGGTTTCACAGCAGGAGAGACGGGCCATGGCACAGGAATTAGCTTCACATACCAATTAATACATCAAATCTATCCCCTGCTGCTAGAGACTTGGCAGGGCCATTACGACTCCCTGTCCTTCCTTCCCTCCTATATCTCCCTGTTGTGAATGAGGATCTACCCCCTGGGGTTACATGTATTTCCTGCGGATCCAATTTCACCTGCATGCAGCACACTGTCAGTCACACCGTCAAAGAAATGTCACTTGTTCTAAACCCTTTCATTTATAATCAGTTCATTCAATTGAATAATGTATTGCAGGGATGGGGGAGTTGATGCAGTTCTCACAAATTCAAATTCACATACATGAGCAATAGGTTAAAATTAACATGACGCTCTCCCAAATGCAAACTGGTTGCTATGGATATTATGTGTCCAGGGGTGGGTATAAGCAAATGTTTTGTTGAGGCTTCATTTATTAAAAAGAAATCCAAATTTATATATATCTAAAATATTTAAGTAAAACCTATTTTTCGCATCAAAGGCAGATAGATTCATATACAATCGACACTCTGCATTAGGTTTATCTCTCAGAGGCAGCTCCTCCACTTTACCACCTACAGCTGCGGGGTAGAGACCAATGGGAGGTGAGAATGCAGATCACAGGTGCAGAAGCGAAAACATACACAAGAAAAGATGTAAATTTAATAAAAATGTAAATTCCTCTGGAGAGTTATAAGAAGCAATTTGTGGATCTGCAGAGCAGCGTTTGGATAACTGGATGGTCTAAGCATGCTGATGGGCTGTGTTGATTATTATTGAATGAGGGCAGCAGGTTTTGGTATCAGGTTCCTGAGCTATTAAACCCTGGTGTGTTCGTTAACAACATGTAATTGCAAAGCAACAAAAGCACTGATGACACGGTGGTCATATCAGTGCACCACTGACTCTTGTTACTGTAAGAAATGGTGACCATGCACTGACTAAAGCGCTTTTTATTGAATATTCCTGTCAGTCATAATCAAAGCCTGTTTTGATGAAGCACGTGCTGGACTGTCGATATGTTTCCTCTCTCAACACAAGCTGTAATCCATGATAAACAGGAGGCAGCCTACATATGACTAGACTTTAATCACTGGATAGTTGCATGGTCATAAATTAGTCAGCCATTGTTAAATTATGCAGAAAAGTCACAGGCTGGCACAAGTATTATGTAAATTTTAACAGAATAAATTAATGAGAAAATTAATCAGAACGGACTGGAGTGGGAGTGAATGATAGCACGGAATAGTAATGCTGGATAGAGGAGGTATAGTGCTATAGCTTTCTCTCAATTTCTTTTTGTCACATACAGACCCACTTTCTCACACACTCACAAAGCATTATTCATAATTAGCTCACATACAATTTTAGACTGCCAAAATGTACTCTGTGGTTCACCAGTTATGAAGCAATCAATCTCAGTGAAATGTATATGAGAGGAGCTCGTCCCCAGATTAATAATCATAAAGTACTGAATCACCGTGTGCAGTGAGATATTATATTGTCATATAATTATCATGTTAAGTCGGAGCGTGTTCCATTACACCGATCAAACAAGAAGGTTAATTTAAATGTCAGATGAGGGCTTGGACTGACATGTCATGCAGTGCCTCATACTGTCATAGAGACACAGTGAGTGTGTTAGCAGTGTTGACTTGAACATGAGAGGGTGAATATCACACAAACCCCTTTTGTGTTCAACTGACAAATAAACCTGTTGTTCTCCGTCCAGTGTTAGTGAACTGACAATCATAAAGCTGATACACTACAGCAAAAGATTTTCCCTTGTACAGTGTCACACTTTGAAACCTGTATCTAAAAATACATATGATTTGAGGTTTGTGTTTAAAGCTAACATGGTATGTGAAAAACTTTCCGGGCTACTTCCTTACAGTGCCGTGAGTCTTGTTAACGTGAGGTTGTCAGGCAACCAGCGGAGACCCGGGAAGTCACTAATTGCTTTAATCAATGAATTAATTAGTGAGCTTTAGAAGTGCTGGTAGGCAGATTTTTTTTCAACCCAGAGCCAGGCTAGCTGTTTCACTCTGCTTTCAGTCTTTACACTAAGCTAAGCTCCTGGCTCCAGCCTTACATCTAATGTGCATGAGAGTAGCATTAATTTTCTCATCTAACTCTCAGGAATAATGTATGTAAGTGTGTTTCCAAAAGCCTTTTAAATTTGATTACATTACGTGAGGTTAGATGCCCAAAAGTGCTTTGTTCAGTCGAAGTGCTGCTTTGGAGCATCCTAACAGCAGTGAGACGGCTGTGTTCAGACCGAGAGTGAGTCAAATTTTAGACATTGTGTGACTGCATAGAAAGTCTATGGAAAGACAGAAGTGGGTGCAAACAGACTGAAGAGAAGACACATGTTCAAAATGTTTCAACACTGTAAAATATCATACAGGAATTTAGTGGGATCAACTAATTGTGTGTCATTAACTTTACTTAAATACATGAGTTTTATCATTTCAAGTTAATTCAACCTAAAATTTCAAGTTTTTATTTCAATACCATTTCAGAACTCGTATTTATGAGTTCTTCTGACATTCTAAAGAAACATGATCAGTGGTCATGTCCAGATGTTAACCCTAGATTTGTGAAACTCTGGCAAGCCACTTCAAAATATTCTTGTCTCGCTGTTTTATGATGTGACAACGCTGTGGTTGAGGTCTGGTTAGATTTAGGCACATAAACCACTTGGTCAGGGTCAGGAAAAGATCATGGTTTGGGTTAAAATGACCATTTGAAATGTGGTGTGGGTTAAAGTTACTACTTCCTTACAAATCTGAGAGTTTTGCAAATTTTCGCAAATATAGGGTTCTAGGGTCTAGAGTTCTAGACACGAGCATGATCATTTTAGCATATTTCCCGGCATGCATTGTTTGAGAGTTAAAAATCTCTCTCTTTTGTAGTTTGAAGAAAACAGACATGACGGAAACTTGCTGTGTGTCTTTCATACATGTTCAAATAAGTCATGGTTATTTCTTTTCATAACAATAAAAACATGATGATGAAGGTTAGTATTGAATTCAGTCCCACATACACTTCTGTAATAATAGGGAGATCTCTGAGAGCAGCTTTGCATGTTATCTTTGTACTGACTCTAAAGAGCAACAGCAGCAACTGAAGCTGCAAGTTCTTAGTGTCAAATGAAAAACTGACTCTTCAAATTAAGAAAATATAAATGAAAACCAAAATTAATCAGAATTAGATTTACATTAGATTTATAATATCAAACAACCACCTGACCAGTTCATGAATCAACAGGTCTAAATCCACCAAACAAAGGCTAGGGTTTATATAACATGCAATATTTACTCAAGATAACTTTCAAGGCTGCCCGGTCACTCCTATTTTTTCTGTTGGCACAACAAGTTACATTTTACAGTGAAAGCATTTGCACTCATCCTGTGGCTTTACATTCACTGTCAAATAAACACAGGCTTTACAAACAGTCCAGCATTCACATTCACAGGGCTTTGCTTCCTGTCTGAATGCACGCTGTAGTCACATTGTATTGTTTTGTACAAAATTTCATGGCAAACCATCCAACAGTTGTTGAGATGTGCAGTAGAGGGTCTTCCTTTTACATTTTCAGCTCAGCTCCTACACAAGCTACACCATCCATGGCCATTCGCAAAAACTCAAAGAACACTGTCAAGCTTGGTGTGGCTCTAACAAAAGGAAATATATTCACTACATTTAATCATTATTGGGTCTTCTGATACAAGCTTAACAAGGAGAGAAATACCTCAATGGTGTTACCATCAGGCACAGCGGGCAAATGAAGTCAATCATTCAGTTTCATCATCCTTATTTGTTAATGGTCTCGTCTGGAAAAAGGAAGATTGAGTGTCATGCAATGAAACATAATCACTGGCTGAAGTAGATGTAATTTACAAAAGGGAGAGTGACTAACGTTAGGTCAAACTTCACAGTCCAAGATGATCTTAAGGAAATTGTGTCTTATCTTTCAGATTTAAGTATCATTTAATTTTGTCTTGAAAGTAAGTGAAATATTATCTCGTGTTTTAGCTTTGATTAATCATCAAATCAATATATAAATATATCAAACGCCATGATGCTGTCACAGTGGTTCCAAATGAGTCTAACTGGAAATCTTCTGTTCGTGTAGGAAGCCAAAGTGGAAACATGTTCTTATAATGTGTAATAGAGCTATCACTTCAATTCTAGCAGTAGCAGCTCCTCCTTGTCACAGATGTGAGAAGTTGAGAACTAATAAAAATATGACACTCACACAGGTGCTTGATGAATATGCACAAGATAGACAAGTTAATGCATTTGTATTTAAAGGCTGTGCAAAAGACTGCTTCACACTTTTACTGGATATTCATGAGAAAAAGTCACTTTAAATCATATTGATTATTATATTCACATTGACATGCTCATTTCTGTTCACACATGCATTTCACTGGGTCTTAATGAGATAAAGTATCTTTGGAAACTACTTTCAACCATCTGCTCCAGTCCTGTTTGAAACTGAAGCTGCAAGACTTTTCTCGCCACAACTGTATGATTTTTTAGTAACTATCAAAATATCAATATTAAGTGACTCTCAGCCACTTGTCCAATTTAATGCTATATAACATCTCACCAAAAATAATACAGACAAAACTGCTTGCTGTCAACTGCTTGGTGATCTACTGTAAGTTAACAGATAAGAGCTCACATTCCTCCCACGCAGACAATCTGTTTAGAAATATTGCCATGAATTACAAGGACACTTCATATATGAAGCTACACAACAAAAGAAAAAGAAAGTAAACTTAATGACCCTGCTCTAAACTGATGTATACACAGAGTATCCAGTATGTCATGAGCTGATCACTTTCTGCATTATAGAAGCAGCTGAACTTGTACTGTACAGAGGATGCAATGCTTGTGTCTTCCTGTTTTTAGAAACACAGCTGCACGTCGCACTAAAAAATAATTAATGAAATCCAAGAGCTCACATTACAAACTATTATAAGTCTACAATCTGTGAGATTCCACTTTGATTGACTGAAGATTTTGTCTGCAGCCCACTGAGGTCACGGAGGTCAAACATTATACATGTTATTCAGCCTTCTGTACCAAACACCTCCAGTGAAACATTAGACAAACTGGATTATGCTGGAAATGTGAGAGTGTACGCATGTGTGCAGGTGCAATGTGTGTGTGTGTCTGTTTAGCAATGTGCAGGTGTTCACAGCAGTTAATGACAGGAACCTCTCTGAATATTTCATCATGAGTGTTTGTTGTAAAATAAAGCACTGAAATGTAAATTCTCCAAAAAACTTATAATACAGCTCATATATCTGATGGTATCTGTGTGGTATGTTTGTCCTGAAAAAAAAGAGTCCCCCTCCACTCAAAAATGTGTTTTTCTTCTTGTTCCTTCAGTTGAATGTTTGAGCTTCACTGAGCAGAATGATGTACGTGCAGAGTTTGACACTAGAAGACTGTTTTCACATTCATCTGCTGAAGGAGGAAAGTTTCTCTCTGCCTGCTGAAAATCTGGTTTTAAGGGGCGAGTGATTTATGACATCACAACTAGTTTAAAGCCAGTTGTGCTCCAATATTCAACTTACACCAGTGTGATTTGACAACTTGTAGCCTCCTGTGCACAAACACTGAGAACGGACTTTACAGTGAAGTAGGAGACATCTTGTGTCCAGCGATTAAACTTTTGAAAAGAACTATATTTTCATATTTATAGATTATGGATTTTTTTAATAGAAAGAGAAGCAGTAGATGCCATTTTAAGGATTTTAAAGTAGTAATTATAGTTTTCTTGTGGAAAAAACATATCAGACACACATTTTTATTCCAAGCATAGTATTTTTATATGTCTTAATACATGTCTGGAAGGGATATTTAAAGAAAAGTAAAATTACTAATTTTTAAAAATACTCAAAAAGTACAAGTAAACAACACACGGTTTTGTTACAGTGACGAGAGTAAATCTAATTGATTCCCCTCCCCCTTGCTTTTCACAGCCACGTCTCATGCCTAATGGATGAACGTTTATATTTTGAGTGCAGGCATAAACTTGACATACCTCTGATGAATTAACTGGTTCTTGTGTCACTCAGTGCAGCACTAGATCAGCCCTTACCAACAACTTTTAATCTACAAAAAACAACATAACCAGCAATGTGGACGTATTGTATGTAATCCTGTTCCATTCTTCATTATTTGTTGTCCACATCTTGCAACAAAAAGCCTCTATGTTTTCCTCCTTTCTTGCAAGGACCTAAGCTACTAATGGTGAATGAAAAGCTACAGACTTTTTACGAAGTAAAAAATTCATTTTCCCCACCAAGGACTGCAATTGGGAAGTAGCTAAATCTGGTACAAAGCATATCTTCTCTTTCTATGAGATTAATGTTTTTTGTTCATGGTCCTTAAGAAATAAATTTAATCAAATGAAAAAAACAGAGAGAGCACTTAAGATGTAGAAGTCCACTAAACAATGACATCATTGATATCATTTTTTTCTGCACACAAAAAAAGGTTGTGGATTCAACTAAACCTGCAACGATTAGTCAATTAATCAATTAGTTGTCAACTATTAAAATAATCTCCAACTATTTTGATAAACAGTTATTGACAAAAAATGTCCAAATCCTCTGGTTCCAGCTTCCAGCTTTGAATATTTCCTGGTTTCTTTAGTCTTCTGTGACAGTAAACTGAATATCTTTGGGTTGTGGACAAAGCAAGACATTTGAGGACGTCATTTTGGGCTTTGGAAAACAGTGATCGACATTTTTCACCATTTTATAGACCAAACAACTGATTGATAAATTGAGAAAATAATTGACAGATTAATCAATAATGAAAATAATCGTTAGTTGCAGCCCTAGATTCAACAGACTTTCATTCTTGTGTGAAAATCAGTAGGAGTAAAGTGAATATTGACCATTCATGATTTTTATTTTGCCTTTTGGTTCTTTTTGGCATGGATTCAAAAAGTTCAACCACAATGAAAATTCAATATTTCTGCATAAAACCTTCAAATGGGGACATACTGTAATGCAAAGAGTCAAAAGCAGATCCTGCATGAATGAAAGCGAGGATAGTGAAATAATACCAGACAATCTGTAATCATACATTATTTTTTGGTTGCCTGTCACTGGTGAAAGCATTTTGGTTAAAGCTTTCATGAGGGAACCTTCTTTGTTGTCAAGAGCGTTTCAAGTAAAATGTCAGCTCTGTCTGTTGTGTCTCTTTACTCCTGTGAAACAACCTACTGTGATGCAGCCTTCGCATTTGCATGGCCAATCTCAAACATCATTTCCTCATCATATGCAGCACTTGCTCACTGAAACAATTCAGCTCCCACCACAAACAAAGAGAAAAGTCATTCATTCCCTACTGCTGTGGGAAACCAGCAGTGGTTGATACAATGGTACCAACCATACTGTGCTCTCTGAAGAGATTCAAAATGGAATTCAATCACGAGGGGCTTTTGTACAATATTCTTTCTCTGAATAATGCATTGACATGTTGTGTTTGTTTTTCCAAAGCAGCTCCACAATACTACAGGGTGTTAATGCCTCACTCTTTGCAAGTCCCTCCTTCAGTCTCACCAGTCAGTTCTGAACTGTGCACATGCAAATAAATGAAATGAGTGACAGCATTGAGCTACTTGACAACAATAAAACTTCTTGACAGGCTGTGCATGAAAAAAATAATTTTACCAGGTGGGGAAATGTACACAATCGGATCCCCAGCTCGAGAATAACTACTTTGTACAATGTGATGTTGGAAGGCAAATGTGTTACACTTGAAGGTGGGGTGAAAAGCCTCCTGTCATAGAGAAGGAGGTTTAAATATGTGAATAGCGGCGCACACTTTCAGTCTCTCTTGGAAGACATTTATAGTGTTGCACTTGGTTGTAAACACGAAAAATTAAATAAATATTTGTGCAAAGAGTGAAAACAGTTTAGTTTAGTTTAGTTTAGTTTAGTTTAGTTTAGTTTAGTTTAGTTTAGTTTAGTTTAGTAGGATCCCCATCGACTAACGCCATGACGTCAGCTAGTCTTCCTGATATCATCAATCACAAGGAGGTGATTGATGAATTCAAAGGCTTATCAGCTGCCTAAACACTGCACAGTCATTTGAAATACTAAGAGATAGGATTTGAAAGTTATCATGGTGGTAACTATTTAACTATCTAAAACAGAAGAAATAAGCCATTCACATTACAAAGTAATTTACCAATGTGTGCTTGCACTTATTTGATTGGCCAACGCAGGGCCTTGCTAGATGATGCCTCATTGACCTCAAAGGTTGAGGCAGGTTTTTGCTAAATGACCCTGCATTGTTTTTTTCTTTGCAGGATTCCTTTGGATTGACAGAGTGGCCTTATTCAAATGAAGGAGGGAGCTGCGTTTTAAAGTCTGTCTGAACATGGCCTTACAAACGTTTTTGGACCATTTCCAACGTCAGGAAAGAGAGGATAGATAGGATTTCAGGTGTTGTTTGACCATCTGGCGAGCACTTCTGTTGAAGTATACATGTGTCTTGACACCTTTTCAAACTTTTTTTTTTTAATACTTGTTTAGCCCACACAGACTTATAAGACATTAAAAATACCATTGCAGCAATGAAGCATTTGCAATAAAATAAAATCTGCCACCATAAAGGTTCCCTTCCTAAAGCACAACTCAAATCTTTTATCATCCACAAAAAGCCACCAGAAGAGAGAAATGATGAAGGACATTTTAGTAAAAAGTAAAGTCCTCTCATAATTCATCTTCAACCTTACTTACATCATATAACCTTTTATAGACATGCCATGATGCTAACATGTCAACATACCGTACAGTATGTATCTGACTCTCTGTTCTGTCAGATAATTATTTAGTGTTATTGTGGATGAAAAGAGAGGCTGTCAGGGAGTCCTGAGTGTTAGCTGTACCCTACAAGTGCTTGGATGGCAAGTGTGAACCTATGTGCACACATACGTCAAGTGCACTTTATCATATTAATGCAGCTACAAGTAGTAACATGCTAATATGCTGCTTGGAGCTACTGAAAGAACTTCCATCTTTTTGCTGCATCTTCCTAATGGCCAGAAAATAGCTTTCTATGCAACACGTGTGATTTATAACACAGTCGGGACAAGGATGAATCATGTTGACAGTGCTGCACTATCACTGTCATGTAGGAATGAGTCCCGGGCACCTGTTGCCAAACTATTTTCTGTTGCAAGATATGTTTTCATGTTTCTTCAGAGCCCAGCGCTCTCCCAGTTTACCCCAATACTCTCCAAATGACAATGTTATTTGTCATGCTGGAATGGCTGACAGTCAGATGGAGAAAAATGGATCGCATGTGGGAGGCTTGCAAATAATCTATCATCCACAGATACCCAGAGATATTAGCTTTCAAATCAGTTTTATCTAAATGAAGAGATACAGATTAGCTTTGCTTGATCTCAAGATTATTCTACACAACCAATAACAAGATGAAAATGTAAATGAAAATGAACAACTGCATCATCAATATGTGCTGTGCAGTGCAGTGCTGTCCTTTCATCAATAGAGGAATCATACACTGATGTTCAGACTGGAACCTGCATATCACTGTTGCTTGACATTTAGCAAGTAACAGACATGAATACATAATAATGTGTATTTCTATAATATTATAATGCAGTCAAACATTTTAATACCAAAAGAAACTCACCTTACTTTTATTTTACCACTTTTAGTGCAGTGTAATAATTCTACTAGTCTTTATTTCATTCTGTCACCTCCTGTGTAGCTTTCTGAGTAAAAAGAAAAAAGTACTTCTATACCTGCTATATCTGTCTGTTGTCAAGCCAGTGATGTGAGAGCTTGTCTGGCTGAGATTTTCTTTCTCGTTTGACTGATTACACTTCATTTTGAAGTCAGTGTCAGGAACACTATTGCTGTCACAGCATGAAACATTCAAGCCTAGAGAGGGAATATAATGGAGCGGTGTAGAGGCGTATGAGCATGTGTTGGATCTTTTTTCTCATATTATAAAAGGCTTAATGCACAAGTCAACAGTAAGTTGATGGTTATAACATGAAGGTGCATAATAAAAATACTATAAGGGTGACATGTGGGAATTCATAATGCTATTGAAATGACAATTATAGTGCAAGCTGTGAGGCTCAAAAGCATTTATCATTTCCATGAAGCCAAAAAAGAGACAGCCAGGGCAATGATAATGCAAAATAGTAGATGACAAATGTGTTCCAGCAGAAAGCCTCATGCAGTAGGAGGAAAATGTCAGGTTGATTTTTGGACCTGTTTTCACCATCGATAGCAGAGCCATTTACGAAACAGCAAGGGGTGTTTGTCCTGTCAGAAACAACCTGCTTCTTAATACCTGATTTCAAACCGAGCCTTCAAGCAAATTTGCAAGGAGGTTCTGAGGTTTCATGCTGCTCTTTTATGAATTACTACCATCAGAGAGTAAGATTTATCTCGGTGTCCTTTCAAACTAACTGCAATCTTTGACATTAAGTTGCATAAGTTTATAACTAAAAGCTCAGAAGAATAAAATACAATGATTGCTACATTCTCATGACATGATCATTATAATGTATATGCTGTTTATAAGGACGTGTGAAGAGCTGATTGTTGCTTTATGATGTTTTTGTGAAACACAGTATAATAAGAATTATATGTGGGCAGATGTTGTTATGAAGACCAAAAGGAGAAAACTATAATACTGTCCTCCTTATGAACAGGGCCCTGCGGCTGTGCACTGCAATTTGTCATGGCAAAGGGCCTAGATGAAGGTGTTAACCTGGCTGATCTAATATATGTGCTGTGGATAGTAGCTGTGTGAGCTGTCAAAGCATAATGATCACGCCTCGTATTCATAAATTATCGCAGCATAGTGATTTATTGCAGGCTGCCACAGCAGCACGGAAGTGTGCTGCAGCACCCCCTGGAACAAATTCTCCTTGTGCAGATCAACACTCACAAAGTTGCAGTACTAAATGAACAATTATGTGTGAGGTGATGATTCCACAGTGATGACTGATTTGTTTCCTTTTATGCCTGTATAATGGTTAAAGTGATCATAATAAAATGTGAATGTAAATTCAGTTTTTTACTGTGGGTGACTTCTTAGAGCAGCTCTGTGGTGCTGAAGTGCTGCTGATATCCTGCGGTAAGCGTATTGTCTCATTTCCAGTTTCAGCCTGTGCTACTGGTAGCTTTTACTGCTTTCAACTCAGTTAATTTTGCTATATTCTTCATAACTGCAGATAATTACCCACTGTACATTTAAACTTTCACTAGTTTCACTCAAGCACCCAGTAGCCGACCCAGCATTGCTCCTACTGTCCCCCCAGTGGCTCCCGAGCAGCCGGGAAGCCAGGGTGTCTGGGTGACGGTCTGAAAGAAGCATAGCCCTAAGCAGAAGCCTACAGTTCACCACCAACCAGTTCCTATTTCTAACAGGTTCTTCCACTCAGCGACACACCCACTGAGAAACCGACTCTGATTATTAGCAGCTATATCATGAGAAAGGTGAAGTTAGGGACACCAGTGACCAGAGTCAAATGTATTCCTGGGTCCAGAGCGGGCAATATAGAATCCCATTTAAAAGCGCTAAGGATAACTGTAAATATGGTAAAACTATTATTCGCATTGGCAGTAACGACTCCCGATTAAGCCAATCGGAGGTCACTGAAATTAATGTTGAGTCAGTGCGCACATATGCAAAGACAATGTCAGACTTCATAGTTTTCTCTGGGCCCCTGCCAAATCTGACCAGTGATGGCATGTATAGCCGCATGTCATCATTCAACCTCTGGATGTCAAGGTGGTGTCCAGCAAAGGATGTAAGGAGAGACGATATACATTCCACTTTGGATGGAGCTTCTCTCATATCTAGATATATGGCTGAGATTATTAGACCAAAAGCATGACAACCCAGAGTTGAGACCAGGAGGCAGAGTTGCAGTCCAACAGTTACCCACCAAAAACCCCATAGAAACTGTGTCTGCCCCCTGACCACTTAAATCAATTAAATCTAAAGTAAACAGAAGAGGAATTATAAATAAGAGGAGTGATAAAATTCTAACTCTTAGAGACAAAATTTATCACCTCCTGCCTCAGGCAATGTATCCTCAAACACAGCTGTAAAACCTGATTTATATTTAGATTGTTTTCCCCTAATCAACCTTTTTGAACCAACTTCACAATTTCTTCTTCCCAACTAAGCTGCTTAATGAAGTTTTATCCTTAGTTAGCACTTCTTTACTAGATATGATCAATCTGTCTTTAGTAACAGGCTATGTACCACAGTCCTTTAAAGTAGCTGTAATTAAACCTCTTCTTAAAAAGCCTACTCTTGATTCAGGCATTTTAGCCAACTATAGACTAATATCAAACCTTCCCTTTCTCTCCAAGATCATTGAGAAAGCAGTCACGATTCAGTTGTGTGACTTTCTACATAACAGTAGTTTATTTGAGGATTTTCAGTCAGGATTTAAAGTGCATCATAGTGCAGAGACAGCACTGGTGAGTAACAAATGATCTCCTAATTGCATCGGACAAAGGACTTCTCTCTGTACTTGTCTTATTAGATCTTAGTGCTGCATTTTGACGCCACTGACCATCACATCCTATTACAGAGACTGGAACATTTAATTGGCATTGAAGGAACTGCATTAAGCTGGTTTAAGTCCTATTTAACAGATTGATTCCAGTTTGTACACGTTAACGATGAATCTTCCATGCACGCAAAAGTTAGACACAGAGTTGAGCAAAGTTCTGTGCTTGGACCAATACTATTCACCTTATACAGTATATGCTTCCTTTGGGTAGTATTATTCAGAAACACTCCATACATTTTCATTGTTTTCATTTCATTGCAGATGATACCCAATTACATTTATCAATCAAGCCTGATGAAACCAATCAGTTATCTAAACTCCAAGCATGCCTTAAGGACATAAAGACCTGGATGACCTGCAATTTTCTGCTACTAAACAAAACTGAAGTTATCGTGCTTGGCACCTTAGAAACACATTATCTAATGATATAGCTACTCTGGATAGCATTAGCCTGACCTCCAGCTCCACCGTAAGGAATCTGGGAGTTATCTTTGATCAGGATATGTCCTTTAACTCCCACATAAAACAAATTTCAAGGACTGCCTTTTTTCACCTTCATAACATTGCACAAATCAGGCAGAAAAACTAGTTCACACATTTGTTACTTCTAGGCTGGATTATTGCAATTCCTTATTATCAGGCTGCCCTAACAAGTCTCTAAAGACTCTCCAGCTGGTCCAGAATGCATCTGCACGTGTACTGACAAAAACTAGGAAAGCTAGGAATTTTAGCTTAGTTGCACTGGCTTTCTGTAAAATCCAGAATAGAATTTAAAATCCTTCGTCTTACCTACAGAGCCCTTAATGGTCAGACACCATCATATCTTAAAGAGCTCCAAAAGTAGAATGGAAGGCAGAGCGTTCAGCTATCAGGCTCCACTCCTGTGGAACCATCCTGCAGTTTCTGTCCGGGGGGCAAACACCCTCTCTACATTTAAGAGTAGGCTTGAAACTTTCCTTTTTGATAATAGTTATGGCTGGCCCAGGCTTACCTTGGTTATGCTGCTATAGACCTAGACTGACGGGGGACTTCCCATGATGCGCTCAGCTCCTCTCTCCTCCTCTCCCTCTCCATCTGTACGCATTCATGTCCCATTAATGCATGTAACTAACTTGGCATCTTGTACTTTTGTGCTTTCTCGCCTCGCAGGTGTGGACCTTTGTTTCGCTTGCTGTCTGTGGCCACGGACCACCTGCTTTGTTGTTGTTATTGTTATTATTGTTGTCGCTGTGCTTCTCTGTGTCTCTCTCTCCTTCCTCTTTCTCTCTCAACCCAACCAGTCAAGGCGGATGGCCACCCACCTCGAGCCCGGTTCTGCTCAAGGTTTCTTCCTGTTAAAAGGGAGTTTTTCCTGGCCACTGTCGCCAAGTGCTTGCTCATGGGGGAATGTTGGGTCTAGACCTGCTCTATGTGAAAAGTGCCCTGAGATAACTTCTGTTGTGATTTGGCTCTATATAAATAAAAGTGACTTGACTTGACTTGTGTTGGATACTGAGACAGATAGTGAAATGAAGTAAAATGGCATAAAAGAAAATATTGCCCTTCAGTGCTAGCAATGAGCAAGGACTGCATTTAATGCAGTACAATCCAGCTGTTGGCAATGAAATTGTTTCCTGTTCACAGCTTTAAAAACAGGCCCTGTTGTGAGAAAGCATGTCAAACTAGACAGCAGTGTCAATTTAAGCAGAGGAGGAGGTGGCACAGTGAGGGCTGTAATGACTGTGGGGGTTCTCGAGAGGTCGCGCTGAGGAGTAACGTTCAGTTAATTACTGCCATTATTTCCCCAGTCTCCTCCCGAGATAAAGGTCTTCTTGCTCGGGTCCTCATTATTAAACACAAGGTTGTTTGTCTCCTTATGTTGTGGGAGGACGTGGAAATAAAAGCTGATGGTCTGATTTTCATTTCGGGCCTGTGCATAACTTTAGACAGTCAAGGAGGAGGATGTGTGCAGAAAGACACTCACTGCATTCACATTTTTTTGTTGTCTGGTGATAAAGAGTGACATGGGGCTAGTGCACTTTTCAAACACAAGTGTACTACTATTCTACTTATTGTGCTTCTTTAGAAAAACTACTGAAGAAGAAAACAATCAATGCTTTTCCCTCCTTCTATTTCTGCCATTGTCCCTCCTACTGCTCACCGGTGTTTGTTTTACAGAGCATCATAAAGAATAAGGCTCATATCAGCTGTTGATAAAAGCCACTACATGCAGAACAAAGTATGCTGATGTGAAGTTGAAATAGTGCAATTAGAAGAACGGAGGAGGTGACAATTTCTTGCGAGGCAAAAATGTTTACCATTTGGTCCACACAGACATAACAATAGTTACACTATTACATGATGGAGAAACCGAATTACAATAGAGTACAAACATATATGAAGAACATGGATCTGTATTGCGACTTTCAGGTTTTACCAAACACTGGTAACCTCCTTTCTACCACAGCAACCTGGAGAGAGGGCAGACTACACAGTAATCAGTGTCTACAGTATGCAAGACGCAGTAGACTCAATATATATATAGCAATATATTTTGCATTTTCTCTATTGCTTTCTGTTTTTGGAATAGCCAAAATAATACAGCTCTTATCATCAGTGCACCCTTTAACCTACAGTCCTGCAGTCTTCTAATTTGAAGGAGGACCGACGCTGCATTAATTTCCACTGGATTCTGAATTAAGAGTTAACTTTAAATGTTTGGATGCAGGAATAAATGTATCCATTTTCCATTAAAAGTGCTTTATCCTCATCTACTGCTGATTTTGTTAATCTTAATGCTCTCTATGCCATAGTATAGTAATAATGTAATAAATTATGTCAGAACTGCTTATAAATCCAAACAGAAATTGGTTAACTTTGCTAATTTCATCTGTTACAAGTTGTACAAAAAGCTAAATCACACTGCATGTTTGTAAGGCCAGTATATTCATAAATGTAAATGCATGAATGATAATGTATGACATGTATGATAACACGAACCTACCACTGTGCACCAAACATTGTTTTCATATTCAACTGCAGGACAGTTTTTAACATGTAGTAATGTAAAGAAAATGTCATTCTTTAAGCTGTGAGGTGGTGTGTGATTGTGGGATATTATCTCCTCTTGCCTGTACCATATTTCCTTGATCGGAATGTCATCCACTATAATCCATGTGTGAACGCAGCATTACCTAGTTTTGTTTGCCTGGAGGTGTTGTTTACTCATGTATGAGATCAGAGTTTCTGAATCCTGAGGCAAACAAGAACCATTAAGATATGTTTTATTAATGAGAATGTAAAAGTTAAATCCACACAAAGTCCCAATGTCCACAGGAAAGGAAATTAAGTTTGTGTTTACAGCAAAACTTACATTTGTGCAACACATACTAACTGAGTAATGGCAGTGTGTGAAAACTGTAATGTTATGCTTTATGAAAGTAAATTATTAAAAGGCAGATCCGGAAGATGAAG
This sequence comes from Thunnus thynnus, assembly GCF_963924715.1. NCBI lineage: Eukaryota > Metazoa > Chordata > Actinopteri > Scombriformes > Scombridae > Thunnus > Thunnus thynnus. The sequence goes on from NC_089529.1 coordinate 4,730,557, forward strand.
TTTGCTGGGTCACTTCTCTTTTAGGACAGTAAAATCCAATTTAGAGTTACACTGTCATAACAGCAGCAGCTTTATTAACCACAAATCCATCATCATTTTCCAGGGCAGTAGTAGTGCAAAACTGCAGGTTCTGTTGATTGCATTTTGCTGAAACAGCAAACAATCACGGTGAGGTTGATATAACAGCATTATTGAAGCATCTTCAAAATTGTGACCAACAACAGGGATGTTAAGGGGAAGACAGTGAGGCAACAGTGAAAGAGGCTGCAAAACATCAAGTATTAATGACCTTCACACAAAGCAGTGACAACACTTCTCCTAAATATTCTTTATATGTAGACTCCTACACTTAACATGTATTATTGAATATGTTTGAGTGTATAATTTATATTAGGTCTAAAAAGTAGGCCTATTTGAATTCTACTCAAATGTAAGACATGAGATAATAGAAAAAGTGAAATAAACGATGTAATAATGATGTGAATGTGAATGAGAAAAAGATCAATCTGTACTCTCTCAGATTTCCCTGTACCTCATCCAGTACACACACATATTTATATATATGAAAGATACTAAGGATGCTGGGAAACACATTTAAATTGCATGGTAATTTTCAGAGTTTTCTGTTGATAAAAGACTATTTTTGAAATACAGAACTGTAGAAAAGTATAACTGTGGTAAAAGCTATGATTCAAAACCAAGCATGCATGGAAATGCAGGGATAGATTTTCATATACATTTTATTTAATCTCTCTAGAGATACAGTGTATTATCTCTTTTAAAAGAGAGACCTGGCCAAAACAACAGTGAAGAGTATGAGTAGTTGAACACAGTGATGACTTTGTGACTCAACATTCAAAACAAAATGTAGAGATGGAAGGTAGACAGTAGTGAGTCGGATGCATGCATGTACAGGATGTCGCCATAATCCAGGATAGATCAAAATATAGACTGAACAAGGTTTATTTCATAACAGAGTCCATACATGAACATCCATGTAATGACAATATGACTTATGTACTGTATATACATATATTAACTCATGAAGGATGACATGGAAATGGATCATGAAACACTGCAAAAAAAACTTCGACTCATTCAGTGGGATCAAAGCAGTGATGTAATTTACTCAGGTACTGTACTTTACCACAATTTTGAAGTACTTGAGTTGTTGCATTTTATGTTATACTTTCTGCTTCTACTCCACTGCATTTCAGAGGGAAATATTTTACTTTATGTCACAGCTACAGTTACTTTTCAGACTAAGATTTTACATAAAAAAACATATGATCAGTTTATAAAGTTGGTATAGATTAAACTACACTAAAGTGTATTAAGCAGTTCAAATTTGCTCCACCTCAGCTAACTACACTAACAACACTGACAGTGGGCATTCTGTATAGAGCGCATACTCTACATATAAGTACAATATACTTCTGTACGTCTTCAGTTCAGTAAAATGTTTAATTCACATCTTTTAGTTGTAATGGAGTATTTTTATGGTGTGGTATTGCTAATGTTACTTACGTATCAGTAAGTTATTTTCAGTAATATAAATGAGAACAGAGACAACAGTCAATTTAAAATCCATCTTATTGATCTTGCTCATCCTAGGTGTAACATATGTTTTTACTTAGATTAGGTCCTGTGATTCTGACCAGTTGATAAAACATTAGAACATTTATCAGGGTTGTATAATTCACTCATCGGTATGTGAAAGACAAATGAGCTGGTAAATAAAGCTTCAAATGATCTGGATGGTTAAGTCTCCTCTCCCCCTGAAATGAAGTGTGGCTGACTGATATTATTCATGTGTGATTTAATGTTAGCGGTATCATCTGATGAGGAACAGCTGACAGTATATTTTTGATTAGTGACTGATTTTTTTTTTCAAAGTTTTGAAATACTGTGTCTTTTGTTGTCACACATAACTGCTAAAATCTTTGCTTTTTGAAATATGCAGACAGGAAATGCAACATACCAATTTTATTATTTTTTTAAAAAAAATTACCAAGTAAATTCCATTGATGTTGGAACTTTGACCAAGACAGCAGCATAAAAAATTGCAGACAAGACAAACTAAGACACCAGATAAAACTGGATAAATAATACTTATGATAATCACTTACCACAGAGTTTACACATCTTGAATTCATCCAGGGATATCTAATTCAGCCCTTTCCAAGTGGCTGGGGGCAGGGATGTTTCAAGGGAGCTGAAACCATGAGGGCCTCCATTCCCATCTGTACACATTTTAGGGAGTGAAAGATAAACTGTGAAATGTATTTGCAGAGATGTGGTAATTTAATGATGGTAATTTGCCAAGAATGACTTTAAAAACAAAAATATACTGATGACTCAATCAAAATATGGACAAAGATGACCAGCCAACTCTGGAGTACAAAGCACAGTGATAAGTAAGAAGTTTTCATTTGACTGCAGATCTCAAACCGCAATAATAAGCAGAACCCAACATGTGAAGAATGTTCATTGTTGGTGTATGATTGTCCAAAGACATTAAATTACAAAATGATGAACAGGACACGTTTGTTTTCTGATATAATGCGTCATTTTCAGTTTGTCTTCATCAATATGTTGAGCTGTTCTTTGTAGATTGTAGAGTGGATTAATTCATTTTTTGTTGTTGTTTGTTTTGGGGTTTTTTTCTCCAATTAAATATTTATTGTTCCCAGTGGGGACAGTTAACAGGCCCAAAACCAAGTCACATCAACATGGACAAGACGGTTATCTTGCACCGTTTGTTATTGAATAATGAAGCAAGGCCATTTGGTTCATTAATAATTTATACTATGATATAAAATGACCTTGGGCCAAACCTTGGCTCAGAGGATGAAAGTACATGAACATCTGAATGGCAGCTTGATTGTGGTTTTACTGCAGTGAACTGAACATAATAGGCATATCTAACTGATAATCCCCATAGTTTGATTCAATTGCCCACAGTTTCCATTTTTTATGTCAGTACCTTTTCTGTGTAATTACACATCCAATCTAGTTCACATCACATTATAGCTCTATTTTGAAGTACTATACCATTTTTTTTCCGCAGAAGCATTCAGAGTGTCAAGAGATCTTCAGACTAAACAGAGCCACTTGACATCCTGCTTGTTTGAATTAGGAAAATAAAGAAGACTTACAGAGGTGTGATGTCTAACAGGGCTTAATGTCTAAGCCTAGATGTGCAAAAAAGGTTGTACAACTTTACAAACAATAACAATTTCAGGTTCCTACAAGGAGAACAAAGCGTCTGTGTTTATGTCAGCACTGCTGATCCAAAATTTGCCTCTTTACACTTATTCAGATGCAATTAGCTCAGCTTCACCTGCCCTCTCTATGAGCATGTAGGTGCAAACTTAACTGCTTCAAGACAGCAGTTGACTTTTGAAGTATTTAACTGATGAAAACCGTACAGGATAAAACACAGTAATTTGAATAGAATAAAGAAGAAGTCAAAGCCCCATTATAGGACAATATCAACTGACATGGTAGGGACCTTAAGTTGGGTCCTGGTACCAGGTCCTGTCTTGAACATGTCAAAAAATGCTTCAGCTATGCTTATGTGATTCCTAAATTAATGTGTTTAATCAAATTATCACACAGTAAATCTAAGGCCAGGTAGCAATATTCTAACATTAAAAACTGTACACAATGAGAGAGGGGGAGGAACAGACGTTACTAGGGGCCTAGCCATTCATTTTTTCCCCAGAGGCCCTTTGCAGGTTAATCCAGCCATTGGTCAACCAACTGTACTGTACGTAGTGAACAACAACAACAAATAAACAAACAAATAAAATACATAACAAAGCCCAAAAGCCTAGGCTTGCTGCTGTGGAAGAAAATAGTCTTTTTGAAACTGTTCAATCTGGTTTCCATCAGCAGCACAAAGACTGCCCTTCTTAAAGTCACAAATGACCTTTTAATGACCAATGATGTTGGCATGTGTTCCGTCCTTGTATTGTTTGACTTGAGTGCAGCTTTTGACATGATTGATCACAGCAGTTTATTAGACAGACTGAGGCAATGGGTCGGCATATCGGGGAGGGGTGAGTTGGATCCAATTTTATCTTTCAGACAGAAATTCTTTGTGTAACAACTATATGTCTGAATTTGCTACAGTCAAGTATGGGGTACATCAAGGATTTTTGGACCAATTTTTATTCTTGTTTTATATGCTCCCATTGGGTAATATTTTTCATAGCCATGGTGTTTCTTTTCACTGTTATGCTGATGACATACAGCTCTATGTCCTTGTTAAGCCCACTGACCTCAGGTGGGCCGCCTTTGTTGAAAATTCTGGCATGTGATGTTGACAGAATGAAAAAAAGACAGAGCTCAACTGTATGGGCAGTGCAGCACCCGGACAGTCTACAGCGCACACACACAGGAGTTATCTCTTGTAGTTCATCTTCAAAAGAGGCAGCAGTTGCAAGCATTTTTTTGATTTAATGAGTAAATAATAACCTTTGTGAGATGAACATGAAGTATATTGTTAGCTTTCTACACCAAAACCCAGAGACTAATGTGAGCGGAGCGGTACAGCGAACTCTAGAGGTAACAAACGAGACCAGCTGACCAACACAACAGCATTAAACAATTTAAACCAACTCTGGGATGAAGAAAATAAGTTGGTGCTCAAACTGTTTCTGCTCAAACTGTTTCACCTCAAAAAACCTGCACCCACTCAGCGTCTTGGACAGCGATGTCTTTCCCCGGAACTAACAGTGCAGCAGAGAGGCTGCTCTTCACTGCTGGAGACATGACATTAATAACAACACAGCGGAGCACTCCTCCCCCTCATTTTGTTATTCACATTCAGGCAGGAGACTGTAAGATGCTTTAAAATTAAATAATTCATTCATTAATGCAGTTAACTTTTTAAAATAAAAAGGCTGTGGACCATTTATCTTATCTGCCAGTTATGTTTCATATTGTATTTCAGTGGACTAAGGACACCAGTGAATGTTTTTTGGCATACAGTATACTGGAGCAAGAGACTGAAAATAGTGCCTCCTTTTCTATTCATTCACTTGAGAATCAGTTTTGAATTGAGTATCAGTTCTGAATCGAATTGGCACCCAAGTGTCGTGATAGTATCAAACTGGGAGATAAGCATATTGTCCTTTGTCACACCTTTATTTTTCATCTTTTGGTTCCATCTTGGTATAAAATTTAAATTCAAATTTAAATTTATAAATTTAAATCCCTATGAACACTTTTGTCTATCAAATTATGATTTTTTTTTCACTTAAGCACACAACACTCTAAAGGTGCATGCATAAACTGTGTAGGCCACACCACACATGTTCTCCAACCTTTGCCACCTTTGTCTCAAAAAAATCCAGGGGAAACCCTGTCTCTATAGGAGTGCCTAGTAGATGTAAGAAACTGGATGTCTAAGAATTTTCTTCAATTGAACTACTGGGTACCTGTCTGAATACATTAAGCCTGTTGCTACAAATCTTGTCTTGTTTGACTGTAATTTAAACTTTGAGCAGCATATTACAAAGCTTAACATGTTATTATCAACTGAGGAACATTGCCAGAATTTAACCTATTTTAAGATTTAAAGATACAGAAAACATTTTACATGCTTTTATCTCATCACGCCTGGATTACTGTAACAGCCTTTTTACATCCTAAATAGAAAAACTGTAGAGTGGCACAGACAATACAGAACTCAGCTGCCAGGCTTTTAACCAGAGTAAACAGGTTTGAACACCCCAGTTTTGGGTCTCTTTACACTGGCTTCCAGTATGTTTTAGAATTGATTTCAAGGTTATTTTAATTACTTACAAGGCTCTAAATGGTCTGACTCCTCAAAATATCTCAGATCTTTTATCCTTATACAACCTTGCTTGCACTTTGAGATCCTCAGGCAGGGGTCCTCTATCTGTTCCAGACTCTCGGCTGAAGACTAAAGGCCCAAACACACTGAAAGCGATAAGTGACCAACCTCATCTGATGCATGTCATTTGATGCTCCTATGGCGCACCGCAGGCATCAGATTTAAAATGCCAACACCACAGAATCAACGCAGATTTGTCCTGTTGTTCTTTGTATTTACTGCTGCATTAGTCGGATGTAGAATGAAAAGGAGAAATGCGTTGCGTCATGTGTTGAGTGTTAGAGGGTTATTTATTTTGTGCTTTAGAACGTAACCGCCATGAAACAATCAGAAAGAAACATTTATTTCTCTCATTCAAAAAACAGCTTTGGTTGCTGGGTACTTGACACTCAAGGCAGTTTGACGCACCTCGTAACGCTTTTGGTGCACGTTTGGCCATTTAAAACAATAGGTGCACTGTCAGTGCATTTGGGCCTTTAGGGCTTTTGAAATAAGAGCCCCAATGCTCTGAAACACCCTGCCCAAGGAAGTAAGGCAGGCTGAGTCAGTGGCTTCCTTTAAATCTAAGCTCTAAATGTACTTGTATCACACTGCTTTCCCTGATTTCACCTGATTCTAGTTTTTATTCTGTTTTATGGGTTTACTATCTTCATTTTTATGTTGCTTATGTTTATTCTGATGTTTCTGTTTTTGTTATGTGAAGCACTTTGTAACATTATTCATTATTAATGTTATTATTATTATTATTATTGCTGAGTCACGTTTCTGGCAACTGGATGAAAGTAAGTGCAATATATATTGTGCAATATATATTCTCCTTTTAGCTCTATTTTGCTCTCCACGAACTCCTGAGGGAAATATCTGTCTCTTTAGCTGCTAAATTCTCCACTATGTACCGGCTATGCTAGTTGCTAACTGTTTGGTGTGGGGTAGATAGTTTGTGGTGAGTTTTTAAAGTGTTTGGCTGAAAATAGCCACTTGTTGCGTCTGGAAACACTGTGAGAGTGTGAGAGTGACTGAAACGCACTGAAACGCTCTGTAGCATGAAACAGCAGAGTTGGGTGATCATTCTCTGTTCGCTCATGTATCAACATTCTAAGATCTATTGTCTATTGTGAGAGGTAATGGGAAACACACAGTCATATTAATCTCAATGCTGATTTAAACTTATGTTAACCAAGTATGTTTTATATGCCTTGTTCAATTGAGAAGTGATATCCTTTGCTTGCCACTGTCGCTGTCAAGAGGATGAGTTATGCAACAATAAGTGGAAGTAAAAGTTCACTGTTTTCTGAGTATTGTGTCTGCAGACGCATAAGCAAGAAAGTAGAAGTACGTGGTTAGATATGTGGATTAAGAGCATATAGAGAAGTAGATCAAACCAGACTGAGGGAGACAGAAATAACCTTAAGCGTGGGTGGTGAATTGGGGTAAAAAAAATGAAGGAGGAAGACAGCTCCTTTTCTAAGAAATGATAGACAAAGAGCCAATTGGGGTCCAAACAATAGATACACCCAAAAAGGGGGTGAAAACAAGGTATAAAATGCTCTGGCACGTAGACAAAAGCTCAGAACACAGGGCACTTTGCCAAATGCAGGTTTTTCTGTGAAGTGTTCTCCGAAGATCTTCGATAAATAAATTCAGCTGATACAAAGACATTACTCGACTGTGGTTTCGTTCTTCTCGCATCAACCAACTCGAGGAGGTTGCCTGAAAGGCTTCCTCAACACTATCTATAAAAATATTTATTATAGTAGCTTTAATGTAAAATGACCATTAACCTCTAGGCTAACGGCTCGCCTGGTTAGCACTAAAGTGATTAAAGTGGTTATTTAACATCTCTTGAAATTACATACTCTCAAAACAATAGATACAAACAGTAGCAGTGATATAATAAATGGAGAAATAACAATAATAACACTTAAACAAGTGCATAAAGAGTGGTGAGATGTTTGCCTATATTCGCTAAGTCTTCATTCCAGAAAATGTCAGTTGGGCAACAGCAGTTATGGAACTGTGAAGTCGCTAAGCTAGCAGCAGTAATTTAACCAAAACCAGCTTTTGCTGTAACATTTCACATTAGCTTGGATATTCTATCATCTCTATTAACAGTACTTCTTTATCCGTGTTTCTTAATGAGTGCAGGTTAAAAAAAAAATCTAGTAGGTTAAAAAAAAGGAGGGATTTGTCATCCTGTGTTAGCATGTGGAGTTGTTTCAGTCAAAGTCACCGCTCAGCAAGCGAACTGCACTTGAATCTGTTTGTTATTCTTCTGTTCAGTTCACAACACAAAGACGGGAGAATCACCTGCAGAATACCAATTGAGCTGGGGAAGTGATTTGTTTGCTGGTTTGGGAAAGCCTTGCTTCAAGGCTTTTTGTGAAGGATGAATTAACACACATTGTAGGCTGCCCATTGAGACACCCAGAGACAAAATACCCAGCCATTCAGCTTGGTTGAGCCATTTATTTTTTTTCCTTGCAACTTCCTTTGCCCTGTTCTCTCTCTCTCTCAGCCACTTTCCCCCACCATTGCTACAGTTTGTGCATGCCGTTGTCTGGTAACAGTGACAAGGTAGAAGAAGCTTTCCCATAAGGGACTTGCCTTAGCAATGCAATAACTCTACTTAATAACTCTGTACTTAAAATAACCTATAAGCCAAACAATGTATATTGAACAGCTCAAAAGCTATACTGTAGCTGACTATCTCAATCACAAACCCATCTGTGTATGTTTCCTGTCTTCATCAAGCTCCCCTAGCTTTATCATATTTACATGCAGTAGCCTATTTATCTATCTTTTTTAAAGAAACTATATTTTTCATGTTCCCAGTTTTCTGATGCACTAGCTGCAGGAAGGAGATTACTGTGCAGGGCTTTGCCCTAAATATTGCCTTCACCCCTCTGGAGACCAACTTCCAGGAGATCTGGAAGTCTGTCAAAATGCTTACAGAGTCCCCAGGCGCTTTGACCTACTTGTTCCTCTTGCAAGGCAAACTGTAGAGACATACAGAAACAGAAAAATAGTTCACAATTGTACAGCATCCAATTATCACCCACTGACACACACATCAATAACAGCGATGCGATGCCACGTTATTTTGCCAAAAACTGAGTTGACAAAAATCAGATGAAGGAAACACACATCACATCAGTGTATAGCATACTATGAAGCATCCTGCGACTACCTCCCACAACTTTGTGAGAGAAAAATTATGCTGCATTCTCACAGATGTACCATTGCAAAACTATCATTTGTTCATTTCCACCTCTCATGAGACCTGATGTACTTCCAGTACCTATTTCCACATTTTAAGGTAGACTTATGCAGCAAAGGGCATGGTGTTGTGCCAAGTGATAAACATTATAATCAAGAAGTAAAAATTCAGCTCTTTCTTTTTTGAGACTGAGATTAAAGATTGTTTGACATGATCCCACGCCATGTTGATTTAGATTTAAAATAACACCAAGATAATATGATGTGCAAAATCAAATCAGATAAGGCTTTGCTGCTGTTTGGCCAGGTATAATAACAGCAGGATGAAATCAAACATTTAAAACCCTGAGCTTTCTGCTGTCTATATTTAAGCAAACTCACCAATTTCTGAATCTTGGCAAAATATTAAAAACCATACCACAGGCTGATTATGGATTAAATACTTGTTGCATTAAGCATTTTTATAGAGTTGATTTTGCAATGTCACTGGAGCACAGATAAAAAATAAATCAATGCTGATTCGATTTTTGAGAGGACATGATGCAATCAAGGCACTTCACTATACAGCCCCATAACGAGGAAGAACATAAAAATATCTGCTGTTAACTTTTATTTTTTTCTCAACTAAAAGCTTTGCAGCACTTCCAGAAAAATAATGAAACTGCTCACATCCAGCCTTACTTACAAATTTCTGTGATTGGGGACAAAATTTAAACGCCAATTTAAAGGTCAGATTTCAAACTTTGAAAGGCCACAGCTGCTGCGCCCTTGGGTCTCATTTTGATGAAGCTGAGAGGGATGATGCATCTTGTTACTGACAGAGAGGCCTGCATCATGAAGAAAAAAAACACATTTATTTTCATTAAAACTCTATATACACAAATTGAACATAAATGGTGCATTATATCTGTAGACATGGATCTCTCTAATGCATTTGAAATGCAGTCCACTAAATTACAGCAACTCGTGACATATTAAACTTTTCATTAGCAAGATTATGGAGATAAAGTACTTCCTCCAATTATAGTGCGCTATTATAATGGACAGAATACTTCAGACAATCACTCTTTAAGAGAAGGTGTAAAATACATCTAGGCAGTGGTGTTTACATCTTTCTTGAAGTGTAGTACAATAGCTCAGTACTGGAGCAGAAAGATTTCAAAAGATGATTGATGGCTTCCAAGGGGTTATTTCACTTCATCAGTTCTTGGCTGAAGTGAACATCTTGCTTAAAACAACATTGTTTTCTTGCCATTAGTCAATATAGTGAATAGTAGAGTCTACTAATGTACACACTAATGTGGCTTTACAACTGCTTCAGTGAGCCACTTGGATTTTTATATTGTTTTCCAATTACTGATGTGTCACATGATGCGTAGCCACAATCCATTATTTAGCAAAGGTTAGGCTCAAGTTTGGTGGATTACCCTCAGTAGCATAGCATTTCTTCTAAATGTCACACCTTTCAAAAAGAGGGAAAGTAGCACTTAATGGTTCCTGAGGGGTGATCTTTCAATGTCAAAAAATGTAATTGCGTCCCACAGCTTTTGAAGGCGATTTTGTGTTTGTTTAAATCAGTAGATGTCCATTGTTCACGTTACATGCAGCCTATGAGATTGTCAGAATCTTTTCACAATCTCTGTGTCTTTGTTAGAGTATAGAGTAATGCTGCTTCTTCATATCTTCCCCTCTCATCCTCTTGTACTAGTGTAGGCTGTCGATCTCTCTCTGGTACATGTCAGTAGCTGCTTGTTTCAGACAGGATGGGGGTTGGTCCTGCCCTCGAAGCAGAGACTCCCTCAGTCCCATATAAATACACTCACAGATGTCTTGCTTCAAGCCGTGTCTGCCTCTCTCTCTCTCTCTCTCTCTCTCTCTCTCTATCTCTCTCTCTCTCTCTCTCTCTCTGTCTCTCCTGCTGGAATCAGACAATTAATAGTAAGACAGCAAGAAAAAGGAAGCCCGGGGCATTCATTTGGTGCAAAGGGGAAAGGGGAAGCAGAAAGGTGAAGTGGGAGAAGAGGAGAGACAGAGTGACAGAGAAATGAAAGAGCAATGGGAGGAGAGTAGAATAGAGGGAGGGTTTAGTGCCAAATAAGCTGCTCTCTCTTCTCCCACATCTCAGTCTGTAAGCACTGGAGCACAGCGTGAGCTGAGGAGCACAGTCCTGACATGCACACCTGTAATCATTCTTTCAGGGATGCAGCGTTCATGTATGAGTGGCAGCATCACTGTTGAGACGTTAACGGCGGCAAAGGGTGTTTTAAATCTGTTTTGATGAGATCATTTGAGCTCGGAGGCAGAGGCAGCGGAAGAGAAGGCGACGTGCAGAGAAGTGGATGCTGAGCTGCTTCAGTCTACAATTAAGGTAGCTCTGAATCTTTTCTTTCCTTTAATATGTCAGCTTTTTGAAATATATGCGGTATGGACAGAAAGGACATGCATTGTGATTGTTTATGGGTGTCTTTTTTCATGCTTCCCTGGGTCTAATATCATAGTGTATGTTGAACAAGAAAAGATACAACAGAGATGAGTTTGTCAAACCCTCTGGTATCTGGCTCAACTACAGAGAACTTTCAGGTTGACAAGTGATCCACAGTGGACTACTGAGAATCATGGGCACTTCAGATTAGAGTGCATGATATGTTAAGGATCTTTGTACATTTTTAGAATCCCTTTGTTGTTTCACACATAGTCACAGCATGAAATCTGGTCTGGCTTGTGAAATACTGTCACTACAGTAACAATGATCATCTGATCGAAAAGAGTGATACCCTAATATGATCCGTGTTTGGAATGCTCACTGTCAAACCTGTGTTCGCTGGGATGTAGCCTGTCTTTCTGGGCTCTGTTCAGCACTCCTGAAATGTAAATCTTTTAATTAGACTTTGGATGATCTTCAAGAGGTCTTTCTGGCATCTTGCTGCCAACTTGTCTGGAACAACTGCAGATAATCCAACACTGTTTTCTCAAAATACATGCGACTAATGAAGTACAAACATCTGCAATTTAATATGTAAGATATATTTTACTCTTTTTGCACTACTTCAGCTCGCAATGATTTAGATGTGAGCTGTTGCACCCTGAACAAACTGTAGATCAGTGTAAGTGTTATTGATGCGCACTCACAAATGAGTTGCAAATCAATTACTGACAAGGATACTACTGAAATACCAGATTTTTAAAATGTGGCCAGAGTAATGTGTGATACACTGCTCAGTTTTTTAAACTACCTTTTGCAGCATTACAGTTACATTACCTTAACCACAGCATACATTTTGCTGTTTTAATTGTCCAGTTGATTCCTATGAAAAGACTTTTTGGTCTAAATGATCAGCACAGAAAAATATCCATGGTTTCACTTTTTACTCCTCTTTAAATGCTCATTGAGTCTTACTGTTCATTTACACAGTGACACATGAGCTATGAATATGGAGTAAAAAAAACATCCAAACTACCCCCAGACTTCATTAGTGTCATGTATTTTGAGAGAGCAGTGTTAGATAATCTGCAGTTGCTCCAGATAAATTGGTAGTAAGATGCCTGAAAGACCTCTTGAAGAGGAACAGTCACTAGGAGTTTATCTTTTTTTCTCATTGAAATTGTGTTAATTGTAAGTGTGACATACTGTGCAGATGTTTTTCCTGCTTTAAGAAACTCCATGCAATTTAAAATTCAGTATCGAGAGAATTCCTGAGAATCTTTTTTTGTGCTACATCTCAAAGCAAAAACAAACTCTCATCTGTTCGCAGTGTAAAACATGAACCTGTGCTGCACTCACCTCGATGTTAGTCAGTTCTTGACTGAACCTGCAGCGCTTCTTTTCCACATTATTTGTATAGACATTTGTAATGAAGTCTAACAATTTCAAATTTGCACTTCACTCACAGGTCTGTTCATTAACAAATTGCTCACAAATGTTTTTTGTTGAAATATTTTGGTCCAGTATTAAAATCTGCTTGGAAATTCATCAAAGGACTATTTCATGGAGCATTTAAAATCCATCCCAATCCTTTTGTTTCTGCATCAGTTCATGTGTAATTTATATTGAATGCATCTCAGCAAAATTAAGAATAGCTCAGAAGGATATTCAAGAGAAAATCATTACGCTTTGAACCAACTCTGCAGGCCTATCGTGTTTTTTATCTGCATACTCCGCTGTGCTCTTGATGTACATTACAGAAAAGTGCCTTTGAGTCACATTGTATGAGGCTGTTTCTGCCCACTTGAAAGCTGGTTCAGATCAGAGACAAATTCTCACTTCAAGCGGAGGGATTGCTGCATGAGCAGATCAATACACAGAGAGGGTCGTTGCCAAACCAGCACTATCATCCTACGAAACAAGATGCTGACTCTTCTGAAGTTCACACTGTACTGTCATCTTTCATGTCAGATGTACAATAAGTACTATAGTCAAACAGGAACAGTATCATCAACACTTATTTAAGTATGGGAGTGTTCAATGACTGACTGATTTTATATTTATTTGAAATATTCACTCCACAAAGAAGCAAGATTTGGTTATCAAGTGGTTTGGTTACTTTCACATATCCAGTGATATATCTCAAAAACATCTACGGGATAATACTATTCATCTAGCAAAAGCATCAGGTCAGTACTTAAGTTTTAAGTTCCCATTAGCCTGAGCTCTAATTTGTTGAATTAATTAACAAATGTTAGCAGGCTAACATGCTAAAATAAGACATTGTCATTAAACCTGAGTGGAAACGGTGAAACTTCCTGTGGCTCAGGAGGTAGAGCGGGTCGTCTACTAATCGGAAGATCAGCAGTTTGATTCCCGGCTCTTCCAGTCCGCATGTTGAAGTCTCCTTGGGCAAGATAATGAACCCCAAATTGCTCCTGATGGCTGTGCCATAGGTGTATGAGTGTGTTTGACTGGTTAGTTCCCTCTGATGGGCAGGTTGGGACCTAGCATGGTAGCCCCTGTACCCATTCAGCGTATGAATGTGTGTGAATGGGTGAATGTGACTTGTAGTGTAAAAAGCGCTTTGAGTGGTCGGAAGACTAGAAAGGCACTATACAAGTCCATTTACCATTTACCATTTAAATATTGCAAAAACGTTTTGACACATGACTGAGGTGGAAAAGGTGTTAAGCAATAAAAGCAAAATGTGACAAAGTGCAATGGAAACAGACTTAGCGAATAAATCATGACATACATGAAGCATGTGACTTAAACCATAGATACATATGTAACATTCATATGGTGTCGGAATAATCCGAAAAATTAGTTCCCAACTGGGAAAATTCATGTGAAGGCCCTCTCAAGTCGCAATAACAACTCGGAAAGTCGGCGAAAAGTTTGGTACATGACACACACAGAAACATAGCAGACAAAAGTAGATGTTTGGTTGATGGCAAGAAACTTTTATTAATTCACATATTGTATATCAATTTTTTGTACACATGTAATTTGTAATATGTTATTAGTTTGCAACCATTAAATACTGTCCACGTAGAGTGACCTAGATTAGTTAGAAAAGTTAACCCTGAAACCAAGTCAGGTTAAGTAATATTTAAGTGTTTTTAGGGAATTTACTGGTGCAGCAACAAGTCAAGAGACAAAATACCACACATCTCCTTTGTAGCGTCCATGTTGTTTCCACATTACAACTTAAAAGCTCATGAACACACCGAAGTCGAAAGAACGACTTCCCAACTCAAGCAATTCTTGGGACCATCCAATGAGCATGCGAAAGCAACAATACACATAGATAACTCATTGGGTGCTGCTGTTCATTGGAGTGATGCGTCATTGCAGCCGCCATATTGGTCAGGGGAAGCCCTTTGGTTTGTTACATGCAAGACATGTATTCATGATATAGGATACATGGTTCAATTAAAAAATGTGAGTTTTCGTATCAAAGTACTTTATCTTATGTAGATAGTAACAGTAATAGTTCTATAATATAATATTTAAAATGAACTCACCCTATGTAATTAGTTTCTAAGTATATTCTTTTTTCTTACTGCCTGTAAAATGGCTACCATGATGTCATTTTGTTTGTAATTTCAGAAATACATGCTAATTTACATTTAAATTTGGACATAATATGGACAAAAAACATACATACAGTGTATCAGCAGGGTTGTGCAGAGTTGCAGTGTAATAGTTACACATTCTGAGAAACAAATGCTAGTTTTGTACAAGTGAAAATAAATGACCTAGGGCTGCATGTTCACACAAGAGAGATGAACAATACAAACTTAGCTTTAATCTCATAAATATACAAATATATACAGTGTATCAGCAGAAACAATAAATCCTAATTTACATTTTAAGTCACACAGAAACAATAAATGCTAATTTACAGTGTATCAGCAGCAAAAGCTACACATTCACTTCAGGATTTACATGTTCACTCATAATGTCACAACAGAGAAGTTCTTCTCTAACAACCCTGTAACAACATTACTTTACACAGCTTCTTCTTCAAGCTGCCACTCTGCAATTGTGGAGTGTGAATTTTTGTTACATATTGCCTCAACTTATGAAAGCTGTTCTAGATTAAAGATATGAGGCCAAAGTGTATGGTCAATATGGTCACAAAGATCAAACACATCTTCAAAATCTATGTTTGCTATGACAACACGGTTGACCAGAGACAGTGTATTGATGTGCTGCAGATGAAATGTTTGTGGCCCGTCGGATGCAGTGCTCTGCTGAGCACTACCTTGACTGTACCTATCATCAGACCTGCATTGTTTTTCAAGGTTAGCAGGTGATAGCCATCACAAAATGATGCTGGTACAGCCTTACAAACCAAACTGTTACAGCATACATCACAAAGCTGCTTCATGCCTGATCCTGCCTGACAACAAAATCTGCAATGTAAACCAGAGCATTCTCGGTTAGGCAGTCAAAGCTAGCTGGCAGGTAGCTGTGGTCCAACACCACACTAGCGACATTCTCGGATGGAGAGGATGCAATGTCAGAGTCCTCAGCTGGCGCTACAGATGACATGTTGACAGCTGCCAGAGACAGAGTGTCATCCTGTGCTCTGATGTTGCCTGTGTTTCCTGGAAAAATTAGTGGCAGACCATGAGACTGTGGAAAATACTCTTAAAGTGAACCACACTTGGGTTGTCGTTCCATCCACCTGGAAATTATACAGGAGATAACTTAATCATGTATTGGGTTTTTTTGTTGTCTTTTTTTTCTTTTTTTTTAACCAAATTTAAAATTTAAGATGTAAGCCTTCTATCTTAATAGAATTGTTCACTTAAGCGTCAGCTCCTACCTGAGGCCCTGATGGAATTAAAGAGGAGCTCCAAATGGTCCTGGCTGAAGCTGTATGTGCACACATACTGCTGTGACTGAAGCAGCTCTGCTATCATCAGGGTCAATGTTGATAACAAAACTAGTCACAGACGGATACCTTTGAAAGATAGAAAAACATCAGTATGCAAATACTTACTGTATAAAACCATAAACCCAGTCTTATTAAGATATTTAACAATTTTAAAGTACATATTATCATATGATTCTAACTAGAACACACATGGAAAATAGAGGAAACTGAACCCAACTGAGAACTACTTTTGTAGTAATTACGAAAAAACAGCACATGCAAATACTCAACTAGAGATATCCTAATGTAGTAATGATTGCTTTTTACAAATCTTAACACATTACCCAAACTTACTTCTTCTGGTACGAAGTTCCCAACATTTTTCAAGTAATCAAATGGATAAAGGTACCAAAAGAGCACCACACTGGAACAGCAAGCAGATGTTTTTTGAACACATCAAAGAAAATCAAATGAACATAGAACTAAACACCACAAAAGTTTCAAAGAGTAAATCTTTCTGAAGCAATGGCTTTAGGTCAATGAAAGTAAACAATCTAGAGTTAGCTTCAGTATGGTTATATTATTATTATATTCTTCTGGTTATTGTTTGTTCCATTTTTGAAGGCCCTGCAAAAGGAAAGCTTACTCTTAAAATGTTAGTGAAGGCAAACATCTCTAATAAGCCAATTCTAATAATCCAAGGTATGCTTCATTTATTTTACTCCAGCTGTTGAGATTATTGATATTAAGAAATGAAACATTCACCAACATCTAAGATCAACACTGCAAATATTTTCCCTGGCACCAACTAGTGCTACTATTTAGGAAAACTTTGCAATATATAAAGATTCTGACAGGCCTAATGGTGGCATTTACTTTACTTATGAAAAAAAACAAACACCTCTTTGGGCGATAAAGTGGAGTGCCATCATTTATTGTCAACATAGTCAAGTAAAGCTTCAGTCATCAACTCTAATGTCTCTTCTCTAGTGGAGTCTTAAAGCCTTTGGCACATGGATCTCTGCTGTTTCGTCACATCAAACAATCTGTCAGTCACCTAAAAGAAATATTCCTTATGGCTGGTAAACATTGAAATTATACACACACTGTAATACAGCTGCAAAGCTTCAACAATCCATGTATATTAAATGCCAATCAAACATTTTAGAGAGAATTATTTTGTTTATGGACTAAAATCACTCACACAGGTTTCATAATAGAGCTGCAACTAACGATTATTTTCATTGATAATTAATCTGTCAGTTATTTTAACAATTAATTAATTAGTCCAAAAATGTCAGGAAATAGTGAAAAGTGCTCATCTTAATTCACAAGTGACTAAGATGTTATTTTGTGCGACCAATGGTCCAAAACCTAAAGATACTCAATTTATAATGATATAAGATAAAGAAAAGCAGCAAATTCCCACATTTTGAGAAGCAGGGAACAGAAAATGTTTATCATTAGTGCTTGATAACCGACTTAAAAGATAAATTGATTATCAAAATTGTTGCAGATTAATTTTCTGTCGATTGACTAATCAATTAATCCACTAACTGTTGCAGCTTTATATCCTTATACATTACATTTACACAATACTTAAAAGTAGAAGTACCGATGAACTTTTCAAGGATCACCTCAATAAATTCAGCTGTTGGAGAACAATTCTTGAGCTGTGTTTACCCAGCTTGCTCAAGCACGTGCAGAGACTTTCCCACAGACCGGCTTAATGTCTGCGCTGCCAGGGACACCTCCATCTTCTGAGTGCTGAAGTTTATGTGCTTTCTTATGATACTGTTGGCAGCATGCAGACCATCTTCTTCCTCTTCATCATTCAGCTCTGATATGCAGCTCCATCTCACTATCCCAGCGGGACTGATGATGGCTGTATGCCTATAACATGTTCCTAGCCAATTTCAATGTGTGACATGGGTCCATCATCACAACCACTTTTTCCCCTGTAGATTGGTGGGCAAAATATGTCTGGAGAGGCTTCAAAGGATTCAGTTTGAGCTGGCATTGAAGCATAGTGTACATGCTGATGTTGGAAAAATGCCCATCCATTGTTGTACACAGTACTTTAATGCCTCGCTCATGTAGTGCCTCAGAGGCATGCAGCAGTTCAACCTTTTGGGTGTCTTGTGTCAATGTCTTGATAAAGAAGTAGGCAATGGGTGTCTTCCAGTGGCCTTGCAGTTTAACAACTATAAACACAAATGCTTCACTTGCCACACTGGTCACATCAATGCCGTCTCCAAGATCCACAAAGCCTGTCATTGTTTGTGTGTGAGAGTCATACTGACCCTGCCTCCTGATGGCCATGGCATCCACCATAAGACACACTTGACCGAATCTTGCCAGATCTTCAGTTTTTCATTGTTGTAGCATATCTAAAAGTTATATGTTTAATCCAGGCTTGGCATCCACACTCTGCAACCACCTGTTTCAGGTAAAACAATAGATAATGTGTAGACACCACAACACATACTGACATATCACCTGTTATATTCATTTTTGATGAGTGTGAGGATGTGGAAAGGGTAATATTTACTTTTGAAGAGTGTGAGGATGTGGGAGTGGTATCTTGATTGATTCTCAAGTAGCTGGAGGCGTTAGGTCCATGCAAATGCAGCGTTAAAGCAAATTCCCTTTGAGTGCTCAGGTATGGTGCGGCTTAAAGAGTTCAACTGGAAGATATGAAAAGTTTGGGAAAACAAGCTACACATTAATGATGAAACCAGCACAAAACATGATACATTACAATTGTGGGATAAACATTAGATTACATATGTGTGTATTTTTACATATTAAAGTATTGACATGTTACAGAAAATTAAATTTTGAGAAAACAGTCAGATACTTTAATTAGAAAGCATTAAAGGTTCTATTTACATGGGTTGGGGCTGACTGTCTTGGAGTGAGAGATGCTTTGCTGAAACATGGTGTAAAACACAACGATAGAGATATGTATATGAGAAGTGTAAGCGAGGAAAAAGACATCACGTGCAATAATCTCACACTGCGAGCACCAGGATGTTGACTGCAGCTCATTTAACGGCCACAGATGTCACTAATGAGAAGGAATTTCTGATTCCTACATATAGAACCTTTAAATGAAATGATGTAGGCTAGTTGGAAGCTCAGTCAGGTTAATTTCTAAAGGAGTGTTTTAAAAAAAATAATAATTCAAAAAAATAAAATTTTATCAACTGTTGTTTTTCAGTAAACATTTCAGAAACAGTGGTGAGACTACAATCAAAATGTGTGTGATGAGACATAAATTTAAATCACTACAAAATTATAAATGTTATACATGCATTTGTTGAAAGGAAGTGGCTGCGTAGTTCATCCAACCAGAGTAGAAGTCAAGATTCTGCTGCACTTCCTCTGCTAGTATATTTTTGTTTTTTAAATCCTCTAGCAGGGATTTCACTGTCTTCTTTTGGCTTCTTTCCCTATCCCCGGCATTTCTTAAGTCCTGTTGCAATTCCTCCACCTTCTCCTGAGGCTCAATTAACTTTTTTTTCTTTAACTGGGTCAAGGGCATACTGATATATTAACTTAAATATAAATATATTCTCCTCATTTTATAAATGTCACTTGATATAAGCCCAGCAGAGGTGTTTAAAACAACAATCGTCTCCTCACTGAGGTTGACTCCTCCAGGTCCTCTGAGAGCTCAACATGACCATCCAGACATTCTGCAGCTGCTCTCTTTTTTGCTTTTTGAGACGTCCTGCTTGACCTGGATGTACTGGGCACCTGGAGATAAAGTAAATTATTTAAGTAGGAACCATTTGTAGAAGTGTATTTTAGTGCTGGGTTTAGTGGGCATTACACGTGTTAGTGAAAGATTAAGATTATATGACAAAATGTCATTAGTTATATAGAAACAACTTCCAATGACACTAACTTTGCAAATATGGTCAGGAAATGTATAAACTGACGGGATCACTCATTCCTTTAAACGAGCTGTCTGTCCAGTCCTGTCAAAGTCTTCTAACTTGAAATGACAGCTGCAGACGCTTGAACAGTCATTTGGCTCAAAGTCTCTTCTCCTCAGTGCTGCTGTCCATACCTGTCTTTTTACTTTATCTTTTGGGAATCTATACACAAAACAAGGCCATCTGAACAACACTATGCAGTTCTGCATGCTTTCGTAGGTACAATTAAGGCATAATATTATAAATTATCTATAAAATAGATAATTTAGGACTATTTAACACAATAACACATACAGCAACATAGCTCATTGACATTTTCAGCATCTTACTGATATATTACTTTTATAAAAATGTTCATCTTTTTTTTCTTTACCTGACATAAATTGACTTTAGTATTAGCTTAATTTAGTATCAGGACAGTCACTTAACTTTATGTTAGCTTAAAAGAAGGATTACGTATCGTGATATATCAAATTCAATAAATTTGTGACAGTAAAATATTGTAAAACAACTTATTACCTGTGAAATTGTATTCCCTGTTGCTTAGTTTTGGCATTTCTTTCTTTGGAACATCCAAAACCAGCACAAAAGTCTGACATTTCTATGAAATGGGTATAAAACCCAGAAACGGGTCAGTCAGAACCAGTCAGAACCCCTGTGCAAGATGGCAGCGGCAGAGACCCATCTCACAAGCCTGAATGTGGCATATAGCCCATATCGATGGATTTAAACAACCACTGAAGTTTCTGCTCCACTGAAGAGATGAAAAATAGCGGCCAACAAAAACATCACATCTGTGTGGATAAATAAATGTCATATTATCTTTTCTACAGTTTTCACCATTTTAGGTTTGACTGCTGCTCTTTTAATTACATCATCTTGCGCCTTCTTCCTCTGCAATAGTTTAAAGAGGCACTGCACACTTAAATGTGTTAAATGAACTTTAAACTAAATTATATGACTGTACTGTGATGAAACACATCAATGTTGAAAGTGTTTCAACCTGTCATTTGCTGTCAGCATTGGCCCTGCCATGTAGAGTCGGCTGTTTCGGAGTTCTCTACGTCATGAACTTTATATAAATGGTAGAATGTTAACGCCTACCTCCCCGAGAACTGCACTCATTTTCAAATATATGCTAATCAAGACAGTTTTAGTTTCAGGAGCTAATAGCAGCTAACAGTAGCACTGACCTGCTGGAGGAAATCTCTCCATCTGTGACTGTCTGTGGGAGGAAACACTGCTGGCAGCCACAAAAACAACAGAAATCCTCTTCACATTTCATCCAGTAGCTCTTTAACCCTCCGTCTATCTGTTTCTGCAGTTATCAGCTGGTAAATTCTTGTTTTAAAATGGTAAATCACAGTGCAATCGGAGATCCACTGTTACTGAACCTGTCGGCTTCCTTCCGCCAACAGTCACAGATGGAGAGATGTCCTCTAGTAGGTCTAAAGTTGCTAAAATTGTCTTCATGTGAAAATAAACCAAGTTACAGACAGGTTGCCCACTTTTTAGCAATTTTCAAAATTATGCAGTGGGTGGAGTTAGGCTCAGACCTGGATGTGAAGTTACATACATTTTCTTTTAGCAGTTTTCTGAAAATATTGTCATAATCTACTCTACATTTGGATGGAGACCTAGCTATTGTGAACATGTTAGCATGCTGATGTTAGCATTTAGCTCAAAGCAGAAACTCAAACTGAGTAACTGGGAGACTGGGAGCAGGCTTTCAGACCAAACACAAGGGGTTGCCTTGGTGGGTTTCAGGTACAATTCAAGAAGTCCAGTTTGAGTGACAAATCCATCCGTTACAGTTTTGAAAAACTAGATTATGCTAGCTGGAGTACTCCGAAAGAAACCTGGATACTGTTGCATGTATATGTCTGGACCAGTTTCTGACTGCTGCTGACTACCTGCACAGGCACAGCTGCAGTATGTTGCTATAATGCTTAGACTGCTAATATATAATAACCCAATATTTGGCACTAGTACACAGACTATGGACCTCATATGATAATAGTGAACGCCATTTCTATGTGGTATCAAAGTGATTAAGACAACAACTAAGTTATGCTCCCCAAAATATATATAAAATGATGAATATGACCTTTTGTAACAACCTACATTATTAAACAAAGGGACAGAGTTGCCTATGCGTTACTTTGTGTCAAGAAATGTGGAAGGAGATTCTCCTATCCTTCATTGTTGTGCTGCTGCTTGACTGGTCAAATAGGAGGCAAGACTGCTTCATCTTCACACTTCCCATTAGCCATTCCGTTCTAGCATAGTTCCCATCACAAAAAGACCTAGCTTTTCCCTTAGTTCTCCCCTGAGTCAGGTCCTGCGCCAGGGTAGGCCTCTCATTCTGTTTTATCTTCAGTTACAGCTCAAAGGCAAGCTTAGTAAAGTCACTCTTTACAAGAAACTCAAGGTCCCCATCTCCATCCATTCTGCTAACTTGCTAACTGATTTCGCAGGTGCTACGTGTATTAGGCTAGCTGGATGGAGACTCAGTGCAAGTTTAGTGAGAAGCCAGGTTCAACCTGGCCTCCCTTGTTTCTTTTTAACGATGAATTAACCATTCACTGTTGAGCTCAGTCAAGCCTAGACTCAATCTTATTGGCTAAATGTTTACTTTTTTTCTCTAAAGGAAGCCAAGCAAAGTGTGGGCAGGCTTCCTTTGGCCTCCGAGAGAAACCATCTCTACAGAAGACGGTTTTCCCTTGTGCAACAGATGCTGAGCCTCCACAGAGTGACACATCAAATCCAGGTAAGTCTCCCATTCCTGGCTATAAGGTGGATAAGCCAAATTTGCAACGTGATGTTGGCATTTAGTAGTGCTAAACCCGCTATAAGCCAAAGTGGTCTCATTTTCAATAGCCACATTCAATTAGTTAAGTTTCACCATTTTAATGAAAACAGGCCCTGCACTCCTACTGGGCCCCCAATATTGTGGCAAGCTGTAGTTATGTCATTCAAACATGACAGACTGGACACTGCTTCTAAGCTAACAGACAGCTTTAATTGCAATTAAAACCTGCTGGCAACTGAACATTCACAGTAAAACATTAGGCAAGTCATTTCTTACACTACAAACGCTACTAATGGTGTCAACTAATACAAACTAGTAAATTCTCAACTAAAGCAAATACACATACTTAAAATAATCTCTAAAAGCAATTATTTAGGGTTAAATACTCGTACCAGGCCAACAGTGCATGAATAACAAGAAAAATAACAGAAAAAGGCTAGTTTTTTCATGGTTTATTTGTTTTATTTTACATAAACATAAAACATATACAATAGTCATACAAAAAAATAACATAACTTACATCACAAACACAAACAAAAACAACAGACATGCCACATATACACATATACAAACATACATATATGTACATACATGTCAAGTACTATATGTAATTGTGGTACAAAAACAATAACTTTTACAGCAATTTAAATTAAATACATCATTCTATAGAAGGAACAAAATTAAAAAGCCAGATAATTTTATGATATCATAGAAAAAGGCTTGAGTTTACAGTCTCTCAAAGCATGCTGGGAGATATGGAGGCGGGACAACTCCGGGACACTACAATATTTTCCTATAGCAAGCCGAGAACCACCACTAGTGGGCGCTCGACTGATATCTGAGCAACAAATGAACTTGACTTGACCTGTCCAATACAGCAGCTAGCAAAAGTCCTTACCTGTCATGAGAGGAAAATGAAACGTACCTATTCTAGTCGTGCTGAAAAATGTCTATACACAATATTCAGCTCAACAACACAGAGATGGGAGCTTTTCAAGGAGAATGTCCCACAGATGACCTTCTAGGCCATATCCAATATGCAATGGGAGTGCCACGTGGAAAGTGTCAAAGTCGCTACCATCTACCCGAATCATGCCACAGAGCAAGGTGACAGTGAAACCACTTCTGCAGCCAGAGGCCTAGAACAGGATATAATGTCATGGAAATTCCTGCTCACCGTTATCGTCTGGTACAACGTTTTACATGAGGTGAATCACGTCAGCAAGCTGCTCCAGAGCCCACAAGTGGGAATCGATGTGCTACAGTGCGAGATGGAATACGTGTGTTCTGAAATAAAGAGAGAATGGCCTTTCATCCACCCAAACAGATGCCAGAAACATAGCTAAAGAGATGGGGATGGCAATGGTCTTTCCTACTGCATGAATCCAAAAACCAAAATGTCAGTTCCAGCCCCAAAATGCAGATCCTTCCCTGACAGTGACACCCACTGAACAGTTTGAGAGAGACGTTTTCCTTCCACTGGTGGAGTCTGCCAACACAGGCATTAACGAGCGCTTCAAGCTGATGGAGTCCTTTTACAGTCTGTTTGGCCTCATTTATGGAAGAGATGAAATAAAAAGCCAACCAAAGTCGCACACCAAAATACAGCTGCATAAACATGGTGAGGATATTTGACGATGTGGATGCTGAGGACCTTTTGTGCGAGGTATCGGCTGCAGTCAGTGCCGTGTCTGCAAAAGAAACCACTGGCCTGCAGCTTCTTAGCTACATTTACAGTAACAATTTAGTTGAACTGTATCCCAACCTCAGAATTGCTCTATGACTCATGGTGACATTGCCTCTCACTATAGCGACTGGAGAGAGAAGTTTCTCACACATAAAGCTCATCAAAATGCATCTGTGGTCAACCATGCTCCAGGAGCATCTGTCAGCTCTTGCTCAGATTTCAACTGAGCATGAGGTAGTGAGTCATTTGGACAAAAATTAACTTTTTAGAGAATTCTCAGCACTCAAGCATAGGAGGGTGAATTCTAGACAGGCCTACCTCACATAGAATCATAAGTAAGTCTTTTAACACATTTTAGCAGAAATAAAGTTTATAATAATAATATTATTAATAAAATAAACTACTTATTTCACTCAATGTGTATAGGCAGCAACCCACTTATTCTTTTTCCACAAATCGTAATTTCTCTCTCCCGCTTGCTCCCCCTCAGTTTCTCAATCTCCTTTTCGCTCTCCAGGCCTGACGTGAGCTATCCATGGTTCTGAAATAGTGCAAAGCGCAATTCATTGTAAACTTCCGGTAGTTTCAGACACTTTTCATTCCCAAGCATAGAAATCTTAAAAGCAGATGATCACTGATGCCAGGAAGACTCCCGAGACAGACACCATTAGCAGCTAGGCACCAAAGTTGTGAGGTCTTACAGAATATGGCTGGTGATTTTCTATATTTTTTTTATTGTCAACAAATCTCATGCAGAGCCAAACCAATAATGAAGTGATCTACCTGATATATCTTATTCTTCTGTGTAGTGCACCTCCGTTGTTGTCCAAAAACTATTAAAAACACATCTGTGAGCCATGTTGTTGCACTGGGTGACATGTTCATTGGCCTTGAAGAGTATGGTCATATTAGCTTGTTTAGAAACATCTCCAAAGCCTAAAAACAGTGATTACATTTTCCGTCTCCAGAGAGTAGCTCATTGTAAGGCAGAGGCCACAGTGCATGTGCAGTTTTTGGAATTTGCTAGAAATGGTAACATTGAAGAGGCATTGGAAATGTTATGATGAAAATAACTCATCTATTATGAGGAATGTGTGCTCTATGCTGTTCTATGTTAATGATTGTACTTTTATTTTATTTTTTATTCATTTTGTTTATTCATTATTTTTTCTTTTCACTTTAAATCTTAACTTGATTATTAGATATTTATTTATATTCAAGTGATACTTTTATTATTGTTTTATATATTGCCATACGTCCAATTTGGGGGAAGGTTAATTTATTAATGTATGTAAATGTATAAAATCAATAAATATATGTTTAAAAAAATCACAAAATTGCATCAGTCATAATCCACATATGATACCATATTATACCCGTACAGGTGGGAGCATCACAAAAGTGCTTTTGTCTCCCTCATTTCTTTGGTATATTGGGAAACATGAGTCACGCATCTCTGAATATTTAATTTCAGATTTTTTTTTTTTTTTTTTGTCCCAGTGTCACCATTTTTTGCCCTGGTATACCTCAATCCAATTATAAAACTCCCACCAGCACCCACATATAGAGTGAATGAGAAAATACAGGGTGCACTTGGGACAGAATTATGACTTTAAGTGGAGTGGTTCCTTCCTCCATCAGTATTAGTGGGCTGGAGCTTCAGATTGTGCAGGAAAGAAACAGAAACAGCAGCAGTGTGAGTTTCTTCTACAAAGTGAGACGTGCTGATGATGATCGGACTATTTAAAACTTACTGCACTACTTTTCTCCCCCTAAGTTTCTGCCTCCTGGGACAAACATTCTCGACAACTGAGAAACTAGTACACAAGTTAATGTGTGTGTGTGTGTAGTTTGTGTGTGTTTTTGTAATCAGGATGGGTGGCGTGCAGGATAAATATGGCTCTACATAATGCAAGTTCTTCTGGCTGTGTGTATTGTGATTAAGTCAAGGCCATGCATTAACTTTGTTCCTGATTGTGGTTGCTGATTGTATATGAGTCTGTGATTGTTTTGAATGTATTTTTACTTGTGTTAGAAGATACAATTGCCACTGTGGGGTTATACAGAACTTTCAATCAATGATATGTGATTGAATGCTAATTTATTCAAATTCAACAAGGGGGTCGAATGCTTGTGACAACATACATTTCGCCTAGTTTCACTCTTCTGATTGCTTTAAAGTCTGTAGTTAAATCAATATTTGATCATACCAGTTGTTTTTGAAGTCAAGGCAAAGTCTCCGTTGTATGCTACCTAATCATACAATATTTAAAAAGACACTTTTGTTGATTTTATATTGCTTACCAGCTGCAATTATAAGCATTTCCACATTTATTTCAAATAGAGACAAGAGGTCTCTTCAAGGCAAAACAAGAAGCTACTCCATTAACTGTGACTACTTGCACAGGATTATTGTTTCTCGCTTTGATCATGAGAATAATTGGATTAAGCTAATTATATGCCCAGCAGATTATTAAACTTGTGCTCAGCAATCATGTACACAGTGAGTTTTGATGGAACTGATTGTCATTCGCCTCTGGCTGCTTAATTGAATTCTATCATAAGAATGCAGCAATTACTACATGGTCATATAAACATCCTAATATAATTATTACTTTGATTATGGTCATATTTAGTGAATTTAATATTGCGATAAGACATTAATTTTGATGAATGTTGATTGCCTCAAGGGAAACAAGGGCCAAGTTATTTACTCCATCAACAAATCCAGAATGCAAAATAGCATGAAAATGGGAATATTAGCTGGGGGAACAGCTTGATCATATTATTCTCAAACTCCAAGTGGATGTGGTAATTAGATCATAGAGTGCCCATAACCAAAACCAGTCAATGAGAATGGGTGCAGACAGTGCTCATGATTATTTTTTTTAATAGTATATTTTCTGTTTATGAACAATGGTTAAAGTTTGAAATAAGTTCTGTAAGTGTGACATAAAATTAAAATAGCTTTAACCTACCCTTTAACAGTGAAGTGGATCTGACAGTGAAAGAGGATTTTACTAAAGGTACCATGTGGAGTTTTTGACCAGTGGTAGCACTATGGAGCAATGTTTTTATGAGTTTTTATTAGTTTGTACCATGCACACATGGTTTCAAGCTATTCAACTGATCGACAGTTGATGCCGTTAACATGAAAAGGCACGTTGTCATGCGCCAACAAAAAAAAGACTACAGGCTAGCAAACATTGCACAATGTAAAACATTCCCAACAAAATGTCTTTGCAGGTGTTTTATGAGGAAAAATACATTCAACACATTTGCTTGAATTCAAGGATACACACAACTTTACTGTGCAGTTTCTGTTTATAAGCTGAGGAGAAGTTACCAAATCAATCAGACAACAATTTAAGTGCACATTTCAATCCAGTTGTTGTATAAATCACTGGAAGATTTTTTTTTTTATTAAGACTGTTTGTCAAGGCCACCACATAAGTATTAAATATGATTAAGTCTCTTCATAAAACATATTTTTATCAGAGAGCCTTTCCTGATTTTACTTTACTTTTTATTTTCTTTGAAATGTCTTTTACTTGTTTTTATTTCTTTTAACAATTCTTGTTTTATCTTGCACTAAATTGTTTTTTATCTGTTTTTTAAAACCTAATGATTTTATGTTTTGTCTGTTTTATTTTGCTGCCTTTGTGAAGCACTTTGTCACAGGGATTTTGAAAAGTGCTCTACAAATAAAGATTATCATTATAATTATTATTATTATAATGGGACGATGACAGAATATGATATATAAAGGTGGTACATTGTCACATTCCTACCAACACAGATAGAATACAAACTGTCATTTTCTCTCTCTCTCCTCTAATTTACGTGTGGGGAGTGACATCCAAAACTGTCCTATTTATGTTGGAATACATCCATACATTACTGCGAGAATGCAAAATGTAAGACAGACTGTAAACCTTTCACCAACCACTTATCTGTTGCCAGTAGTCAAATTTGATTAATTATAGTATTATGCTATTTGTATACAATAATATGAATATCAATAAAAGGGATGACATGTTTTTTTGGCAAATGTACACAAAACATCTGGAGTAACTGAGCTGACATAAATGAAAGCCTGTTGGGCTTTATTGGCAGTATGTTGCTTGATGAGGAGGTTGGCAGTAGGCTAAGCATGATTAGACACAGTACTTTTCAGTTGCTGGTCAAACAAACTTGTGCCAAGAGCTACAGGCCTCATTGAGCTTAAATGTTCTCTTTCCTGGTCTTTTTAATTTGGCCTCACATTTGTGCTTCAATTGAATTAATTTTTGCTGAACAGCAGCTGCCGCAGCTACAAACAGCTATGGGATAGTGCAAAATGCTTAGGTATGGTTTTACATTAAGTTAAAATACTAAGCTATTGTAACAGTAGAAGAGTCATAGAGTACACATTAATGCCCATTATACAGCAAATTCTATCTAAAGTTAGCTAAAATGAGCTAGTATTTGCCACAATAAGCTACTGGTCAGACCAGACCAAGTAAAACTGTAGCAAAACCCCTGTATGTACTGAACTGAGCAACAGTTTATTTTATTGCTCACTCATTCAAATTTTATTTGGAAGAAGAAGAATAAGTTGTTTCTTCCTCTCAAAAACTGCTTAGTCCTGTTTTAGATTATTATTTGAACCTCTATTCCAAAAGCAAAATATTCCTCCAGCACAATCTTTCTCATTCTGACTGTGCTACAGAATACAAAGTGGCCAGTGATGTGTCCATTATATTGGATATGGTTCAGTGGTCATTGTTTTTTAAATAAAGCCAATATATGCACAATAATATCTTCATTGCCAATGCAAACTGTGCTGTAAGTGGGAACATCTTCCCACTTGGAGCTGTGAAATGCATTGTTGGCACTGTGTTATCCAGTACTCATTAACACTTCCACTGAAATGTTAGACTTCACACTGTCTGTACTTGTAAACATCTTAACTGTAAAAAGCTGTAACTGCATACACCCGCATTAATTATTTATTAAATATCGGTATTATTAAATGATTTAACCATCTCACAGTGCCTTTGTTTTTCTGTAAAAACTTACAATTTTTAAAATTCTTAAAAATTCAATTCTCTCTAAGTAGCAACATTTTAAAGCAAAGTTTTACTGTTCGCTACCCACATTCCACCCATAAACTGTGATAGTGTGAATCTGGACACCGAATATCACATTTCTTGATATGAGTTTAGTAATTTCATATTTACATGTCACTGCATGATGACTGCTGATAACAAATTTAAATAGATTAATTCTGGATTATCCTCTTGACAAATGAGACATGCTGGGAATACCAGCTAATCTTGTGTGTGTGTGTGTGGAGGAGAGCGTGGTGGGGCCTGACACAAGTGTATAAAGGTGCATTCATCATCGAAGTCAGGCTGAAACCATTGGTTTTTTCATTGTATGTACCCTATCACTCAATTCAGGCAAATTATATGTTTTTACCTAATCTATAAAAAGGACTCGTGACTCGACTGGACTGTGCCAGATTGGAGCACTGGAGCCCATCTTGGGACTCGACTCAGGGTTCCCATGACCAATTATGCTTAAGGCCTCCAAATGGTTAGCAGCGGCCCTGGGCTGAGATCAGTTTGATGCTGCTGCAACTGATCAGTTAAAGCTTGCTAGATTTCTAAGCATCATGATGTTTGACATCAGTGTCAACCTTTCTGTTGCATCAGTAGCCTTGCCAAAAACTCACTGAATGCATCATCAAATACTCCTTGTTTTGCTTGCTCCCTGTTTAACTTACAACAACTACATCTTCATTCCTTATAGAAATGGAAGGATGTTTAACAGTCTGACAATGCTGCCTCAAAACACAGGAAGGTTTTCAAATATGGACTACTCCTCCTCTCTGAACATTTACTGTTTGATTGACAAGTTAATTCAGTAATTAACTTGCTTGATGCCAGACAAGGATAGCACATCACTTACTGTACTCACAGGACCTAGTACTAATACTTACCATATTAGCAAATCCAAGCTTCTCTCTCAAGGTACATCAGTGGTAATAAATCCAGTTTCTAAACAGCAGCTACTGTGGTCACATGTGACAATAGGATATCGGTAAATGCTGAAACACCTGTAACGAATACTGTCATGCGGCAATATCTGTAAAAAAATTGCTAATGTTAGCTAACATTAGCTGCAAGAATGTGCAATTTCTTTCTCCAGAAGTTGCAAATTCTTACTTTAAAGCTTGAGACTTAAACAGAAGAATATTACGGGCCGTATTTAATTGACTGACAGTGTGACTGGAGTTTGGGAATGTCACAAAATGTAGTTATCCACGCATTACACGGTCATCTTATACTGTAGGTGTGTTGTGGTTGTAGTTTTGGTATTGTTGCCAAATGTAGATCTGAATTCCAAATGTAGCACACATGATCAGATCCCCTCGAATGCCAACTTCCTGTATTATTGAAGCCAGGTTCTGAAAGCAGCATTTTATATGTTGTTTTATATTCTGTGTACACCAATTTGTGTATCTACTAAATACAATACAAGTGAGAGAAATTACACCTGCAAAGATTGAACTGTTCTACTGAAAAGCCACTAATTATCACCACACACTGGAAAATACAGGAGATATGTATCACAGTGTTCTCTTCATATAAACATCAGTATTGCCACAGAGAGCAGAAACTATTAATTCATTCATTTTGAGAATAATGATTTGCATTTTAATGGCACACCTACACTTCTTTCTGTATGTGACACCTTTGAAACTGCATCACCATCTCGTTAATCACCCATCTCGTCAAACACTGAATGGCATTTCTCTGAGCCTTGGCATATAAATAGATGCAGATAGAATATAGATGGAAGTGATTTAATAACAGAAGAGTGAGAGCACAAGGAGAACTATCAGAGGATAATGTTACATTCTTTCAAAGTGGGGTGTGCCATATAAAAATCATCCTACTTTGTTTCTTTTGAGTCCAAATTTCTGGATCAACTCATCATTTCTCCTTATTATCAAATTTCTCTTTTCTTCTGTGTCATGTTAAGACAAGACGTGACAAGTTGTTAAGAAATGATTCCCCGGGCCAACAGCAGGTGTTTTCTGCTGGATACGTGCACACCAGTCAGGGAAGAGGTATTGAGGTGAGAGGCTGTTATTCTTTTACAATGAGTCTGTTTACATGCATATCATTTCAAATAGCACTGCAGATCATAATGCAGCTAATGCTCTCAGTCATGAAAGGCTGTTTATAAGCACTATCTCATTCTGCTACCCAATAACATATACATGAATAAACAGGGGATTTCCAGAGGAAAATGAGACTCACACAGACAATGAAAACTCAAAGAGGTCATCAGATGCATACATATTCAAATACTATCTAAGAAATATTTTAGATGATTTGAATAATTTGATACTGGGATAATAATAATAACACATCATGGTGCTTGTACACAAAGACATAAATGGGAAATTGAGGTTAGGAAGGTTCGCATGAGAGAGTAAACAGGAATAGAGAATAAAGAGGAGAGGTTAAAGTTTAAAGATGAATCCTGTCTCACATTTGGCAGTCTGCTGCCTAACCCTACAAGGCAGAGGCAGAATTTAATTCAATTTCACATAAGCTAACCAACCTGTAGAAAATGTAATAATTTGGCATATTGATGTAGATACTGTTGCTTAGCAGCGGACTTCAGTGTACTGACCAATCAAGGACATTGTGTATAGAGATAGAAAGCAACAATATTGTAAACGTGGCCAATCTATAAAAAAGCCAACTTCATTAGTTTGGTAAAAAAATATTAAAATCTTAAATTTAAAAAAAAAAAGTGTTGAGAGTTATTAATGCTGACATATTTTTACATGTGCTTTTATTGATTTTTTTTTATCACTTAGCGGAAAAGAACAGCTCTAAAACAACAGAGACACATGGCACAATGGCAAACATTAGCACATTAACGTTAGCAAACCGTTGCCTGGCTCTTTAGCTTGCTAACAGTTCAATATTCACCAGCTAGTTGCTAACTTGCTGATCAGCTGTTTGTTCTGAGCAGGTATACAGTGGGTTGAACTGTGCTGTGTAAGATTAAAAAGTTGAGTAGAACTGCAGAGTTGGGTAATAATTCTCAGGTTAAACACTTCAGCAACGTCTTCTGTATGTACGTTATACATACAGAAGTCATTTCATTCACTGTTAATATAAAGAAAAATTATTAGTGGCAGAACAATTCACCATAAAACAATACATTATTATCCTTGATGTGTTTGGAATTGCTGAAACTAAAACTGAAGGAAAAGTTTGACTTTTTGGGAAATATGCTCATTCGCTCTTTTGGTGAGAGTTAGATGAGAAGATTGACATCTCTATACCGTAAATATCAAGCTACAGGTAGCAGCCGGTTAGCTTAGCACAAATTGGAAACCGGAGCAAAGAGCTAGCCCGGCTCCGTCCAAAAGAAACAAAATCCACCTCTCAGTACATCTAAAGCTTAGTTATTAATGTTATGCTGATTTTATTACCATACAGATAGTTCCCCTGTTTCCAGCTAAGGTAACGGGCTGCTGATGGTAGCTTCAAATTGACCGTACAGACATGACAGTGATACCATCTAACTCTGAAATTGAATAAGCATATTTCCCAAAACGTCTTACTTTTTTGATAGTGACACATAGAGACAAATCCTGGATCATCCTCAAAGAAAGATAGCAAGTTAATAATGATACAACTCTGAGGACATGACATCAGTCATGGTGATTAACTTAAATGTGGATATTTCTGGCCTCACAGCTGGAAACTCTATATTGAAATAAAACTTGTTTGGAAACACAAGGAGAGCATGGAGTTAGGCACTAATTCAGCATCAATGGATCAACTGTATGAAGTGTCACCTGACCATCGTTGGTTCAAGTGCAGACGTCTGCGTCTGTAGATAATAGATTTCGCTCCAAAATAATTGGAATAGTATGATTTAAATTCCCTTTATGGCGGGTTTTCCCTTCAGGATCATTTCCTCCTAAAATATCTTCAAACTCCACTTTTTAGACACTCGCACAATAACTGTTGGAAAACTGTTAATGTTTAAAATAGATCTTTCTAATGACAGACATTTTAACTTGTCAAACACAGGTGTAACTAATAATATTGATGATGGCTAAATTACTTTCAGGTTCAGTAATAGTATTAGTTTATTTTATATTGAGGGAATATGGGCAGAACTGGAAGAACAGGAAAACCTCTGATTCAGGAGAGTTCACATCAAGATGGTACCCACTAGGGATGTGCCCGAATACAAATCTGTTATTCGGCAAAGCACAAATAGTGGGTTTTTTTTAATGAATATTTATTTCATACAAATATATTAAAAATTATTTGTTTTCAGGAAGAAAAAAAAAAACACGTCAAATACCAGAGTGCAGATCGGTTGCATTGTTATTACCTCTATCAGCAGGTCTCAACGGGGGGTGTCACATCCACCTGCTACATGACACACATTTCCTTATTTGGACATCTCTCCTGGAGTTGAGGGTGTCAGCCAGAGATAAAGCTGAGCTACTCACACACACAAAGTGCTCCCAAGTGATTTTCCATAACCTGTTGTTCCCCTTCTCCTTTCCACAAAGTTAGGTTGTAATAAATAGGCAATAAATGAAAAGTGCAAAGCCATAACTGCCTTTGAAGTTCTTCCCTACACGTTACATGCTGTGCTGTCTCTGTGTTATGGGTATATAAATAGGTAGAGGTCTGTCTGCAATGAGGCGATGAGTAAAGTTTTAGCTCAGTAGTCAGCACAGTCATCTATGATCTGGGAGACTCCAGTCAGAGACCCGGTGTGGGGACCTCCTTCGTAAGGTAGTTTATTCATGAATGCTTATTGTAACACTTTAATTTTCTAAAATTAAAAGTGTAATAAAAACAAAAACAGGATTTTTAAGCCTCTTTCCACTTTTATTCAAATACAAATACAAATACAAATGCAAATAATTTTGCTGCCTCAACAAATACAGATACAGATACAAATACAAATACTGGGCTCTCTGCACATCTCTAGTACCCACAGAATGTTATGTCACTACAGATAAATGTCATAAATTTTCTTCTCTGGTTGTGTCACATTTCTGTAGCGGTTCATTGAATTAGCTGAAATTATTCTATTAGTGCTAATATTGGTTAGATCAAACTGCCAACAATGATGTTGCCCAGTTTGTTGACACTACGATAGTTGATTTCCCAAAGCAGATGACTGTAAGAAATTTCCCTTATCTCTGACTCTGAATAATAAGTCGGAGGCTTGCATGAATGGTTTTACTCAGCTGCAAGTAATTACAGTCTGAACGATATGATGTGATCACAGCATTACACCTGTGGCTTTCCTGCAATGACAAGTCATGTCTGCCATGAGAAGCATCTGTTTGCTTCCCCCTGAATTATTTTTACATTGGTGGACAATACAGTAGGCAGTAGGTGTGATTTCCACTGATCTAATCTTCCACAAGTTTGAACGGTCATAGTCACTCATCTAAACCACAAGCTACAAGCAGCACTGCACTTTGTCACATACCACAAGATTACCATCCTTTCCTCCTTAATTGCTTATATGAGCTGTACTGCCTTTCACACTGCTGCCTCTTCTCCATCTGTGGAGTCCTCCAGATTAGAGGCATATTTTTATCCTATCCCACTATTAGAGTTTTCAAGCTCAGGAGTCCATTCAGCATGCACTCCTCTCATAATGCCTGTCAGGAAATGAAAGCAAAATGAATAGAAATGCCCTTACTGTCTGACTAGTGGACCATGTGACTATAGCTGTTCATGCCTCAGATAAACAACCCCCACATTATGCATGGCTCTCTCAATTTTTCAAATCCCGCTTCATCCCCAAGCAAGAATTCCATTTGTGGGGCTGTGACATTTTTTATGTGATTTATTCTATTGTCCTGAGTCCTCGGGCCATGGCTGCCCCTCCACCCCGTCCCCTGGCCATCAGCTTTGACAATCCCAGCCTTTGTTTTTGCAATGAGAAGCAGCATTCTTCCAGAGGGATGACCTCCTCTGTCTCCACAGGGGCTGGCACTGAGGACGCGACCCTACCCGAGGATTGGATAGCACCCACCGGATGCTGTGAACGAAATCCGCTAGTTGTCACCCCAACTCTGCTGCTTGTGTGTGTGCCAAACACGCTCTC
This sequence comes from Thunnus thynnus, assembly GCF_963924715.1. NCBI lineage: Eukaryota > Metazoa > Chordata > Actinopteri > Scombriformes > Scombridae > Thunnus > Thunnus thynnus. The sequence continues at coordinate 4,766,564 of NC_089529.1, forward strand.
CTTCGCCAGTAAGAAAACTTTATGGATCCCTCTGTTCATCACAGCTGACACATCGAGGCCCGGCACAATTATCAGCACCTTGATCATTAATACAGCACAACAGGATTAAATGAAAGTGGATCATCATCTCTGTAAGTATACAGCTCTTACACTTTATTATTTGTATTGTTTTTATTTAATCAACATTGTATTGTAGTTGAATTGAGAGTTAATGCTCAGTTATATGATTGTTAAACAACTGTCTGACAGGGGAAATAAATAACTTTCCCTCTGTTATGACAATACAGCAAAATACAAAACTTCAGCAGCACCTGAAGGAGAGAAGCTGAAATTAAATGTATTATTGAAGTAAAAAAACTATTTTGGAGAGACTAATCCCTAAAATCCCAGAGCATCTGAATATTAGAATTTCAAACTAGCTGTACATTAAGGCACCACGCTCACTTTTCACACTTCTAACTAGATGAAAGGGACAGTGCAAACATAACATAAAAACATCAGATTACCAGCAGCTGTCTATCATATACAGACACAGGCACAGGTCACAATTAGGATTTAAGGGATTGATAACATTTGGCTGGATTCAGATGGCAGTAATGAGGATTTGTTGAAAGAATATCACAACATACGGTTCCCCTAAATTCCTGATAAGCTCCCTCTACAGTGGATTTATTTGCAACCAAAGTGATATTTCTAACACTGACAATACCATTAAATGTACTGCAAAGGGAGCATAACAATGCAATTTGTTTTTGTTTGTGACTCTGTCCACCACCTGCCTGGAGGGACTGGAGGATGTGCATGGAACTGCTTTGCTGTAATGAGGATTGCATTGTCAAAGCCAGATCTGTATGTTGGAGGTTGAACACACATAAGAAATGCAAAGGTGTGGTTATTAGTGTTGTAGGTCAGCATCATTGACACTGTTTAGATGAATCCCGTATGATAGGCTTATTTGTCTTTCGTTACCCTTTAAATCAAGGATCTTTCATCAGTCTGCCTACAGATTGTATCTGCCTCATAGCCCCCAGCAGCCCCTGCCATTTGCCTGTCATTAGCTCAGACAACATTAGTATGGATTTCCCAACTGAGACAGGATTTAAAAGACACGTCTCTTAAGAGGTCCGATATCAAGACAGGCCTATTTATAGTCCACATGAGCTGTGCCATACATTTTAAACACATGGTAAGAAGCTTTCGATCTTTTTTAAGTGCTGAGAGAGGCTGGAAACATCTTCCACTCCTGGCTCTTTGAGCCGGCCAAGGTCCATCATTAGTGAGCACTGGGTTGGAATCATTAGGTTTGTGATGTAGACCAGAGTCTAGCTGTAAAGTCTCACTGCCAGGTCCATATGTGTACCTGCACTGATTAGTTATGGTGATCATTTCTTACGCTTGATGCCATCGCACACTTTGTACCAAAGAAAGCACTTTTGGAGAGCACAATCAGAGCCTTTTACGCAAGCAGATACAAGTTTGCTGTGTAGTCAAAGTCAAATATTTGAAGCCAAGTAAATGTGTATACGTTAGTTTTGTGTCATTTAAGGGAATTATCTTACCCTGTGGGTGTAAAGATTGTTGATTGGTGTTTTGACAGGCAACCCTTAAATTGGCTTCATGGTTCAGTGCTTGCACACAGTGAAATTGCCATGTTTACGGCTGAGTTAGCACAGCTGAAGAAAACAATGCTGTATTATTCAGATGGATCAAAATTAATTCATTCATGAACTTATCAAGTATAAGATACATAATAAAACAGGATAAAACTGGGAAAAATCATTATTTTGTTTATCTATCTACCATTCATTATGGCTCCAACTTTAGAAGCAAAAATCAATCTTAGCATTACAATCTTAGCATTAGTATGCTCACTCATCTACCCCCTGCAGAGGTCATTAACATATGGGCAGACCCTGTGTGTTAATGATGTGTATGGCCACAGGCATCTGTGAAATTTCATGTTGCATTGTACAAGTGAAGTAAAAAAAAAAATCAATTGGCAAACCGCCATTAAGTTCAACACCTTGTCAGCTATTTTGGCCACAAATAATGTTTCTGAGGGTTGCAGCCCAGAATGTTAAAACATTTTTTTCTCAGCTGATGAGATTTTAATCAAAAATTCCTACACAAATGGTTGGCTCAGGGAAGTTGTGACCTTGGCTCAGCAACACTGAGATGCTCCCTTAAAAATATTCTTCTTTATTACATTCAGAAAGAGTAAAATGTTGTATTGAGGAAACTTAACTTGAGTTATTTCCACATGTGACAGTGTGACCCCAGTGGTACCCCATTGCATTATTCTTGTTGTTGACATATAGTACATCAGGGCTGGCTCATGCTGTAATCATCATACTTACTGTATTTAGCTTTAAACATCAACTATATCAGTTATTGTTGCCACTCTGAGCAGGTATAAGCTTGGTAGAATTTCATGTTCTTCTACCAGTGCAACTTGTACTCATTTTCTCTGTATTGCCTGCAGCAGCTCACCTGCAGCAGATAATGGTGTGTTGAATAAGCAGTAAATCATGAGGCCTGATTCACAGTGGTATTATAGAGGTCCTGCATCAGTTTGATTATTAGTCTTATAAAACACAGGTAGCACATATTGGATGAGGAAACAATGCAGATGTTTTACTTTAATCAGGGGTATGTTTTTAATATAAATCACAAATTTAAATCAAATATTATGCAGTCACAGGTGCAATATTTTATAACAGCAATAGGACTCAGCCAGCTGAAGATCCATCTCTGTCATACAATACAAAATGGGACTGGGAAACAACACCCAGATCTTAAATTTGTAAAGTCTGCACTGCTTCCTTTTTGCTCTGATGTATGGTCAAAATTTAAAACAAGAAATTCCTTAGATTGTTTAAAGCAAGCATGGTTTGGAGGGAATCCTGTATTTAAAGGACCAGTGTGTAGGATTTAGTAGTATCTAGCGGTAAGGTTGCAGATTGCAACCAACTGAGTACCCTTTCCCTTCCAAGCGTGAACAAGAACCTACAGTGGCCGCGAAAAACACGGAAGGCCCTCTCTAGAGTCAGTTTTTGGTTTGTCCATTCCATTCTGGGCTACTGTAGTAACATGGTGGTGCAACATGGCAGCCTCCATGGAAGAGGACCATGACTGTATATGAAGATGGATGTCATGACAGCGCCCCAAAAGTGAAGCCACAACATCTCGATCGCCCCCTGGTGGCTGGCTGTAGTATAGGTCATAAGTCCCGCCCACTCCATGTTAGTGGATGGGACATGAGCCAAACTAAAAAATCAAAGTACACGTCAAATAAATTTTCTCAAAGATGGTTTCTGTCATTTAGGGTAGTTCATATCATGCTGATGTTTGCTCAAGTGCTCATGTTTCTTGTAAGTTTGTTTTTAATTAGTTATTTGACGATATAGAAAGGGGATCTGACGTCATGATTGACAGCGGTGACAGCCGCTCTCAAACCTCCGTCAGGCAGTGGGACGGCTGAGGGGGCGTGTTCCGCAGGCCGTCATCCCGCCGCCCGACTCTACTGCGCATACGCTGGCTCCAAATGACGTCACACATGCAAGATGGCAGCTCCCGGAAAGGCTTAACTTTTGCATAGCGGTAGGAAGTGGCGACGCGTCGTCCATATATATATATATATAGTCTATGAAGAAGACCCGCTCCCTATGTCAATATGAAGGGCTCGTTCTAAGGTAACGAAAACACAATGATTCTTATTTTCAGGTGATTATACATTAATGAAAACATTATTAAAACTTACTTAATGGAATATTATATTCCACGTCTGCCAGTAGATCACCCTTAATTCTACACACTGGACTTTTAAGTCTTTTAACATTTATCAATTAGCTTTGTGCCGATTGTATTCTTTAAACGTGGACTCACAAAGAATGGATTGCGGTGCATTTCACCTTTTGCGGGTGATTTGTGAATTACACGCTATTTTTTGCAAATCAACAATGCTTTTATGGATTTGTTCCAAAGATTTGTCTATGGAAAGTGTAATTATCAACATCAGTGAACACCATGCCTTTGTAATGTAAACCAGCAGACCATTTCTTTGCAATTATTTTATCATTAATGTAACACAAACACAGTTTTGGGCTCAGGTGACTGGATGAACAGAAAGTTATTGCTACCTACCAGATATTCAGACAGTTGCTGGTGCATGCAGAACAGGATGTAGCCCACAGTGAAAATCTGTGATCCAGTTTGCACGCTGACTGTGATCATGCACCTTCAGGACAGGAAGCTGACTGAGTTTGACTGACAGGGATAATTGTGTGTTCTGTCAGGGAGACAGCCTTGTCAGTGGTTTTATTTTCATCACTAATTACCTCCACCAAGAAGGTTTTGTTTTTTATTTTGGTCTGTTTTTTTGTTGTTGTTGTTGTCTAATAGGATACCTATGTAGCAGATTGATGCTGCTTCTTTGCAGATGAAATTTGATGGAAAGAAAACGCCAATTAGTTTTTGATGCGGAAGGAAGCTTACATTTCTGCTCATAACTCTTGAACTGTCAAGTGTAGACACATCTTGTTTGCCCTGGATTCCTTGATCCAACACTATCTATCCATAAAAGCCATGTACAGTTCATGAAACTTATCCACCCTCAAATGGGGATGCAAAATAGTGAGAATGTGGAGAGCAAGTCATGGCTTTTCAGCATGATGTGCCTAGATAATTAGCCTGTCTATATCAATGACATGCTGTTCAAACATGACCCTATTAAACCTATCCTGATGTGGTAATTAGCTAGCACAACCCTTGATCTCAGACTGGGGTTGATCCTTTTTAATCAAGGATTAATTATGTCTAAAGACTTGTGATTAACCAGCTGAGGATCCGTCTCATGAAGAGAGGGAAACAAAAGTGGCTGCATGTTTGGGGCCTGTTTTGTTGTGAGATATACTGTAAGTGAGTGCAGGAAACAGCTGACCAAAAGGATAATAAGTGAGCTAAACATAAACATGTGCACTGTGTGATGCAGTAGGTCTGTTATCAGCATTTCTTTGAAGAGAATGTTGTGACCTTCATCCACACAAAAGCTTGTTTGGCCAACACATTTCAGCTAAACCAGGTAAAAACTGCCTGAATGCTATTCTGCCTGAGCCATACCACAACAACAAAGATGACCTTTGACAATGAATTATACCAAAAGCACACAAATAATGTGATGAAACTGTTGTTTATGCTTCCATGTTGGATGTAAAATATTTGCCCCACATATCCTGTAAGTCTTGAGGGACCCAATCATAGAATTATCCACGTTTGGACTTTAGAGTATTCCAGGTAACCTCAAGTCAAAACTGATTGACAGAAAACTTTGTTACATATCTACATTTCTATCCTGAGATACACAAAAGGGTATCAAATAAACAGTAGTACTACATGCTGTGTTTTCTCTTTGCAGGGATAATCGACTGAATTGAACCACTGATACACACAGTCTCCCTCTTCAGGCCTCTTTATACAGAGCCCACAGTAACTGTCCTTGGAACGACCATGTGTGTTAGTTATAAACATAGGTAAGATACATGGAAGTGAACTGTATTTACAGTTTATAGCGTGTTTATACAAAACTCTTTACAATTTGCCTCTCATTCATCCATTCACACACACACTGATGGCAGCAAGTTACATGCAAGGCACTGGCTTAATCAGCAGGAGCAATTTGGGGTTCAGTGTCTTGCTGAAGGGTACATTGTCATGTGGACACGAAGATGGAACTACCAACCCTCTAACACATTCTTTGTCAACTGTTTACAGGCAGAAGAGGGCCTGACCCTTTCAGGCACACTGCAGCCCTCTTCAAATCATTAGCTCAAATGTTCTCTGTACACCAGTCCGCTTTCAAATGAGACAAAAAGAAAGCTCGGAGCATTTTCTGACCTATTTTCTGTTGTGCAGCAGCTCCAGCAGGCTGACACTGCTTCTGAACAAAATGCCTCCTTACTTGTAGTGTCTGCCTTGCAGCTACAGTATGGCGATGTTCAATAGAGGGCCACCATCTTTGGACTTCAAAATGCAATTCACAGAGCAATGAAGTGACAGGCCATTGGATTTGGAAACTCAGTGAACCAGCTTATCCATTCACAGGCTGAAGACAGTGTGCTAAATATAACTCTGAAAGCAGCAAATGTCTCCTTTAAAAATGATAAGTCCTAATGGAGTCTTGTGAAAGACACTTTGAATTTCTCCACCTTATACAACAGCAACAACCTAAAGAATTCTAATTATATAGCACTCTCATTAAATTACAAAGGTCAGTTACTGTAATATATAATTTTTTATTTATTGAATAAAATAATAAAATGCCTCAAAATTTAATTTATTTAATTTAATGCAGAAAAAAATAATACAATGTGCAAAATTAAAGGAAAATAAACTAATATTATTTGATATGATACATATACACTCACCGGCCACTTCATTAGGTGCACCTGTCAAATCTAATGCAATCTAATACAACAGCTCTGCCATAAATGTATTATTGAGGTGGTAGTGGGTGGTGGTGTACTGGCATGCATTATATCGAAAAGTGTTCCTACTATTTTGCTCCCCTCATGTATGTTAATAGAGTGGACAAAATATTAAGAACACCACTACACCACCATCCCCTCATGTAGAATTTATGGCAGAGCTGTATTATTGGATTGCATTAGATTGCACCTAATGAAGTGGCTGGTGAGTATATGCATACACAACAACATTTAAAACGAGATAGTGAGATATTAAAATGGTCATTGGAAAAGCTAATTTCACAGCCCTCTGCTTCTTATGATTGTGCGTCCTATCCTCTATATATGTCTTGCAGGTAGAGACATGACTCAGGTCTGACCCTGGAGATGCCGAAGAGACGAGACATCGTCGCCATTGTGTTGATTGTGTTGCCTTGGACACTGCTCATCACTGTTTGGCACCAAAGCACCATCACTCCACTGCTTGCTACACGAAAGGGTAAAAAGTACTTAACAGTCTGTTGATGGTTTGTGATAGTGGACATTTTTGCCTTTAATATTCATCACAGCAGTGTACCAGAAAGGTGTTTGTGAGACTTACAGCATGCATGTGAGTGAGTATGTTCTAATCTCAGAGTAAAGGTCACATGTTGATAAAATGCCATGAAGCCAGAGTGTAATGCACAGAAGATTATGTCTGCTAACTTACAAGATAACAGTTAAGCATCAACCTCTCTACAGATTAAATCCAGTCCATATTGTTTCATTAAGGAGAACAAGCTAGCAAGCTGGATTTGAATATACAGCAGCTTAATGTAGTAGAATGAAGGTTCCATCCATATTTGAATGTAGGACACAGAGGCTCATTGTGATTATTTCCCCTCCTGCCTAGATGACAGACGTGATGGTCGCTCCAGGAACACTTTCGCTTTCAAGGAGTCCTGCTCACTGCAGAACCGGGACATCGTGGAGGTGGTGCGCACAGAGTATGTCTACAGCCGGCCTCCACCCTGGTCCGACATCCTGTCCACCATCCACGTCATCACTCCCACCTACAGCCGGCCAGTGCAGAAGGCAGAGCTGACACGTCTGGCGAACACTTTGCTCCATGTGCCCAACCTGCACTGGATCCTGGTGGAGGACTCCCAGAGGAGGACCCCTCTGGTCAGCCATCTCCTCCAGGAGACAGGACTCAACTACACCCACCTCAATGTGGAGACGCCCAGGAACTACAAGATACGCGGGGACACAAGGGACCCCCGTATACCACGGGGCACCATACAGAGGAACCTGGCCCTGCGGTGGCTGCGGGAGACCTTCAGTGTAAACAACAGCCAGCCGGGGATTGTCTACTTTGCAGATGATGACAACACGTACAGTCTGGAGCTGTTTGAGGAGGTGAGGAAATATATTTCAAAGCAAAAACATAAATGATGCAATGTCTCCTCCTCCTAAACCTTTCACACTCTTCCTACTTGTGTTGTGTGTTTTTAGCTACATTTTGGGATTTATGGAATTCAAAATGACTCTCATGAGTGAGTGTGTCTGTCTCTGTTTCCAACTACCAGATGCGATCCACCAAAAAGGTATCAGTGTGGCCTGTGGCCTTTGTGGGCGGCCTTCGGTACGAGTCCCCTAAAGTAAACACCTTGGGCAAGGTGTACGGCTGGAAAACGGTATTCGACCCACATCGGCCTTTTGCTATCGACATGGCTGGCTTTGCAGTGAACCTGCGCCTCATTCTGTCTAAACCTCAGGCTTATTTCAAGTTACGTGGGGTGAAAGGAGGTTATCAGGAGAGCAGTTTATTAAAGGAGCTTGTCACCCTGAGCGACCTGGAGCCTAAAGCTGCTAACTGCACTAAGGTGAGAAAATGTTTGAAATGCTGTGCAACCCCTGTGAATTGGCAATAAAACAAGCTGCATCTGTAAATTCTGCTGGTGTAAGAGCATGTATCTTGAGATCCTTGGCTGTCATAACAGTTTGTTCTTAAAGTCAGTAAACTGTCAGCTTACAGCCAACCCTTTATGCTTACAGCTCATTTAAAACGGTTCTCCCTCTGAACACTGTGTTGAGGGTACGATGTGGTTTATTACTATTGCACAGCCAAAAGGTATGTATTAGTGTTTCATCATACTGACTGTATTTCTACTTTCCTTTCTTCTTTCTTCCTTTTCCACAGGTATTAGTATGGCACACACGGACGGAAAAGCCTGTGCTGGTAAATGAGGGCAAGAAAGGATTTACAGACTCTAATGTGGAGATATGACATACTTCATCTGACACAGGTAATAGCAGAGATTTAGAAATGCAAATTACTACTTTTCCACAAATGGGTTATTTTGGGGGATAGTCCAAAAGTTGGTTCACTGTGCAAAATAAGATAGGGACCTTACTTTAAATAGATATCTTACCTTTAAATAACACAATTGTCTCCTGCCAAACATTTTTGTTTTGGTTATCACAAGTATTTTTTTACCGTGCTAGCTGCGTTGCTCTACGGATGGCAATACTGGTCGGTCAGTTCACCACTTAGGTCCAGACTGAAATATCTCAATAACTGTTGGATGGATCAGGATGAAGACTACTGACTTTGACTGACTTTTCCCCAAAGGGATATCTAAAGTTAACATAAGCAGTGAAATATCTCAACATCTACCAGATGGATTGGCGCATTTTGTAAACATTATGGTTCCCAGATGATGTATCTTAATAACTATGGTGATTCCCTGACTTTTGATCTAGCGCCACCCTGAGGTTGATATTTGTGGTTTTGAGTGAAATTTCTTAGTAACTATTGGATGGATTGCCCTGTATGTTGACACAACATTCATGTTCCCCTCAGGATGATCTGTAATTTCCCCTGAATTTTCTTCTACAACCATCATCACGTCCACATTTCCATTTGCCCATTATGACCAAATAATGAATGAATGAATGAATAAATGAATTAAATTTTATTATTGTGTCGTGCATACTATTGCATGCCCGGCCCACGTGGGCTTACAAGACAGCATATATTCAAACAATCCAGAGTACAGCATATACATTGTCAAACAGCAGAAAGAAAATAACGAAACAACTGAAGCATCTTTCACCTTCAGATCTTCAGACCATCATTGTGTAGGGCAGAACTCCTAAATCACTGACAGGAGCTTACTATGTATTACTGAAAAATCAAAATAAATACTAATGAAACAATCTATCTTGCCTTCTTTTCCAGGCTTTTGAGATAAATTTAGCAAGTTTAAACGTATCAGAATTTAACAGCCATTCCAGTTTCTGCTCATCTGAACACCAGAATATTACAGGGTTTTGTTGAGCAATTTCATGGAACAGTAACTCTCTTAAGTCATCATAATTTGTACAGTACAAAAGAAAATGGGACTCACTTTCCACTTCACCCAAATCACACAGCTCACACAGTCTGTGTTACTCTGGAATATTTTTGAATCAACCAACCTCAAGAGCCAAATACCTGCAAAACTAATGACAATCCCATCAGCCTCAGCTGTACTTTGTGTTTAGTGCTAATTAGCAAATATTGGTATGCTAACACACTAAACTAACATGGTAAGCATAATAAACATTATATCTGCTTAACATCAACATGTTACCATTGTTATTGTGAACATGCTGATGTTAGCATTTAGTTCAGCGCACTGCTAACTAGACTCAAAACCACAAGCGTGGCTGTGGTCAGACTGTTAGTCATGTTTATAAATGGTTACTGTGGTTTGTAACAAGCCTTATTTTTCCCTGTTTGTCTTTATTGACTGTACATTTATTGTGGTTTCAGGGGAGGCATTTCTCCATGGGATTACATGGATTTAAGCCAACCTCAGAGCTCCATAAAGCAATGGCCAGGGTCAAAAATATTATCACAGCACGGTAGCTGTACTTCACCATAGCTTGGAAATGGAGGCACACCTGTCCAACCCCGGCAGCACAAAGCCATGTGCTTGTACAACCACAGAGTATCAAAGCACAACTGCACAAAAACAAGCCAGCCTCTTCTGCTCGGAGCACTGGCTGATGCGAGACACTGGAAGGAGTTGCCAAAAGGAGCTTGCCCACTGAGGTCTCCTCGGAGAGCTGAGACAAAGGATGTTAGGCGATTTAAACTGCAGGAAGAGATGGCACGGTGAGCAATAAAGAGCCCTCTCAGCGCAGACAACACCAGCCAACCATCCAATCAGCATTAAATAGGGCCCTTTTGTTCTGAAGCGAGCTGGCTGTCGGGCACAGGGCTGCACAGAGGAATAAAAAGGGTCCTTGTCTTAGGTGAGTCAGCACTGACTGACAGACTGCACTGAGGGGATCTGAACCCTAACCACTTGTACTGTACAACACTGAGCTATTTAGATAGCACCATGAACCCAGCACTAATTAGGAGTCGTGTAACTCCTCAACACACAAACACACCACGCTGTCACACTACGTACAATGAGCACACAGAAACACATGCACGGAGCAATGATTTATTATAATGTAACAGCGATGTCCTCTCTTACAGTCATTTACTCCACGCTCTTGTTTATTCCTCATATGCTGTAACTCTACTGAGGTCTTTGTTATTTAAGAGAACTTTCAGTATTCCCAGAGGCCTGTCCACTTCACAGGCCTCCTCATCAGCTAATTAAGATCTCACTGAGTGAAATGAAGGTTTCTCAGCAGAATTATTTATTGTTTCAGAGTATCTGGTACCATTCACTTGTTAGTTGTGTGCTGTGCTTGTGAGAGTAAATGGGATATGAAGTCATTACTCCAAAAACTGGATGCACATCCTTTCAAATAGCTGTATTACACAGTATAATTATTCCTTCCACAGATGGCTGGCTTGTAAGTAATGATTTCATACCCCATTGACTTGCAGCGGCTCTGCTAACAAATGCTAATGTTCTCTCAGACTCTGTGAATGTTAAAAGTTTGGTCAGTTATCGTTGTGACAAGGATCTAGAACCTTGAACTTTCACTTAATGATGTTGCCACACTGCTGCTTGTGTTTCATTTGAAAGCTGTTCACATCAGTCCTGCCTCAACTTATATTATCCCATAAACCTGTTCAGTTCAGTAACTGCTGCCCAACACATTCTGCAGAATATTCACGCAAGCAATACAAATCTAACAACATGAAATATAACTGCCATCTCCAGACAGAAATTGTTACTCTTTAACTAGGAATCCACGGGTAAAAGGATATACTTGGTAATTCTGCTCTATGTCTAAGGAGTCACTGTAACTAAAGGTACTGTATGTACATAGCTATAAACTGTTCCCATACAATCATGCCTCTCTGTCTTTGATTGATAAGTTGATGTAGCTAAATATTTGGCTGTATGTGTTTTTTGTACTGTGTATGTATGCGCAGTAGAGATTTGATCAAGGTGTTATATTAGTAACTATGATATAACAACACTGATATTATCCTCAACTTTAAAGACTCAGCCTGATGTGGTGAGTACTTTGTACACATATTTTACACAGAAAGAGAATGCCCATACAGGAGATGATGACAGTCACTGGATGTCTGCTGCCATGCCAAGATCAGGCATGTCCTCAAATTGGACCTTGTAGTCAGCCTCTTGCTCTTCAAACACAATCACCTTATTTATTTTTACGGAAAACATGTGAGAGACAAAGAAGAGAGAGTTAGAGTTCTTAGAGTAAAATCTGATTATGTTTTCACATGTAGTAAATGTAAAATTAATCTTTTGCATTGTAATGCAAGGGGAAAAAACGTTTAAAAGGAATAGTTTGACATTCTATCATGCTCATTTGCTTTCTGACTGAGAAGTTGGTAAAACTTTCATACCTGTCTGTTAAATATGAAGCTACAGTCAGCAGCCAGTTAGCTTAGTGTAGCATAAAGACTCAATCCATACTTAAAAAAGGACAGTGTAAAAAAAGATAAGTTGTTGTTCATGGATGAAACAAATGAGACAAAACGTGTTAAGTAGTGAGCTCTATTGGTGCTGGTTGGTGGGCTTTGTTACCATCAGAGGGGGGCCAAGCTAGCTATTTCCTTAAATGTCAAACTATTCCTTTAAAAAGTGCTGGTTTGTGCACCTGGTTGATTCCACTGTTGAGAAAGGGACCAGGTAGGTAGAGAGTCTGCTGGGGGCCAATGGACCAGTAGCGGCCCAGATTCAGCCCATTGACAAACACAACACCTTTCTCCCAACCCTATGGACCCAGGGACAATTAAATGTGTTCACGTACAAACACACATGCAGAAAAATGCACATGGTGTAGAAATCAATCGTTTCATTTAAACTCACTGGCAGCTTCACAAATGTGTCACTCGGATACCCGTATGCAAACAGCCTCCCCATGAAAAAACCTGGGAAGCTGGGAGTTTCAGGGAGAGTTTTCCAAGGTGCCTGATAAAGACTGAAACAAGAAAACGCTATTACAGAAATATTAAAGTGATATTCAGTGCTTTATATTCAATAAAGCATACAAACCTATCAATAAAGCTGGGTTTCATATCCAGGCTGTATATTGTAAAATCCTGCAGGGGAATATTGTTTAATAAAATGTCTCCCACGAGGCCTGCAATAACACAGATCAAAATTGGCTTGTACACAATCCACTGAGTGCTTGAGTGATTTAATAGCAAGAATAACAATGAACTGCGTATTGTCTGTCGATCACCTTTATGTTGTTTGTCAAGGTCTCTTCCCTGGTGAACTCGTCCACAGTTCTCTACCAATAAACTTAGGGTTCGCCGTTCCTGTAGGGTTATCACTTTTTATGCTTTTGGAAATTTGAGGCAACACCTCAACATAGCACTGCAAAATGCAAATGATGTTTATTGGACATCTCCTTTCAGTGTCCAACTTGATGCCATACCTTACCATCAGGAACTGCCAGCTCCAGGCTCTGGCGCTTGAAAAGGCCAATGTAGCTTCTGTCTACAAACACCTAGGAAGGAAAAGAATTGCTGACAAATAAATTATATCATTGTACATAACACATACACATTTTTTTAAATGAAATATCTCAAAGATTTAATTTTGCTATCTAAGTCATCATTTTTTCACATCCACTATGTGCTGTATTTCCTGAACTGTGTAACAGCAACATGGACTGACCACTGACAGCAATGACTGAAATAAAGGGGATAGTTTAACGAGCCACCCTGTGACACTTCACGCCACTGTCCTATTTCCAGCTTTGCCAGACCTGAAAAAACACTTTTTTTTCAGAGAAAAAGCTGTTTTGTACTTCAATACAATGTTGGCCCAACTAAAGACGTTGTTTACTAGTTAATTGTTTTCTTTTATAGTAGTTTTAACGATGTCACTTGTGTCTGTATCTACAAGGCAAAAATGAATTAATTGTTGGTTAATCTGCTGCTTTCAAGACATAATCTCACTGCTCAGATTATTATTTTTCAAATTATTAATCAAAAATAGAAAACTACAATAGGCAACTCACCCATGGCATTTTATTGTCCCGCAATGTACTCATAGTACTGGAGTAACATCCAGGTAACTACTATATCAACGCCCTTCAGCTTCCTATGTGCTAGGGGCAGCATTTGACACGTCATACGATGCAGCACCACAGCAGTACTGTGTTTTCAGTTTACCAGCACATCTAATGCTCATTAATTAATGTATTATATCTCATATCTGAAGTCTCCTCTGAAGTCTGGCGCTGACAAGAAAACTTTAGGAAGTCACTGCACCTGGCCAAGAAATTCTCTCACTTGCAACACCCCATAAAACCACAACTTGTCATTTCTATACTTGGATTTTTGCTTGGAATAACAAAGAAGATACAACATATTAATTAATGAGCTTCAGAAGACCTGATAGGCAGATTTTTACCATTTGGACAGAGCCAGGCTAGCTGTTAACCCCCTGCATCCAGTTGTTATGCTAAGCTAAGCTATTCATATTCATATTTAACAGAGAAAAGAGTGGTATGAATCTTCTCATCTAACTCTCAGCATGAAAGCGAATAAGCATATTTCACAAAATGTCAAACTAATGTTAAACTTTTGGTTTAGTTTCAGCAACTACAAAAAAGATAATGTATGAAATTACTTGTACATTACGCAATCAAGCATCCACACCCACCCTAATGCATAAGGTCAGAAAGAGTGAGATCATGCCTTCATGTACAGTGATGACTCACAAGGGCACGGTCTCGCACATTGTCTCCAGACTTCAATAAGCCTCCACTGGTGATAGTGGTCTCATACAGTGTGTATCCATAGGACTGGCCATTCTTGTTGTTAACAGGTAGGTTCTCCATGTTTACTGGCTTAGATGATTTAAATGGCTATAGAGAAAACTGAAATAATTAAATTGACCTCCTTGACAGAAAGCATCAATCCATACATCACATGTATGCAGACAATCTTACATCTAAAAACATACTCCCTCAGTGAAGCTCAAAGCGTCCCATAAGGACAGGTGCTGGTACATGATAGCTGGTTCATAAGCCTCCCTGTAACGCAGGGCTGGCATGTCCAGGAAACTCTCCCCTCCTGCACAGAAAGATCAGGCAAAGAAGTCAGTCACAGCATATGCTCACATATACTTCATTGTTATCTATATGTATCGTTTGACTTACTGTTGAATCGAGAAAGTAGATCCCTAAGAAGATGGTACTTTTGAGTGTACTCCCCAGCTTCAGACAAGGGAGCATCATAATCTGCCAAACATCATAGATTAACTATCATGTGCTGCCATCTGCTGGTTGTTTAGGGTAATGTTCTGTAGACTGCAAGAAACCTCTCCAGTTCAGGAAGAGTGCTTCATCATTATAATAAAATCTTTGTAAATTTGCATCAAAGACACCACTAGTTTGTTTTTGACAATGCACATGACACAGAGGAACCAACCATAGCTGGGGACTAATGCTTTGTAGGAAGGATCAGCGAGAGCTCCGCTCAGGAAGCCAAAACTTGAGCCTCCATGGAACATGTAGAGGTTGACAGACATGCCTCTCCTCAGCATTTCTCTCACAGTGGACACCATATCTGACAAGAAATTAAACATGTTGACAATGAACAAAGTGACTCCTATGAAACATAGTGTCAAAGCGTTAGAATCCCTGCAATGGAAAAAAAAAACTTACAAATAACTTATTAATGCAGTTTTTAAGTCAGGTCATTGAAATCTTTTAAATCCTCTGCTGACCTCTCATCAGGAGCTACAAAAGTGGGTTTAACATTTACATGTAAATTTACATTGTTGGTGTGAAGCTGGCGTTTCTCATGCAAAAAAGCAAAGAGGTAGGAAAATATAACTAAAACAAACTACAGCGTGAGATTGAAAGCATTTGTTTACAGCAATTCAGAGTGGCTTAAGGTTAAATATGGCTAGTGGGTAAGCTAAAAATAAAAACTTTATGAAGAGATGTCAGAGGTTTAATCTATGACAAAGGACAAAAAGTGACTCTGGATTTTCATTCAGTTTTGGCACAGAATTGGATTTTACCAACATCTATAAATTTTGTGTCAAAAATTGCTAAAAAAAAATTAAAAAGAAAGAAAAAAAGTCTGTCAAAGAGTCTGTCAAAAAGCCTCAAGCAACATTTAGACTGAGGAGAACTTTACGAAGAATTTCAGAATAAATGAAATGTGCTCAGCAGCATATACGATATCAAGAAATGTGAGCAATTCATGAAAGGATGAAACATGCAAACTAAACACAATTTAACTGCAGTTTATTTAGGCTCTTTTCAAATAGCTGTGATCAGGGGAAACACCATCAATTCTAAATATCAGACATTTCATCACATATAGGTTGTAATGTATCCCAGATTTTTGGGGATAATTTTCACCTTTTTTAAATAATTGATAGAGTAGAGGAAGGGAATGAGTGGAGAGAAAAGAGGGTATGATATGCAAAGGTCACTGGCTGGAAGCATTGATAGAGAGGTGTCAGTTTCATCTATAAAGCCAACACTAACAAGGAGAACCGTCCTTACCCTCTGGGGGGAGCACATGGTGGAGGTTACCCCACACATCATACCAGCCAGTCCAGTAGTCCATCACCATGGTGGGGCTGTTGGGCTGACAAACAGAAAACAATCCAAACTATTAACTTACGCTGATAATTGTCCGGCAATATAATCAAATGTCTACTTGACACCCTCAGATTCAGACTGTAAGGGGGAGATACAAACCTGGATAGCACTGAGATCCTGGATGTCTCTGTGATTTAGCTTCTGCAGCTTCACTGATCTGATGGCTACAAGACAGGAGATCACAAGCTAATCTCTGCACCTCTGTGTGTGTGTGTGTATATGTGTGTGTATTAATAATAAATACTGCACCTCCATCCACACCCCCTGACTTTAATGTGTTGTGGTTGTCTGATGTGAACAAAAGCTCACTGATCCCTCTGGACTGTAAAGCCTTCAAAATAAAACAAAAAGATATTAGCATCATCAGACTGATCAGTTTTGTATATGTGTATTTGTCCACTCGTATGCATGTAGGATTTGTTTAACAAAGGAACCTTATCACATTACCTCTTTAATGAAAAGCATGTAACTTTCATCTTTTGCAAATGATCCATATGCATTTTCAACCTGCACTGCAATGATAGGACCCCCTTTCTTAAACTAAAAAACACAAGCAAACATTTTATTAAGTTAAATGTAGCTGCAGCTACACGCAGACTTGTTTTCAGGCTGAGTGATAAAAAGCTACCTGCAACGGAACCACTTTTGGTATAAGTTTGTCAAAATACGTGTTCACAGCCTGAGTGAAGCTTGGGTAAGTCGTCCTCAGTCTCATGCTGCCATCACGGAGGAGCCAGCTGCAGAGAGACAGAAAACAAGGTGCTTAGTTGTGACTAAAGCCACAGAGCTGCAAGAACAACGGGGGCACAGTAAGTCGAACATACTGGACAAAGCTTCACACACACTGGGCGAGTCTTCCCTTACAGCAAGATATGACTTTTTCACCCTGATTGCACTCAACAAAAAAATGGTACTTTGTGGTTCAGATCAAGTGGCTTCTGTGCTGCTGTTTTAAATTCACTTAAAACTTAATTGCATTTATTCAGGGACATAAACTATTCAGAGCTCAGTGAAAAAAGTAGTGCACAAGCTTTGAGTTTAAACTGACATCCTGCTTTCATACATACATGTAGCTTACACAAGAAAATCTGGATTTCTATATACAGTTATCTATGTTTCACCACACAAAATCAGATTTTTTCCCCAAAAAGTTAAGAATCCACCATGACTTACCTTGGTAGTCCTCCAAGATCCAGCTCAGAGGAAATGTAAGGCCCAGGACGTAAAATCACCCACAATCCCAATTCAGCGGCAAGATTGATATAGGCTCTGAAACCGAGACAGAGAAAGCAATCAATAAGCAGTTTCTATCTGCAGAATCACAAAGTTTAGACTGACTGAGAACCCATATCTCATTGTTTGAGAGGTGTGAAATGTGCTTGGCAACAACAGCGGTAGGCTCAGGCCTTACATCCCTCTTGACTTATCACCACTGTGTCGTTAATTGCTTGATAAGTTGCTGTTGTTGTGGAGATGCCACTGTTGTCAGGTGGGACGCTCTGCCTCTAGCGTCTCCCCTGAGCACAGGGGCTTAGATGATGAGAAGGAAAGGAAGAGTATTACCAACCCACATTAGAGCAGGTGATACTGTCAGAACAGCTAGAGAGGTGGTGCAAGGTGGTTGCATTCTGAAGTGGCATTGTACTGAGTTTGGTTTAATGTTGAGAGAGCACTTGTACAAGCAAAAAATCAGTGTGAGTGTTTTGTATTCATGTCAAGTAAGATTCACACTACTCCTTACACTAAATCCAGCTGTGTGTGGAAGTTGAACACCCCTCTCTCTGGCTGGTGCAGACTCCACGGCACGTACCTGCAAGGGTGCAGGATGTTCTCTGTTAACATTCAACTGGTGACCAGGCTTGAGATACAAAATGGATCCATAGTAGTTTTCCTACGTAGTCAGGGTGTTGATGCCACAGGCCTTCATTTTCATCAGGCGGTCCCTCCAGTAGGCCCTGGGCACACGGAAATAGTGGATGGATCCCCCGAGGATGCGGAAAGGCTCTTCCTCCAGGGTGAACTGGGACGAGTTGGCGCTCAGGCCCACTTTCCTGCTCATCCTCTGTCCCCCTGCTGGCATGCTAGGAGAGGAGTAGTAGTTTATTTGTGTCACACTCATATAATATGGCACATAGGCTATTGTGCCTGAATTGACCACATGACATGCTTGATAGGAATTTGCAGACATCTTGCGTTGGAAAACATGAGCACAAAGGAGCAGGAACATAACAGAATTTAGAGGCAAGATAGACTTTAACTGAGGGGATTAGCCCTTTGTATCAACTTTTACAAAATAAATGTTAATTTAAAAATGTTTTTCTTCATATAACATCCATTATGTTGTAGTTAAAGTCACTCTTTGTTCATATTCTTAAAGGGAAATTAATACAGTGTGACGTATGGTGGCATCCAGTGACACTGTTACACTTCATATGAGCCTCAATAGCCTGTAATATTCCTATAAAAGTGTATTTTATAGTGTGTCTGTGACACCCCAATGCCTTTAGGTTTTTTCATCACATTTTTAAGTACAGTCACATTTTGTCTCTAACAGTATAACCATATCCCTGCAGAAACAAGAGCTTGCTATTGCTATTGCTATATTAACGGGTCATTGTATTTCACTGTTATAAGGTACATTAGTAAGCACAAACAGCCTCAAAGTAGCTCTAATGGAAACATATTCAACAACAAGTTGGTCAGAACTTGACTTACCCGAGATATCTGTACATGATGAAGCCAGCAATGCACAGGCAGATAAGTGCATATTTCCTTTTGTGCGCATTTCTTATCCTCAAGACAACCATCGATAGGATGTCAGGATCCCTTCCAGTACAGTCCGGTTAAGTTTACAGCAGCATCTGAGCACAGATGAACGCATGATGTTGGCATGAATAACGCACCGCCTCATGGGAGTGCCCCTGTGCAGAGCCATGGTGATCCAACACACCTCATTAACAAGGTTTGCATGTGGGTCGGTGTTATTTTGCAAAAATTGTATAGGTGAGGATGACCTTAATTCAAGATGACTACATTCAATATTTTCCTGATAGTAATGGGCCATTGATTTATTAAAACACAAAGTTAAAACAACAACAAAGAGTTGATGTTATCTTATCTTCAAGAGTAGGCTAGTGTCTATGGAAGTGATCAAAATGTAAACCTACGGAAAATTATTGTAGCAAACTACTGTATCAACATCTCTAAAAACTGCAATACTGGGTGACATTTTTCTAAATATTGCATGGTTTATTTTGAACTTGCCCATCATATTAAAGAAGAAAGAAAAAAGGTAGCCAACTGTTCATGATTGTGTTCAGAACTGACAACAAAGATTAATGTTGTCGTATGGTGCAACAAAATATCACTCCAGTCTACATATCTTATATTCTCTATTGGATGCATATGATATATTTTACACACATAGCATACACAAATGTTTCCCGTGGTTGTTTTTACACTGTTAAAAACAATAAAGATTAGACGTTCTTCTCATCCCGCTTTGAGACTCCGAAGAGAAGGACTACATTTCCCATGTTCCTTAGTATTTGGAGCTTGCGCAATATGTTTTCCACGGCCCTGGCTGGTGGTGGTGTCTGTTTGGTGTTGTTGTTGTCACATAAAGGGGGGAAAAGACATAATTGACGAAGTTAGTATAACACTGAGCCTGTCGCATGAGGTAAGGAGGATACTGTGGTTAACTATGTGCTTTCTCTCTGACTTAACTCGCGTGTTGAGGCGTTGTCTTGACGAAAAACACAACAGTTAAATTAGTTGTTCAGCGTTAACAGTTAGCTAGCACAGACAGGCGAGCTAGCAGAGCACTAAGTTAACTAAACAAACCACCGAAAGTCACTGATTATGAAACCAGAGGCATCATGCTGACCAGACTGCAAAGGAGAACAAAGATAGTGTCCTCAGATATCAAACTGTTAAGACTTTTCGACAGGCCAGAGAGAGCCAGCTAACACTGAGTGTTCGCTATCTGAGCTAACCCACTGAGTCAGCCTGCTAACGTTAACTCACACAAATAGTTTGAACAGGAAAATAAATGCTTCACCTTCACCATGTTCACAAAATTTATATATCATGTATAACTGACCGAGAGTCAGGCCGTTTAAGAATGAGGGAGGTCGCAGTGTTGTTAGATAACGTTACAAAGTCATGGGTTTCTTACAAATATATGACAAAAGTATAATTTAATAAACAGGCATTAGCTGTGCTTTTCTAATTTCAATTTCCTGTTAGACCTCCTTTTTACAGTATTAATGACGCTGGTAAGTTAAGTAGTTTGTGCTTTTCCTTCATGTTCTGTAAATTCAACTTATTTTCATCCCAAGGGACCATACAGCATGCTGCGTAGGACAGAGGAAAGACTTTAAAACTTAAAAAACAGTGAACCAACATGTCAGAAAGAAATGAGGAAACTCCCATTAGCGTGAACTTTTTATCGGAAGTTGTCGGGTTGGTTTGGTATTTTTAGACACAGATAAATGTATACCAAATATGAATGAGCACAAAATGGCTACCAAATAAATCAAGTGTGACAGTTGTTTGTTATGCTGTGTCAGTAATGCCAAATGAGTTTTTGTCATGTATGTAACTCATTGTGAACTGTAGTAACATTATAACAACATGATACTAGAGGGTTTGATGCTTGTACAGGAACAACTTTTTAGAGAAAAAACTGTGAAAAAAACAAATGTAGAGATGCCAAGATTACTCTTGCTTATGTCAGAGAATTTATAGGGCAGATTTTTTTTTAACTCTTTAAAGCATGTAGGGTGATTATTTTGTACAAATGCGCTCATTTCTACTACTGAGTAAAGATTGTATAGAGTGGAAAAATTTAGTTAACACAATCAAACTTACATTGCAAGAAAATTCTCCAAGCAATCATATTCAAAGTGAGGAATCTGCTTTTACATCTGACTTAGATTTTTGTGAATTGCTGCTTGCTCCTGTCCTCACTTTGTTTGCTGGGTTTTGGATTGTGGCAGGTTACTGGGTGAGCCTCTTCCTGCCATGACAGCTGACCACCAGGTCACCAGCCCCCCCTCCTTCTGCAGTTGATGGATCTGCAGCTGGTCCAGAGATGACAGACAGCGTCAGGGCCTTCCTCCGCAATGTTGCGACGGTCAGCAGACACACACACACTGTACTCACACACAAGCTATGACACGAGGCACAAGTGTGTAGTTCATGGACAGTGAAACGGATCCGGATTTCAAATAATGGACCCATTCAGCTTTATTTCGAAATGTCAGAGAAACATCTGTAGGTGTGTTTGTTGTTCAGATAAGTATATTAAAGATTGTAATTATAATTGTAATTTTATTGACATGTGTCCAACTAACAAACCTACATATAGATAAGCATTAAAAACTGACAGAAAAAAGAAAGACATGAATCCTTATACAGACAAGATAACAGGTGGCATATATTCAGAACAAAGGGGAGTGAAAACAATAAAAGTAATACTTGCACAACATAAATCACTTGAATACAGTATCCCTGCAGTAAATGCTAGATTTGTGAAGCCTATAATGTTAAATATTTTTTATTGTGTCAAACAGAAATTCTTTTAAAAAATAGAACATCACATTCTCTGTGTATTAAGGATAAATGTCATCACACAAGTCCTCTGAGGATGCAGTGCACTTTTTCCAGGACAAATGACGATGGATGAACTCCGTTTTCTACTCATCACCTTGAACTTTATCATTGTGTACCATCAGCTTGAATGAATCCTGGCTTTACACCAAAAGAGTTCAAAGATAATTTGTCTGCAATAATTCCAGATATCTCTTTCGTTATCCCATTAACAGTGTCTCACTGCTACCTGATGTCAGGAAAGACTTTCATTAAATGCTGTACAATAGCCATGGATCAATATTAGGCCAACAGTCACCTTGAGTGTCATGATTATCTACCTTTAATATGATGAAGGCTTCTCCCTTAACATAGTTGGCATGGATGTTTTTAATATTATTATATTTTAAGTAGGTTGGACAGAGGAAAGGTGAGTGTGTGTGGTGAAGCATTTTACTAAATAGCCTCTGTGTTGGCAGTGTCTTAGACTTCAGTTATATGGGATTTTATTGAGAGATAGTCCACATGTTGTTTCCGAGGGATTTCCAGCTTGTCAAGAAGAAATACTGTGGTCATCGTGATATTGTTATAACATAACCAGAACCAACTAAAATATTGTTAACAGGATCTGTGTACGCCTCATTCTTGTGTACAGCAAGCGCTCACTGTGACATTTCAAGGCTCCACTACAGAGGTCATCTTACAAAGTTATGTGTATTCTCTCTCACTCTCCAGGGGATCAAGGACTCCATATTGGGGATTGGAACAATCTCCAAGCTGGATGCCCGCATCCAGCAGAAAAGGGAAGAGCAGCGGAGGAGAAGGGCTAGCGGGGCCCTGGCACAGAGACGGGCACAGAGTGAGGAGCGCAAACCAGACAAGTAGGCCAGAAAAAAGCTACATATTTTAGTTGCAGTGTTACTGTTGTCTGACTCAGGCTAAATAACAATAATAGTATGTTTTATGCCTCTGTCTGCATATGTCATTGCTCTTTAGGGGATTGATAGCTACTCTTCTAAAAGGCTGAGAATGCAACTTAATACTGTGCACTTAAAAGCTTAGCTCCTCATCTCTTGTCACAGCTTGTAATCGAATCTGTACAGTCAAGCAAATGGAGTTTAGATGTATTGTAATTAATGTTGGGTTTTGACAAGGAGTAAGAATGCATGGAAGGAAAAGGACAATCTCTCTGGCTCTGCTGCATTGAGTTTGATTGTTTTTATTTTTTCTGTTCATTGCGAGTCTGACAATGTTATACGAGCGCAATGCTAAATTGATGGAGTACTCTTAATAAATATGTAAATTACAACATGTTGCTTAATTGGAGCAGTCTTGAATCTGTGCAGATCTAACAGTGTATATCCTCATTTGAAAGGACCTGCTATCTATTGTTCCAAATATCCTCAATTTGTAAAGAGAGACATGCTTAAAGCATCCACAAGTTTGTCTGACTCTGGTTATATTGGAAAAATAAAAGTAACACTAAACTGAAACCAGACTACCCCATTTATCATCAACAATGATGGCCATGGTTGTTATTACTTTATCTTTCAGTGACCCCAAAGTAGCCAGCAGGATTTTTCAGTGCTGTGCCTGGAATGGAGGAGTGTTCTGGGTAAGATGTTTTGCCTACTGTTACAGTAAAACCTCTTCACTCATACATTACTGAGAGACTTAACAGCTGGAGGTTATAAGTTCAATATTAATACTGCCCCTGAGTTCTAATGTGTTGTCCCAGAGTTTTCTTTTAGCTTCTGTATAATATTAAGAGTAAACCCATCTTGTAAATGTCAGTAAAATCCTTGTTTAGTAAACTATTACTTATATAACAAACTCTACTTAAATACCTGATAGACAACCTTCTTGTGTGGAGAAGCACTGTTCAGTGATGAGTGTTGAACAGAACATTTAGGCATCTCACTCAATTTGTTCTGAAGTACATATTTCAACATATTGCCATGAACTATAACTAAAGCATTTTGTTTTCTTTCCAGCTCAGTCTGTTTCTCTTCTACCGGGTGTTTATCCCACTGCTGCAGGCTCTCACAGCAAAAATCATCGGTATGTATGGCTGCTAGTGAACCAGAGGCAGGTTCTCTGGCTTGTGGCAAAAACTTGTCAGTCAACAAGCTGTTTTTGCTCCAGGTGACCCCTCTCTCCATGGCAGCGTGTGGTCCTGGTTAGAGTTCATCCTGACCTCCGTCTTCAGTGCTCTCTGGGTTCTCCCTCTGTTCGTCCTCAGCAAGATAGTCAACGCCATCTGGTTCCAGGTCAGGGGCTGCTATTGCTACACTGTAATGACATGATGCCTTTTTATAAAAATCAAACAAGATGGAACATTAATGCATAGATCCCACTGCACAGCCTGATGTCGTATCCCCAGACATGATCAAAATTGCATCCTCTTCAACAGTCTTTAGTGGCTTTTGTGACACACTGTCCAAAGCTGCGGGAGATGTTCTCTCAGTGGTTGGGCTAAAAGCATAGCCTACATATAAACAAAAGCAACAACATATAGCTGGTATAGCTATATATAGCTAAAATACAATAGTTAATTTACATTCCAAGCTTATTCCCTGGTCAGATCAGTGTTTCAGATGCAATAAATCAGTCATAAAAAACCTGTAAGAACCATGAACAGCTTCAGGAGGGGAGGGAGACACTATTAGTCTATCGCTGCCTCTAATATCATATATCACAAAGAGAAATGAAAAAATGAAACTCACCAATTATTGAGATTTTTGGCATGTTTCTACATGACAAATTTATCATGGACATGGAAAAATCACTATGGGAGGATGTTCCCTACAACCATTTTATTCAGAAATGTAGTTTTTGTTTGAGATAAAGGAGAAAGCTGCTTCACAGAGGTGTGTGTGTGTGTGTCAGGAAGAGTAGTAAAGACTTCAGAGGGGAAACTCAGCTTTAATGCACAGGACAGGATTTAATGTATTTATTACAACATTCATTGCAGCATTAGAGATGCTAATTTATCATTTTTTTCCAAGACCACCTCAAACTTTTGTTGCTACCGGGGAACTCAGATCTCTTTTAGGGCAGCTAAGCTCTTCCTTGCTCCCACATAAATTCAAACACTGGTATGAAACAATGAGGCATTGCTAATTGTCTTTGTCTTTGAAGCATCTGCAGACACAACAACATACACAGCAGTGTGTGAATTAGTCTGAAACTCAGACTTGTTGCTTGATAAAGGTCGATGGAAATCTATTTTGGACTTTTCTCAGTGCTTTTATGTGGGAGGATCAGGACAAAATAGTACTGAATACATATTGTAATATTGTTATTATTATATAAAATGAATTCATCATACAGAAACCACTTTGTGTTTATAGTCACGGTTGTAATTACAGCTCACACAAACATAAGAGCCTTTTCAGACTTACGTCTCATACTGCTGTTGCAATGCAGAAGACACTTGTGTTCCAAACCCTGTTATTTGTAGTGTTTATTTCATATTCATTGTTGCAGTCTGGCTGGTGAAATGCAGATAAACATATCAGTGTGTTGTTATTCTCTGTTGCAGGATATTGCTGACCTAGCATTTGAAGTGTCTGGCTGTAAAGCGCAGCCGTTCCCCAGCGTCAGTAAGATCATCGCAGACATGCTCTTTAACCTCCTCCTCCAGGCACTCTTCCTCATTCAGGTACTCCCTGCCTGGTGTGCATTTACCCAGAACTATATCTGATTCTCCTCACAGTCCTCAGACAGGATGCTTGAGTTGAACAGATACAGTAAAGTTGCTGTTGTGGTCTGACACTGTAGGCCCAGATTCACCAAATGTTTGCTTTTCTGAATGAGTCACAAAGTCATGCTGTTCATAAACTGTGGTCCAAGATGCCTAATTGAACTGAATGCAATTGGTCAATCAGAACAGCAGCTATCAGTAGCATCATCTCCAGCATGTCAAGCAAGCAAGAGAAACAATCCCATTCTAGACTCCCAAGTCAATTCAGAGAATGTTCAAAGTATATATAAGACTGGTGCCACACTTGGTGGGGTTATTTATTTATTTATTTATTTTACCCAGACATTGTTTCAGAAACCGGTGAAGATGGCCGTTGTTACTTGTTTTGAAGACTTTTTGCATCTGAACTTGGTCCAGTATTCATTTGTAATTGCTCTCTCAGTGCAGTTTTGGTCGATTGAACTGTTTCTCATGTGTTTTCATCATCCTCTAGGGTATGATCGTTAGCCTATTCCCCATTGATGCCATTGGACAGATGGTCAGCCTCCTCCACATGTCTCTGCTCTACTCCCTGTACTGCTTTGAGTATCGCTGGTTCAACCATGGTGAGATACTCCTTAACTTTCCAAACCAAAATAAATCGTGTGAAATGAACGTACAACTCAAACAAATCATTGTGGCTGTTAATGTTTGTTTTAGGCATTGAGATGCACCAACGGCTGTCCAACATTGAGAGGAACTGGCCCTATTACTTCGGCTTTGGTTTGCCCATGGCTCTGCTGACCGCCCTGCCCTCCTCATACATCATCAGGTAAGACTGCTAATTAAGCAAGAAAATATGATATATCTTGTTCATTCATAATGAAAATAATCATTATTTGCACTGCAGTTTTACTTCTGACATTTTTTTAAAATTAAAGTGTGAATCTGTATGTAAGGTCTATTTTCTAACTGCCCTACAGGTGGCTTTTACACATTATTATCATCATAGAAAGAGTTACCATAGTTACTTGGTGTCATATTGTTTCAGCTCCACTCAAGTCCAACATCTGTTTTCATGATGGAAATTAGGAAAGCTAAGTGTTATCATAGATGGGTCTAATAAGTTTAAGCGAACTTTGAGTTAATGACCTCAAATCTATGGGATTAAAAATAAATAAATACTCCTCCAAATACTGGACAGCAGCACTTCACTAGAATCATCACCAGGGTCACATCCTGTCTCAAGTCAAAAGGTATTTCTGCACTGACAGGACCAGTTTTGAAAAATACAGGTAAAATGTAGCATATGCTTTACTGCATTTACTATATGTCATGTTTTTGTTCTTTTCTTTCCAATTAGTGGCTGCTTGTTCTCTATCCTCTTCCCTCTGTTCATCATCAGCGCTAATGAGGCCAAGACACCAACAAAGCTGTAGTAAGTGTTACATAAAGTCAACTTTTTTTTTTTAATGGGTTCGGTTCACTGCGTGAGTCACTGATCACGTTTTCCAATCTCTCAGCCACTTCCAGCTGCGTCTCTTCTCCCTGGTTGTGCTGATTAGCAACAAGCTTTTCCACAAGACGGTCCACCTGCAGTCCTCCCTGACATCGTCCACCTCCTCAGAGAGGCTGTCATCCCCCCACACCTCCCCGTCCCGACAGAGACTTCTGCCCACCCAGTGATGGACCCACTTGAAGGAGATCGATGCGTGGCTTCACTCAACGTGACAAAGTGATTCTTCCAGGATTTCCCTTATGGGATGGTATGCGGTTTAGGACATGTTTTTAATCTAATCTCTGGCCCTTTGATTATTCATTTGCTGCACCCACCACACACATTTTCAGTGTGACACACAAATTGACTGCCCTGTGCCTCACACTCAAAACACATTATATACTCAGCTCTCGACTTGTTTTCTTTTGTGAATTTTTTTTTTTTTTGTATAATGTGCCATTTGAGTGACTCTCCTTTAATAAATGACAGCACAAGACATCATGTAGTTTCAATGTTTAAACAAACTTGTGACTAAACGAAGGAATTTTTTTAACTTTGAAGGGGCTTGTTTGCATTAAGGAGCAAAGCACAGTCTTGTTTTACCTACAGTACGTGTTTTCTTGATGTTGCAAGTCACATTCCTTCCTCACAGATTGAATGCTTTCCTGCACATGAATATGTTTCTCTGTCAAATGATGTCCTAGCAGTTCCAAGAATGACCTTGTACAGTTAAAAAAAGGGAGGCTTTTTTATTCTTTAAGAGCTGTGTTTTTAGGAGAATTTACAAATGAGTCCAGGAGCTGCTATAAAAAAGGATTGGTGACCTTTAGTAATGGAAACCAAATAACAGTGTCACTCTTGTCATGTGCTTATGAGAGATTTGCTTGGTGTCTCATCCCAAATTAAAATCTCACTCCATTGTCCAGTGAACATGTTGCAAATCACAAGGTGACACCAGCAACCGAAAAGCTGTCTAAGTGTTTTCAGTCTGTGTGAATTTAGTAGTTGATAGGTGAGATGACACTGCCAAATTGCTGCATCTATGTTTTGTTTATTTCACTTCAACCACTACAAAAGCTAAGCTCTGCAATATAGAGAGTTCAACTCTTTATATCTTGACAAATACGTGATCAGCCTCGACCTGCTTGCTCTAGTTTCCCCCCAGAGAGCTGAAGCAA
This sequence comes from Thunnus thynnus, assembly GCF_963924715.1. NCBI lineage: Eukaryota > Metazoa > Chordata > Actinopteri > Scombriformes > Scombridae > Thunnus > Thunnus thynnus. The sequence continues at coordinate 4,795,028 of NC_089529.1, forward strand.
ATATAACTGGTCCCTAAAGATAGTCAGCTGTTTGCTTTTTGTGCTGTATATAATATTAATACATCCTGAATGTCCTTCCAACATGCAATGACCCCTGTCACCACCTTCTCTGTCTCTCACTCATCAGAGCTCATGGCCCTGGGGAGGGGCCACAATTTTGAAACGGTGTGTAATTATTGTAAGAGGAGCAAAGTGTTTGTGCTGACTGATATTTGTGAGTGAGGTTTTGTAAAAGTAATATGTCTAATTTCAATAAAATTGGTCAGTATTCAATATTTGATCACTGTGTTCAGGGTTTTGCTACCGTGGGGAGGACTTGACGGGATGTTTCAAATTCAGCAGTGAAAAGATGTAGAAGATGGGAGGGGGGCAGTTAGAGTTGGTGTAAGACCACACATAAATGATGGTCACACTGAAAAAGCAATTAATATACAAAAAGAAGAATTAATGTTTTAACTGGAGGTGATTAAATTTGATATGTGTAATGTATTACATTTATCCCCGACTTAAAATAAATCTGTGCCATTCACTGTAAACTAAGCAGATATTGTGGGTGTGCAACCCACAATACATGTTAAGTACACAAAATCTATGTTGCAGCATGAAATTAATTTACATGATGACATGGTTATGATGGTCACAGTGAAGTTTGCACTGCCTGGTTACTGGAAAAACAGTCTAATCTGATCCCAAGAAGAAACAGACAGCACACCTCTTATTTTTGTAAACAAACAACTACAAAGTATTATTATTTTCCTCCACTCAAAATGTACTTTCAGAAACATACAGTATGTTGTGTAGCCTCTTACATTTGCTAACAGGTGACAGATTAACTAAGGAACACTGTTGAGACTGCAGACTTTATGTCCTGCAGTATATTCCTCTAACTAGACTAGAAATTATTGCTTTTATACTATTGAATCAATTGTTGATAATGTTATATTGTCATATAGTTATTAACTGTTTATATTTGCTGTTTTCCTTCAGTTTTTGTATCTATGCATTTCATGAAGTGGAACCACCGAAATAACATGAAATTTGATTGTTGCATGAGTTTTGAGCCAGAAGGGGGCGACACCTCGCCTCTCCTCACTAAGGACACGTCACTACACTACAGCGGCAAAGTGGGGAACTCAAGTTGAATGACAAGCAATGAACCAATCAGATTTATGTGGCATTACTTTTGACCGACACTCAACCAATAAACGTGTACCATGGCGTGGTTGGGGCGGGATTAGTTCACGGTGAAGGTTGTACGTAGAAAGTGTATGAGTTACAGCAGCGGAGCAGGGGTGAGTCTTATTGAACATTAAATATTAAACCTCGTATGTCAGATAAAGCACCCATTTTTATTTTAGGCTGTTATGCTACTTTGATATGTGAAGGAGTCGCTTGTATTTTCTATATAAGGCCTGAATGTTCATTATATAGCTGCTAACCGAGCAGGTTAGCCTAGCTAGCTAGCTGCTTAACATTACACACTTTAGGCTAAAACTGGAAGGAAGCAGCATCAATACCAGCCGGCCTGATGCCGAGAAGCTATAAGAGGCTGTTTTATATATGTTGCTTTAATTGTAAATGTACGCAGGATACGTGTTGATAGCTGGTTAACACATATTAGCTGTAGCTTGGATGGTTAACTGTCAGTTCAGGCTCGTTCTGTTGGTGCTGCTTTGAAAGTTAGCATTAATTAGAGCTATGGTGAGCGTGATAGTTTGTTTTCTGTGTACAAAATACTCAATGCAAAATGTGAATAGGACAGGCATCTTCCAAACTGCTGCAGAGGTTTCCCAGAGTGGGTGCTTCCTGCTTCCTGACGCCACATCTTAGTGCGTGGCCTCCTCTGGTTGGGCTGGACATGGAAGTTTACTCCTAACAGAAGACCTGAAAAGATTTTCTCATTTTGCAGGAGTTTATTCTAAGAATTAAACTTATATTAATACAGTGTAACTAGAACAAGATGCCGCTGCTGTGCTTTGCTCCACAGCTGTCCTGTTTGTACCTCTTTATGAGTTTTGCGGTGATTGTCCTCCTCCCATCAGGTAGTACGGTGAGCTGTCCCTGAACCTCGCCAAAATGACCAAGCTGGGCTTCCTGCGTTTGTCCTATGAGAAGCAGGACACGCTGCTGAAGCTGCTCATTCTGTCTATGGCTGCTGTCCTCTGTGAGTCTTCTGCATCCTATGCATTACATCTACTTTGCAACAACAAGTGTTATCTCCCAAATATTAAAAACACATCGCTCTGTGTGCTTTTCCTCCTCCTCAGCATTCTCCACCAGACTCTTTTCCGTCTTGAGGTTTGAAAGCGTCATCCATGAGTTTGATCCGTAAGTGCTACTTGTGTTGCAGTTATTTGCAAGTGTTGTTAATTGTTTTTTTTTCCTTAAAGTAAGGTCTCACTTTCACCCTCACCTCACCCTCAGATACTTCAACTACCGTACCACCCGCTTCCTGGCAGAAGAAGGATTTTATAAGTTTCACAACTGGTTTGATGATAGGGCATGGTATCCTCTTGGGAGGATCATTGGTGGCACCATTTATCCAGGTAGGAATCAGAAGACATTACTTGAAAAAATAAAAGTAGACAGTACAGGCTTCTAAACTGTATTTTGTATGGAGCAGTAAGTAGAGCAGTTCACGTGTTCGTATGAATTTTAGATAAGAGATGTCAGTGTACCTCATGTATACAGTCAGTATAGCCAATGTAAAGCTGACTTGAACACCTTTTTTTTTCCCTCTCCTCCGTCACCAGGATTGATGATCACCTCTGCCGTCCTGTACCACGTCCTACATTTTTTCCACATCACCATTGACATCCGTAATGTTTGTGTCTTCCTGGCTCCCTTATTCTCCTCCTTCACTGCCATAGTCACCTACCACTTCACCAAGGAACTGAAGGTATAACAGACAATTAGATGCACAAACATCGTTTGTTATAAAACAATAAAACATAATAAAACATAATAGTATTATTGAAATGCACACTCAGTATAGGACTGTTTTCTGTTGAATGCAGTCTTCTTCGTTAGAAGTCAAGTTCATGCTTCATGCCACTAAACAGATTCTTGTCTCTTTAGGATGCAGGTGCTGGGCTCTTGGCGGCAGCCATGATTGCAGTGGTGCCTGGTTATATCTCTCGTTCTGTTGCTGGCTCCTATGATAATGAAGGTATACACCTGATGTGCATAGCAATATTATATAATGTAAACATGACAACGATTGTTAACCCAATTCCTCTGTGCTGTGCTTCTTAGGTATTGCCATCTTCTGTATGCTGTTGACCTACTACATGTGGATCAAGGCTGTCAAAACAGGCTCAGTGTACTGGTCTTCCATGTGCGCTCTGGCCTACTTCTACATGGTGAGCAGATGATGCTAATAGGTGTAGAGGAGATCTAAAAATGCATGCTTTACTGACTGAATTCAGAGTTTACAGAGGTCATGATAAGCTGTTTGTGTGTACGTAGGTTTCCTCCTGGGGTGGCTACGTGTTCCTGATCAACCTTATCCCCCTCCACGTCCTGGTTCTGATGCTCACAGGACGATTCTCGCACCGCATCTACGTTGCTTACTGCACAGTCTACTGTCTGGGCACCATCCTCTCCATGCAGATCTCATTTGTTGGTTTCCAGGTAAGATGATCTTATGTCACATCAGTCACACATAGACTCTAGATGTTCAAGATTTTATGTGATAGTAGTGTGATGAGTTAGACATTACATCATGGGTCATGCCTCAGTTGACAGGACATTTTCAGAATCCAGAAAAAGGAAAAAAAATATTACCTAAACCTTCATTTCAACAATATAAACCTGGCCTTTTTTTTTTAAATCACTTGCCAGCTTCCAGTTGTTCTCATCCAAAGCCATGTGATTTTAGACGTACTGTGATGAAGGTCAAAATATAATCAAGGCGACATGACGGGGGAAAATAGGGTTCACTCTGTTCTGTCCCTGTCTCCCTTCTACCAGCCGGTGCAGTCGTCAGAGCACATGGCAGCCTTCGGTGTGTTCGGCTTGTGCCAGATTCATGCCTTTGTAGACTACCTGCGCAGCAAACTCAATGCCCAGCAATTTGAGGTGCTGTTCAAGAGCGTCATCTCCCTGGTGGGCTTCATCCTGCTGTCTGTGGGCACCGTTCTCATGCTGACAGGTAAGGGGGTTGACCAAGTGCACCAGTAAATATGTTGGCTTAGGTTGACTTTAGGGCTTTTGCAACAAATTTCAGGAGTTGAATATAATTCAAATAGTAAAAAAAAAGGCAACTAATCGAATGCTGAAATTACTATTCAAATGTGTATTTTTTTATTTTTTATAAATGCATTGACTAATGTTAGTGAATCTCGCCTTTCTCACCTTCTCACTTATGGCCTGGCCTATCAGCATGTTAAAACAAAATACTTTTGTTACATCTGATGAACATTAACGTTTTCTGAGTCTGACTGAATCACAATGTCACATTTAATGTGCTAACGTAATGTGACAATATCAGAAATGGCAGAAAGTAATTCACCCACAGAGATCACCGCTGTGTATGTGGAAAGTTTTTGGATTTCTGTCAACAAACAGAAATTTTCTTTTAAAAAAGCAGACCCACAGTAAAAGACTTGAGCCTGAGTGATCAATGCTGCAGCTGCAGTTTGGGGTTTGGACACAGAGCTCCTACTTACACTATCATTTAGACTTGCAGTGCATCCCGACCCAAATAACACGTCACATATTAATGTAAAAAAGCTTATACTGACATGGATTTATTTATATTTCAGTTTAGCATGTAGTTTAATTACTATGATCCAGTATGATGATGATAATGATTAACATTATTCATATTACTTAGCAAGAAAGCTATCACCTGTTAATTGGTAATGCTGGGATGCCCTTTAGTGGACAGAACATATAACAGCCACATGCTGATAGTGGCATTGGCAGTGCATAAGCATGTGTATAGGTACACAGTAATTTTTATTAATAATAGGCTAAATTTGAGCATTTAAAAATTGGATATAATTCAAATATTAAAATTATAAGGAATGAAACTCAAATTGTATTTACAGAGGAAGATTGACAGCACTAGTTGACTTAATTGGATGGAAAAAAACTTCTCTTAAAGGCTTCTCTTTTCCTTTTGTGAGAAACTGAATTTTAAGGTCTTTTTGGTTTGGATCATGTCTGACTTAAGGTATATTTCCCTTCTTCCTCTTAGGTAAGATCTCTCCATGGACTGGTCGTTTCTACTCCTTGCTGGACCCCTCCTATGCCAAGAACAACATCCCCATCATCGCCTCTGTCTCTGAGCACCAGCCTACCACCTGGTCCTCATACTACTTTGACCTCCAGCTGCTGGTCTTTATGTTCCCAGGCAAGTGTACATTCTGATACTGTACGATCACTCCACTTTTGATGCAAATGAAGCTCACAGCTCAATGTAAGCTTCGAGCACAGGTGAGTTTTGACTGATGGTTATATCCTTTCCTTCCAGTTGGTCTTTACTACTGTTTCAACAACTTGTCGGATGCCAGGATCTTCATCATCATGTATGGAGTCACCAGCATGTACTTCTCAGCCGTCATGGTACGTCCTGCGTAAAATCATGTGGATTTATTTACATAACTTAAGAGCCACTTATATATTTAGGAAAGTGAATTAGCACCTACTATACATCACATGGGATAAAGTACAGCTTGTTTGTTGCCTCTTCAGGTGCGTCTGATGTTGGTGCTGGCCCCAGTCATGTGCATCCTGTCAGGCATTGGTGTGTCCCAGGTGTTAACCACTTACATGAAGAATCTGGATGTCAGCCGGCCAGACAAGAAGAGCAAGAAGCAGCAAGACTCCACCTACCCCATCAAAAATGAGGTGGGAGGTCTGAGAGACTGGTTCAAAGTTACAGCTGTTAGAGGTTGTGTGTAGAGTGTGTTGACAGTTTGACTGCACCTGTTTTGACATAAAAATATTTAAATTTAAATGGGTTAATCTTATTTATTCTGATCCAGTACCAGCAAGAGGCGTGATGATTAACAGTATTAAGATACCACTGCATTGACAGAAATTTTGTTTTTTTTTGTATAGCTTCTAAAGCTATAAATATGATAAGGAGAAAGCCAACAACGCTTTGTCAAAGCAGCAAGTCAGAAGTTAAAGTTTATAGTTAACAATGACTCAGGACCATAAAAAATTAGATCACAAATAATCAAAATGCTGGGCGTTGAAAGACCTTGTCACAAAGCTTCTGCCTTTTCATTCTCTAAATATTGTTTCAGAGACCTTTAACATTCTTGTTAAATGAAGCAGGCCAGAGATTTTTCCTGATTTTTTTATTTTATTTTATTTATTTTTTTAAATCCTAGTAGTCAGAATAAAAGCACATTGGTGGTCCCACAGACAGAACTGTAAAACCTGATGATATCCCGTGTTGTACATATCTACCAGGTTGCCAGTGGGATGATTCTGGTCATGGCCTTCTTCCTCATCACATACACCTTTCACTCTACCTGGGTGACCAGCGAAGCCTACTCCTCTCCCTCTATTGTCTTGTCGGCCCGTGGAGGCGATGGCAGCCGCATCATCTTCGATGACTTCAGAGAGGCCTACTACTGGCTTCGCCACAACACTCCAGAGGTCAGTCATACTCAAAGATACAAAGAATCAATCGGAAGTAAATCAGTAAAGAGTTCCTAACTAGTAACTTCAACTGTGAGTTTTGCACAGTCATATAGCCATTTAGTTAAAAGGATTCCATTCAGATACTTGAGTTGTATTTTTTTTTTTTTTTTCTAGGATGCTAAAGTCATGTCATGGTGGGATTACGGCTATCAGATAACTGCCATGGCTAACCGAACCATTCTAGTGGACAACAACACATGGAACAACACGCACATCTCCAGAGTTGGACAGGTGAGCTAGTTGACCTTCAAGGTAATGTGAAAATGTCACCATGTTTCTAAGTGTTGTCGTGCTGACTGGGCTGCTGTTTGTTCTGTAGGCCATGGCATCCACAGAGGAGCGGGCGTATGAGATCATGAGGGAGCTGGATGTCAGTTATGTCCTGGTCATCTTCGGAGGACTGACGGGTTATTCCTCAGATGGTACGTCCCAATATCAGGAGATGCACAGTACTTAAAACACTGAGCCTTGACTCAAACATACAGGTGCACAGACACCCTCCCCCTGCAGGTAGACGTCTTACAGAGTTGGATTTAATAGTCAAATTCCCTCAAATGTAATGGCATTTTTTCACTTGATGGTGGGATGCAGATGTGCTCCAATGGGCAGTGAATTTGTTTTTAGGTGCAATTTGATTACTCCTTTTAAATTTTATGAGAAGGTGCAGAAAAAAATCAGCCTATACTCTCTCAGCTGTAATAACTGCTATACCAGAAAATATTTGACATATTCATGGCATAAAGTTCACAGAAGCATTATTGCATGGTCATTGGACAATGATTGATTGAAATATATATAATGAGTGATTGAGATATTACTGAGAAGGCATATTTAGCACCACGTCTCTAATGGATCTATTTCTCTGCATCACAGACATCAACAAGTTTCTGTGGATGGTCCGTATTGGGGGAAGCACAGACACAGGAAAACACATCAAGGAGCACGACTACTACACTCCCACCGGGGAGTTCAGAGTGGATCGCGAGGGCTCTCCTGTCCTGCTCAACTGCCTCATGTACAAGATGTGCTACTACCGCTTTGGCCAGGTCTACACAGAGGCCAGTGAGTAACTCTACGGTCGAGTCTGTTGTTTGTCACCATGTGTGGCCTAGTTTGAACTTAAAATCACAATGACTTATATCCAAGCATTTTTGAAAGGACAGTGAAGTTTAGGATGACAAAGCCTCTAGTTTGACATAAGTACACTTTATTAAAAGGGGAAAAAAAAACATGGAGCAGCACCGTGAACATCACGATTCCTAGTTGTCACAGTTGTTGACTTGTGTAGATATGAGTTGCTCTATGCTGTGATGAACTCCACTGTCCACAGCCATGGTATAATTCAATGATTTCAATGATCTTTGCAGAGCGCCCACCGGGTTATGACAGAGTGAGGAACGCTGAGATTGGGAACAAAGACTTCGAACTGGATGTGTTGGAGGAGGCCTACACAACAGAGCACTGGCTGGTTAGGATATACAAGGTAAAACTTAAAAAAAAAACTTCTTACCCAACTGTATTTAGTGGTTGCTTTTATTTTTCTTACATTCTAATAAATTGAATAGTTTTAGGTTTTTAACTTTAGGTAGACAAAACAAGACATGATATCACCTTGTGTTGTTTTTTTTGGGGTTTTTTTTGCTGTTTTCATGTTTTATAGACTGTAAATAAAAATAACTATATTCAAATCCATTATGAGTTGTGAACAGCTGCATTTTAACAGACCTTTCTAAACAAGTCTTGTGTTCTATCCTTTAGGTGAAAGATCTGGACAACCGGGGTCTTTCCAGGACATAAAACCTTCAGACAGCAGTGAAAACACAGATTTAGCGCACAGCACTGAACACGTTCCCCTGTGGTCAGCGGATGAGTTGTGAAAAGAATACTTTTTTATACTTTTTGTTTGGGGGAAGAAATTTGCATCAAAGAGATTTTGATTTTTTTGTGTGTGGATGATTTTCTTTTTTTTTTTTAATTGTTATAATGAAATGTCTCATCTGGGATCAGAGGGAGCGGGTGTCAAAACGTCCAGTCTGTCAGGAAGTGTAATTCGCCATGAAGCGGCTAAAAGAAAGCAGTGTTCATTTAAGAGCGCTTTGGATTTTTACAGTGTGGTCAATTAAAGTGGGATTAAACATAAGAAAATGATTTGTGTTTTTCTTCCTCTCAAAATGCACATAATAAACTGACAAGGGAACTGTATGAATTTGATGTAGACAAAACACTTAGTAAACCTACATTTGGGAGGGAAATTGTACTCTCTACCTGTTACAGTGAAGATAGACTAGATTTTAGTGGGTCTTCCCCACTCTCCTAGTTCAGCTACTGTATAACATGATGATGGAAACTGGCTCGATTCACGAAATGAGCTTGAGATTCACAAGATGCTCCTGGATCTTCACTAAAGCTTTACCAAATCTTTGTTCATGTGTAGGCTGTAAAATAAAGATGCATTTTTTTTCAGGACTTTGTATTATCAACATTGGAAAGCAAAGCACAACTGTAAGATAATATTTCCTTTTATTGTAGTGCATTCAGCAATACTTGTCAACAACAGGGAAAGTCAATAAAATATTCAGAACAGAAAAGAATACTTAGGCAGGAATTGTATGTCCCTCCCCCAATATAAAAAACGTGACAATTGAAAATTCTTTGCACAGATGCATTAAGATTAGTTAAACTATTTTAAAATACCAGTATAAAGTGTCCATTAGTTCCAGTCCCATACATTCATACAGTTCTTTGCTTTTTTTAAAAAAAAAAAAAAAAAAAAAAAAAAGATGCCCATCTAGAGTCCCCTTCACTGCCTGGGCTGGTCTGGCAGATCTTCCAGAAGTGCAGGGTTTTTTCTGTAGATGTAGGCGTTGGGATCATCATCCAGCTTCACCAGTTCAGCCAGTGAGGACACACAGGGATCATGATCGACCAGCATGGATGGCAGACGGGAGGATTTGCGCTGGATGCGGCAGGAACGTCGCACTGGAGTCAGAAACTTCAGATCTTTGATGTTGCTCTTTCGCCTGGATCCGCTTGTGCTGACCTCGTCTTCGATTGTCTTCTTGACACTAAACACGAGGGATAGTGAAAATAATTTGCCACAGTTTAATTTATGGCTTCATAATGAAACAGTTGAAAGCATGAGGAAAAGGAGGATGCTAGTATCACAAATGAAAGCAGAGGGTCTCACCTTTGCAAGTATGGAGTTGTCTTAACACTGTATTTTACAACTGAGGCATCCTCCATCTGTGGCGTGGTCTCCATCACGTCTTCATCATCATCATCACTCTCTACTTCCTCAACATCATCTGTCTTGACCTTCTGTTCAGCACTTTCTGCTGCTCCATCCCTCACTTGCTCGTCCTTCGGCTGCTCACTGACATCCTCAGGGATTTCATTCTTCAGCTCCACCTTTTCACCTTCATCCTTCAGCTTACAGTCCTCCATCTCAACATTACTGCACTCATCTGTCACCTGTGAAAGGTCTTATGGAAACAAAAATGACAAAAGTGTTCATGTAAATAGAAGCGTCTGTGTAGAGTGCAACAACAACAACTGCAACTATTATTCTTTTTAAGACCAGAAATGCCAGTGACCTCAGCAGATTGAATATTAATTTTAAAGTATTTTACTCTACTCCAAACAGATCATAGTATGCAGATAGGATGAACTTACCATCAGTGCATTTAGAGGGCGTCTCCATGGCATCCAATGCATCACACAGGTTCACAACAATCTGTAAAAAATGAAAACAAGAGATTTTAGTTTGTTAGTGTGAACAGTAATATTTTGAATCCAACTAAAACATCACAAGACACAGTTTCCTTACATCATCAACTCTTTCCTGCGGGTCAACAGGCAGATCTACATCTGAGATTTCCAGCAGGTCCAGGGTGGTATTCATGATCACTGGAGTTTGGCTGTGTGTTGTTAATTCTGCTCCCTGGGTATCTGCACAGAGAGCAGCAGGAGAGTCCGGCTTTTTTGCTTCCAGACTGGGTTCAGGTTCAGGGTCACACTGTGCAGCAGGCTGAGGTTCCACATGAGATTGGGGTTTCAGATCTGCTTTGGGTTTTGCAGGTACCGGTGCTTTGGTTATGGGTGGTGCTGCTGCTGTCATGGCTGGTCTCTTAAAAGTCTTGCCCTTGGAGGCCAGCCAATCTGCCAGTTTCGCTCTGTGGGGGGAACACAACAACATTTTTGAACATGTCTGATGTACAGTAACACCAAGAAAAACATCAAGTGTGTAAAAAACAATGTTACCTTCTTTCCTCTGCAGTCTCCATAGAAAATCTGTATTGGCTGAGGGTGCTTGTGACAGGAGGCTTGTTGACCTTCTTGTCTGTCACTGAAATATTTGGCTTTGAATTCTGAGTCCCACCTTTTTTGGTGGGAGCCACAGTAGTGTTTCTGGAGCTGGTACTGGTTAGTGTCACTGGGACGGTTCTGGCAGGAGGGCGGGCGGAGCGGAACGCAGTAGGAGGACGGCTGGTGACGGTGGGCTTGGACACCTGCGCAAGTCCATCTGACACTGACTTGGACCTTGTCGGTGCAGGTTTTAGTGTGCCACGCCCATGCAGGTCAGCAACAGATTTGGACCTGTTTTTTGTGAAATTTCCAACTCTCTGGCTCTCTGGTTTTGCTGGTGGTTTTGGATCTGCTCCACCCGCTTTGGCACTTGACTTCCAAATGGATCCAATCTTTGACTGGACAATCTTGCCTTTGTACGTGCCGGGAGCAGATTTGGATGATGGCACAGCAGCTGGTGGCTTTGGAGCTTCTGCAGCTATTTTTCTGTGTTTCACAGCCTGTTCAGTGAGGAAGGCCTGGCTATGTGTTTGTCGTTGTTTGGCATCACCAGCAGCAGCTATTTTCCCATCTCTCTGCACAGACTTGATCTTTTTCAGAACATCACCAGACATTGACCTTGTGTCTGCCTGTTTGGCTGTAGCTTTAAGAGGACCGCTTTTCCCCAGAGACTCCTCTTTTTCGTTTCTTTTCAGTTGGAGGAGAGCAGCGGATGTTGTTTTAGAAAACTCTCTTCTAATGACGGACTTGCTTCCATGTGCAGGCTGAGCATTCTCCTTGTTTCCCTAATGCAATTAAAACAATACAACCATTAGGCAGGATACATTTGGACTTCTCTGAATGTAACTTTTCACAACATGACAAGTTATCATATGATGCTCATTAACGTTAACCTACTTTCTTATTGGTGTGTTTTCTCCTTGAAACTGCGACGTTGTCCATTGTGAAGCTTCAATCAGCGGTTAAATCAATGGAGATTTCTGAAAGGTAAACAACGCAATAAATACACCAACACGGTTGCAATAAATAACATACACATACACAGGGTCATTACATTATCTAATATGTTAGGATACTTGGCATATTCAGTGAGTAAAGCCGAGTTATTACGCCTAACGTAACATGACGCTATAAGGTTAGTGAATTCGTGAAAATGAGATTTGCCGGGTGAGTGTCTGTAACGTAATTGAATATTGATATGTGCTATTTTTATGTTTACAGAAAATGTCATCGAGAGTTAGGGTTATAAAGCGACAGCGACTCTGATTTTATCAACCTTTAGGCACGTTATGTTCATCAATATGAAAGAAATTGTTCGCTAAACTCCAGCGATCTTCGAATCGTTCGCCCACGTTGACACAAGCAAAACACAAACATTAAGCAATACATCAGCTGTAATTCTGCTCTTGTGCACGGACTGTACTTATACATATATTTATATTAAGTTAATGAAATCTACGTTAACTTACCCTGTTCTGCTCCTTTATTGTAAAATGCGAGGAAAATCCCTCCGTAACAGCAACACCGCAACTCAAAACAGGTCGCCTGACTGGCTCATGGGTGTACTGGCTCCATCGGAAAAAAAACTTTCGATTTGAAGTGGCGCCGCTGCGCTGCAATTGGTTACTTTAGTATCGCGAGAGAACAATATCAACCAATCGACTCAAACCTAAGAACGAGAATTGAAGAATACTAGCTTCATTCATTCATCCATCACCCATGTCCAGCCCTCATGTTTTCGTCCCTTGACGTTTGAATGATTTTGAAAGAAAATAGGATTCCACTTATACCGGTCCATCCAAACTGCCACACGCCCATTGCAGGGCATGTGCAGGTCGGTTGTAATGGTCAGAGTGATGTTATCTAATGTCATTACAATAGCATCACGTTACTACGATGTACACAGGATCTCGCTTTACAATAGTAAAGAGAGGTCATGTGTCCAAGTGTATGAGTGCAAATGCTGACGTTTTAATAAATAGGCTTATAGTAATCAACGACTGTGTTTGTTTCATCATAAAGTTGAATTTTCCAAAGACATGTCGTAGCATGTTGTTTTTGTTTTCAACCGTTTGAAAAGACTGCTATGAATTATGGGAAACAAACAAAGCGCGCCAAACTTCAAGCGGAATTGCCTTCAAAATAAAATCCAAACTACAATCGTGAAGGCGGGAGATGGTTTGTGTGTAGAGACTGTGGCCATTAGGAGATATAAAGCTATAAAGTTAAAGATCAAAAACATCAGCAGGGATCCTCTCGAACTGTCTGGTAAGCAGAGTAAACATTTGCGGTTTACGTTTATAATTTAACAACCTAATGTATTCTAGTTGGTATAGGGGAATTTGGAAAAGTACTTACATCTAATAAAATGTAAAACTCTTCGGATGTATTGTTAAAAAGCATGTTATTATAACACGTTGCCAAAACACAATATGTTATTCTGAAAGCGACAATCGGAAGTCGTCTCGATGTTCCGTGTCAATTGACAGCTAGCGTTAGTACTGCAGTTAGGTATCCTCGAAAAGCAACTCGCTTTAGTTACCTGCTTTATAATAAACTTATAATGCAGACTCAATGCGCTGTGCTGAACTGCACTAGTGGCAAGTCCGACCCTCAGCCACTCTTCAGGTTCCCTCATGATCCAGAAAGGTAACCAACTAACTAATGCTAACAGCGATGCTAAAGCAAACAGGAAGCTCCACAGCTAACCTACTCAGAAAGAAGAGTTCTTTTAATAATTTTGTTGATGTTGCTGAACCCAAGGTGACATCATAACAATTTTTGCCTGCAAAACCGGCTAATTACGGTTGAAATGTCAAAGCTTCGTTTAAGCTGTATTTAAGGGCTAACGTTATAATTCGCCCGGTTGTACCTTATTTATTGAACATGTAAGGTTAGAGCTGTTTTCTTTGTAACGCTGGAACTTAATTCAGACGTTTGACAGGTTTACGTGCACCTGCTTTCCGCTGACAGTAAACACGCCTCGCACGTCATGAGACCTTGTACGTGTTGTTAAAATGTTTTGGCAAAGCTGATGTTAAAAAATACAGCATGTTGGGTAGCAGACAGTAAACGTCTAACGTTAGTTCTTACTTTTGCAGCGGATGTTGCGGCCCCGGTATTTTATTCCTGAAAAGTTCATAACCTTAAAAGGACTATTCACAGTATGAGCGCGTTTATTATTGTAGACGGTTTTCAGTGGCTGGCTTATATATCATACCTTGCATATTCATAACATCTCAAGAAAAAGAAAACATTTGTGAGTTTGTTGAATTGAGTGTAACCATAATATAACCTCCAAACCCAAATTTCTGTTGACTTTCAACTTTTTTCACATGTTGGTTTGATGTCTCCCTACAGGTGCAAGAAGTGGGTTGAAAAATGCCAGCGGCAAGATCTCATCGACAAATCACCAAACCAGTTGTACAGATACTACAGACTTTGTGGGAAACATTTTGTAACATCTTCCACTGATAGTGTAAGTTATTTCTTCAAGCTGCACATGGTCTTAGAACCAAACCACAGAGGACAGTGTGACATTCCCCCATGTCATTTCCAATCTTTAAAGTTGCAGTGTGTAGAGTTCAGTGGCATCTAGTGGAGCAGACTTAGCAGAAATGGAATATAATATTCATAATTATGTTTTAATTAGTTTAAAATGTGAAAAGGGGCTACACCAGCTTTATAAATTAGCCTATGTCACGTAACATTATATAAATACAGTATAGTGTGCTTTTTATGAATATTTGAGTATTCAAGTTAAACTGAAGTAATTATTGATTCAGTCACCATATGTTCTGTACAATAAACAGTTTTGACTTGACTTTGTTTTCAGAGTACAGTCTTGAAGGATGATGCCATTCCAACTATCTTTGATGCACCAGGCCAACCTCAAAATGGACAGGTCAAACGCAGTAAAGAGATGGTGGGTGAATTAAATCTTAATTGCTTTAAATGATAAGAATAATTTGCCACTCTATGTAATCCAAATTTTAATTTTTCCTTTTTATATTGTAGACCAAAGATGATGAAAAGGAGAGTAAGGGGAGAAAAAGTAAGTAGAAATATCAGCACACACACACGTTTATCACTTGTTTTTGCAGCAAATGAATCTCACACCCACATTTGTCACAAGATGAATAATTGATTTGGCTTTCAATCATTTCTGTTTTCCCTGTAGAAATCAAAAAGTCTCAAGCAGAGACAAATAAAGAAGATGTCCAGACAATCCCGGAGGAAGAGAAATACAAAGAGTATCTCAAGTCATTATTTGAAGTTCTTGTACTGTTGGGAGACCAAGGCATTCCTCCGACAGGGCCTGGTGATAATAAACAGGACAGCCTTGGGTCAAGCAACTTTCAGGCATTGTTAGAATATCGCATGAGTTGTGGAGATGAAGTCCTAAAGACGAGGCACGATGCAAATAAGGAGTGCTGCTCATCAGCTCAGCTGAGTCAATTGATTGAGGTGTGCGAGAAATGCATCCGTGGAAAGCTGATGGAGGAAGTTAAACAAAACATCTTTTTCTCATTAATTACTGATGATTTGGTGAAGATCTCAGGAGAATGGTACCTCCCAGTCTTTCTCCGTTTTGTGGACCAGTCAAACTGCCAGCGGGAGAGGTTTGTTGGATTCTTGTCCTTTGAAGGAGATGGAGATGCCCTGGCAGAGAAACTGCTCTCTGAAATGACAGACAAATGGGGCTTAAATATGGAACAGTGTAGAGGTCAAGCCCACTCCTGCTCTGGGGCACATTTTAGTAAAATAAAAACATTTGCCGCCAAACTGATGGAGAGGTATCCAATGGCAGTGCTTACGCTAAGATCCACTCATACCTTGAACATGTCGCTGGCCGGTGGTATGGCTTTGTCAGGGGTTCAGCTTGTCATGTGTACCCTTAAGAAGATTGAGTCATTCTTCAGTCAGACCCCTTCACTGTATTTGGAGTTGGAGCACGCCATTTCGATTTTCTACCCAGAGAAAGAGGAGAAAGCCAATGAACTGAAGGAGATCTGTCGTACCAGCTGGACCAGACGTCATGACGCGTTTGAGGTGGCTGTGGAAATCCTAGAGGCATTGCTACTCTGTGTGGACAGCGTACATGACAACGAGGACTTGAGGTGGAACGATCAAGTCACACACGACGCCTTAGAGATTTCAAAAGCGCTGGCTGATTTCGAGTTCATCATGGCGCTTGTTGTCCTGAAAAACACTATGACACTTACAAGGGCATTTGGGAAGAACATGCAAGGGAAAGCAACAGACGTGCATTTTGCTGCACACAGCTTAAAAGCTGTATTGCACTCCCTGAAGGAAGTGTCCGACAACATCGACGTGTATCATGAGTTCTGGAACGATGAAGCCAGTAACCTTGCTGCTGCGCTGGACATCCCAGTCACAGTTCCTCGATCATTCTTGAGAAAGCATCAGTCAGAACCGGGAACCATTCGGCCAGAGAGTTACTACAAGGAGCACTTGTCTGTTCCTGTTGTGAACCATGTCATCAAAGAAGTGAATGAACTCTTCTGTGAGAACCACCTGAAGGCTCTGAGATGTCTGTCACTAGTGCCTGCAGTCATAGAGCAGCACAAGTCCACCGAACCCGATGAAGAAAACGTGCAATTGTTTAAAGATGACATCCCCAATGCTGGAACCCTGTCCGCTGAGCTGCATTGTTGGTGGGTCAAATGGAGCAAAAAGGGCAAAGGTGAGACTTTTCCTTCTAGTCTCCATGAAACGCTGCAGCTAGCCGACGTGAAGTTCTTCCCAAACATGCTCGCAGTCCTGAGACTGATCGGCATCCTGCCTACCTTGGCTCTGGAGGATAGCTGTGATGATGCATATAAGCGCTTCAGGATGTACATGGAGAACACACCTGATAAGTTCAAATCAAAAAGTCTCGCTCTGTTGAACATGAACTATGATGTTGAGTGTGATCTGGATACAATGGTTGAAGTCTACATGAAGACATACCCTGACACAGAGGAGGTGTCTTAGTTATGATGTGGTAGTTAAACCTCCAGGCAGGTGATCCGCAGCTTTGTTAATAGGACATTTGCAAGTTGTGTTATCTTGATGAAATAAGCATCTTTTTTGTTGTTCTTGTTTTTCACTTTATAATCCTCATACTGAAGTAGCGTCTTTCGTGGGCCGTCTAGTTGTTTTTTGTTTTGTTTTTTTAATTAAAATGTAGAATGTAGATGAAAGAGAATCTGGGCTGCAGTGTCATGTATTGAGTATCAGACATTTTTGAGTTTTTGCTTTTGTTTTTTATGCTGTTTTCATGCTATTTTGTGAGCCAGCTTTTGTAACTCAGTGAAACACCCTGTAAACTTACAACATAAAAATCTAAAAATTCCAGCTCCCCCATCACCTTTCTTTGACTCCATCGTTCAAATCAGTTGCAAATTGTTGATGTTTTAGACATTGGAGTTAATACTCTTGTAAGCAAGTGTTTTTTGCTGTGTCACTCAAGAATTTGCTGACCTTTAATAATTGGGTAAGGGGGACTAGCTATAAATCCTTCTCTGAAAATGTAAATAAAGATGTAGACTCTTTGGTTTGATAACCTTTCTGGTCCTTATTCTCAATTTATGTATATTTTGTTTTCTTAACCCTGTTTTTTGAGACACAAATAAGCAGGAACATTTTGTTTTCGTTCTGTCCAGACTAAAACAGAAATTTATTTTCAAGACAGAACAGGGACCACTGGTGCAAGATGGATGAGAACAACCAGGGCAGCGCCTAAAATATTTGTATTAGGGATGTGTCCTGACAATTAATCACTCAAGTGTTGGGTTCTAATGGAGTTTTTTTCCAGTACATATTGGTTGGAGGTAGTGTGATGCTTCTAAGTCTTCTGCTGTGTGCATAAGGCCCATAATTCTTAGCTGCTCTGTGCCAGTATCTACTGCATCACTATCCATCTTGCACTTGGGGTATTATGACTGACAGTGCAGTGTATGCTTGAGAACAAACAGCTGAGTCAGCGTCTACCCTGAGACTCAAATTTCTACTATAGTGTTTGGTGTTAATGAAATCTGATATGATTGAAGAGTCAAACAATTTAGCCTGCCTGCACTGTTCCACACCCTTCCAGCCATGTCTCCTTCACCATGAAGTCATATTCTGAGTTAAATGGTTTCTTGCTGCTGTCCCAAAAGCTGTGATTAATGCCAAGTGTATGACAAGTCAAAGTGTCTTGTCAAAGCAATAACAATTAAGCAATATTGCTTCAGCCAATGTTCTCTTTGTTTTTCACTTGTCATTTAATGAATGAAAGGCAAACTTAGTTACATATTTACAAAAAATATTTCAAAACCTAACAACACTGACAGTAACAAATAGAGTGTTAACAGCGAGTGTGCTTTCATTATCAGAAATGTGTATATTAAACAGACATCTTTAACTGCACACTAGTTGCTCACTATAGTAATTACCATTTTTATCATCTGTAATTTAATGGATGACCGATTGTGAGCACAGAATGTAATGAAGATTGATGGATTAATTTGAAATTGACAAAAAAAAGGGGGGGGGGGGGGTTAGGACTATAGTGGAAATACAGGATGAGAGAGATTTAAATGGTTTACTAAAGGACTGGTAGGATGTGCGTCCAAGGTCTATAGAGGGCATCAGTGAGAATGAAATGAACCGAATCTGCTTTAAAAACTGTGAAGAAGAGGAAGCTGCAAATCCAAGAGAGTATGAAGTCAAAACAAGAGCAGTGCTGCCTGCTGAAAAGGACGTTTGGCAGCCCAAATAGATGTTATCTGAGCTGTCAGAGCCTAAATTTATATGTATTAACTTTAAATATTTATCAGAAATTCATGTTTATTGCCTGTGAAATTCCAGTTATAATATCAGCAATTAGTACTAATGAAGATTCTTAACTATTTGCCAGGCTACCATCCATCAATATATTAGTCAATGAATAGAAATTATTATATTTATATATTTATTTATATAATATATATAATTATATTTGAAGCTCATTCGTTAAGTTTCTCATGCTTTTATTATCATGTATTTTATTAACACATGAATTTAGTAAGATAGAGCATGTAGCACGAGGATTTACATTCTGTACAGCATACAACATCCTGTATCCTTAGACCCTCAATCCAGATATAGCCTTGTGGGATACCTGCTACAGTTACATATAATACATTGCTTTGATTCAGCACAGTCATACCTTTCCAGCAAACTTTCATTGGCGTTTCAGGGACTATCCTAGACAAAGCTGCATTCAAATAAATAAATACATTCATCATAGACCCTCGTATTTGATATTTGTGCTTATTGTACTTCTGTTTGTAGTACTGTATTTCCTCAGTGCATCAAGATGTTCACATTCTGATTTTTCAAACATGTAGAGAACCCTCAGGAGCAGGAGGGATCCCTCTTTCAGGATAGATGCAATAGATATTGTGTGTACAGAATAGACCAAGATAGCAAAATTACAGTATGGAAAAACAGGATGACAGAATTATAGATAAATTGATAACATATATGAAGAATCTGATCAAGAGGATGGTGCCGCCAAACAGATAGGACCTGAACTACAAAACCTTCTCTCACCATGCAGACCTGGAAAGAGGACAGACTACACACACACACAGCTGGGAAACTCATGTCACACCATTCACATACACAGAAGGAAGAGAGGGCAGGCTGAATCTCCTGAAGGATGAAGACCCAAATGGCACCGACAGCCAAGGAAATGAGAGCAGCCGATGGACCAGTACAGAGAAGCCTGAGTGGAAAGAGAGGACAAGGAGGACAGAACAGGGAGAGAGAGGGAGAAGGAGGCACACAGCTTGGATGCTCATGTGCTAGTGGGAAAACAAACAAATGATAGGTTTTCTTTTTTTGAAACCAGGGTGACACAGGGCCCCTCCTCAAGACAAGAGCAGTGAGGCAGGACCCACCTTAGGGCCCTTATCATGGCATATGATATTCAAGATTACTTTATTATCATTTCTCAGTACTTACATACATTGAAATGAAATTCTGTTTCTCCCAGACCAAAAACAGTGCACTAGTAGAATTATTTAAACAAATTTAACTACAAAAATATATGATTCCTAAAAATATATTAAGAACGTTTCAGAAACACAAGTAAAGGAATTATACAATATCAAGCACAAACCAGTTGACGCAGTCGCAGGAGCCTGAGGCTTTCGAGGCCCCTGGACATCTGGGGCAGTCGCCCGCTTTTGCCAGTTAGACAGGAGTCGGATCATGAATGTATTATAAGAGCTCTTATAATACATTCATGAGTCGGATGTGAACTATCTTGACAGTGAAGCTCTTTGGCCCGGCCTGCCGGGGCCATTGTGCTCTCTGCTGGTTGACATGGTGTATTACACAGTCCAGTTCCTGGTTGATAACACGCTTTCGGCGACTCTTGGTTCACCACGACAACATCAACTTTTAAAGCATGGAATGAGTCGGTTCTTAGTTTGCCAAAGAGACTTTAAGCGACAATAAGGGTGACACTCAGCTGTGCCGGCTGCAGGTTTAGCCCAAGGCATGCCTCTGTAGACTCTGCAGGTTTGCTCACAGTAGCTTTGCCAGCTTGCAACCGCCAGCTAAGCTAGCTAAGTTGCTAGCTTAGCTACATTGCAGTCCAAAATGACTGACTGCTGCGCCGCAGCCAACTGTGATTATCGACAAGGGGAATCCGATAAGACTGCTCCACTTTTCAGCTTTCCTTTGGATCAGGAGCGGTGAGAGTTCTGCTTATTTCCTTCAGATGTGGATTATAAATGAGCATGCAAAATGAATGTGTTAGCTATCCGCCTTTAGCAATGTTAGCTTCACATCATGTTGGCTAACAGTGACACAACTCTGTCGAAAATGGCGCAGACTAACGTTACTCTTGAAAGAAAAGTCCGTGTGAATTACACTCCGTTCACTCATTCTGGCTCGGAGAGCGACTATAGCGTGTGATATTGGCCCTATCAATTTATCTTTGTGTTCAGTCATTTCACAAACCAAGAGAAACCTTAGCTGAAAACTTTTTGTGTAGTAATTTAAATCGCCATCGGTAAACGACACCTACCGTCTCAATGGTGTGGCAACGTTAGTGGGACTGACGTTAGCTTAGCAAAATGAATAGACCTCAGTGATAGTGCCGTTTGGCATTGTTGTGGCTGTTGCATACAAAACTGCACAAACTACTCGGTCATCTTGCAGGACAGCCCATTGTGAATAATATAAACTTATATTTACGTCGTTTTAACAGGTGAATAAATTACGGTCTAGCGCCTCCTGTCCTGCTGCTGTTGCCTCATAACCGGCGGTGTTTTCTGTTTTTTGTTTGTTTTTTAATTTATGTTCTGGTAGTATTTAGCAAGTAAAGTCATGTTATCTTGCTTTAAAACCAATTCACAATATTTAAATATAAAAGACTTAAAGTGAACCACAGCTGCAAGCCCGCTTGGTAAATCACAGTACTGTATCTGTGGACAGGAAGCGTAACCCGCAAGCCAAAGAAAAGACTGCTTACTGATGGTCACGGGCTCCCAAAATATTTCATGTCCAGCCCTGCAGTGAGTGTGTGTGTGTGTGTGTTTTTTTTCTTGCCTTGTCTCTCTTCGCTTTATTATTATAATTACTATTATTATTATTTATTTTCTTTTGCCGCGGCTCATTTTGTCGTGAGCTGGGACGAACTATAGACATGAAACTTTACCCAATAACTGGAAATGATGTGTAAGTGCTTCACAAGAAACGTAACAGCTATCGTCCAAGTGGTGGCGCTATATTCACATTCCCCAAACATTTTTTTTGAAAGGCAGGGACACCCACACAGTGAGTCTGATTGACTTGAAATTTCACACATTAGTTCAGCTCAGTGTGCTCTACAAAAAGCCATAAAAAAACCCATAAAAGTCCGCCATGATGTTTTTTTGTTTGTTTGTTTTTACTAATTTGCATAATTTGAATAACAGTAATGTGTATACAACTTTCTGGATTTTGACTTTATCAACGCCAAATTTAGTGTACAGCATTGCGAGAGATACACATTTCTATTATATACGAGCAAGATCGGTCCAACAACATGGCTGCCATCAACCAAAATATATTCACAAAGGGCGGGGCTTAATCGGCCATAACTCATTAACCATTTGTACAGTCATCATAAGTCTCGGTAGATAACTTCAGTCCGTTACAGGGAATAGGTCCTCCAAAGCATTTTGAGCCCAACCCATATGGGGTCTCACAAATGCCGAAAACATGTACCTCAAATACAAGTAAAAAGAATTTCACCAGTTTTGGTGAACATGCTCTGGGGACAGGTATTAACAAAATCTGAAGTGCCATATTGATTGGTGCAAGTGGGTGTGGCCTATCACATATTTGCTCATAACTCAAAATGCCTTTGAGCAATCCTGATTTAACTCGCTGGACACATCCCTCAAGTTTCATTCAAATCCCATGAGGGGGGCCAAATGGTGGAACCTTTGCACTTATTGAAATGCTGCATGCATTGTAAGGATGAAACAAGTATGTGCTTGGTCTCACTTCTCTAAACAGAATTAAACTAGCTGAAGTGACTTTACACACCTTTGTGAAGCCTGAAACCTGCTGCTTGCAGCTTTATTTTTGGCCAATTGAGCTGCTTCATTCTGTTGAGTGCAAATAGGTTTGAACCTGCAAATTGCTGCTTGCAGCTATCTTTTTTCTTCCTGTGGTTGCACCCACCTGATATTGTGTTAAATTAAGGGAAATGAATCTCATTTGCTCATGAGAAAATCTAACCACTTTATTCTGTTCATGGATCAATAAAATCATTAACGGAAAGGGAGAGAATGAAAGAAAAGTAGGATGGAAGACAGTAAAAAAATAAAGGGATATGCAAAATGATAAAGGCAATTTTGGTTTCTCATCATTGCCAAAACTGAGGCAGGGTTGTGTTATATATGCAGCTTAACATAAGCAGATTGGGTTGGTCAAGTGTGTCAGTGGTTGTGCCAAGTTCATGTAATTGTTGCAGACATGACCTCTTATAGCATACCATCACTGTGCATGTGTAGTAAGCATCAAAATCATTTCTCACAGATTTGTGTACGGATGTTATGTTTGTCTTTAAGTATAGTTGATCTCTCAGTTTCCCAGTGAAAATAGCAATTGGTATTGATTTCAGTTGCCAACTGAAAACAAATACCTTATACATGGATTTGGACCGATATAATAATTGTGTGTCTATTTGCACACACTTGTAATAAAAACATTAACATCCTATTTGTTTTTCACATAGTAAGCATTTTAACTCTCTGAGATGAGAAAAAAGTGTCACTTTTGTAATAGTTACTGAATTATATTTAGTCTGTAATTAACTATTGTTGAATGAATTTTTTGAGCCACTAATGTGTCGTCATCTAACAATCTATATCAACAAAGTAATCAAGCTCAAGCAGGCCTGTCAGTTTCTGTCTATAATGAACCTTTTAGACCTATGCTGGCATTTTATTAATGTAAGGGGTCACCATGCTCAACCTTGTTAAACTGGTGAATCATAACTAGTAGTGTTTTAGTCTTTGAATGCGACCCCAACAATTTATGCTGCAGTTTTTCTGTATTTTTCAGCTGTGAACAATGGTTGAACAACTGTCATCGCCAAGATTTGGCATCAGAACCTCCTGAAGAGCTGCACAGGCTGTACAGACTTTGTGCGAAGCACTTCGAGCCCTCTATGATCTCTCATCAGGTAAGAAGAATATCTGTTGCCTATTACCCTTTGTGAGTAACATTGTTATAAAAACAATATTAACTCCTATTAACTCTTTTTTTCCCCTTGTTTTGTTGTTGTGAGCTAAAACTACAGGCTAATAACGACAGCACTTATTATTGTCATAACTTCTAGGATAACCTGAAGTACCAGTTTATCAGGTACACCTGTACAATGAAATGCAAGTTAATACGACAGCCTTGTTATAAATCGTATCTTTGTTTATCTTATAATGTTCAAAGAAACACATACATTTCCATCCTGTTTCTTGGATATAAGTGTAGTCTTTTCCTGGTTTAAAAGGCTGCATTACAGTAAAGTGATATAATTTTCTGAGCTTATCAGACTGTTCTAGCTGTTTTGTTATTTGCTTATACCGACTTAGTCATTATATCCAGATTACTGATGATTATTTATCAAAAATATCATTGTGTAAATATTTTGTGAAAGTACCAATAGTCATCCCTACAATATTGATGCAATATCGATATTGAGGAATTTGTTTAAAAAAATATTGTGATATTTGATTTTGTCCATATCGCCCAGTGCTATAAGTTATGAATTTAATAGCTGACAACTAGTCGATTGATTGACTAATTGTTGCAGCTAAATGTAATGCAATTCAGTTAACCCCACCAATGGCTACAGCTTCAAAAAATCCCACAGATTTGTGTCAACACTACTCTCACTACAATGTCAACAAAAAGAGAAAATTGTAAGCTACAGGTGTACCAGATAAACATGGAACTCAATGTATAACACACAGTGGCATAGATAATGTGCTGTACAAAAGGGAAAAAATAATTCTGCAGGTTATTATATAAGGCCACTACAATACAGTAAGTAAGACACCATTTAATATGCTTTGACTAAATCACACTGATCGTTTACTGCAACAAAATGTTTTGTTGATCAACAGTATCAATGTGGTTCGGTTTTTAAGTAATGACATCTTTTAACCAACAAGAACACTTGATTTTGTTGAGTTTGTTGATGGAACATTTGTTTAAAAAAAAAAAAAAAGTTTTTCCATCTGTACAAAGTGCTGATAATAGTTTTGTTACTATGTAGTTCTAAATCCTACTATCCCACTATCACTAACTTGTTCAGGTGGAATTACCTATTTTATAGGTAATTCACACATTATAGTACATTATAGTATATTGAGGCTAAGCATGAAAGTGTGATCTGCTGTTTTTGTCTTTTAGAGTGCCTCCAGTTGTGTCTTAAGGGAAGATGCTGTTCCAACAATCTTTGACTTTACAACGCCTGTGAATAATCAATCAACCTACAACAGGAAACGAGCTAGAGATCCTGTAAGTGTGTCACTCGGCACTTAAAATGGCTACTCTTTGTCCTTTTTTATCAGATATTAAAACACTATAAATGCAAACCTGTAATTATCCTTTTCATCTACCTAGTCGGAAGAGGAACCTGCTTCTGTGAAGAAAACAAAAGGTACAGTGGCTGGCTCAATTTATTAGTGAAGAAGTCCCTCATTTAACCTCTTCCACTCACCCCTCCTTCCATAGACCCATTTTTGTCTTTTTGTACGGGAGGAGGGGATCATTAGGGGGAGACAGGTCAACAGTATATGCCACATAGAAATGGTAAACATCATCTCAAAGCTGGGAATATTATGATGGAAGTATATGGTGGTCGTCCCTATGCTCAGTTAGGTCTCATAAGTGGTTGCAGCAATTTATGAGTTGATACCATTTGTTACACAGATTTGGTGCAAAATCTAACCATTTTTGACCACCCGAGAATTGATAAAAATGGTCAAAAATCCTACCAATATACCCCCCTTAACACACCAAGACCTTGAGGAACACCATAGAAAAATTCATGCTGTGATTTGTTAAGAGACTTTTGACATTTGGAGATTTCTATAAGAATTGCATTTTTCGGCGATTGGATGGTGAGCACTTCTGTTCTGAAGATTGCTCAGAAACCCTTTTATTGTCAATGTACCTGAGCAAAGCCATATATCCTCTGAATGCCCTAGGTCTTTAGTTTGTGGTTGTAAAAATTCATGAGATCATAATAGGTATTTTTATACTGTGAGGTCAAGTTTCAAAAATGGTCTCACTATAATGAAATGGCTACTATGGGGACTAACATTATCACTCATGAATACAATTGGACTCAATGGATCCACAAAAGTCTCAGCTTTCCGGTCAGACCCAATTTATGCAATTTAGGGACCCCAGTATGCCGAAATTTTCAAATACACCATTTTCAGATTAGGCATACACTTATATTGCATGCAAAGAAATGCATGGTTTTTGCCCAAAACTGCATGGGATTGGTATAAAGTGGGCATGTCTGTAAAGGGGAGACTTGTGGGTGCCCACAGAACCCATTTTCATTCAGATATCTTGAGGTGAGAGGTTAAGGGTTTAAAATCCTTGAGTTTTGGTTACAGTATTAGCACTTGTTGTTAATATTGATTCACTGATAGAATTTGGGATTTTACAAAAAATCATCTCAGCCTTTCAATTAGTATTTTCTCTTTCCCATCAGAAAACACAGCAACACCAGAAGTGACTGAGGAGACAAGAGAATATTCTGGAGAGAACAGTGTAACGCCTGACCAGCAAAATGATAAACAAACTCAAGAGGATGTAGCCACCTCCAAAGCAAAAGAGACTCTTAAAGTCTATTTCAAGGAAATCCTGGCACTGACCGGATTTAGCATCAATGGTGCAAACATCAACACTGACGAGCCAATTGGAGGCGCAAGGGGTCAGCAGTCTCTCAATCGTATCTGTGTGGAGAAAATTGACAAGAAAGAAATCCTCCAGTTCGGTGAGGACCTCATGCGAGAGGAGATCCAAAACAGCCTCAGATTGGCACGATTCTTCTCCATTCTGCTTCAGGATGTGACAAGTATAGAGGGAAAGGATCAGATCCCAGTTTTCATCAGGTCAGTCACAGTAGCTGGGTTTCCACAGAAGCACCTCGTTGGGTTCCTACCATGCGATGTGGATGCAGAGAATCTGTTTTACATGCTTCTCTCAGAGTTACGAAATAAGTGGGGGCTGAGGATGGAGCACTGCAGAGGACTCACTTATCTGGTTACAGGCAGTATGTGTCAGAAAATGCGAGACCTTACCTGCAGGATTCTGCAGGAGTTTCCACAAGTGGTTTTATCACCAAGTGACCCATATGCATTTAACATATGGATTATTCGCTGCATGCCTGTGCCCGCCATTCAGAATGTTGCAGACACTGTAGAGGAGGTGGCTTCATTACTCAGGAGAGCACCAGAGCTTTGCAAGAGATTGGAAGGAAAGATCCAGATGACATACGGGCATATGAAAGGAGAAGTGGACAGGATCAAGGCAGCTCTCAGTGTGAATTGGGAATATGGCACCGATGCCTTCCAGACCATGCTGGATATTCTGGAGCCATTCCTGAACTGCATCAATGAGATGATTTCAAAGGTGGATGAAGATACTGCTGAACAGATGGCCAAGCTCAAGCCAGTTTTAAAGAACTTCAATTTCATCATCACACTTGTTGTTCTGAAGAACACCCTCTGTTGTGTGAGCATACTCAACTCAAGTCTCAGGGGAATAATTAGCATCAGCAGTACCTTGCAGTACACAATTTCCAATGCCTTAAAGCTGGTAAGCAAATATCAACAGGAGATTGCAATATTTCACAGGAAATGGTTCTCAGATGCAGTTGGTCGAGCAAAGAAGCTGGGAGTTGAGGTCACGAAACCAGAGATGGACCAAGGAGACACAACTGAAATCCCACTGGAGGACTTTTATAGAGAAACTCTGGGCCGGCCTATCTTGCAGTATCTTGTTGCAGAGGTGAAGCGAGTGTTCAGCACAGAGATGGTGAGGATTCTCAGATGGCTCTCATTAGTGCCATCTTACATGGCTGATCACAATTTCAGCATTCGCAGGGATAAGGTAGCAGACGCCAACTTGAACAACCTTGCAAGGCCAGACACATTCTACGAAGAGCTTGGTTGTTGGGAAGTGAAGTGGAGGCATGCAAGCAAGCGCAGAATCCTTCCGACCACAGTGTTTGCTACCCTGAAGATTCCAGATATTGGGTTTTACCCGAATGTGCAGAGCCTGCTGAGGGTCCTGGGCACTGTTCCATGTGTAAATGCAGAGGCAGATGTGTATGGCCAATACCATATGGTACTGGAGCGTTGCCACTCCTACCTGAGAGCCACACCAGAGGAACAAAGACAATGCAGCATGGCATATCTCTATGTCAACCAAGATGTGCACTTC
This sequence comes from Thunnus thynnus, assembly GCF_963924715.1. Taxonomy (NCBI): domain Eukaryota; kingdom Metazoa; phylum Chordata; class Actinopteri; order Scombriformes; family Scombridae; genus Thunnus; species Thunnus thynnus. The sequence goes on from NC_089529.1 coordinate 4,822,997, forward strand.
AATGTTGAACAAATGGCGGAGTCATATGCCCAGAAGCATCCAGACATCCTGCAGTTGCTGCAAATGGTGAGTAGATTGTCATAAGCAGAATATTATTGACATTTTATAGCCCACTTGAGTGATAGAACAACTATTTAACCTGAAATGACATTATACTTTGTGTGTGTTACAGGATGATGACACAAAAGAAAAGCCTCCCCAAGGTGAGATGACTTTTTAAATTGTTTAAGGTTTCAATATACTGCAATTGTGGTTATTTGAGGCAAGGTGGTTCTGAACATAGAGCTATATACACAAAGATGGGCAGCATACAGAATGTAGTTATATTTTTGCTATATGAAAGGCTCATGCAAAAGTTTCGGAACTAAATGACTAGTGGACTTGAGGGGAAATATCTTATTTTTGTTGAACTACAAATAAATATGCACACTTAAATTATTTGCTCTAATTTCAGTGGCAACCCATGGAAACCATGCTGAAAAGGACACTGAAGAAGAATTACAGCTCATAAACCTAGAGATGGATGCTGAAAGGCTCGTGGAGATGAAGTGTGCAGAGACTGATAGGGAAGCTCTTAAATCTGCTTTGCAGGCTGCAGTGACAGCTGCATACAGCAGTCAAAACAAGCAGAGTGAAGTTTCTCCTAATCAGGATGGAGAGGTTGAGTATGTGACCAAGTCTGAAATGAAAGAAGTTCTAACTGTGTGCGAGAATGCCGTCAGGGAGGGAATCCTCCTGGAAGTGGGGAGTTCATTCTTTTCCATATTCATCGACCGTGTTGTGAAGTTTGGGGAGAAAGACTATCTTCCGCTTTTCCTTAGATTTGTGGACAGTTTTGATGTCATGCGCCTGGAGTTGATGGGATTCCTAGAGACAGATCTTGATTGCGATGCCATGGTACAGCGTCTCCTGGAAATAGTAACAGTCGAGTGGCATCTTGATTTGAATAACTGCAGAGGGCAAGCATACCTAGGCTCTGGTGATGTTTCCTACAAGCTGAAAGCTTTTGCTTGCAAAGTCCAAGAGAAGTATCCTCTTGCTATTAGCACACACTGCTCTTCCTACTCTTTCAACACATGGTGGTCAAAATCCATCCCAGTGCCTGCTGTTAAAAGAGCCCTGGATACATTTGAAGAAGTTGTGATGTTTTTTGGCAGCAGTGATACTCTAGAAAAACAGCTAGACCACGTAATAGCCTTTGGTCTTAGAGAGAGCTATGAAAAGGTCCAAGAGTTGCAAGGAAAGTTCTGTTCCCTTTGGCAAGAAAAGCATGATTCTTATGAGGTGTTTGTGCAGATGTTGGAGCCCTTGGTCGAGTGTCTAGAGAAAATCAAAAACAACCCACAGAGATGGAAAGCCATTGTGTCTGAACGAGCTGGGGCACTTCTCCACAAAGTAATGGAATTTGATTTCATCATTGCCATGGTGGTCTTGAAGAATGCTTCCTCCTTTACCAGAGAACTGAGTGCAGGTCTCCAGAAGGACCACTTCAGTGCTGCATCCCAACTTTGCCAAATCAGTGGTATTGTGGCCACTCTGAACCGAGTAAAAACAAATATGAAGGTGTTTCACCAGAACTGGTTTGACGAGGCCTGTGCGATGGCACAAAGTCTAAGAGTGCAGATTGAAGTACCTGAAACCTCTTTGCCAAGGGACGGCATGATGAAGCCAGTTGGCTTTTACAAAGATGGCTTAAGTGTGCCCCTGGTGGATAACCTTATCAATGCTGTGAAGGATCATTTTTCAGAAGATCACAAAGAAGCTCTCAACTTCCTTTCCCTGGTTCCATGCTCAGTTACAGTGAGTTACATGTTTGAGAGCTTGAAGTCAAAGCCTCCTCTCTACAGCAGTGATCTTCCGGATGCTGACAACTTCTTCACAGAGCTGTGCTGTTGGAGAGTAACATGGAAGACCAAAGTTGCCTCTGTGACCATCCCAGGTTCAATATTTCACACATTGCGTCTGCCTCTTATGCAGTACTTTGGGAACATCAATGCACTGCTGAGGATTATGTCTGTGCTGCCCAGCACAGCACTTGAAGACTGTGGTGTTGTAATGCGCCACAAGAAGTTCCAAGATTACCTGAGGAATACAAATCCCAAAGACCGGTCCCCATGCTTGGCTATGCTGGAGGTGGGCACAGACTTCCGCAGGGACCTGGACCGCATGGTGACCCAGTGTTTGAAGGTTACTCCACAAGCCTTGGAGGGTATCTGTCTGGTAAGTGCTTGTATTCTGTATTTTAGGTGCTACCTCTTTAAAGATTCCCTCTAGACATGTTTTAAGAATTATAAAAATACTCAACTGTCAACGATAATTTGTGTCTAATATGAAAGTTCTTTTTTTTTTCATAAATATTTTTCATTTTCAAAGACACAAAATGTCTCCTCCACTGAAAAATCCATTCTCAATGTATGTGATGTCACAAATCATGCTTGTAGGTATACTGCTGATATTCTGGGTTATCTTATGGATTGTATAAGCAAAAATAAGCCTTGGCTTCAGCCTATTCCTTTTTCGATGGTTGATTGTGTGATTGATTTTTTTTTTTTTTTTGAGTAAGGTGGATTGGTATAGAGAAGTGTGGTGATGTTTTTGTCGGTTGCATGCCCACACAAATTGTTGTTATGTGTGACCGAAATAAACCATTCATTCATTCATTCATACACACTTTTAACTCAGATTTCAGTGGTTCCCTTCACTGCACATACATCATTCTGCACAGTGGAGCTCAAACATTCAACTAAAGTAACAAAGAGCAAAAAACATTTTTAAGTGGAGCCGGACTTTAAGTTTCTATTTTTAATCATCAGTGAGTGCGGAATTAACCTTTTCTATCTGGATGTGTTTACAGGACAATGAATCCAAAAGTTTCATCAGGAACTCTGACAACAATATGGAAGGTATGGTTGTTGAGATAAGTTTTTGAATGCGATTATTAACAGATCATATGTAACAACTAATTGCATGACTTAAATAATGTTCATACTACATAATTGAAAACAAATGAACTAGATAAAGTAATCTTTGTATTATTTATTAATTTCTTTATTTGCTATTGATTTAATTTTTGCCATGACCACTGTTATGTGTTCTGTGTTTTTCTCTGATATGGTTTAGTGGATTGTGTCAAGGAGGAAGATGATGAGCCCAAAATTCAGCAATCTCCTGACAAGAATGAGGACCACGACATGAAAACAGCAGATGAGAATGGGCACACAGGAGATAATCGTCAAAGTTTGGCGAGGGTATTCAGACTGGCCGCACTGCTGGGGAAAAAGAATAGCAGTTTCTCTGACCTCTCAGAAGAGGAACAAGAGCTTTTCATCCAGGAGCTTAGCATGTGCCACTGGTTCAGAAGGGAGGGCAAATGCACACCATCAATCAGTGAGGCTGAAACGGTGAAACTACTCATAGAGGGAATCAGAGATGTCATACTCAAGGAAATACAGGAATCTCCATTCTTCTCACTTATTACAGACAAACCTGTCAAAATTGCTGATAAGACGCACCTACCTGTTTTTGTTAGGTACGTTGGAGAATCTGCACCAAAAGTCGAGCTCATGGGTTTCTTACCATTTGATGAAAACGGTCATGTTGATACACAAGCAAGAAAACTTGCAAAAATTCTCACTGAAGAATGGGGCTTACCAATGTCTCACTGTCGAGGACAAGCATTCATGCACTTGGGCTCAGGATACCAAAGCCTGAAGAAAATGTCTTTGGATTTCCTCAAGAGCTATCCGCTCTCTGTTGTGACACCAAGTGAGTCTTGTGGCCTTGCCCACTGGCTGGCAGGAAGCGTGCCTTGCCCCTCAGTAGCAAAAATGCTGGACATCACTGAAGACCTGCTGCTGTTCTTTGATGAATCTCCTTGTCTGGAGGGACAGTTGGCACAGGCTGTTGATGGGCTTTTGAATATGCCAAGAGAGGCCCTGGAGGAAATTCCAGAAACATGTTGTTCGAGGTGGAAAAAGAGAGAGGACTTCTTTGACATACTTGCTGACACATTGGAGGGCATCCTCAGCTGCCTAGATGCTGTCAGTTCTAATGCTACAGGTGCCAAGTCAATGCATGCACAAGTTCTCTCTACCGCTCTGAGAAATATGGACTTCATTGTCACCCTTGTGATTTTGAAGAATGCTTGTGCTCCTCTTCGTAACTGTAGCACCGTCTTCCGTTGTGGAAACCCTGCTGATATTCTCTGTGAAGTGGAAAAAATCCCCTCAATCATAGAGACTCTTAACAAAATGTTGGAAAATGTAAGCACTGTGCACTCCTCTTGGTTTGAGCAGGCATTCCAGTTAGCAACTAAGGTAGCTCCTGAGCAAGTGTGCTTCTCAGAGGAATCCAACAGCTATGAATCTCCAGAGATATATTACAGAGAAAACTTAAGCGTTCCTCTCCTCAGAAGTCTCATTGATGAAATGAAGTACAGCTTCTCAGACAGCCACTTAAAGGCCCTGTCAGTCCTGTCCTTGCTGCCCTCCTGCAATCCACAGCCCATTCTGTCAGAGTCCACAGATAAGCCATTCAGTCTCTACCTAACAGATCTTCCTGAACCTGAAGCAGCAGAGCAGGAAATCAACGCCTGGGCCACCGTCTGGAGAGAGAAATACCAGGATGTTGCGCCTCCAACATCTATTGCTGAAACATTAGTCCATCCTGAGTCAAAGAGTCACCCAGCCGTTACCTTACTGCTTAGGCTAGTAGCTGTCCTGCCTAGTGTCAGTATTGAGTGTGACCTGATGAAGACCACTTTGAATTCCATGAGGGATCTATTAAGAAACACTGTGTGCAAAGGCAACAGAACCGTTCATGTGATGCTCCTCTCTCACTACGCCACACTGCAGAGACTGCCAGAAGTCATTGGGAAGTGTATAGAGGTTGATCCTGAAAGCAGTCTGTCTCTTTCACAGGTAAGTTTAAAATAGTTTCCTTCGTTAAATCATCATGTTGTATGAGAAAACAAACAAAAATATAGTGTTCTCACAGTCATTCCAATCAGCATTAAATAACTAAACTTATTGTTTTTAGGTGATGGACACTTTAGAAAGACTAAAGTTGGACTGTGGTAAGTGCATTTGTGGCAACTTGATAATGAATTGCTGTGTTTCTTTCTGATAATGAAGATATGATAAACAGTAAATTGGAAGGAGGTATTTTGTGTATGAAGGTTGGTATAATATGTGATTTTTTTTTTTTTTTTTTTTTTTTAAATCAGGAAGCGTTGAAGTAAAACCAGTGGCACCAACAGAATCGCATGTGTCCGGTGTAGCAGAGAAGCCCGTCGATGGAGAGGTGAAATCGGCTGAAGTGATACTGGAGGCTGTTCAAGGACTAAGAACACCCGTGTCTTTCTATGAGACACAACTACGTGAAGAAATTCTCAAGGACCTCTGGGACTCTCAGTTCTTCACAGTTATAACTGAGCAGGCTGTTGAAATTGACAGTGTGCTCTATGTCCCGTTGTGCATCAGGTACTTAAACAAAGAGGACATCCAGTGCGAGGAAACATTGGCTTTCATCCCCTTCAGTGAAGATCCAGTTGTCCTTGCAGATGCTATTGAGACTGCCCTGTCTGAGAAATGGGGGCTCAACATGGAGTACTGTAGAGGACAGGCCTTGCTGAGTGTTGGTGAAATTGGGGCTCAGATGAGGGCTGTAAGTTTAGTAATAGCTAAAAAGTACCCCCAAGCTATAAGAACTGTCAGCTCTGCCTGGTCCCTTAACGTATGGCTGGCTAAATCCTCTCCTGCAGAAGAAGCAGCTGACGGAGCAGTTCTGATAGGTAAAATACTACATTGGCTCACAGAGGATGCAAGACGCCAGAACAAACTGGAAGACATGATCATTCACGTTTTCCAGCACAATGAAGGAAAGGGCAACGAGCTGAGGGACAAACTCATCAAGAACTGGGAGAAGAGTCATGACATGCACGAGGTGATGGTGCAGATCTTAGAAGCAGTCTCGCTTTGCTTAAATGAGCTAAAAGGTGAGGGAAGCGCTTCAGACCAGCAGCAAGCATTGCAGTTCTTCAGTGCGATCAGAAACTTTGAGTTCATCCTATCAACAGTGGTGCAGAAGAACGTCTTGAGTGTCACCAAAAAGCTAAGTCAGTCTCTGCAGGGCAAACCCTTAGACATGTTACTTGCTGTGAATAATTTGCCAGATCTCAAAGCATCCCTCAGTAAACTGAAGAGTGATATTGACACACATCACAAGGCGTGGTTTGAGGAAGCTGTTGCGCTGGCTTCTAAACTTCACGTCACAATGTTGCATTCAGTGCTCCTGGAGCCATTGAGCGAGTTTTACAAAGATTCAGTAAGCATGAAGGTTGTAGAGCACTCAATAGCAGAAATTGATGACCTCTTCACAGAAAAGGTAATGGATACGTTGAGGTGTCTGGAGATTGTGCCTTACGCAATGTCCAAAGTAGAAACCAGCATTCTTAGTGGTCTTGTGTTTCGCCTGTACAAGGAGGACTTGCCAGATCAGGTCTCCCTTCACACTGAGATGAAGTTGTGGAAGGAGAAATGGTTGGATCCCCTGGCAGGCTATCTCCCAACTACTGTGCTTGATACCCTCAAGACGTCACAGATAAGAAGTTATAGTAATATTGAAACTCTCCTCAGACTCCAGGTCATCTTGCCATTTTCAAGGAGGGAGAGCAACTTCAGGCAGGGAAAAAGAAGCTTACAGGAGTTCATACAGCAGGAAAAGAGATCCCTCACTGAGCTACATCCTCTGTAATAGCTGCACGTCTTCCGTCATGGTTAGGAGATTTGAGCAATGCGTTTGAGAGATGTCACCGCCACCATACTTAAGAACTAGTGTGACTCAACCCCGTTTGAGGTCCTGAGTTCTGAATTCAATATTTCTGTGTACATTATTGATCTAAATTCTTTGAAATTTCCTTTTGTTGTTATCCTGCAAACCAAGCCCTATGTTATGTTTTTTTTTTTTTCCTTCATTCTTTAGTTTGTACAGTTGTACTGCCCAATGGGACCAGTGTCTTGGCAAAAAAAAGCAATGCTCCACTGACGGTTATCGATGCTTGTGTGCCTTGATGCAAAACTAATAATTCACCCCATGTATCATGATAATACAGATGTTGAAAAATGTCCCATTGGTGTTTGAAACAACTCTATTTTTATCATTACCAAAAATGACCAGACTGACTTCATTATCACCTTCATGAATTCATTATAATTATGAAATTGCACCCTTACCTTTCCTGGGCACAAATAGAAATGATTAGTTCCATCATGTCTTCTGATGATTTCCCATGTTTCCTGTCTCTTTGCAGGAATGAATTTGCTGTAAACGTATATTTGAAAGAATGTTTCCTTAATAGGGAAAACCTTCATATATATTTGTCAAAAAAGTAATAAAATGCTCCAAAAAGATTTGTTTTGGCCTCTGGGTTTTATGTTTTTTTTTCCAAGCTACATATTCATAATTCATGCCTGGTCCCATCTGTAGTGAAGTCTGTGTCTTAACACAAGATGGCGCAGTTAGGCTGTAATTTGCTTTTGGAAGAAAAGACTGAATCCAACTCAAGTGGGATTCTAATGGAGAAATATACCTGTAAGTTTTAGCCAATTTTTGCTGAATATGAAATCAGAATACCTGTAGGGTTGGTATATATGGTCATTATGCCAAAGTAAAGCTGTGTAACTACAGGAAGTTACCAGTAAATGTTTCTGTTTTAACAGAACTATTATCCAAATACTTTTTACCTTCCTACTATTATTACTGTGTTGGTAAATGAAAATTTACAGCCTAAAATGTGTGATTTCTTGAGGTAAAGGAAGGACATTTTTCACATGCAGTAGCTGTGATGTGTAGGTGGCGCATTTTAACTGATCTCTCCTAAAAGATGTGAAATTGCAGTGCATGCTGCTGGTGTTAATGATTACTGACAGAAAACAGGCAGTTCACCCTCTAGTTCAGGTCACAATGTATTGATTAAAATTTCTTGCGTGATTCACTTACAAATCAACAAGGATGTGGGTTTAAAGGGAGGGTTATTAAGGTCACATAACCACTGACTGCATTATCTCAAGATACCTGGTAAATATTTATTTTACAATTACTTTTTGTCCTCAAAGTGTAAGGCCATCGCAATGTTGGGTATGTGAGATTGAGACCGGTTTGACTAGTATTTACCAGTGATGCAAATCATCGTTCTCTGGCTCCATTGTTGCCATTGTGGCTTGGTTAATATGTGATTTCTAAGAATGAATGTATTCTGTGGGTCTGCTGTTGCATATTGTCAATTATTTGCTATGAATTCCAATGTGATGGTTAAGCCTTTACAGGAGGGAATTCCAACGGCATAGAGCTACTGTACTGACTAAACTCTATTTTATTATTCTTTTATATGACTTCAAACTAAATTTGAAGCTGACAAACACCTGTGATTAATTGGATTGTTAAAAAAAATCTATATAGCTGGTTTATTCCAGTTTTCATTAAAACAGCAGATTGGTAAAAACTGTTCTGAGTGTCCTTAACTGACTGAAGCTACACTGACACAATACCCCAGGGATTATTTAAACCACTTAAAGTTTGAGTTAAAACCCAATGCTAGTTTAAACAAGGACTAAATCGACGTTTTTGGAAAAAGTGGACCTGTTTGCCTTCGAATTATCCTAAAAGGAATCATGAAAAGACTATGCTTCTGTTAAAACCCTACTTTACACATGAATTTCATGTTTGTTGACATGAAGTCACCATATCTTTAACACTGGTAACCCCACTGAGTGCACTTAAAGAGACATGTATTCTTCCTGTGAGCTGTAACAGCAGATGCCTCCCTGACAAAGCCCTGATTGTCGGTGCTCAGCTCAGTGTGAAAGGAGCATCTCCGTGTCCCCGTTCAGCTGCTGAGCAAACAGATCTGTCTCCGTTGTGGGCCGCACGCAGCAGTCAGTGTTCGCAGGCCTCGCTGTAGCCACATGCAGCGCAGGAGCATACCAGCATCGCCTCTACACATCCTGCCAAGAGCGATACGCCTCCTACAGATTGTGTTTTATTTATTTACATTCAGGATGTAGAAGTGGACTTTGTTAAAGTTTAAATCTCAGGTGTAGTCGGTGTGTTGGAGCATGGAGAACACATCCTCCATCTCTAAGCAAAACAAGGTATTGCCATAATTGACCCGTGCACCAGGTTTCCTGCTGGAAGTCAAGGTTCTGCACTGATGTAAGACCCGTGGCACTCTGTAATCATGTCCATACACAGCCAGGGTTTAACTACACTCTGGAGGGGAAGACAGAGGGCTTAAGTGGATTTTATTTCAAGGTTCCCTTTCAGGGAAAATTGGCAGTACGGGCCAGAATTCAGATCCTCCTAGTACTAAGAGCAAAACTTTTGGTTTGAATTAGTCAGATGTCAACTTGTTGATTGTTCTCTTAAAAAACACTTCATTTTTACTTGCCATTGTAAAGCTAAAGGATTTTCAACTGTGAGTGAAATGTGAAGGACTGTCTTCGATGAGTGTGTTTTACCAATACTGAGGTGTACAAGAGATTAATGTGGTCATGAAGAAGTGAATAAAATTTATCTTATCGTACTCCAAAATTGAATGTGTTTATTCAAAGCACATGCCCTCACTTCTGTCGAAACAGTGCTCAGCTCCCTTTTTGGACCTGTGCAAAAGCATCTTTTAGAGTTTATTTGGTCTCGGAACATTTTGACAGAGGCATGCTACTTGGAATTTCAAATGCTTTTATAATCCTTAAAGCAGTAATCTTTAATCATTTATAAGGATGCTCTGCTGCTCTCACACCTCCTCCAACCACAGCGAAGAAAGGGGTACATTCATGTGAACCAGATGTATCTGCACAATTTCTCTATTATACTGTTTAGAAGCCTGTGGCCATGCTGGTGCCTGTCCTTATGATTCCTCTATGGTTCTTTGGCTTTATGTTTACAAGGAGGTGCAAGCGGCGAGACGTCTGTAAACGAATGGAGCGCCCCCAGACTCTGCTGAAGTCATACCCCCTCTGCCATCAACACCTTTTGCTCCTCTTCAGCAACACCTCTTTAGACGCAGTGATACAGCTTCATACATTGTGATAAAGGACCTGTGTGAGACAGTGCCGCCACCCTTGACACTGGGAGAAATGGCTCTTTTTTGAAGGGAAAATCCACTTACATGTAGAATTCACACGTGTTAATTTTTTTTTAAAGCAATATACAGCTCAGTTTTAAATTCATGGCTTTGACCAGCTGAACAGCAGAGATGGACTCCTGCAGCTGCTCCACAGACAATAAATAATGGAACAAACCCCAAAACACTATGACAAGCATTCACAGGGATTTCAGTGGATTATGTGGAACAGTGGAACAGTCTGCTGACCGAGATCAGACAGGCAACATCTTTAATGTCTTTTAAATCTCTTCTTAAAACGCCATTTTATCAAAAAGCTTTTATGAATGTTTGATATGTTGCTGTTTTATTATCCCACTTCTGACAGTTTATATTTTTGTGTAACATTTTATTACTCTTTGTTTTATTTGTTTTTTATTGGTGTTTTTTAATTCCCTTTTTCTTCTCTCTGTTAAGCAAACTTTCTAACTTTGTTAAGAAAAGTGCTATATAAATATAGTTTATTATTATATATTATTATTATAAACACAAATTCACAGCTGTAACTCCTACTCTACATTCAAATCAAACTTACAAGGATAACAGGAAGTGAGCAAAAATGTTATTATTCAATAGATTCAGTCACCAATTAATTGTCAGTGGAAACACTCCAAATCATGTCACCTGATGACATCATCAGTCAATGTGTTGATCTTCTAATTGGTGACAACAGTGTGTGTTAAAACAACTTAATTACTGGAGTAGAAAAATGTAAAAAAAAAAACATATGTTTTAGGGTGGATTTTCTCTTTAAAGTGTGTTTGGTTAATGGAAGTCATTTTCATGCAGTGAATGGACTCATTTAGCTCAGATTTATGATGCCCTGGTGATGTGAAAAGACTGTAATGTGCTTAATTAGTTGTATTACTGGAATCCACTCCTCTCTCGAGCAGTTATCCCATAATGCACGTGACTTTTATAACCTCCGCTCAGACCAGTGTACCCATGATAATTTGGTTTTCTGGAATGATCCCAAAGCACCGTTAAACTCCTGGACTGTGTTTGCCACAGGCTTCATGAACGGTGCCACACAGCTCATGGTGTAGGCTGTTCTGCAGTCTGGAGGACCACATGACGTGTTCAAAAGTGCCACCCATCTGTCACTTGAAAGGCCTCTGTCCTCAAAGCACAATAGAGACAGAAGTTATAAACAAATGGTATACAAAAGATGTGAGTCCAGTCTTGTCCTGCGGGGCACAAATTGGACGGAGGTTGTTGTTTCTGTGGCGATCCCCACTGTGAGCTACGGCAGCTTTCACAGGAGGGACACCAGAGGGTGATGGTATTTTCACATGGCTGATCCGAAGCTGTCACTGTCCTTCTGCAGGTCTAGTTTGATAGTTTTTACCCTTTAGGAATACTATTTATAATACATAATGTTCTTGTTATTTGTCAATAATCAGCTGGCAGCAGAGCCCTGTGCCGTTCCGTGTTTGGTTGTAGATAAGAGGCAAAATGAAAAGTAACCGTTACAGATATGGTTCACTGGTTGTTCCATTTGAAAATTCTCTTTTAAGTTCTTGCTTTGTTGCATTTATGATGGCTGTTAATCAATCTCCTGGTTTTAATTTTGATTGAAAAATTCTCTATGGTCAAAAGGGTTTATCTGGTAATAGAGAACAGGCAGAAATGAACATACCTCAGAGTTAAAACTTTATTAATTCATCATTGTGGTTCACATATTTCTGCCATTTTATCAAAATTTGACAAAATAAAAAGGGATTCGATTTAATGATATAAACATGGCAGTGAGCTTACAAGATTTTTTTTTCCTGTTGTGTAATAATGGTTTGGCATTAAAAAATGAGAAATGAGAAAGAACATACCATCTACTTTTTTCCTTTTTTTTATCTCCCTCTCAAATCATCTTGAAACATTTGTAACAAAATGTACTTTTGACTAATTAGTCTCTGGTTCATTAGTGCAGCTTTTCGGAGCTCAGTTTAGTTTTATATACATCCTGATGGGAGCATGGGAGCATTTTCCAGGGGCATAATAGTAACTCTGCACCCATTCAGGCTCTGATCCTCCTGGGTGAAAGTTGAGTGTCCTTACACCCCCCACTCCTACCTCCACCGCCTTTCCCCCCAGTGAGCCTCCAGATTCGTGATATTGGCTTGATCCTCTTGAGATTTGAAGGACAATGGCTTAACACTGTGAGCCCGAGGACTCATTCCTCCCAAACATTAACACTGTATTCAGCCACAGTTGGGCTGACTACATTCTTCATTCTGTCAGTTTGGAAACTGCATATTTTTCTTCAACATTTAAACTGTGAAAATGTTTTTGCAACACAAGAATTGTAATATACAGTTTAATTATGAAATATTGCAAACATCGGGTTTAAACGATAAATTACTGTTTCTGTTAATCTGCATTTAAAATTTTGGGGGGTTTTGAAATGTTTCATTGTGGTTATGATATGCCATAATCTGAAGGGATTCATCTAATTTATCAATTGAACTTTGAAAACGTCCCCCCATCTGGGTTATTGTTTTTGTTTGTAAAATAGGGGGGGAAAGCAAGTTTTAGAAAAGTATTTTGGACATTTTTTAGGAGACACACTGTAGCTTTTTCACCAGTAATCCCACCATGTCAAAAACTGGTTATAGTGACAGTTAAAAAGGCCAATGTAACTGTAACATCATCTCCATAAAGCTGGTTTTAATCATAGACATGGACAATCTATCATAACTCAACCCTGATTTCGCTGTTATATGACATGAGTTATTTCATTATCATGAACTCCAGTGGCTCATTTAACCCCCTCCGTCTCCCTAGAAGATGTCCTCCCCCCTCTGTGTTGCTTGGGAGGTGAGATGTGAAGATCAAGGGGTTGCGTGTTGATCCTAGCTCAGGAATGGAGAGCCTGAGTGTAAAAAGTTTCTCTGTAGACGGGCCCGGTCCTGCTGGAAGCTCCACAACTCCCACACACGCTCCAACCTGTGCCCATTCACAGTTGACTGCCACGTAAAACACATCGAGTGTCCCTGGAACCAGGATCACAGCCCCACTGTAAATAAGAGACATACATATGGGGTCATCATACTGTATGTGAAATGTTGCAGTGGACCCTGTTTGGCAAACAGATTTAGACACAGGATCCGGGTGTTCCAGGAGGAAACGGGTTTGTTGTGGTCTGTAAACGTGTCTGCTTCAGAGACAGCTTGACAACACCCGATCTGCTGTTCCCAGTGGAGCGGACAGCAGCGCACGAGGCCAGCCATGTTAGCTATACCAGTTGCAAGGTCAAGGTCTGGACAACAGCTCACTATTGGCTTTGTCTGAGCTCTGGAGCTGCAGCAGATTCTCAAGAAAACTATACATTACTTTCCCACAGCTGGCTCTGCAACATATCACTTACAGTGTGGTTAATATTTAAGGAAATCAGCCAGTGCAGGAAAACTGTAACTTTAGGAAGGTTTTATTTGCAGTTTTTTAAAGAACATGTTGGAAAGCATTAGTGTGTGTGCATGTGTGTATTTAGAATACCACAAAATCATGTCACATTGCATTACAATATATATATTCTAACTATTATATGGTATCCACACTAATAGATAAAATGTGTTTTTAGTGTCGTAATGAATTCAGAGTATCATTTACCTTTCAAATTGGAAATTATTCCCTTTTCAAATTCACCTCTATCTAAAAAACACATCATTCTTCAGCGCAGATAATGACAGAAAGGCTGCGTCTGTGACTCTGACATTTCACTTAAACATTACTTTAAGAAACATTTATTATCAAAATAACTTACTCACAAGCGAGGGACTGTGCAGACTACAGCCAGCCGAGTCGTAATTGAATTTTGGTTGCAGTTCTGTTTGCTCGTTTGAGCGCACAAAAGAAACAAAAATTCATGCAATAACGTTTGGATGTAAAACATCATTTCTAAATAGATTTTAATGAAAAACGTGCAACATGGACTTTTTCGGTAATTGTAGTGGGATGATTTAATTATTCCATATTTTTCCATAAGGCTGTACGTTTCAAATCAACAGATAGAGTTTATTTAGTTTCAGCGTTTGGAACAATGATGCCACCTCTGCCATTCCTTTGGACCAATAGTATGAGTGTGTGTATCTTTTCTATGTCCTAATAATAAAATATAAAATAGCTTATAATACATGAATGTCTAGGTCATTGTGGTCTTTTTACTCTATTGTTACTTCAGTTATAGTCATTGCCAAAACTTCTATAGACCTTCATTATTTTATGACAAATTATAAAATAATGATTTACACTGTCAGACACTACAAATCATATACATTGTTTTAAAAGTAGGTAAAACTAATTCAAATTCGTTTGTAAAAGATTTTGTTTGTAAAGAAGAAATAAAACTGGATAATGGAGTAAAAGTTTGTTTTCACTGTAAGAAAAAGTTCTCTAATCCAAAAACTGATTTTACAAAAGATCTTATTTATACCAGCGTAACCTTTCTACTCTAACAGAAGTTTTATAGTCATGTAAAAAATTTATAGAATAATTGGTGACATGAAAATAGCGGCTACCACTGAGCATGATAAGGTCACTACAAATTATCCTTTGAGAACTTGAGGAATCTGAAGGAATTTTATGGGAGTTTGATACCAGAACAGCTGTAATCGGCTATTCATCATCACAGACACACTCTAACTCACTTCAGCTCCCTTTGGGAATATTACAGGACTATTCCAGAGCTTTTTCAGTAGGATATCAATCCAACAACATTTCATTATAACGTTTCCGAGCGGCTTTGCTCTGGTCCCGGTGCAGCGTGCTTTCTTATGCTAATGTGGTTCTGACATCAGCAGTGAGATCAAAGCGGGGCAGGGGTACTTTAGAGCTGATCTGCCCCCACTCAGGCTCACTCTCTCTCCTCTTCTCTCTCTCACACACACTCACACACTCACCGCTCTGAAAACACACCATGCGTACCTGTGCGGAGCTATTCTACCACCCCACGCTGGATTTTACTCACGCGTCTGGCTGATAGCGACACAGACAACTCTCTGAAAGGATATTTCGACCTGCTGAGATTTGATTTTTTTTCCACTGGTGTTGTTTCATTGAACGGTGAACGCCGTGCAGAGGTGAGGTGAAACCTTTTTTTGGAAAAGTTCATGTATGCTGCTCTTATGTGTAGATAGGACCCGTTTAAAGTTAACAGTGAATACAAAGTTGCTCTCATGTGCTGAAGAAAGTGTGGGAGGAACTGGAACAAGGATTAGTTTGAGATAGGAGAAATTGCTTTTTCCACTAGTTTACTTTCCACATATTTTACAGTCATGTATTTTAATTTCCTGTCAACTTCAGTTCAACATGAGGACTTTTGTCTTTATAGGGTCTGTAAGTATCTGTTTGTGAAGACAAAGGGTTTTTAAAAGACGTTTGCCTTCACAGGCAGGTTGGCAAACATTTGCCTATTTTAAGGCTGTTACACAAATATTCTTGTTAATGTTTTGCTGATGGTTGGGAATTAGGCTGTGATTTATGGCCCACTCGGTGTCCAGCTTATCTCGGCTTGATGAGAGACACATCGGATGGTGTGTGACGCTATCAGTCTTTATCTTTTAGGGGGAAACGGGAGCTGCCATTTCGGCCAAATGTAAATGTAAGCAGTAAATCCACTTGAGCCTATAGTCAAACAAATCTGACGCCAGACTGTGAAAAGCTCAGGGAATTCCTTATTTCTAATCGACAGCCTCCTAAGCGATAGTCTGATTATATTATTATTATTATTACGCTACATGTCTCAGGGGTCTAGTGCTCGAAACACACAGTCGGCTGATGAGTTTCAGTTTGCTCATTTAAATAATTAATATCAGTGAATTCACACAGTTTCGACGAGGACCGGAACTGGTGCTTTAAAAGGCCCATTATCAGCTCGCTGTGTGTTTAACGCGCTCAGTTTAAACTCTTTATCAGCAGCTCAAAGCGCTATCAGATGATGCTTCTGATGCGCTGATCTCTGCTGCTGGCCTTCCACTGTCACTAGCCTAGATCTGAAACTCTTTAGGTTTTTCCAAGTGGAGCTGAGGTGACACCAAACTGAATTACACACTCAAATATCTAAATAACATCTATTCATGAGAAACGTCCCTCCTTGTCTGAACGCTACTATCTCTAAAAATTCATGTGATTGTATATAACTCAGATAGTCCACCACTTAAACCTGGCCATCAACTAGTGTGATACTAAAAAAACAGATTAAGCAGCTATGTGTCCTATGATTCTATTATTTTATATTATAGAAATACCATAGATAATTAGACAACATGAAGTAAAATACAGTCACTTTACACTCACCAAGGAAAGTCAGTGTTGTGACACTGAGCATGTACTTCAGATACAGTGCTACTCTCTTTTTGAAATGTAATATATTCATTTGTTCTTCAGGGATGCGCTGCAATTACATGTCTTGGTTCTTGTGTGTTTATGTGCGTGTAGAAAGAGGCTGATGTGCTGTAATGACCATGGATCTTTATAGTGCGCTTGAACGCTTAAATCAGTGAACCGTGTGGAACGGTTTTCTTAAAAAACATTTCATAAGACATTTTGCTCATTTTCATTCTATTCATTATTAAATGTGTGTATAACATCTGAGATTAATAGAGAATTAAAATAATTTTCCTTTATCTGATTTTTCTGATTTGTTTTGAAATTATCTTTAAATGATCCACACAAAGACCTTCACAGCAGTTCTTAAACAGTATTCATCAATAAATCAAGCAAAGATACTCTGTATCTGAAAATATTACAACTGGCACGCTGTGACACCACTAAGTCATTGTTGTTATTTATATTATTTATTACAGGATTTGGAAGAGGAGACCGTGCCATGACAGTCGACTTTTGAGTTTGAGCCAAGAAGCCCAACAGCTCTTTGTATTTGTGTCCTGTGTGAACTGGAATCACTGTCCAACCATGAGGAGCAGCTCTCATGTCCTGCCTCTTGGTGTGCTCACTGCTCTGCTGCTGTCTCAGGTCTGCTCTGGCATCAAATGGCTGTAAGTATTCTCACGAGTGCCGCCATCTCATTCTTTTGGCCTTTCACCATCTCTACACTGCTTTACATTCAAGCAATGTCAAAGCAGATGATGTCATGAAGATACACGATATTGTGTGGCTCTTTTCTGCATGTTTCAGTATTTTATGGAGTGGAGGGCCCATGGCAGCTTTGAAAAGGGCCCCAACATTCCTCAAGTTGCTCCTGATCAAGGGAGAGGTTATGTTCTGTACATGTGTATCTCATGAAAGGGACAGTAGATTAGCTGGCCGTTCTTCAGGTTATGAACGGAAACCTCTTGGTTTTATTAACTTTAATGCGGCTTCAGTAAAAGTAGACGGCATGTTTCAGTTCCATGATCTCAGATCGAATTTACCGCGCGGCTGTATAATAACAAGATAAGAATAGCAAAGACAGACATGGTGGGGCGTCACGGTACTGCAGAGAGCGCCAGTGATGTCACTGCTTGCTGTGTGTACTCTAGTCAGGCTTCAAATCAGTGTAAAAATAGTGCACTTCAGAAGGAAGTTGCAATGCTTTAAATGTTGACACAAACGTTGATTGCTCATACTCTCACCGCACTGTTTTTATGGTAACGTAAAAGTAAACAATAATTTTCGCAATAATTTTGGAAAGTACATAAAAATCCTGAGTTGCTGATTGGATTTATTTATGTTTCAATTGAATGTTTTGGATGGTTTGGTTTGGTATTCTTATAAACTCTTTAACGTTTGCTGCACAGTTCAGTGATTTGCGTGTTATGTTGTGTATATTTTTATCTGAGTTTTTATCCGTGTACGTTATGTCAGATCACTGTGAATACATAACTGCGTTGGCTTAACCAAAAAGATTCACTGCTTCTTATCAGAATGAAAATACTCACAGTGGGAAGAGTTAAGCAGATGTGCCCATGAGAGGTGGGATGGCATGTGCTAAATCTAAGCGAGAAGTCCCACAGTCTTGATAATGCACAGCGGTGCAATGCAAAACAGATGCGGCTGTAAACACCTGCGAGTGCTGTGTTACCACGAGCCCAGTGGAGTCACAGCTTATCATTGGGCACAGAGTGGCGGCCCCTCGGCCTCTAATGCAAAACAGGCCGAGGTGCAGGCGGCTTTGCCTGGTTCTCACGAACAGAGAAAGCAGAGATCAGAGCTAACCTGCTCCGCATGTGTTTTCTCTATTAAGTTAATCCTCAATAAGTTTAAATTGTTTAAATCAAATGTGTGCATCATGTCAAACTGAGGCCACAGAGGATGGAGCTTCCCGTGGTGGAAAATGCAAATGTTGAGGGATCTATGTAGTTCTTCATCTGACTGGATCAGAATTTAGAGGGGTTTTTATATTTTTTGGCATATCTCGAGGCCTCTTCTGTGCTTTAACAAAAGAAAAGCCCTGTGCCAAGAACATGTCACTTATATTTTATGAATCTGCAGCTGACTTTCCTTTGGGATTTTCACTGTGATAAGATGGTTCTTTTCTGCAACGCATGCCAAAACATTTCCCTGCCTGAAGCATTATCTGTTTTGATTTTTCAATTGTTTGTTCAAAGTCGATGTGTCTCAGAGGCTTGAAAAATGTGTACACAAGAAACTCAAATCGCTAACACACCACTGTGAATGAAACGCACAGCATTCTTTGTTATTCCCATAAATGCGATTATTTCACAACTCAGAAAACAAAAAACATGCAATTAAGCAGTCGTCGCCGCTGCAATTAAGAGAATACATTCTGTATAATGCATACTGACCAAAACCTCTTGTTTGTTTTTTGTTTCCCCTCCTGCAGAGCGCTATCACACATGCCTGCATCTTTACACATCAACCAGACCCAACATTGTAAGCTGCTGCCCGGCCTGGTGTCCTCCCAAGCTCAGCTGTGCCGCACCAACATGGAGCTCATGCAAACCATTATCCAAGCTGCCCGTGAGGTCAAGAAAACATGTCAGAAGTCCTTTTCTGATATGCGTTGGAACTGCTCCTCCATAGACATCCCTCTTGATGCCCCGAAGTATCGGCCAGACCTCGACCGAGGTATGGTCATAAACAGTTTGGAATGACAGCACGGACGCTGTTGTTTCCAAAGAGCTGCTCCAAGTATTTTACCCACAAGATTCTAATGTTTATAGTCGCGCTTGACAATTCAAAGACATCCAAAACCAGGGTCATTAAGTGCTGCATCTATTGAGTTCAGTTTATAGCAACTGCGGAAATGATCCTCAGCCCTTTTAATGGTGTCTGCACTCAGATGACACAATAGATTTATTTGTATGTATTAACATGACTGCCATCTAAAGAATTTTGATACAGAAATACCGGTAGTCTTTTTCAAAAATGATTTTTGGTTTTGAGATGACATATTGCCTCATCTTTCCACCGTTGTTCGGTGCCAGCCAAATGATTGCATAATTTATTCCTGAGGGGTATTCGCTACTTGTACTTGTACTGTCCTTGTTCTCACACTGTACTGAAGCAGTTATTTGAGAAAGCATCCCTTCCACAACATGTGTATGTTCTGTATGATTTAATAATTGGCTTGTTATTTCTGAAATCTGCAGCATTATCTAACTGCACGCCTGTTTGCATTGCAGTCTGACTTAGCTGTTTCTATTGCCAGAAGGACCTTGAATCAGCCAGAGATAGTTGCTAAGTTGTGGGTGGGGTATGCAGTGCTCCCCAGAAAGGACATGGCTGCCATTTGCCAAATGAACAGTCTGCTCTGAACAGGAAATGGCTCATCTCTGTCCGGGGATGGCTTTGATCTAACCAGCCCACGGTCATACACGATTTCTTCCCGTACTTCCAATTGCTCCTCGGCCTTTAACATATGTGCTTTCCGTGTACACACTTCACCACCAATTACATCAGAGCTCACTCTGGGTTACAGCATAAGTAGTGATAGACTGTGTTTGAAAGATACATTTTGTGCAGACAGTCAATTTCTTTTTTTTTCCCACTGAGACAGTAGAAAAGATAAGAGGAAAATAGAGAAATAGGATAGACGAACAGCAGAACTTCTATTTGTTTTTCTTTCTTCTCCTTTTGCTGATTAGGTAGCAAAATTGGTTTGAGAACTTTCTGTGGATGTTTTGATTTTTTTTTTGTTTGCTGTAAAAACTTTAAATAATTGTACTAAATTACAACCCATATAAATTGAAGCTGACCATTACATGCTTCATGCTAACACTTTAACATACACAATGAGGAATAATAGTAGACATGTATTCTGGCTTAAAAGAATGTAAACTTGCAGCTTCTGACTAGAGGAGAGTGCACACATCATGGATCACATGAACATGGATCAAAAACTCTAATCTCACTGAACTCAGACGACACACAGGCAAAAGACAAAAATATTTTTTACACTTAATGATATGAAAATAGTTGTTTTAAACTTCAAACATCACCTATTTTGAGTAAATGTTATTTTATCATTTAAGTTCCTGAATATACAGGTCCTCTGCCACTAATAACTGTTTTATATTGGCCTCCCTTGTGGGAAATGCTAATGACCTTTGAACACAAATCATGCTTGAGTGTTACGACTGAACTCCAAAGAAAATCTGAATTGTTTTGGTGTCTATATTGTCAGAGCCTAAAAATTACAGCGTATTCTTTTTAAACCCGTGTTATATGAGTTTATGTTCTCTTTCATCAGGAACAAGGGAGGCTGCGTTTGTCTACGCCCTCTCTGCAGCAACCATCAGCCACACCATAGCACGGGCGTGCACTTCTGGAGATTTGCGGCTGTGCTCGTGTGGTCCTATTCCTGCGGAGATCCCAGAGCCTGGCTACCGCTGGGGTGGCTGCGCTGACAACCTGCACTACGGTTTGATGATGGGATCCAAGTTCTCTGATGCTCCCATGAAGATGAAGCGCTCAGGCTCCCATGCCAACAAACTGATGCACCTACACAACAGTGAAGTTGGGAGACAAGTAAGCACTATGTAACAATTTTTTAAAAAGTGAAAATTTCTCACTGGACTAAATTTTTTTTATTTTAAAACAAGTGGTAAATACTAAATGTTCCTAATTTTTTCATGTGTGAAAGTTTTGGATACCCATCTTGTTGTTTGTCAGTCCCACATGCAGTGAGCTCTATCTAACCCTCATGTCCTCTGTTCTCATGTCTAGGTATTGAAAGAGGCGATGGTGATGAAATGTAAATGTCATGGTGTTTCCGGCTCCTGCTCTATAAGGACCTGCTGGAGAGGCCTGCAAGACCTGAGGGAGATCG
This sequence comes from Thunnus thynnus, assembly GCF_963924715.1. NCBI lineage: Eukaryota > Metazoa > Chordata > Actinopteri > Scombriformes > Scombridae > Thunnus > Thunnus thynnus. The sequence goes on from NC_089529.1 coordinate 4,844,383, forward strand.
CCATGGACCTGAAGACTAAATACCTGTCTGCCACCAAAGTGGTTCACCGGCCCATGGGGACACGCAAGCAGCTGGTGCCCAAAGACATTGACATCAGGCCAGTGAGGGATAACGAGCTGGTCTACCTGCAGAGCTCCCCGGACTTCTGCACCAAGAATGAAAAACAGGGCTCTGTGGGCACACAGGACAGGTGAGACTGCCGGGTCACAACACTGTTTGAATGTGCGTGTGCATGAGAAGGAGGAGATTTTGGTTGGTTTGGCTCTATTATTTGAAGTTACATTTATTGTCATGAGTCACAACAACAACAGACCCACCCAGCCAACAAAAAAGGAAATGACCAGTCTTGATTGTCTGCTCATCCAGGATGTTGACTTTAGTGAAGTGCTGGCCTGCTTGGTGGCAGGCTGGCTCATAACAACCAGCGAGCCCTGAGAGTACTCTGTCTGTGGCTTGTCTGAGCATGTGTCACTGAAAAGGCCACTATGACTGGAGTCCTTGTCTCTCTATCTGAAACAATGACTAATGCAGTTATTTTTAGGACTGAGTGCACTCGAGCTGATATCGACTGCAGGGGGCCACACAGATTGGGAAACATTTAAACGTTTCCCAAAGATAAAGGTTTACTTACACCATTCTGCTCCAGTGTTTTAGTTGGGACAGTGCTTTGTGTTGCTGGTTTGAGCTCTGTGAGAACTTAGTGGACAGCAAGGAGCCAATTTGTCTGAGATCAGGCTAAATAATAATAGAGAAATATGGCAAAAATATGCAGCACTATTTTGCAGGCTTATTGAATTTTCTAGTTTTCCATAAATATGTCAAGAAGGATAGGTCATATCTCAGACTTTATTATTTAGGTTTGAATTGCGTGGCACTGAAGTTTCTCTGCAAATATGAAAACTTGATCTTATGTAATTCCACCAGCACTGTTCCACTGGTTATCTGTTAGCTTGTTTAGCCAGACACACCCTACTTTATATTGATAACTAATGTTAACTAAGAGTAAATGCAAAGTTCTGGGCATTGACATGTACTGTTATTGCTTCAGTGGCAACAACACGCAATCATGGTTGTGTAAGCCATTGAGGATAAAAAGGTTCACTAAATGGCACGTGATGTTGTTGTATGTTATAAATGTCATACATCATATGACTGCCATATCATGCGTCAGCCTTAGGCCATTCTACAGATAACCAGAAGACTGCTTCACGTCAAAGACACTCACTGCATCCCTTGTCTGCAGCCTGATAACAACACAGTCTGCAACATTAGTGCTTTTGCCAAATCACGAGGCACCCAGCTTGACGCTGTTGTTTGTGTATAAGTAACTGTGAGTGTATATGTGTGGGTATTGATTATTCTCATATGTATCTAGATCAATTGTATCAGAGGGATTCTCAAACCTTCCCACATCATAACACTCAGTGACATGGTCACAATGTCATCTGCTTTGCCACGATCATCTCACCGCTGATTCCTTGCTCACTGGTGACCACTTGAGAGGAAGTTTTTATCAGGCTTTACACTGTATGTGTAGACAGGAGGATGAATTGACCTCCTGTCTACATTGTTAGCTCTGACCCATTCACAAGACCTGAGAACAGCAGAAACTCCTAGTAGAGTCAGTTTTTTGATCAAGCAGAGAATCTGGGACAGGGGCAAAGTGAATTTTAGCAGCAGCCACTAATGGATAAAGTGTGATCCCTGGTGAACACTATTGAAGCCTGTTCTTTAGTCTTAAATTACATTATTGTGTCTCTCTTTAAACCAGCAGATGTAAACCACAGAATGCACAGTCTTGTCCTCTTGCTCCACTTACAGCACAGCAGTGATATAATGAGATTTTGGTCCTGAAAAAACATAAGTGTGTGGGGGTTTCTGTCTATTTCCCAGCTCCCACCGATGTAATAAACCTGTCTTACACTCTCAATGACTCTTGTCCCTCCTCCTCCCACTCCTTCACTCCCGCAGCAGCCATCAACTCAGCGTCTCTCTCACCATACTGGTCATTAACACTCTGCCATCATAAAACAATGCAATAATATGGAGAGGGCAAGCTAAAGAGAGGGAGGGCAGCCCTGTGTATTCAGTGTGATTTACGGCAGGGCTATTCTCTGCTCATTCAAGATGCCTCGGGCTTCTGAAATGAGAGGCTCCAAAGCAATGACAAAACAAAAAGAAAATGAAAGGAAAAAAAATGTTTGGAAGAAGGACTGCACAAAAGGTTAAGGCACATCGGTCGGTCAAGCACATTTAAAGGTCTATTGTGGGCTTTTCACAGGCTGTGAGATTGTACGGGCTGCTGGACAAAATGTTTTAGAGGGAAGCTGTAAACTTAATTGTCTTATAGAGGAAACCAAACTGGAAATATGTTAGTTTCATAGCTGGTGTTCAGTCCAAAAATTGCCTCCCTTTTCTCTTTCCTGGTTAGGAAAATGTATTATTGTAAAACAAAATAAAATCACAAACTTAATATCTTCTTTCTGTGTCTATGATCATTTCAGGCAGTGCAACAAAACCTCCGTCGGCAGTGACAGTTGTGACCTGATGTGCTGTGGACGTGGCTACAACCCGTACACAGAGAAGCTGGTGGAGCGCTGCCATTGCAAATACCACTGGTGCTGCTACGTAACCTGCAAAAAGTGTGAGCGGATTGTGGAGAGATACGTCTGCAAATGAGTCTGTGCCGCTGTCGGCCCCACCTGCTGTCCTCTACTTGTACCAAGCCACCCAAGGCTACAGATTAACCAAAGCACTACAATACCAAGAAGGCTTATTTTTGTCTTAAGCTTTAGCATGTTTATTTCAACGAGAAGTCGTCTATTCTTGTGTCAGTATCATTTTTGTATTGAATCTCCAAACTGCCAATTGGGCCTCTCAGCTTCTTCGCTTCACAAGCCTGGACGTGGAGTGTGGTGACAGTGCCAGTCGGTTTACGTAAAAACCGCCGTCCTCCTGGGTATTTTCTTTTTCTTGTTAATGATCATAAATTCCCCTAACAGGGATACTGAAAGTCTATTTTATTATATCTCTAATAAAAAGAAATAATATTGGATTTTATGCCTGAGGAGAGGGATTGTCTTCTCTCCTCTCTAGACAGAGACTTATGTTTGGCTTCATTCCTCGGAAATCGAAGGGTTCTGATGGATTCGTGTGGTACTTTTTTAGGTACTATTGATACTTTTTCCCTCTGCATCAATGGACAAAAGAGGAAAAAGGAACACAAAGGGAACTTCAAGTACTTTTCAATCATGGAACATTTTTGTGGTTGATGTTTTGGACTCTCACCATGTGTCCTGCGTGGATCTTCACATGGGTCATGTCTGCATCCCTGCAGATTGAGAGAAGAGAATTAAGGACTTTTCAGTTTGTGAATTGGTGCATTATCTCCTTTATGTCTGACATGCAGGCAGTTCAAAATATATTCTATTTTTCAGAGCATATGAGCTGAACTCATGGATTTTGTAAACCACTTTTGTGTGGATGTACATACTCTTATTTTGTATACTGAAATAAAGAAAGACGTATTTATAAAATAATTAAATGATCTTCACCATCATCTTTACATGGATATTGCATGTTTGTTTTCTTTTCCTTGAACTGCACCTTTAATGACCTACTGTGTAGCTCATTTTCATTCTAACCCCAAGACAAATCCATAACCTCTGAGCCTAATTATTTTTAAACTAAGCAGCATTTAGTGTAATTCACTGCAAATCCAAGTGTTATAAAATAACAGTTTACAACAACTTATAGCACACAGTGATTGTAAATCAGTTCAGCACGGTTGGTAATGCGTTGCAGGGTTTGACCCAACAGCCTTTTGGGATCACTCTCTGAATTACCCAAACCCTGGGAAAGTGTTTGTTTGGACATTCCACATCCTCACAAAGGCCATTGCAAAGGGGTTTTTTGTCACTCCTGTCACGGCTTTAACACTGAAAAACTCATCTGTCAGAGAGCCAGACCTCCAATAACCAAACATCAAATTAAAAAAAGACAGAAATCTAACTTATTTTGGAAATATAGCCAGACTGTTGGCTTGTTGGAGGGAACAGACTTGGCACTGTGTAGAGCTGAGATATTACCCTCTGACCAGCCTTGTGTTGGTTAAAGTGGTTCTCATGATTTTACACTGACAGAAATAGCTGTGGAAGATGTAGGGCCCATGCTGTGAACTCACATGATACATCGCAGCACCAGCCTGCACAAGCTGCACACTCAATGGAGCTGTAACACTTCTTGACCTTAGCCTGTGGAAGCACACAGAATCTGCCAAAACAACCTCAAATCAGCTGAAGGGAACGGTATCGCCAGTCATTTTGATTTTAGTGGCCATTTTACGATACTGGATTTGTTTCACAGCTGTCCTTTTAATTTTGTTTTATTTTGGGCCACAAACACATATGTTAAGAAGACTTGATTAGGCACATCTATTTCAGGTAATGAGGAGAAATGTGACTCCAGATTCCAGATGCAAAGCCAAGTCACTGAATACACAAACCTTGTTAATGTGCCAACAGAGAACCCAAGACGATGCATGGTAACAGAACAGCAGAGTGAAGTAACTGAACAATGAATTCTAAGAAAGTCTTATCTATATAAAGATTCAGTCAGTGAGTCCTGTTGTATGGCAGCTGTCTAAAAGCAGAAACAGGCAGTGAGCATGGACACGGTGTACTGTGGTCTTTTGGATTGGGGGCAGGGAGGATCTGCTGTGCAGGTGAGCGGGGGTCTGCTCTGTCTGCACACAGGCCTGTCTGTCGACAGCCTCAAGGACTCTTGAGTCGCTGGCATTCCTCAGTGTGGCAGTTGGAGAGAATAGGGTGTGTGTCTGTGTGTTTGTGTGTATATGTGAGTCCACACACTGCTGTCTGTCACTGAGTTCACTGCTACACAAACGTGAAGCCTCACCTGCTGATTGAGGACTTGCAAGCTGTCCTCGAACCAAAGTACAGGTGGCTCAGCCACAGACTGAAGACTATCAGTGGATGAAAAAGTGCTCATGAGGACACGAGTCATATTAGTGTGGCTGAGTTTGTGTGAGTGTGTGATGCACAGCTGTTTGGATGTTACTCTTAACACATTGAAAATGTGCTGCAAAAAAGTCAGAGGAAAAGAAAGTTCATTTTAAACAAGTCAAATACTGTCTGAAATGTTTACAGCACTTTGGAAAAAGTGCAGACAATGATGGAATCAGCTGAGCTCTTGACCCTCTAAAGTAGACAGATATGATATGTCTCACAAAATTACTTATCCACTTTTTTCATCCATTGACAGTTTCAGTCAAATTTACGAATTTGTGCTTATGTACACTACCAGTCAAAAGTTTGGACACACTTTCTCATTCAAGTGGATTGGTGTGTCCAAACTTTTGACTGGTATTGTAAATGTTTAAATCAAGTTAAGAAATTCCCCTGGAATTTGTCACCCACCAATACCACATTAAATTATCACAACTAAGCATGACATTAGAGTAATTTCATCACGCTTCTAAAGATTAGATAGGGCCTTAAGTCTGACCTGCTTTAGTCTGGAAATGCTGAACCTGGCCAAGTGACCCTCTGAGCAACCATTGTTATCATTAAGCCGTGCAACTATTCAGCTGACCTCTGTCTAACCCTGTCTATCTCACTTGGACATAGTCCACACAATAAAACAACATTTCATGTGAGGACTGAACATATTAACACAATATGAACCTTTTGTTAACATTAATTTAGTCCACATTCTTCCATTTTTCTGTCTGTAAACACAAAGCAGAGCGGAAGAGTGTCTGTGTGAGTAAATTGGACATGAATGGGCTGCCATTTTGGCCGGGATCAGGTAAAAACCAGCTTTAGAGTTGCCCTCATCCGGGCTGTTAAACACCTTTGTGTCCAAAGAAGACAAAACAAAAGTAAAGACAACCAAAAAAACGGAACTAATCGCTGCTGCAGTTTGTTTCTTTTCTTTTTTTCTGTCTTTGTCAGAAAGTATCTAAGTATCTCTCCATGGTTGGTGTGACCCCTCGCTCTGTGGGAATTGCCTGGTAATAGAGAAGGAAAAGAGGACTTTAATGGAGAGCAGTGAAAATATCAGGGGTTAATGTCAGCCTGGACAATATAATGCCAATTGCCTTTGTGTAGCCTGCAGTCTAGATAACTAGCTGTGAATGAGGGAGACAAAGAATTTGGCTGGAGTGGTAAAGGCTTTCAGATGTACTGACCCGTACTGTAAATGGACTTTTGTAGTCCCCACCCCCACCCTCACCCTCCAGCCTTTAAATAGGACCTCAGCAGTATGTGCTGTTAGGGCCATTTTTTGTTTTAGTGAGTGTGTGTGTGTGTGTGTCCTCAGGCACGTTGCTGGGAGATAGCAGATCATGCAAAGCATGCACCTTTCTAGATAAAGACAAACCAGTGGATGGCTGAGGAGCAGACATTGACACCACTGGGAGTTTATGGTGTTTAGCCAAATACTTTTAAGTGAATACAAATAAGGATTTAAGCTATGCCTTCATTTTGAATCATTCTTCTACTCTTTCAGATTAAATATTGTGAAAACAAATCCTGGAACAGGTGAAGTATTAACAAAAGATTGTCAAACCACATATATATCTATGTAAATATTTTTTTTATGAATTTGAGTAAGACTACATTGTGAAAGCAGAGATACAAATCATTAACATGAAAAGTACAACATGTGACTTCAGCATTAAAATTTATTACAGTTTAAATGTAAACCTTCTTTTTCCTTAAAACAGCATCATTTTTTATTTTTACTAACGCTTCAAATAGCTGAGCTACAGAACAGGTTTCCAGCTTTCTATTGTGAGTCACAGTGAGTCTCTAAAGGTAATCGCAATAAGCCTATAATTTAATATAGCACACAAATCAAGATAGTGTGTGTGTAACTAAGTGTACAGCTCCACAGTGAACAGCTGAAAAGCTTGGCCATATATAGGCACATGATCTAACTGAAGTTTCAAAGCTTAACTCTGACGGCAAAACTGGAAGGGATTTTTAGGATTCATTCAATTCATCTATCTACATACAAAAATCTATATTATATTTTCACTTTAGTGTTTAAAAAATCTGTGAAACTGAATTGCACTAATTGCACTAAATCATTTTAAATTTTTGAGCTATACGTCCTCCATAGGAGTAGAAGCACTTTAGTTTATATAAGCTAAACAACATGCCACATTGTTTGGGATGAAAACGAATTTGTTCATCTTCAGACTAAACTCAACTTGAAAACGCTGCACCAGATAAATTTATACTGACATAATTTCAACATACAGTGAATCAGTGCCTATCTGGATGGCAGACCTTCAGTATAAGCTATCAAAGGAAGGATGGATGAAAAGAGCTGTGGAGAGAGAAAGAATGAAGCTGAATTAATATGAATAAAAGAAACAGCGAGCTAAGTACGCTGGGAAAAGTAAACACTGGTCCGTGTAATCACAGTAAATCTGGCCAGGGGGCCGACAGGGCAGGCTGCGCCCTCCGTTGAGGAGTCAACAAACCCAGAGAAAAAACAGCTAACTAACTAACATTACTGAGAGGGGTTAAAGAGGGTAGCGGCACGGCTTTATTCACATGAAGATCAGTGAAACACCGCCATGTTTACTCAGTGTCTGGCTGAGTTAAACTATGTAAACGTCAGCATATAATTCAAGGAGAGAATACTGGCCCACAAATGTAAAGATTACTTCAGTCACAGTTAAAGAGGGTTTTCTACTAATGTGTGAGTACATGTGTATCCTGTGAAGTCGGTCGTATCTGGAGAATATGGCAGTGAGTATTTTAGCTGCCACTGACATGAAACCTCCCACTGTTTAAGGCCAGAGTGAGAAGACCAATGATGAAAAACATTCACCTAGCCAGCAGCATTAAGATCAGCCGTGATGTTCTGATAAATGGAGCGGCCCGGCTCGCCACACCAACCACAGATCAGTTAAGGTGTCAGGCCAATTGCCTTTGCATTTCATCACCCTGCATGAAGTATTTTTTCCTGGGTAATATCCTAATCTAACAGTCAGCTGTCATGTGCTGCCAAGTTGACTGATGTCATGCAAACAGATCAAAGGATTCTGGTTAATGGCAGATATAAAAAATTGTGGAATGTAAAGGGAAACATGAGAACAAAGAGGTGATGTTACGCAAGACTTAGCATTATTAGTATTAATACTTGTATTACAATTTCCATCAGTCAATTGATGTGAAGAAAACAGTGAGGTTAGATCAGTTTTTTGTTTGTTTTTAGATGTGTTTGCTAGACTTACAGTATCTTTTTATGTGTCACACATGTTCACAGTTAATTCATTTACTCTTGTTTTAATATGCTTTTAATATTACTGAGGAACAGATTTTATGAGTTGCAATGTTAATTAAGATAAACATTTGGAAACATTTTGAACAGTATTGATTTGTGGATCTTCTGTTCATCTCCTTGTGTGCTCTTTTGTTTCAGTGTCCAGTTTTGGATAATAAACACACTAGTGGATATTGCTGGAAGACTGCTTTGTTTGTCATATATATTGATATATTAAAAACAGATGTGGATCCTGTTTATTTCTCACAAATATTCCAATCTCATCGTGACCCAAAGGTTAAATGTGACCATTCTTCTTTGAGGTTTTCAGTTTGAGTCAGTTAATTCAGGAGGCTGTGATCACTGTATTTTGATAACCCAGACAACTAAGGTTGAGCACTGGAACATGAGGACAAGCTCAGGCCTAAGTGCTAAAATTGCTCCTCCGCTTCCTTCAACAACCACAGTTGTTGAGTGGCTGAAACATACACACAGCTTTGGCTTAAAGCAGATAGACTCTATGAGCTCAGTGCACAGCTCAAATCCCCGCTGATCTGGTTAAATGACGCTGTTCTCTCAAGTTATCCAAATGAATGGGTGAGGCAAAAAATTCAGACGTTTCTTCTCTTGCTGCAACTCAAGCGCATCACAGTAAATCAATCTTTTGCCCTCGCAAATCTTTCAACTTGAGCTCTTATTTAAAGGAACCATTTTTTATAGGAAGAAAAAGAAATGGACGTGAGGAGGGAATCAGCTTTATACACATGCATATTTGTTTCAGTCTCTCCTCCATTTGTAACATAAGGGTAATTTTGAGTGGTAGCCAGATTACCCCCCTCTCTTTAATTGCTTCCATATTTCTCAGCCTGAATGAGGTAATACCATTTATTTGGCAAAAGACAGAGTGGGGGTAGGGGGGCAGCAAAGCCATTATGTGTGATTAGCACTGTTTGCAGCACTGATTTGATTTGTGAATTGTCTGATTGGTGAGTGGGAAAAGAGTAATTTTTTTTTCGACTTAAGAATACCCAATTGGAAACTATGTGCCACCATCAATCATCAATAATCTGCTACTGAAAGTGAAACAGGTGCTGAAATATTTAGGGCTCCACCAATTTTGAAAGGCCAAATCAGTAAAGACATATCTTGGCTGATATTTGTGCTGATGTTCAGCAGCTTCTATTTTCTTGTGAAATTGTTCATCTATTCATTATTTCCACCCTATAATTAAGTTCCTTCAAAGGAAGAACAATAGAAATACAAAAAGAATGGTTAGATTATTACCCTTAAACTGTGGGATAATTCCAGTTTAGTACAACATGGATCCTGTTTATGTCCTGTTATGATAATAATGTGCCCAACAAGTAATTGCTGGGAACACAACATGACTACTACAAAATCAGTAGTGGTCAGATTATGAGACAGGTTGTAAATAGACTAATAGTTTAGCCAGATTATTTAAACCAATTTATTTGGAGCTAAAACCAAAAGTGAGTGCAGCCACAGTGTCAGTAATAATCTCTCATTGCACAGGAAAACTGTGTGCAAACACAACTATAGTAAGTATCGTAGGTTAAAGTCAGACCTGGCATCCCTACATTTTGGCGATCATTTTTTTTGAGTTCAGTGTTTTTATATTTTTTATTACAAGTAGAACTCAAGGCGAAAACTATGAAGATAAGACCAAAGATGTAATGAACTGGAATTAATCTTTAAGAAAGTAGCAGCAAACATTTTATTGAACACTGAAAAGAATATTACAAAAGAAAACGTATTCACATGTATGTCATACTCCTAAAGGTTTTTTCTGACCGTAATAACGAGTTCTTTAAACACTTTAACCACCAGGGAAAAGTCACTGTGAGACAAAACCAGCTACATTTGGACTTCTTCTTTTACTCTCTTGTCAAATAGTTGTGAGTGGAGCTCTGAGGAGCAATGATGGTGCAGATCCTTTCACTGTGCTGTCTCTGACCCAGAGACCTCCGCCACAGGCTGCAGGTCCACTATATCATACCTGCAGCCTGACGCCAGCCTGATTTACTGGCCTCTATTAGAGCTGGAATGGACTCAACCCTCGAATGGGTTGTTAAATCTACACGCTGATGTAGCCACGGGGGGAGCAGTCACTGCTGCTACACTCAGTCTCACTTCCTCCACTCTCAGATTTGTCCTGCTTCTCCCTACTAACCTACTTCATCCAACTCCCCTCTACCACCAAATGAGCAATCACTGCATGGTCGTATGATCTTGTATCGATAAATACTTCCGGAAAGGTGCTCTTTAAAATATATACAAATGCAGTCTCTTCACGACTGTTTGTGTGGGCCAGTTCACAGCTGGTAAAGTCCATCTCGGGTGCTCCAATGACAACTCCACAGCTAAAAATACAAGTGTGAACACATTCAAGATGCACTGAGAATTCAATAACACAACACACATTTGGAGCTGGTCATGCATGTATAGAGTATTTCCTGGCCACATTAGACGCAAGTTTGAGAGAGGAAATATGCTGGCAAAAACATTCATAATCAGAAACGTATCTTATCAACAGCTCACAACAGTGGATGAAGGAGATGGAGCAACAGTGGACTTTTACAAGTAGGAGTCCATGACTAAACTAACTTACAACAAGTTTTTCTGGTGGAAGACAACATGGAAGCCAATTTATGGCTTTAAATCAAGAAACACTGGAGAGGTGATGTCTGTGTTTCGATCAGAAGTAGTTGCTGGGCTGTGACTGCGAACCGTTACTGACACGATGTTAATACTGCTCAGCCATGTGCTGATTAGCTTGCTCTTATCTCAGAATAAGTTCACACGCAGGCTATCCTTCACACACTGCAGTAAGATGCTCTGCAACTGTAAATAAAAGTCTGTTACAGGACAAAATACACGCAGTAAAAAAAAAAAAAAGCTGCAGACTGTTTTAGAGAAAAAAAATCAACATTTCGGGAAATACGCTTATTTATTTATTGCCAAGAGTTAGATGAGAAGAATGATACCACTCTCATAATTCCTTTGTACAGAGCTAAGCTAGCCTTCCCCCTCTGTTTCCAGTCTTTGTGCTAAGTACAGCCAGCTGCTGGTAGTAGCTTCACATTCAGCGTACACGCATGAGAATGGCATTAATCGTCTCATCTAACTCTCTGCAAGATAGTGAATAAGCGTATTTCCCAAAGTGTCAAAGTAAATCTGTGAGCTGGCTGCTTACCAAATACACCCTGTGTTCTTAGAATTACAATTACAATGCCCAATTACAGCCTTATTAAACTGAAACAATTGTAGTATGTATGTAAGTGAGGCGAGATTAATCTTTATTTGAAGAGGAATAGCTGGAGGGCCATTACAAGGAGCAAGTAGGTGTGAAGGGTTAAAGCAATTAGCGCACATATCTGTCACATCCTCAGGAGCAGATTTCAGATGTTCTGCCAGTGGAACCCCTCACTCCTCATTTCTCCATGTTTCTCCTGCTGCCCCTTTCATGGCCCTGCTGTGGACTGCACATTTCCAACTCTTTCTAAATAGTCAAGTCCTAATATTTACTTCTCACTTTCAAGCCCAGGCAGAGCGGGAGCAGGGCGCAGTCTGACGGTGGGAGAGAACGGAGGTGGCAGGAACTGATGCCCTCATTAATTCTGTAGAGGGAAACAAACATTTGTCCTTTCAGGGCCTTGTGTGACTTTGTGGAGGGGCGCAGTTGTAGACTGACAGCAGCAGTCTTATTTGTCGGGTTCATGTTTGTATTATGAAGCTGTGTGTGTGTGTGTGTGCATTCATGAGTGTGTGTGAGTGACCCGAGTTTGCCTGTTAACCTACAAAAGAACTCATGCAGCTAATTTTGAGACAACGGCGGAGTTTGTATTGTTTTGGTGTGAAATATATGGTGCACTGTACTGTGTACATGTCAATAAAAGTAAAGGTAGAAATCACATACAGGGTGTGAGTCACTGTAAAAAATCCATTGTAACATTTAGTCTTGTATTGTCCTTCCTTGTTTTTTTTTTACATCTCTTTCTGCTGATATTTAGAAAGTGTGACCCACATGGAACAGTTTTTTTGTTTTGACACTAGAATGACAATAACGTTGAATAGATCTGAGTTTCCACAACCAGCCAACTGGTGTGGTGCAGCAATGGAATTGTATTTAATGTTTATCCTACGGCGAGTAAATGATTAAGGAAGCTTTTTTTTTCTCTCTTTTGGCGCCAAGGTTTCACGAACAAAGACAATACAACAACCATCTGCTGTGTTGAATGGTTCAGAGATATCTGATCAACGCTGTCTCAAGTCGCTCAGTAGAGGTGTGTACATGTGATTGTCCAGCTTGTCATAAATGGCGCACAGTTTTGTCATGAGTTGTGTTTATTATTACAGTTTTTCCCTCCCTCCCCTAATCAGACCGTTTAACTTTGGCAAATTGAGATGAGGACGTATGACAGATTGTTTCTCCTTGCTGGCTGTTCCTTCTTCCCTCCCTCTTTCTCTCTCTCCTCTGTGGTGGAACCAGACTTTTGCCTAGAGGGTTTGATCACACTGCATTCCTACACGAATGTGTTCCCTGAAGAATTTGCATCACAATCTTCGTTCCACAGCGCACCACAATTCACAGCTGTGCTGGGTCAGCAGCCATCGAACTATAAAGGAAGGACTCTCTGTATCTCTCTCTGTCTGTCGAGTCCGTCAAGTCGAGTCAATTTTATTTATACAGCGCCAAATCACAACAGAAGTGTCCGTCTCTCTGTCTGTACTTTGTGTATCTCCACAACAGTTCATCCAAAAGGACTTCACACTTTGCTGGTGTATTGCTTAAGACCCAAGGAAGTGCAGTATCGAATTTGGTGCAATTTGGACAGGCAACACATTTAATATGAATAAACTTTGAATAAACAAGTGACCAGCAAGCCCCTCAGCTCACGGGGCGGGGGCTTCAGGGATCTGCAACTGCATGTCGATGAGCACAGCCGAAGATCAGAGCTGTACAGTGAGTCAGAGAAAAGTACTTTCACATGGCGTGCTTGGATACGCAACACATTTAATATTAATTAACTGTGAATAAACAAGCAAACAGCGAGCCGCTTAGCTCTGTGTCTAAGCGTGGAGTATACAGCGAAAACCTGTTTGGACACGCGACATGTTTAATATTAATAAACTTTGAATAAACAAGCAAACAGCGAGCCGCTCAGCTCTGTGTCTGAGCGCGGACTATGCTGTCCAGGAGTAAGGGAAGAGCGGGGTGTTGAAGTGGTGACCGTCCTCCGCTGCTGGAATGGAGCATTTCTCTGAATCTGGAGATGAATTTGGATTAGTGTGAGTGGATATTCTGGCTAAACAACGTATGTAATAGTCAAATAACAAAAAAAACTACTGAAAATGTTGAGTTGTTTTCACCAAAAAATATTTATGTTTCTGATTTTTTGTAGTCCATAATAATAAAACCATGAGCATGAGCACAGCTGGCGATCAGAGCTGTACAGCGAGTCAAAGAAGTTTTTTCACATGGCGTGCTCTAAGAAGAGAAAAGTAGCAAAAACAGAGCTTTTAATCAAGAATGGACAGACTCTTAGGGTACTTTGCCATGGGCAGTTCAAAACCAGTATGTCTCATATAAGCACAAATCTTTTGATCAAATATACTCACTCAAACAATCCTAACTGAAGCCACAGAAAATAAATGATCTAAGAGCCCAATATGATTGATCCACTTTATTTTAGGATGCACATTTTTTCAAAAACTCTGTTATGTATTTAATTTTTAAATGCAGACCTAGTTGAAATGAGAAAAGATTCACTGGTGCAGTACTTAACATCTGTTAGTTTCTTTCATGTTGTTGGTGTATATATTCATTCAACGTCAACACACATCAATATTTTTCTAAGTGTTGAAGCATCCATACCAGAGGCCAACCAATCAGCCTGTTCTGAACAGGCATGTTTTGAACAGGCACTGCACTAGTGATCATAAATTCCAATGGCAGACACTTGGCTTGTCGCAAAACATCTTTGATGACAACTTTTCATGTCATGACAAACACATTGGAACCAGAAACTCTATTTGCCAAAAGAAGCCATATCTAAAATTATTCCAGCGACTAGAGGCTCTTTTTTACAAAACATATATCAGGTAAATACACTTCTAACATTTCACATGAAGACAAATTAACCTGAGTATGTAAAAATTACTTTCTTTTCATGAGTAAACTGATGTGGCAGTGTACCAAATGACTTCTTCCAGGATTTGGGTGCTAAGCAAAAACTTTTTAAACTATGGAAAATGCCATAGAAAGGGAAAGAATGCAACTTCCCACAATCAAGTTCAATGAGTTATGTGCAAAAATACTATTTTTGTTATAAAAAAAATCAAGCTTAAAGTTTTCAGAAATTACGTCTTTGTTGAAAGCTTAATGAGCGTGAAGCTTTCGACATCAAATCAAAACGTGTTACTAATTATTTATTTTTATGGGATTATTCCTTCCTTTCTTTTCAGTTGCACCAATTTTAAATTAAATGAGATTTATCCTAATCTCCCCATCATCAGTCTTCTTGTCATGTACTTCTATCCAGTGTCAAGGCAGAACACCCCTCACTCCTTAAGTACGTTTGACAGAAAGGACACAGAACACTTCACAGTGATGGACGGCCTCCTCAGCACAGAGGCCCTCACACTTCTCTTCAGCCTGCCAACTGGGGATTAGCACTACCGCCTCGGCTGCTGGCCCCAAATCCCCTCCCCAAATGCTCTGCTAACCTCGACGGTTCCCCATCACTGTCCTACAACCATCGACCCTCCTTCTCCCCCCCTCCGACCCCACATCGGCCTCCAGCATTCCTCGCTGCGTCACATGGCCCTTCAGCTCGGCCTGTGCTGCCCTGGAACGAAAGATTCGAGTACCAGCGCAGTGCCAACATTCCAGCCTGGCGGGCGTTTTGTTGGAGGGATTTCCTGTGGGCTTTCATGCCAGCGTGGTACAATTATTGCTGCTAAACAATCACTGGCTGTGACAGGTGGACACAGGGTCAGGAGCATCGCACCAATCATCTGTCTGGCTTGAGGCTACCACTTTGAGTTGCGTGCTCATTGGGAGGCCAACTATATTTGCATACAATTTTTATTTGAGTTTGGTTAACATTTTATTCTTGTTAGTGAGTAAGGACAAAACAAACCTTACAAAACAGAACAAAGGTCAGGAGAAGCGGGTGCCAGGTAACAGGCTATCATGCATGGAGAATGGAAAGGAGGAATCTTGCCCTTGGGGGGCCTTTAAGAACGTTCTCTTTTTCAACAGAGGTCATTTCTTCTTATCAGTTTGACTGTCTAAAGTTGTGCTGCACTTCGACCACACAAGGGCCATATTAGCTTTAAATTAGATCATGTTTAGTACAGATTAAATCAGCCCAGCTCCTCAACAAGGTGCAGCTGTGTGTCCGGCTCTATTTTGGCTGGGGTACTTGAGGAGGCTTTGATGAGAACTGTGGAATGAATCTCTGAATCACTCATCCTTGCAATATTTCACAGATATGCCTTTGGTCTATCACAATGACTTAGCCAGACTTTTATTCGGTGTATTTATATTCTTAACCTTGGCAGCAGTTTGGGTGTGTGTTGACGTGAGAGGTGTTTCAAAGAATGGAAATAAGTTTGTATTTTGCATGTGTACTCTGATTTCTCTCTGTCACACACACATGTGCACACACTTTCAATCTGCTGGTTTCTATTGAGGTGAAGGTCAGAGCGCAGATGCCACTTAAACAGCTTTAATAGAGGCTGATTAACAGAGGACAAACGGAGGACTGGAGATCATTTGAGCTGCCTGAAATGGGCTAGAAATCCTGCTCTCCATTCATGCATACTGTCTCAGCTCTCCACTATGTCGTTCTTCTCAATCTCAACATGAAGTCAGAAAAGTTTTAATTCATTCTGAATTATCCTCCTCTGCTCTTTCAGCTGTTGCTGTGTCAGTACGCATTTGTTACAATTTGTAAAATTAGATTTAAACATCTGCGCCCGAAAGCTTGGCAAAGGAAATCACTCTCCCTTAACTGCAAGTCAGTGATTTCTGCCGAAGGTAAATAGATTCCGAGAAGGAGAAGGTCGGAAATCTTCCATGGGCCGTAATTCTGTAAAGTGCCAAGACCTCAATTGCTCTCAGATTTGCCCTTTTCTCTGCCAAACAAGACCAGGGTTACTGAAGCACTTTAATTGTGGCAGCGCAGGGACAAGAGAAACCAATTATTTGCAACGACACTTTTAGTCCCGAGCTGAACTGTTGGTCGGGGAGTGTAGCGGAAGAAATTATCTGGTTGCGTCCCTGCCAGTCAGAGGAAAAGAGATGTTTTGGCCTTGAAGCTGAGAGGGGTATATAAGATGGTCCCCACATGAAAGACCCTGCCAGGCTTTTTGCTTTAATCACTGACTGGGTGGATCTATTTCATGTCTGCACTTTGGAGTCTCAAGCGGCATCTTTGTTTGTTTGTTTTTTGCTTTTGTTTTGATAGATGATAGTCCGTTCACTTACTTGCGGCTGTTTTCGGTTCTGCTCTTCACATCTGACGTGGCAGACGTGTTCATATGGGAAAGTTGAAACTGGAGACAGGCAAAACGACAGACCTGGAGACCATCTCTCAATTTTCTGTTATTGGAGTGGCACTGATCCTTTTAATGGCTATATCAGGTAATAAAGAAATTCCACACTAGCAGGGCTGCAGTTGTTTACATTTAGATGTTGGTCTAACAGTGAGCCATAGCTCCTCTGCCAGAATCAATTACCACCTCCAGAGCTGCGGCTGCTGTTAATAAAAGCCCAATGAGTCAGAAAACACCTTGGTTCTACACAGAGTAACGTGCCGGGGAATCAAACTAGCGTACTTCCTCCTTCTCCACATGCCTGAGCAATGTGTCTGAGCAGCCATTGCCAGCACATATGATTTATGAGCACCTTCGCACCAATCTCCCCTGCCTGACTCCGTGTAGCCAAGAGGACAAGGTTACTTAACAAATCAAAGTCCTGATATGTTTAAGTGTAAAAACTTAACATTAATCTTTGTGTGTTTGAGGAGGATATGTGTTTTTACATTGGTGTTTTCTTTTTTAAACTCCTTTCTTCTCTCCACGTGTTGGCCTCTCAGAGTGTTTCTCTTGTGGCTCTTTGTGCTCTGCCTCAGTCTTTCTCTGAACGCTCTACTGACCTGGCATTTTCCTTGTTTCTCTCAGTACTGGGTTGCAGCAGCTGGACTGGCGGGACTGGCCTCTGACTTGCCTCCATGGGGCTGCAATCATTTCCTGTGCGCCCCTCTGCCTTTTCTCTTGCTGACAATGGCTCTAATCCCTCTGGCTGCACTCTGCCTGCTTGCTGCCTGCCAGCAGTGGGAAATTACTTTTAAAATGGAAATTATTACCTGATGAACATTATTTAAAAGGGTGTTTTCCTCTGCATTTATTTGACCAAGAATTCAATAAAAACCTTGCTAAATGACAGGTGCTTTTGATCAAAGATCTGTAAAATTAAATATGATGCCGTAAAATGAGTAAGTAAATAAAATAAACAAGCTCCATTTAGATGCTATGGAAATGACTGCAGTCTAAATAGTACCACAATTAGTTTCGGTGTCCTGACTATAAAACATACAGAAGCTGACACAAAACAGGTGGAGTTAAAGGCCCAATAGAGAATGACTTAAAAATATTATGACAAGCGATATACAGAAATAAGGTGAAACATAATGGAATACTTATAGTAAGTCTGTTGCTAATAATGTTACTACCATAGCTACTAATAATATGTGGAGGGGATTACTTTACTTTTTACTTCGCTAAAGTTATTTGTTTTAGTACAGCTATAGCTACTGTTTGCAAATTAAGATTTTACATATAAAAAAAATTATATTATAAATTATGATGCATCTTTTTAGATATCTAACAGTATATAATTGCCCAGCAGTTATTTTAAATTAACTTTTTAAACATTAAAATGCTGCTTACATGTTAATAAATCAGTAATAGTAATCCAAAAGTATTTTATGTGTAATAATATAAAACTGACAGGGACTATTCTGCTAAATAAAATTTACAATAATATTGTGTTGTTATCAGTTTAGCTTGTAACATCAGTTCCAAACAAGATAATAATAGTTGTATAAGTTGCTATAAAGTGGTAAGTAAAGGCGCCTGGAAAGTGCACGTGCTTGCCTGCAACCCTACGTTTAACAAGCGCGCACTCCTGTCTCGCGCGCATCTATCTACCGTAATATCTCGTAGGCTGTATTATCTATTTTTCACCGTTTTAGCTTCTATATATACAGTCTATGGTTTTAACCCGAAAACCCACATCGTATCTGTGGAGTAAAGCAGCAGTAGATGTTTTAATTATCAGTCCCGTCTAAAATGCAACATGCTATTAAAGATAATTCAGTTAGCCTTCTCATTTAATGCCATAACGGACGTCATTAGCTTGCTGACTTACCACAGATGCTATCTAGGCTGAGGCAGCAGAGTTTAGTAGAGAAAAAGAGTGTTATTTCTGGCTATACACGTTTAAGCTTCTTAAAATAGCCCAATAACGCACATGCTTCTCTCATTCAGCATAAAACACTGCTGGTTTGACAAAATACTTGAAACAGCTCAGCATGTGGACACGTACTTGCAGTTAGTCAGCCAAAAATGTGGCGATGCCGGGGCATGCGCAGAGCAAAACAAATCAGTGTGCACCTGGTGCAGCTGAAGGTAAGATGATTGGTCGATTGAAAAAAAATTGCTGTTTACAACGAATCATATTTTACATGCTTGAAACAGTTAAAATATTGTAAAATAAAAGTGCAACAAGCCTTTTTAAAAGTCATACTTTATTTTAAAAAATGTGAATATGGCAGCATAATTCCATGGACATATGGTCAACTCTTGATTATGAGCTGGTATCTGATCATTAAAAACTCATACAGCAGAAATAATCTATCTACAAGTACATGTATTCGGACAAACAACCACGGCAATTTATAATACAAGTTGTTGCCTTTGTGCCACTTTTACCCTATAATATTAAAACAAGAAACAAATTGAGATGTTATTACTGACAGTAATCTGAGCGCTAGTGTGGTTACTTGGTTCCCCACATGCTCATGGAAATAACTCCACACTTCTGGGAACATAAGACCTTGGTACATGCCAGCAGCTACACAGTAACAAATGCATATATGCAGAGAGGATGCTTGAATCACATCTGGATGTGGTATGTGTGTGTATGTGTGTCTTCGTGTGTGTGTGTGTGTGTGTGTGTGTGTGTGTGTCTGTGTGTGTGGGAGAGTGTGTCAGCCTATAGGACAAAGTATAGTAGAGCCGTGAGCATGTACACGTCTCTCCACTGTATTTATATCTAGTGTCTCTGTCTGTCTCTCTATATGCTCTCAGTGATCTGTCTGACAGGGCCTTTGGATGTGATAATGTAAGTGCTGTTGTGATGCCAGACTGCCCTGTTGAACCTCACTGCAACACTCACACTTTTGTCTTACTTTTTTTTTTTTTCATCACCAATTACAGGTCAGCTTCACACATGGAATTTCTCCACATAACTGTAAAGCCACTTCGTAACTGGAGCATTCTCTAATCTGGCCTGAGATTGTAGGAAAAATGGAAAAATGGAAAAATGTAGGAAATGCAGGGAAAATTCCTTGTTTGCTGTGTAAAACTTTGATAGCAGCCATTTTGAATCTATTATTTTTGTAAAATGTTTGCACCACATTTTAAAGGAAGGCTGACTCTCTTTTAAAGCCCCTGAAAGAGTTGTCTTCAAAAAAATCACTTTGTGTTAGAACATATAGAAAACACTGGACATGTAGCATGGTTTTATGACCAACAATAAGAAACATACAGCATCTGTTGTTTTTAATAGAAAAATAAAATGAAGGATTAGTGATTATCTGGGCAGATGGCTGTTTTGTCTGTAGGAGGTGCCAGCTAGGCTTTTTAAATTATTTTAAGTGACTTCATGTTATTAAGTGTTAAATAAACATGATCCTGATCTGAATTACCTCATAATGATCCTTTCCTTGATGACAAATAATGTGAACATAATAAAACAACCGCATGCCATTTACACTTTTTGGTGGATTTCTTGTAACTATAAGTTATTTTCATGATTTATTAATGTATCTTTTTTTTTTTTTAATCAGTTGATTGATGAAGTTAATAATTTCATACGTAAAATATCTAAAAAAAAAAAAAAGAAAGAAAGAAAGAAAAGAAAATAAAAGAAAAAAGAAAATTCCCTTAGGTTTCTGCAGCTCACAGTGATCTTCAAATAGCTCACTTTTGTCTGACCAACACAAAGTACTTCAATTATATATGATTTGAAACAGCAAACAAGCAAACAGCAAACAGCAAAAAAAATGAAATGAAGAAGACGGTAAATCCTCATGTATAAAAGCTCTAATCAGGGAATGTTAAGTATTTAACAGTCACTTTTTCAACCCCAACCCTTGCTTCCTGAAATTAATCCAATGCATTCATTTATTAGATTTTAAAGGTTTCATAATTAAATCCAGAACTCTTTGAAGTGATTATTAAACATTAAAATCACAGGATTGGATTTATATAAAACCATACAGCACACATACGACCGGGACAAAGAGGCTTTCTGTGTGTGACCTGTGATTTGCAGGCATGCTTTTTTCTCTGGCTCACTCAGTTTTAGTACAAACCTTAAGTGAATCAGACTCTGAAACTGCTGCTACTGATCGGTGGTTTCTGTTGGTGTGTTTCTCTGTAGTTGTGGGATAGGGTCAGCTGCCATCTTGGATTTTCTAATTGCACTTGAACGGAAAATGGCCTGAGTAATGAGAAGTAGATGTTGAGACACTCCATACTGACAGAAACCCGTTCAAAAAAATGTGTTTGTTTGCTTGAAAAATACAACAATGACAATTCGGCCATCAAGTGATATAAACATTATTAACAGCCTCTGATAGCGGCCACAGTGATATACAGAGTTTCAGTCATAGCTTTGATGTTTCTCGTACTGTCATAAACATTTATACTTCAATTAAAACCATATTTCATTTCTTACACATGCTGTTTATGAGTCATTATGCACTCAAGCCATGCAATCTTTTGTATCTCACCCTCTATTTGTAATGACAGCTAGACACAGCAGAGAAGATAGACGGATCAAATATTTACTCTCTCCATTGTTCTCTCCGTGGCCTCTCCTTTCTCACATACTGAGGTATCCAATAGATGTAAACAGATTCATCTGAGGAATCATTAACAAATGGGATTTGGCAGTGCTTGAGGCTACTTTGCCTGCGTTTAGTGCTTTCTGTCATATTATCACTCAGAACGCTGTCCTTCTTAGATATGTTTCCATGAAACTGACATAGATTAAAATATTCTTGCAAAGTTCCTTTCACAACTGATTTGAAGATTTGACATCCAGAGGATCATTATAGGATAGCGTGCAGTACTTAGCAGGAGAAGAAATGTTATCATAATTCATGCCGACAATTCAAATTCCTCTCAGGTTTTCAAAGTGCTTCCAAAAGGCGGAAATGCTAATTAGAAGGTTGTGGTATGTTGGCTACCAAATTATGCGGCTGATAAGGCCACACTTCTGGTATTCAGTTATAAACACTCATCTTTTATCTCCATAGCAATAGAAACAAACAAACCATTGCTTTAAATTATCTTGCAGACAGAGAAGTCACATTTTTCTGTAATCACATACTATCTCAGTCTTTCTCTCAGTCACTTTTCTACCTGCAAGGGATTATTTGATTTTCTACAGATGTGCAAAACATGAGAGAGATGAAACAACAGTGTCATTGTTAAGAATTTATAGCGAGTCAGAATACAGAGCAGAGACTTGTTTTACAGCTTTAGTCAAATTTTAATTGCACGAAAAAATTACATCCAGTAAATATGATTTATTTCTCTATATGACCTCTGAAATTAGGTGAACACAACATTAAATTAGGTGGATAATTTCCATGGACTTGATCAGTCAGTTGAATGTTGAATGTTGTTCCAAAATTTGAGCTTTCTGTATATACTTCTCTATATACACTTTCAGTATTCCATGACATTTTCTTCAATAAAAAAAGCATTAATATGAGTACAGCTGAAACAATTAGTTGATTAATCGATAAGCCAGGATTTTCCAAGTCTGAGACTGTGGGCCCCCCCTCAGACAAAGCTTGGAAAAAATATTAGCTTCTATGGTAGTGAAATCACTACGGGTTTGGGACTTTTAGTCAAAAAAAAAAAAAAAAAAAAATTTAAATGTGATGGGCATTTTTCACAATTTTCTGACATTATCTAGAACAAACCTAATGGATTTCTCAAAATAATAATTTGTGGATTAATCAATAATGAAAATAATCTATAGTTGCATCCCTAAATATGAGTGCTTTCATATGACTGCTAAATAAATTATATTTGTATGGTGAACACAAGCACAACAATAAGGATAAAAATAATAATGATGATGATTAATGAAGGGAAAAATAAAATAAAAAAGTAATGTCCCTGTGGACTCATTGTTTGTCTTTCCGTGCCTGTGATCATTGAAATATCTTCAGTCTTTTATGACTATCACTCAGCTCTGCTTTAATAAGTTTACTCAGAGCTCTGCAAGCGGCCTAATAAATCTGTATGCTCTCACCCCAGTCTTCCCTTCACTCCACTAACAAAGAGTGCTGGGAGAAAGCAGCCACAGGGTATTTAGTTTCTCTTGAAACCCCAAACCGAAGCATTGATGAGGACCTGAGATGTAGCGCTCACTGGGGAACAAAGAGATTTTATTGGAGTCCGTCCCTGCAGGGAGTTTCTTGCCTTTACAGAGGCTGAGCTGCCTGAGCTGTCCCTTTTGCTCCCTGTTGTGGTGGGATTACAGGGTGAAGGCCCATCTGCCCTACTGGAGCAAGCTGTGGAGGTCAGGCCAACCCAGGCTGATGGCCCCTGCCCTCTGTGACATTCCCCTGCTGCGTGTATGAGAGGATTGGCCTTTTTCAAGCACACTGTCACTGTAAGATGCCTGCATGTACGAGTGTTATTCCCAGGCATGATGCAAACAGGCGAACTTGACAAGCTGAATCTTTTTTTTAAATGATCATTTGAGAAGTTTTCATAGCCTATAAATGGTGATTCAACCTACAGTATATCCTGTGCATGAAACTTTTTACATTTTCTCTGTTGAACATGCCCGGGGAAAGTCCTGTGGTTCGCAGGAAGTGTTTTACTTTTCCAGTAACAGCTGCAACAGTGGTTTCTTTGTAATAAATACAAGAGGAAATGTGTCATTAGCATGAGCAGCAATAGCAATGACTGAAAAGACAAAGAAAAGAACACCACCTGCATAAAAAAGATCATTTAGTCACTTTTAGTGGGTGCAAATGAAACTATCTATAATAATAATATCATTTAGCCAGTCCGCAGAACCTCATCTGATAATACAGTTCCACTTAATTATTTAGCCTAACACAGATAAGGTTTGTTTTTCCATTTAAATTGTTTGCTTGTGTGGCTTTAAAACCTCCCTAATTTGCTTTCACTTCTGTGTTATAGCCTTCTCATGACTTCCCATCTGTTGTATGACTTGTCCCAGCAGAGAACTGTTGGTCCTTGTGCGTCAGAACACCCAGAACCGACATTCAGGAATGATTTGTTTAACTTGCTCTGATCAGAAGGGTCACATGCCGGCGATCCTTCACTCACCGAACAAAGATGCACTGAAACTGTAAGCATCTGCCACAAGACTAAACCCAGCAGGTGTTTAACTGCATCAGACAGAAAACGCAAACATTTCAATGGTTTCTAATCCTCTATTGTTCTCCATGCGTGTGTGTGTGTGCGTGTATTTTCCCCCTCCTGAACACAGTCCAAAGCTGCGCGCTTGCCAAACTGGCAAGTCGAAATCCACCCTTTCCAAGTTGGACCCAGCCTGTGTGCTTGTGTTCCCAAGCTACACCTCAGTGCCGCTATCTGTGCTGGACTAGATCACTCCAGTTTTTCATCTTCTTTCTTCCTCTCCTTTTATTTCTCTCTCTGTCTCTCTCTCTCTAATGTTCTATAAGGTGTGCTGAGAGTCTGGGAAAAACAGAGGAGGAGGTCTTGCTGGTCAGGAGAGACCACTTGAATTTAGCTTACATAAACTGTTGGAGTTTTTATAAAGAGCTTTACTAGTCCCCAGTGAAGGAATATCACAGATGTTAGCAAACCAATATAGGCCTAAACTGAAATCATAAAATCCAACACAGTCATGTATGAATAAGTGGTTTCCCATCAAACATATGCTAGTTCCGCTTACTCACTTGGCTGACACTGCCCACCATGGTGGACATTCCCTGAATCTCCAAGTGCGCCTCTTCCCTGGAGCTGTTGAGACTTGATCCTCCAGGAAGGTGAGGCAGGAGGTCATCCTGCTGTGGTGGTGCGTTGTGCCGTGTGCTATCCAGTGTCTCTGTGGGGGAGCTGCTGCCGTCAGAGTGTTCAGATCCCCTGCCCGAACACAGATACAAGCACTCAGTGTTTTCGAAGCAAATTTACGAGTCCTAATTGTATGCTCCAAATGATGTGTCATAAATCACATGGCAGGGAGAATGTCGGTCCATGCATGATATAGAGGGAGCATATAAGGCTCTGAGAGGACTCCAGTCTGACTGGCATCACTTGCCTGTGAGCACTGGTCTATTTCTCTGTTTGTGTTTCAAAGCAATACTATATTATTATTTCATCTTGTTATTGCAATGCTGCCACAGTGTTGATGGAAAAATAGGTCGTTCTGTGAATTAAAAAGCTGTCTGAATACAAGCTGAAACTAGAGATCAAGAGAAAGGCATACTTCTAGAAAATGTGCAGAAATGTTTAATCTGCATCAAAATACGTACTGTCCCAATCATGGGACACACTGGATTTTTTAAATGCAAGTAATCACAGTAGTACAAGAAATTGACTGAAAATGTTCAAAATCTTATAAAAAGTAATATTGATAAAATTAATGTTAAGAAATCCTTTAAAATAATCCCTGGATGCACACCTGGATCTTGATCCACAGGAGAAAACGTAATCAACCATGTAGCCCGTTACCTAACGTTCCACCAAATTTCATTGAATTTTACAGTAATTTTTGAGATACCCTGCTAAGTAAGAAAAAAGCAGGACCAAAACTTTGGCAGAGCGGCAAAGTTTTTTTCTAAATCCCTAAATTGCATCCTCTAAAGGAATGTGTTCTATTAGGTTTGTGTGCATCATGGACAGGAGGTCTGCTCTGGTTAAAATTACATACAAATTTCTTGGAAACCATTTTTCTTCTAATTTGTCTGCTCTTAAGGAAGTCATAATTCGTATATCATATGCCTCCTGATATATTTTGCCCAAGGGGACAGTACATGTTACATAGTAAAAAATGCTGCTGTTATTTCTCATGTCAGTGCTGAATGTTGACTTTAGAAAGAGCAAAATGATTCACATAGTAAAAAATCTTTCAGAAAAGACAAGGCTGACTTCTCCTGACTGCCGTGGCAACCACCTAATATCCTGAAGGAACGGTGCCACTTCATCAAACTGTGGTATTTCCTCTCCGGTTCATCAAAGTCAGAAGCCTGCCATTTTTGTTTTCTTTCAGCTGCCCTCTCTTTTCTTACCAATCACAAAGTGTTTACATTGTTCCAGAGGAGAAAGGTGCTAAACGAGAGCTGTATGTCATGTACTGAGAGGAGTCGGCATGTGAGGAACTCTGATACTTGAATAGGAGGCTCCCTGTGCCTGAACGCACTGTGACGAGGTGCCTGGATGAAGACCTTTGGCCATTGCAGGACTTTGGTTTCAGGTCAGTCTGTGGACACATGCTGCCAGGAGCTGAATGGCACCACGCCCTCCTCTAGAGACATGAGGTCAGGGGGCAGCTACATCAATACAGCCTCCTGACCTCCCTCCTTGACCCCTGGAGCACCTCATGTCTCTTCTGTACCTTAGCCATCAGGGCCACGAGACTTGTTACAGGTGTCATTTACAGAAAGATAGATAGATGAGCAGACAGAAAGGCAGTCAAGCATCTTCCATAGTTTCCAACTTAGTTTCTTCTCAGTGGCTGTGACCCTCAGTAGGGTTGGCCTGGCTTAGACTGACTCTTTCTTTGAAGCCTCAGGGGAGCAGGCTGTGAGTAAGGCTTTATTGCAGGGAAATGGATGGGTCAGGTACCTGCTGTGGCCTGTCGTTAGCCCCAAGACAGTCTTATCAGCTTAGACTCAATCTGGGGTCTCAGCTACTGTGGATTACATTTGCAGCCACTCCTGTCTGTCTCTGTGCCCTCCCTGCAGCAAAACATCCCCTGCTGTTGGTAGGCAGAGTCCAAAGACGCATCTTCACAATGGATCCCAATGAAGCAAAGTGAGAGAGCTGCATGGGCTTATCTAGTCCCATTCAAAAGTTGTTTGTAAGCTTTCAACAAGACCTGCCTCCTTTAAGTGTTATTCATCCCCGCTCTTTACCACAACGTTACAGGAAACAGATTAACTGCAGTAATTGAGTCTTTGATTTGATGTTCTGTGAAAGTGGGCAAAGCAAAGCACTCCAACTGGTTTCATTCTGTGCTTTGAAGATGTTTTATATGGAAACACACTGAAATGTGTAATACATAATGTCTGAAAAGTGACTCACCGTGAGTAGTAGTAGTTATTGAGTAGTCACAAATGTGCATACAGATCTGCTAACAAGCCTGCTCTTTCCCACTTGAATTGTAATTTTGTAATGGTCTACAGTGCTGTTTTTAAGAGCTACAGTACATATCATCTTCTAAAAAAAGTGCTAAAACAGACCAAAATAATAAACATGTGGCAAACCAATGAAATAAAAATGAAAAAACAGAATAAAACCGTTATCACAACAAATACAAGACAATTATCATCAAGGATTCTGAATTTGCTCATTTTTTGGGTGGTGTACGTGGACACTATTGTTCTGCAATGCAATGCACAACTTTAGAAATAGAGAGGCTATACTCACAGCTGGAAAACATTTAAACAAACCGTGGACAATGGTGAGAAAGCTCCAGGAACATCACAGGAAAAAAAGTATTATATCTGTGAAAAAACACTTTGCTAGGTTTCCAAATCTAAAATTGTTTGTAGCGTTCCAAAGTTGTGGTTTGCTCGATCGACACTCCCCTTGAATCATTTCCTGCTTGTACAAAACAGTAAGATACCGCATGTTAATTTCTTACACACTAACAGACAAAAGAGAATACTATGAAGATCATCACATACTGTATTTTATGCAGTATTAGTATAAAGTCTGTAACTAGGTGACAGATTGTGGGTTTCACCTAAAATGGCTGTTAGCACATGGTGACCATGCAGCTTTTCTGTGGCCTTGATTCTGACATTTCTGCTGTTCTCACACAAATGCTTTGTTCCTGACATCTTCTTTTGGGCCTAAAAAATGAAAACAGTGTCTGTTAATAATTTTAAAAATGAAAAAAGACATTACTAATGACAATAAGCCATTATCCTAAGAGCACAAAATCAAGGTTGCATGAAACTGTGGTGCTGGCTCTTTGAAGGTGGATACAGCATCAAATTTCAAATATTTCTGTCCTTTTAGAAATTTAACAGCTCCACAAATCCCATTTGGTGTCAACAGCCCTGTTTCGACTAAAAGTTCCATGTACTTTGGAACCAGAGGAGCTAATCTCAGGAATTTACAGTAACTTGGAACTTAAAGTCCCTGTAGTGCAATCCTGTTTGTGTTTCCACCACATCTGAGGAACCAGGTAGATCATGCAAATTAGACTCATGAGGAATTAAAAAATGATGGCAGTGCTTGAAATGTAGCATTCACACATGAGGACAAAAACAACACAGGTTTGTCCTGTTTTTCTTTGTATTTACTGCTGCATGAGCTGGATGTAATGAATGAATGAAAGGGAGAAATGCAGAGAAGGAAAATTAAACTAAAACTAAAGCATCTGTCTCCACAGCAAATCATCTGTTGAGTGATGGATGGTTATTTATTTCTACTTTAGAACATAGCCGCCATGAAACAATTAGAAAACAACATTTTATTTCTCTCATTCATTGGCTTTGTTCTCACTACTGCAGCTCCCTCTCTTCATTCATGCTCTTTTTCTCTCGCCCTTTCTTCGATCAGATATGTCACACAAATGGGCTATGTCGTGACACACCCACACCTCTGCAGAACCCTGCATGGTAGTGCCGCATTGCCAGATTTGGTCTGAATGCAGCCTAAAGCCTAACTTTACTCTTAATGTTAACAAATGAAGAGAAATGTCCTCCCCTCATTCTAAATCAATACTAGAGCACTTTCTTCTTGTATGAATGAAGCGGCACACAAGTTGAAGCAGCTGTGTGTGTTTGATCAATCAGCAACGGTTGTCCCTACGAACCCCTACCCCCAAAGTTTCTGTACTTTTGGAAAGTACTACCCCATGAGCAGGGACTTTTTATTGGGTAAAATATTCTCCCGGGAACTTAATTGAGACCCTGGTCCCTCTGGCGGAAAAGCAGGTAGAGGAACTGAGTTCCTCAAAAGGTTCTTAGTCCCTGGGAAAGATACTGCGGTTGAAATGTGGCTAATGTTCAACCCATTCCCCTGGAACAAAGACAGATTCGATGGATGCAATAGTGAATGTCTTGGCTTTCTGGTTTGTTTTCATCGCCTCAACATCTCACACACTCAGAGCTGTTTTTGGCCAGCTCTGGTGTTACCTTCTGTCAGACAATCGACCTACGGCTCAAAACCAAAAGGAAAGAACAAATTCTTTTCAATAGTCGGTCATGTTTACTTGAAGGCTTTGTCTGTTTTCCATTTTCCTTCTCTTTTTCCATATGCTGTTTGTAAGTGGTCTAATTTTCAGATAATGCTGAGATGCTTTTTTCTGAATAACGTAATAACTGGGTAGACACAGCCTGTCAGAGTGACCAGTGTTGAGCTGCTGGCTAATAGCCACCAGCACTGAGCTACTGTGTTTCTTGTCTGCTCATCATCCTTTCCTCACAACTATTTGTATGGCCTGCCAAGCTGCTGAAAACAACTTCATGAAACAGATGCAACCAAACTTTATGCAAAGGAAAAGCTGAATATTAGAGAATACCCTTGGAAGAAAACTAGCCCTGTAAATAACAGAAATAAGACATTACACTTATTGAATCATTAAGAAAAAATGCTTTGTTTTCACAGTGAGTTGAGTCTTTTAAGTACGACTCAATGACTAAGCGGGTTGCCTCAGTGCAGCCTGTTATGTTTATTAAAAAGGCATCTACTGAGAATGTTTTATTAGAATTTGAAAAATGATGATCCATGAATGAAATTTAAAGCGCAACC
Source organism: Thunnus thynnus (assembly GCF_963924715.1). Classification (NCBI taxonomy): domain Eukaryota; kingdom Metazoa; phylum Chordata; class Actinopteri; order Scombriformes; family Scombridae; genus Thunnus; species Thunnus thynnus. The sequence continues at coordinate 4,874,005 of NC_089529.1, forward strand.
CCACAGAATGAAAACAATTTCAGAATGTTGTACTCATTTACTAGCAATTAAGATGCCAGCTGTACTTTCATTTGTACCAAATGAGCTGTCAGCTTACTGATGGATAGCTGTTTAAACAAGATCTTCCATAATTAGTGCAATCCAACCCACAAAAAGATTGCTGTGTAACACACCTCATACTCAACTGAAAACCAATAATCTCATTTGGTTACAGTTTGCTTGCTATAAACAGCTGTCAATCAATTGTGCAACAATAGGCATTTGAAGTAGTTTGTTCTAAACATTTTCAGCTCATCTCACACTGAAAATAAACAGATTGTTTGACTTTACAGGGATTTACACATCATTTTCAAATATGCCTCAAACAATCATTTTCCATCACAAACTGATTATTCTCACCTTAAGTTGAGGGGAAGGAGGAGGTTGGTCTCAGGGCCTCAGGATGCTTCGAACAAAGTGTTTTTCAGGTTGTCTAACAGCATCTGAAAGCCCTTTGCACTACATTTTTCTGACGTTGGAAATGCGTCCAACAAGTTTTGTAACTGAAATCAACAAGCATGCCAACTTCATGCAGTGATTGGCTAGGTATGCAGAAGTGAGAAAGTTTTTGACATTTTTCACCTTCATTTAACAGTCAAAAGTGTAGACTGACAGGAGAGAGGGGTATCATGCAACAAAGGTTCGTAGCCAGAATCAACCGCTGACGCTGCAATTATATTGGTAATCGTCTTATCCAGTAAGTTTGTAAACTTTAAACTTGTTTCTCAAGTTCTTTTTTATTCTTCACACACATACTTGTGTCTATTTTCTTGAGCACAACAGCATGAATGTCTTCAAAGAGAGGCTGCCCAAAAGTGTGCACTATTAATCCCATTTGTACAATTTACAGTGTCTTGCCCCTCTCGATGACAGCAGGCTTTTCACCCCAGTTTTAAGTGTGGCCTCTCCGAACAGGTATAGACAATTTTGCCTAGGCAACACATCATATGACCAAGTTTGTTTTAAGCATACTGAGACATTCAGTGGAACACTGGGGAAACTGCTTGAGAAATGCTATCAAAAAGTGAAAGAAGCACTCCAAAAACAAAAAAATCAGCCAATACTGTGACAAGATCCAGTTGTTCACAATATAATGGTTCGTTTCAATTTCAAAAAAGACAGAACGAGCCAGACAAAACACTAGTATTAAAAATGACAACTGATTTTGTAAGATTCTTGATTCAAGTTGATTTTCTATTGGACACAGATGAAAATCTTACTCTTTTTCTTTGATTTTAGAACTCAGATATAGGCTACATTTTGCAGTGAAAGGTGATGTGTTTAGAAATAGACTGCTTTGAGAAGCTGTATATCTATTTTTGTCCTTAAGTGTCCAGTTATACGTCTGATGACTTATTTAGAATAAATTCTGAAGTGCATAAACTCATGTTTTTGCTTTAACCCTTTCCTACCCAAAGCAAACCCCAGCACTGTTCTACTCAAACCTTAAACTGTATGGCATATTAAAGTGTGGATGGCACAAGGATGACATTGTGCAGGTGTTTCATCTTCTCTCCTCCCGAGAATGAATCATCCCACCACACACACATGCAACCAGACGTATGACTGAGCCATACGGCCCTTCCGCTAAATGCTCCCACTGTCCTGCTTTGGAAGGACTGAGGCAGTGTGGCTGAAGACTAAAATAAAAGTAAACTCTTTCTCCCCTGACCACCAGTGAAACCACGGGCCTTTTTACATGCTGTATAAATGTTTTGACACGGGGAGGCTAACAGGCTTTCTCCTCTTATGCTTATTAAAATTGTAATCATCCGTCACTAAATATGTATAACGATGAGCACCTTGAGGCAAAAAGGATGGAATTATTTGTTTATTTGACTCCTAGTGCTGAATGTGCCGCGGAAGGCCCTGTCACAGTTCAGGCGCTATTGAAATGGAGGTTGGAGATTCAAAATATACTGACCTCATATTTGATTTGCACTGACCATAAGCAGGCATACAAATCATGGCCTGAACTAAGTCAACAAACGGATATCTGGGTTTATTTGCGTCTTACTATGCAGTGCACTAAGAGCTGATACCTTTACTGCTTTATGGATATATTGACCTCACACTCATCACTTCCTTTTTCAGAAATTATTGACTGCTGATATGGAGAAAGCTGATATATAATCAGGAGGTGATTTGTACGGTTGAAATGCAGCCTGAACTCAGATATGCTTTGGCCCCTGGGTGCCCTGAGGGCATCTTGGCTCTTTGATGTCCCACACGCCTTCTGTTTACCTTGGTGGGTGGGAAAAACAAAACCAGAGTGAGGCCTGGGGTGGTTTGGAGCAACAACACTAAGACGTTGTTAGTGTTCAAATTTCATGGGCGCTTTTTTGCTGTTATTTTTTGAAGCATACCTTTAAAATTACAGGATTCTGTATGATCATATTGGCTGCCACAAATTCCTGCTAAAAATAAAGAACAAGCAAGTCCTTCATTAATGTATGGTAACCTTTAAATGGTACCTGTTTGATATACTTGACCTATGTTCTAAAAGAGCTGAACTCTGGTGTACCCTTGTGACCCTTAAATGTCAGGCCTTTAAAGATTGAAGATAAAACTGAGGTTTATCTGTGCTACAATATTTTAGTATGACTACTGGCGAAATGTTTAAAAAAATAATATGTCTCCTTTCTCTGATGTAAGAATTTTTTAATGCAGACAGGAAAACATGCAATTTTGATAAGAGACTAGAGTGAAAAAACATGGGTTCAAATCCAGGGTACAAGATTTATTTCATCTCGCGTCTCTCTTTCTTGATCTTCTCCATTTATTAAAGTCTAGAGCAAAAATCATCAAAAAAGACAGTGCTTCGCTGTAGTAATATCCTTATAATCCAAGATTCTTTAAGTTCACCACGTACCCACCAGTCCCCAAAACCCTGCCTGTTTTTCTGGTTAAAATCTGTCTGTCAGTTGACGGTTATTGATGGCACCACTGACCTGCATGCTGGATAATTAATAATAGTCTGATTCATCCCGTCCAAATGTACACGGCCTGCTCTGAAGGAGGACACAGCACAGCTCAGCCCAGAAAATCCCTCGTGATTTAAAGCTCCCTGACTCCGAGTGCAGCTCTGTGCAGGAACACAGCAGCCCAGAGAACTCCTCCTGGAATATTTACCCCATTGCATTTCTGTCAAAGGTAGACAGAGGGGTCACGGGACATATGTGACATGTTTCTGTTGTTATTTGTGATAATGGGGAAAAAAGGTTGAAGGTAGCACGTGCAGAGGTAATGTAGTAACAGTCCAACAAATTCTCCAAATAAAACGACCACATAGGCTGTTTGTATCTGTACTCTAGAATGACCCATAGTAGCGTAATATGCTGATTTCCAAAACCATTACAAATCACTGTAAAAAAATAAAATAATAAAATATTTTTATAGTGCAACAATGCTGTTAAAGTCCGGTTAGGTTTAGGCACAAAAAATCACTTGGTTATGCAAGTGGTAAGGAAAAATCATGGTTTGGGTTAAAATTATCACTTGAAAAATGGTTTCTACTTCCTTAAAGGTATACTATACAGGATTTTGTAAACACACAGCATTTAAATTGGGCCCCTCCTCCCCAAGTGAGAGAGAGAGAGAGAGAGAGAGAGAGAGAGAGAGAGAGAGAGCAAGAGAGAGCACAGTGGTGGTCAAGTGAGCTAGAGAGTGAATGAAGCGAGTGAGCAGCGCTGGTGAGAACAAAGCTGTGAATCAGATGAATAAAACGTTATTTTCTGATTGTTTCACAGTGGTTAGGTTCTAAAGCACAAATAAACACGCCCACACCTCCGCACACCTCTGCACAACCCTGCGGGAAGGTACTGCATTGCCGGGTTTTTTGTGAGTGCAGAGCTTCATCCTGTATGCTGTGGCCTCTCTGCTCTGCGTGTGTGTAGCTCAACCCCACCCTCGGTTAAACAGACACACAGACTTGCAGCTCTTTATAGATCCATGACACAGAGACAGAGAGCAGAGTGGAGCAGAGGAGAGAGACGGAGACAGTGATGTAACCTGGTCGCTACGCTATGAGTCCTAACCTCACACCCTGCATGCTGTTATTGGTTGGGGGCTACACATCTACTGCCCTGTCATCTGAACTGCATCATTTCTCCAGGTCATAATTACTCTGGCCACTAGATGGTGTCTGTCACTCAAACGTAACTATAGGTCATTTTTGGCAACCAAATTTCAATAGTGTCGTTTTTCTTGGGAGGACAGGCTCATACAGTCATATAGTGTTGCCATGTTGGACCAGTACTATTCCAAACATGTCAATTTTCAATGCTATTTAACCATTTTGTCAGGTTTACGTACAAGCAAGGCTTCTCTCAGATCTTATGAGGCTGGAAAAGTCTCCAGCATATGAACAATCATAGGATACTAAAACTCTCCTCTGAAACCAATGCTGGTGAAATGATTTTATGCCAGTTAGTAGTTCACCTGTTCCAGTCACTGGGAATCCTGTCATACATGGTATTAATTGACATTTTGGAATGCGCTTTCTTGCCAAGAGTTCCATGAGCAGGTTGATGCCACGCTACTTTATATCCATAAAATATGAAGGCAGGGCCAGGAGGCAGTTAGCTTACCTTAGCATAAAGACTAGAAGTGGGGGCAAATAGCTGGCCTGGCTCTGTCCAAAAGTAACAAAAAACATCTTAATCTCTATAACTTTTTATAATTAGTTTAATCTATAAACAAACCTTAAACTCACAAACAACAAGTAGCTGTTTCCTCTTGCTTCCAGTCTTTATGTTAAACTAAGCTAGCGGTCTCCTGGTTGTAGCTTCATATTTAGAAGACATATATATGAGAGACGTATCAATCTTCTCAACTATCTCTTGGCAGAAGAGTGAATAAGTGTATTTCCCAAAGTGTCAAACTATTCCTATAAGAATACCCAACTTTTATCTGTGGAGCAGCTATTTTTCTTAGTTTGGAGGGTTTTTTTTCACTTAAAACCACTCAGTATGTATCATCTGTAAAGTAATGTAATGTAAAGTATCTGAAACACAAACGATTTTCAGGAAATAAGTCAGCTAAGTTGCTTAGCAGAAGCAAAAGTGCTCTTCTCTACCCAGAAGTCACTAGGAGTTGAAAGAGAGACACCACACCACTCTTTGACTACATGATGGCAGATCTGGTCTATTTCAGTCGCTGCTGCAGGTCACATCCAGATGTGACCTCTTCTCTTTCCTGTTGCTGGTCCCCCAAACGCCATGTCAAGCGTTAGGTGATACCTCTTTCTGCTGAAGAGGAAAATACAAATGGAAGAAAAAAATCTTGGAGAACAGCTTCAGAGGGACCATATTAAAAAGCAGAGATGTTAAAGAGTGGAAAATGTCTGGCTCTGAGGTAGGCTAGAGGTGAACTGTTTTTACAGATTGTAAAAATTTTGTTCCTCATAATTTTTCTTTGTTTTAGAGGGGTGATCTCAAGTGTCTTTGGTATTGGGACTAATAATGCTGCAGCTTGTATATAATTCTCCAAAAATATGTTGGTGGTAGGGGGATGATTTATTCATTGGTTTTGTATATTCATTGGACCCTTCACTGCTTTCCTAAAAGATTTAAACCTATTCCTGACTATTTTTACCTTTATTTATCAAAGTTGGTCGTTTCTGAGCACACATGCTCTATCTCTTCATGTTCACACTTAGGAACTGAAGTATTACAGAAGCAGTAATGCCTCATGTAATGCCGTAATGCCACTAAATGCCTTGCTTGAGGGCACCATGTGAACATTGTGTATTCACTGTTGAGTTCCCCACAAAGATTTAGCAAGACAGTTTGGGGCTTTGAAGCTGAAACCTCCCCTGTCAAAAAACATCTTGTCAACCCCTAAACTAATATCATCATAGGAATTGATATTTTCAATAATAAAAGCCATAATTTCTGAAAATATCTGCGATCCCACCATGAAAATCTAATATTTTGAAATTAATACCTTTATAACACCCTTAAATTGATGGCAGTTCCAAAAACGCATATGGTACCAATAGCTATCATTTTTCCAGTTCCAGCTCCAATCTAAGTTGGCTGTATTTCTAAGTAAGGAAAAAAGCCAGAAACGTTCCGAAACTATTCAAATGTTTTCCAAGACATTCAGTGTTCAGTAATCCCTTGGAATTACACTGCAAATCTGATGCTGATCCAGCCTGATATTCAGTCTGAACCGACATTTCTTGAATTGCTTGAAAAATTGGAGATGTGGGTTTCAAGTCAGAGGTCTGGAACCAGGCTAACACTGACCAAAAACACTTAAATATATGACAGCAAAGCAGTTGTTTCATTCCAATGCTGTCAATTTGTTTGTAAAATCACAAATTACTTAAATAATGCTCTTAAAATTTTGACAATTTTTGTGTACACTGATATTCTGCTAGTAAAGTGGCTAAGATCAATATTTTCATATTAACAGTGGGTCACATGGCCACTTACATGTGAAAGTAGGTCACTCTTAGCGACAAACCCACAGAGAATCACCCAACTCTAGTTTTAGCGTCTTTCAGCTCATTGTTTTTGTTTTACAAAAATCAAAACTTTACTGTTTTGATTCACTCTCACTATCCACCGTACATTCACTAGGTGGCCACAAAAACAACTCCAAATCAATGATAATGTTACTCTTTGTCTGCTGGATGAGTAAATAGGCAACTATTTGCAAACATGTTCGTCATATCAAATTTATAAGGTGGTGATGTGTCAATGTTGTGTTCGCAGCTTGTTTCCGATGCCCCAAAGTGGCAAAAAAATCAGTTATTGTAGATTTACAATATATGATGAGTGTACAACTCAAGTCTTACATGATGGCTTAATTTGCAACTTTTGGCCAGTCAATGTGAGTCCAGTTTCACATAGGTGTCTCATAGAATAAAATATTTTCTTTGGAACAGGTCTTGCTCAGAAATCATTTTCACCATTTTCCTCACTTTAGACTAAAAAGTATCTAAATATATTGCTAATCTCAGCACGCAACACAAACACTGAATAGGCTTCCGATGTCTCTCTTCCGAGTCCTTTTTCTCGCTGTGAGGATAAAGGGAGCACAATGGAGGTGTAATGAAGTAGGCAGGAATTGGCTGTGAAAATCTGGAACAGGAAGAAGACTATAAAATGTAGTGCCAATGGATGACCTGTTGAAAAGGCATTCACATTTTATAGGCTTTGACACTCCACTTAGGAGGCCATTGTTTGTCTGTGAGAGAAATTTATACTGCCCACAATGGGTTGCAAAAACCGTTGCTCCTACTTACACACCAGATGTGATTAATGTTTATACATTCAATGGATTGGGACTAGCTTTAAATAACCAAGGAGACATGTCTGTTATAGGTGATTTCTTTAAGTAAAGTATCCCACATTTGAACTTGACCAAAGTCGGAGCGCTTCCTGATGTTCGAATGCACCCAGACAGGCCGCTATAACAAACTAGCAGATAGCCATCAAGGCATTTTCATCTCCTGCTGCCATTCCCTTTCATGCCAGAGAGCAAATGAAGTTGCATATTGACAAGAGGTTTTACAGCATACCACACTTGTTACACTGAAGATCCTGTTTAGAAAGCCATTCGTTATGGTGCGAGATGCTTACTTAACTTTGGAGCCATTTCTCGGCATTCTTTGCATTCAGAAAGCAATGCCTGCTTTATGTTTGATCCCCCTCCTCTAGCTGTAGCCCTGTGGTATGCCCTGTGCCAGCTGTCACTGAAATGACCTCTAATTATCACTGAGCTCCAGGCTTTAATGTCCTTGTGAGTGGGTGTGTGTTTATGTGTTCCAACTCTCTCCATAAGTAAATACCCTCCAGCACGTAGTAGTGATTCTGATCAAGGAACACTGTTGTTTGCTGTTTGTATGTGTGTGTGTGGGCATGTGTATGTGTATATATTATTTGAATGCCTTTGTGCTTGTTTGTGTGTATTTGTGTGGAACATGAAAGCCAAAGGTGGTTTTATTGGTGTTTACAACAGAGCGGAAAGTAAAAAGGTGCAACATTTTCCCACCTGTAACCAAAAAGGAGGCGATGCTGTTTTAATTACAGATGGGATGTTCCGCCCTCCCACACACTGGCTGTACGTGGACACACACACACACACCCACACATGCCTTCCACTTATTGACCTTCGCTGCCAGCCTGATCTCGTCTTTCTAGCAGCCCATAAAGGCAGCCTGCAGTGTGGACAGCCCCTTCACACTCAAGGGTCCTTCTCAGATCTCATTACACTGTATTACAGCTAAGCCCACCATGTGTTCCCACAGTGGAAAATCCTGCTGTTCTCAAGGTATGGCTGAAAAACCATTAATTCCACCTCCCCCATCTTACACTCTCCCATTCCTGATGTTCATAAAAGCAGTGAGAGCTCTCCGGGACAGTGAGATACCAGCTGCGTGGATGGTGTTCCTCCACTATATGAGCAATCAACGAGGGGTGCCACAAGCCTGGAGGGCCTCATCTCATTGCTCACAGTGGGAGCAGCTCAACTCATAAATGTTGAAAAATGGTTTGAAGTATGTGTGATATTCTCTGAATGAAATCTCTCAGGATGTGAAACCTCCAGGCAAGGCTGGCAGCACTAAATCAAGACGGAGGGGGCTTCATTAATTTGCTTTTTTGTTTTCCTCCCTGTGTCAACGCTGGTATTTTTAGAGCTAACGTGGATCAGCTCATTCAACAGCTGTGACCCACCTGGGATGAGAGTGCGCGTGTATGTTTGTATGAGGGTGAATGCTGTTATTAGTTCATGGTCACCTTCCCGGCTTAGCAACCAGTGATGGCTGGGTGGGGTGTGAAAGCAAGCCAGGCCACACACACCTCATACGTGGCTTCAATGTTTATATCCCACGGTTTCATCCTCAGCTGTATGGATTACAGTCAGAGCCACAGAAACAGTCTGCTTGGGATATAGTTTTAGCAGTCAGATATATTGCCCTGTACAGCACCACCTGGGAGAGCTAAGGAGCTCAGATAGCTGATCCTCCTCACGCTGATCCTGATGTATGATCTGATACTGTGTGTTTTTACTCTCTGAATGATTTGACACTGAAGTGCACAAGGCCAACATTTCAAGATAGTGTGTGTACAACCCTAACCTGCTTCACGGGGAGATCTGGGATGGGGAGGCCCAGAACACTACGTCTACAAAAATAATAATAACATGTTTCTTTGTAGCTCCCTCCGTGTTGAAATCCCAGCCCGCTGCGATCACAGGGGCAAGAACGAATTCCTGTCTGGAGATGCCAGAAGCTGTTAGTCTGAGCAGCAGTGTTCACTCGCTCAGCTCGCTGCAGTCAAACAGGAGGGAGGGAAGATGAGGGTTCTGCTATCCAAGGAAGTGCTCGAGCCAGACTAACACGCAGAGGGGAGACGGACATGTTCACTGGCCTTCAATAGAACAGGAGGTGATTAAATCATTCAAGGTAAACAGAGCTTGGGTTAGCAATGTTACAATAACCGCACACTCAAAAAGGTAGTCAGCCTTCCTTTCTTTCTTTAACTCATCCCGTCTTTCTAACATCATTACAACCTCTATGTTATCTATTCCTTCTTTCCCTTGCTCTGTTTTCCTTCCCTCATCCTTTTTTTCTTACATTATTTTCCTTCTTCCCATTCTGTCTTCTTTTTCAAATATTTGTTCAGCTTCTTTTCCCTTCCATTTTTTCCTTTCGTGGCTTCCCTTCTCTTCTTGCCTTTTTCTCTTGTTCCCTCGCAATGTTTCCCAATTTTAACCCTTTTTAAGCTCTTTTCTTTATTGTCTCATCCCTTTTTCCGTCCTCTTATACCTTTTTATCCTCCTTCCCTTGTTTCTTGTCTTCTTCCCCCTCTGTTCCCACCTCTCCCTCCATTTTTCCCTCCTTACCTACCTTTCTCCCAGCTTCTCCGTCCTTTCACTCACCCCCCTTTTTTGCCCTTTAATGCCTTTTTTCTTTTTCCCCCTCATTTCTCTTGTCTGTCTTTTCCCTACTGTCTTTTTTCCCTCCTGGCCTCTCTTCTTTCCTCCACTCTTCCCATCTTTCTTCTCTTCTACTTCTGTTTATCCCTTCATTCCTCTTACCTATGGCCCCTTTTCTCTCTTCCTTCTCTCCTTTGCTTCTGTCTCAGAGCACCTCAGACAGTTGAACTCATACTGTCTCTTTGTACCTGTCTGATAAAGTGACAGGCAGACACTGAGAGGAGGGAGTTACAGTTGCACACTGAGCTCTATGTGTCCACTGTGACAGCTCTTAAACGCTGCTGCCTCTGTAGTGACAGGCTGCTGAGCCCTGTGGTTGATGGGACACAGTTAAAGTTACTGCAGCAGATGGAAAAGCATTACAGTGAGGCATTCAGAGCTACTTCACATGCCCCCCTCCCTTTGTGCAGCAGCAGCATATATATGGCGAAGTATTAAAAGCAGAGGGTCACATATATCTTCTGCTCAAACACATCCTGGGCAACCAGGAAAGGGAGGCTCATAGCTTTCCCACATTGCACCTGGGTGAATTTTGAACCGTCCACACTCGCTAACTCCCCTTCTTTCTTCATTTGTCTTTTCCTTTTGTTTTTTTCTTTCTCAAAACAGTATTTGACACCTCTAAGCTGCCACCCTGACAGCTGATTTATTTCCATTAGGTGCAAAAAGGAAGTCCCACCTTGAAGGATGTGTGGCAGTGGGGGGGTGGCAGGTAGCGTGGTTTTACACCACAGGCTCTGGCGGTTTGCATTGTTGTCCTGCTACACTGACGTCATCTGACATTCATACCTACCTCATACCCTACAAAACGGCTGATCTCGTTACCATTCAGCAGGAGGAATTCAAGAAGAATAAATCCTCGGCTGTGTAAGAGTTTATAGGGCTCCCTGGATGTTATTTATCCCTGTAGCCAAAGGGAGATCCCATGTGAGTACAAGGCATTCAGGGGTTAATGTGAAATCCTCCTTATTCCCCTCATACAGGATGATTTATTCCTCCGACTTAAGTTGTAGCACATGTGTCTCGCATGGACAGAGCAGCACATCGGATATGACTGCTGCCCCTGATGCCTTGGGAGTCATTTGTTAAGGGTCCAAAGGGGTCAGAAAGAATTTTTGACCTTACAATCAGCCAAGTCTGCTGGCCGGGGTGTACATATCAGTTGTTGTACATGCTGAACCTCAAAGGTTCTTTGTGTTGCTTAACAAGCAGGAGGCTTTTCCTCAAGTACCAACAGCTGGTGAGCTGTCACGCTAACTACCATCCGAGCATACAGACAGGCAGAATATGAGCGCCAAAAACTGAAAAACTGTTACGTTAACACTGAGAAGCAGCCATTGTTCAGTCATCAGATCTGTGTTATTGAATCACAAGAGAACCTGGATGTGACTGGAGGCTACAAATCTGTAAGAGTCATTATGGTGAGCGGCAAAGGTTAGCAATCAGAATGTCAAAGCCTTGTCGAGGCTTAAAATACACCATTGTCCCCATTGAAAATGTATTTTCACCCTCCACCACCATTGTTCATCCCCATCTCCAGTATCCACTTGGCTGCTATTCTTAGCTCTATTGTAGCTGGGATTACGGTGACATGTTGGCTATTGTAGCTCTTACAGGAGCTACAGCATCCGTCGCCGCAGGACAACCACAGGTCATACAGTGCAAGTTACAGGTGTCTTTACACACACTGTGCACCGAGATAATGTTACATGTTGCTTTTCTGAAGCTTGTTCACAGCAGTGGATAGTGTTTGAAAGCAATGTGCCTTTTTCTGTGGTGTTTAACACTTTCAAATAAGGGGTACTTGTTAGTTCATTAGTTATCACTTGTATTCAATTCTAATAACAGTTAAAAATTACTGATGCTAAAGGAATAGTTTGACATTTTGGAAAATAGCCTTATTTGCCCTCTTGCCGAGAATTAGATGAGAAGGTCAACATCACTCTCATATTTGTATGCTAAATATGAAGCTAGAGCCATTGGATGGTTAGCTTAGCTTAGCATTAAGACTGGAAGCAGGGGGAAACAGCAAACCAGGCTCTGTCCAAAGATTAAAAAATCTGCCTAATAACACCTGTGAAGTTCACTAATTAACGTGATATATCTTGTTTGTTTAATCTGCACAAGTAGCTGTTTCCTGCAGCTTTTCATAGATATGAGAGTGATATTGCGTAACTATCACCAAGAAAACGTAAAAGCGTATTTCCCAAAGGGTGAAAGTAAGTGAAAAAAAGCCACAACCCTTAAATACATAGTTTTTCTTTTTCTCACTTGAATGTGAGCTGGAAACCCCAACAGTTTATTTATGCATTATAATGGTGCATTACTGATATGCAAAGCATAATAAATTATATTTACTTATAATCCCTTTACTAGCCATCCTAAAATCATTAGTGATAAGTTAAAGTATAAATCAAGGCGAAGGAGTGTCAGTGTGCCAGCCAAGTTTAAGCTTAAACTGGCAACAGAGGCAGGATCTGGAAAGATGAGATCAGGAGCACACGGTTATAATAAGAGCTTTTAATAAGTTGCAGCTACTAACATTGTGATATAAAGCATGTCTGCATCAAAGTAAAAGCTCTTACTATAACCGCGTGCTCCAGATCTCATCTTTATAGAGGCTTATAGTATAAATCCTTTCTGATTAAGGTCTTATTTTCTCAACCCAAGTTCTGACATGAATATCACCAAAGTTAGAGCGATACGATGTTCACAACACAGTAGCAAAAAGAGGTGGGACTGTTTTGTTTTTGTTTTTTTTTGGAACAGTACACAGCATTTTAATATTTTTTCATTCTGTATGAAATGTCTCAGAGACTTGTACTGAATGAGTAAGTCAGGATTCAGTATTCTACTTTAAAAATGCCGATCTGTTGATGGAAACACTGACTACTGATTGAACCAGTGACATTTATGCTTAACTTAGAGAAAGCAGAGCCAACAATTAAATAGTCCGACATGAACATGAAACAATGCTCAGATCAAGTTTGAGTTCTTACTGTAATAAAACTGCAAAACAAAATGTACATGCAACATATAAGAGCACAAATCAACAATTTACCTAGTTTTAGCCTTATATGAAATCATAAAGTTTACCTTTTTCTTGTAATATAACAAAAAAAGCCTGAAGCTACTATAGTAAGGGAAGAGTGCGAAACTGGATCACTTTTGTGACCTCTTGAGCCCCTTGGTGCTGGATTTTTATGACAGCTGTCGCAAAAAGCAAAACACTTCACTGCATCACACATGGCGGGAAGATGTATACAGAACAGATGAGGAGAAACTGCAAACTGAACACTGGATTTGCAATAAACGTGTTTTTAACAAGGAAGGTTACATTTTCCCACAGCACAAAACGTATCAGGAGCCAAATTCAGGTCAGTCCGTCACTCAAGCAACGTTGCCTCACTGCAGTGATCCTCGCCGGGGTGATCAGGTGGAATATTTTCATACTCCAGAGCGGTTTGACCTTTTGTCCCCTACTGCACACCATCTGGGCTGTCTGTGTATTTGTTCACCTGTAATGTAATACTTCCCTGCAACAAACAAATGAGGTATTCTTCTTCCTCTTTTTGTCAAAGATCCTCTTTTTTCCCCAAATCAGCTGAACTTTTAGCACCAAACTGTACTGATTTTGAGCAAGTGTATAAACATATAGTTTCATTCATCAGAATTAATTATACACTGACATTAAGGAGATATTTCTACAGACAAGGTTTTAATTCTGGATTCTATAAACCATTATTGTGCAGGTTCTTGAACAAATCTTTAAATCTGTTGAAACACATGAGAAAATTAGATTAAAAGTCAGTAGAGGAAAAACTTTCTCTGCATTGGAAATGACTTACAGAGATGTCTTTCACTTGCATGAGGAAACTATTATTTCAAAGCTAATGCTAGTCTCCCATTCCTTTTAATATGTATGTTTTTGCAGGCTGTGACCATAAACTTGTGTATATGTGATATGTTGGGATCTCTCTGTTTTTAAAATGTTTGTACAGTTTTCTTTCTCTTTGGAGTACAGTTGCATACACTATATGCAGCTGATAGACGTATGCTGACAATGTTATTTATGTAATGTTTTATCCATCCACTCCACCAATGTGTAGCTAATGAGACTTCAACAGTATCAGTTGTTTTCTCAGATGTAATTTATGTTGTGTCTACGCTGCAGAAATACATGTAAAAGTTCAGACCATTTGAGGCCCATTTTGAACAAAGTCACGTGTCTTCATGCTAATTCAGTTAGTCTTGTACCGGCAAAGAATACAACTGAAACAGCTGCATTGTTTCCTATGAGGAAGGACTACCAATTCTGATAATGTATCCACATATGCCTCCAATAAGAAGTAGCGGGAAATGGGGGTCAAAGTTGACATTGCTAAGGCTGACAAAACATCAGAAGATGGAGATATAAATCTGGCAAAGTCAATATTAGTCAGATAGGAGATATGAGGACTTTGAAGGAGACATCTCCAGATCAATGCGCCAACCCTTAGGGCTTTTAAAGTGGACCCCTCCGCCCTGCCCCACCCTCATCTCTCCTCTCTTTAACTCTGCCTGCACTCCAGCCTCTATCTCATCCATCTCATCTGCTCCAGTCCTGTTAGGCTGCTCCCGCTCGCCCAGCTGCCTGCTCAGGAATCCACATACCACCTTTTCTCTGCGCTCCCCCACTCCTGCCAGAACCTATTCAGTCCACAAACAACAAATAACTTACCTCAGCTGATGGATGACTCGCAGTGAAACCTAAGATGGAAGCTTTCATCTTGTCTGCGGTGCTACTGACAGCTTAACGACAGTGGAGGCATAACTTTTGATCATGAAATAATTGGCAGAGTAAAATATTTTTCTGTGCTTGCAGATATAGGCTGACAGGAGATGTTTTTTTATAAATAGTATTTGCAGTGCATGCACATATAGATTCTGGTTCAGGTATTAGTTATCTGAGCAGGTCTGGAGCTATCTAGGCTTTTCTCCAAGTCTGCCATAAAGTTGAATTGGACAGTTGATTTCACAATATGTTCTTCTTAAACCCTGTTTGAAGACTGAAAATATTTCTTTTATTTATTAGTCCTCTTCTCAGAGCTCCAAGCACTTTGTAGACCTAAAGTTTTGATGTTTTTTTAAGCTGCATCCAAAACTTTAAATTCTCTCTGATAGCTGAGTTTACGAATACAGGAGCAACTCTGGGTCATATTTCACATTTTCGCAGTAGAAATTATAGTTGAGTTGACCCTGCAGAGCAGAGATTTACTGACTAAACTGAGAGTGCCTGTATACAGACCTCAGATCAATCTTTTGTATAAAGTGCTTCCGCAGCAGTGCCACTAAAGGAAGATCGTCTCCCAAGAGGAGGTAGTGTTTATGTACCCTGTATAGCTGATTTAGACCAGAAAATAAATGTCCTATTGCACAGTATAGCTGAGAAAGGACAGGAAAGGTCCTGAAATATATTTCATATTAGACATTGGTGTGTGGTCCCTTCTGTAACATTTTTCAGATTAAAAAAGGTTGGCATTTGTAGGCACTTAACTCAAAATACATTGGAATAAAGTTGACAATGTTCCCTAATTAGCTGTAACATTTTTATTTCAATTCATAATTAGTTTCATTAATGAGACATTCTTACCTATATTTGATAGCAACAGTACGGTGAGAGGAAATAAGTGTAGAGGAATTGGGGATGACATGTAACAAGGATGACTTGAAATGTGAACAAAACAGTTACATGATGGTTAGATCCCAAAACCCTCTTGACCACCACATGATTTTATTAACTGCAATATGACTTTACATTAAAAAGCACAAGCAAATGTTTTAGGTACAATAACAGCACTTAAAGCACATTTTTTCAGCTGAAAATGACTGGCAAACCAAATTTGACAAACCTACAAAACATTCTATAATGAAATTCATTCTGAAACCTATGAAGCTAGAGCAGTAGATCATCTAGGAGGACCAGCTTTCCCCAGCACCCCTCATCCCCAGTTATCCCTCCATAGCCTTTTTAAAAATCAGTTTACTATATATCACACCCCATCATATCATTCACTGCCAATCCAGCCAGTGCATTTCCCTCTATTTCTTTTTTAACTCCCAAAATGTTTATTCAATCAGTGCTGTTCTTTTTTTGTGGTTTCCCCAAAATCATTTAACCAGTTTCTTAAAGATCCCCTCCAGACATGTTTTACAACATATAACAATTCTCTGCTTGGAATAAAAAATTTTGTCTGGCATGTTTTTTTTCCACAAAAAAAGTTCAGTTACCTTGTTAATCCTTCACATTAGATCTACTCCTTCTCCCTCATTGAAAAATCCAGAATCCATAAATATACAAATATTTTTCATTTCAAAAGTTGAACTACAAAATGGCACAAAATGTCTCTTACTTCACTGAAGTCCATTCCTAGTGTGTGTGCACCGGAGGCTTCAAGCTTCTACATCACACAGTTGTGATGTTACAAATCATGCTGGTAGGTACACCCTTAAACTCAGATAACTCAGAGAAAATTTCCACTTTCAGCAGATGAATGTGAAAATAGCCTTCTGGTGTCAAACTCTGCACATACATCATTCTGCACAGTGAAGCTCAAACTGAAGGAAAAGAAAAACACATTTTTGACTGGAGGGAGACTTTAAATTCCCCTTTTCCTGAGGCCACTCCTAAACCATCATAACCTCTTTGTCAAATACATTTATACTCTACGCATTATGGGTCCTCATATCAATGCTTTCCACCACCAGCAGTATTTAGGATCTGCCTCAACAACAGCAGGCTTTCTTCAGGTCCATCATCTCACCTACAGAATCTCACACGCACCTTTCAGTCAGTTATTAAATGTAAAATATTTGAACTAGTCCAAATTATTCTGCACCATAGAAAAAAAGCAAGGCATGTGACTGATCATGCTGATCTCTTCTGGTTCAGGTAGCAGTGAGCTCCTATTGGTTCAATTCAGATCAATTCAGTTAAATTCAATAGGCTTTATTAGCGTGACATTTGACATGTGTTGACAAATCACAATTACAATTATGAAAGACAATGTTAAGGAATGAAAATAACAAAAACAAAAGAAAATCTACTGATAATAAAATAAAATAAAAAGATGTTCAAATAAAATATAATACAAGACAGCCATTAGTCTATAAATAACATAAAAACAAACACACACACACACACACACACACACACACAAAGAGTGATGGTGGCGGTAAGTAGAATATGCTAAGAAGAAGTATATTTATAAATGTCCATCTGTCTATATGTCTGTGTGCTGCTGGTTGTCTCTTTTGTTGTGGCAGTATGTGACATATTTAGCAGCCAACACTGCATATTATTTCTTTTCCCCCAGAATGAGGGCTCATTTCTCCTTTTCTGTCAGACTTCGGAATTTGGGGCAATTTTTTTCAAATTTTGGAAAGAATTCCTTCCTAATATTTCTGTAGTTTTGACATGTCTGTTGGAAAGTGTCATTTTGTCATCACAATGGCAGCACAGCCTGTCCTCTCTGGGCAGCCAGGTCTGCCTGTGTCTGTTATTGCCAGACTAAAGTCACTCAGTCTGTACATTGTCAGTGTCTTTCTCAGGTTCTTATCAGTTCTGCCACAGTATACTGTCTGTTTCATATTTCTAGTTTGTGTTGTGAGCGTGTAATATCATTCCAATAAAAGATGTATTTTTCTTTTTCTTTAGTTATAATTTGGTTAGGTCTAATCTTCTGAGTGATAGTGTAACTGCTCTGAGGCTGGTTAGGGTTTGTGATGTTAGAGGGTGAAAGGTCAGCCAGGCTCAGGACCAGTTGGCTAAGGGGATTCCTTTCTATGTTCAACTCTTGGAAGGCAAGAGCTTTATAATGGTAACAGGCAGGGTAGCTCTTTTTAATACGGCTTTAGAATTTGATAGATCTTTTTTGAATACTTAGAAGTAAAGCATATTTGCCTGATTCAGCCCTGCATGCAGAGTTTGCTGGAGAATACTTCTCCAGCAAGGGTTTCAATTGGATTTTTGTCCCATTTCGCCCAAACATTTTATAGTAAGAGGCCCCATACCTCACTGCCATACAATGCAATCAAAATCTTCAAAATTATTTTTCCATGTATCTCCATTTTGAATGGACTGTTCGTTGTAACACTTCTTGGTCAATAAATTCCAATTTTCCCAGATTTTATTTGACCCCAGAGACTCATCAATTAATTGTAATTGGTTTTATAGATATTGTTCTTTTTTTGCTCTTCGTTATGTTGATTTAGAGTCTGTGTGACTGTAACTAAGACGGGGTTCTGCTGGCTGTCTGGATTCCTGTGTTTTTGGTTTGAGACTTTTTTTATGTCCTCCTAATGGTTTTGCAGTCTGAATCAAACCACCCTTCCCTGTTAATTTTCTTTGGTTACTTTGTTTTGCATTTAAAGTTTGATCATGAGGCCAAATGATCAAATATGTGGTTAATGTTTACCAGACACAGCTTTACACCTTTTGTATTCTGAGGGTAGATCTGGATCAGAAAAGGAGTCTAGAAGAGACTGGATTTCTTCACTGACCATTGCTTCCTGGAACTGCTCCAGGCTGTTTTGTGCCCATCTGTATTGCTTCTTTATTTTGTACAGTTTATAGGGTGGAGAATGTAATGAAAGTATGTTACCTGTGTCTGCTCTTCTCAGATACAAAGTGATCTGAGAGTGATCTGTTAGAGGTGTTTGTTCTTTCACCGCGAAGGCTCTCAAAGAGGTTTGCTCTAAATCTGTTACAGCATTACCAACAGTGCTGCTGCCAAGGTTTGAGCAATACGTATAACGTCCAAAGGAGTCCACTCGCAGCCTTCCATTGACAATGTACAGACCCAGTGCTCTGAAAAGCTGCAAGACGTTTTCCACTCGTTTATTTTTTGTGTTATAATTATTCTAATTATCAATATCATTATAATTATTTAGCTCCAGTGATGAAACTGTCACCTTCAGTACTAGTGAAGTCTAGCTCCTCACCAGTTCTCACATTTAAATGTCCAAAGATCAGCACAGATCTCTGAGACTGCAAATGACTGATCGCTTTTTCTGTGGTGGAGAAAATCTCCACATTGAAATATAGAGATTCTATCAGAAGAATATGAATTGCACATAAAAAATGTTTTCTCAGTGAAAATGATATCTTTTTCGATTTTTAACCAAATGTGATATTTCCCTTTTTTCATTATTTCTATTGAGTCTGCTAGTTTTGACTAATACCATATCAACATTTCCCCAGAGTCTCTACCCTGGTGACTCCTTTTAGTTTTGTTGATGGGACTATAAACTCTCTATAGTTAGGAGAACAACCAGTGGCAGCATCTCCTTTGCACCAATTCTCCTGCAAAATAACAATATCAACATCATTAACTTTATCTAGGAAGTCAAAGTTTCCACTTTTTAAAGCAAATAAAGAAGAATTTAAAACCCTGAATATTCCAAAAAGATATGCTAAATGATTTCATTGAGACTGTAACAGACTGTCATTTTAAAAAGAGAAGACAGATATAACTGTTCTGAACATAAACTAAATTTACAATGTGATAATTACATAGACCAGGGGTTCTCAACCTTTTGTAACTTAAGGCTCATTTCTGATTGTTAAAAAAAATTCCGAGGACAACGTTCCCAAATAAGTGAAAAAAAAGTAACATGACAAAAAAACTGAGCTGTAAATATTTGTTATGCCACTTGTCAGCTGTAATGACCAAAATAAATTGTCTGCTTACCCTCAGTGAGACACTTGGGCTTGCTTCTGGGAAATAATGAGATCAAGTCGTGGTGGGATGGGTGAGAGGCTGTCATGCAGAATAGCATTCAAAGTTGCTTTCATTTTGTTCCTTGCCTTTGATTTTGTGACAGTCACAATGGAAAACCCTGACTCACATAAATAGGCGGTGGTGAGAAGCAACAGAAATTCGATTGCCCATTTTGACAGAGAGGGATATTGACTGGCAGCCAGTATCCAGAATGAAGCAAGGTCAACTTGTGTGAGCTGAAGCTTCAGGCTGCTGTCTGCTGATAGTTCCATCAGTTTATTTTCCAACACAGTGGATAGAGACATGTCCTCTGAAGCAGGATCCACAGAGAAAGCTAGCTAGCTAGCTAATGGGGTGGTAAAGCACATTTGTCTCTACCTAATGATGTGTCATGATTGGATATTTGTAACTGGCCATTGAAATTATGCATTTTAATTTGGCATTTTTTATTTTTCTGAATTCTTGAGCACATTTTGATATAAAAATAACTAGCTTGGGTAAATTACCCCCCCCCCCCCCAAAAAAAGAACCATTTAGCTGTACCACTGCGTCCACAGCCCACTAGATGGCGCTCTGAGGCCCACCTGTGGGCCACGGCCTATTGGTTGAGAATGGCTGACATAGACCACTAATTTCAAGTTTTTAACTTATGTGTACATACAGTCTTTAGTTTAGTATGTGTACCTTTTGCTACCTGCTCATTACCACTGATCATGATTGTGGCCCATAAGATGAGAGCATGATGTAGTCAACATGTCCTGGATGGATGTCAGTTTACTCTTTTGTCATTGCGGCTGCACAGTCAAAGCAGCAGCCTGAGGTAGCTCAAGTACATTTAAGTTAAGTACATTCACTATAATGACTCTGCCAGCCACTGACCTCTGAGTATGTCAGTGGATGATGGAAGTGAACTAGCCACAGCTGGCAACAGCGACACAGAGAACTCCACTAGAGCATGATACCTCTGTACAGTAACGATGACATATGCAAATAAAGTTGAAAATGAGCAAAGTGTTCCTTTAATCTAAAATTAATTACCTTCTCTGGCCTAAAAATAAGCATATTTGCCTGATGTTTCTGCAGCCAATGTCTACAGTACATTTGTCATGCAGCTACTAAAGCACGAACACTGTGCACTGTGCAGTATATGTACTGTAGACTAATGGACAAGCAATCTGCACTCCAACCACTTGAATTGGTCTCCTCATTAGACTCTAATCAGACTTTAATATGGCTCAGTGTTGTTTTACAGTGCATGTGTGACTTATGTGTGACTAGTCAGTTAATCAGTGTACACTTACTTTAATGTACTCTTGATAGATTGAAACGATTTTGCCCCTTGCTCTGCCGCTTGCCATTTCAACGTCATTAGACATTATTGTTATGATAACCAGGACAAAATCCTTGGAATGGCAAAGGCCGAGGGAACATTTGATTAAATGCATCAATCTCTATTAGGAGGCCATACATGGAGTCTATGCTTAATACATACAGACGATGCAACCCGGTGCACTGCTGGTACAAATTAAAGTGACGTTTATCCAACTTATCATTGGAACTGACCTTCTTGTCACTGAAATAAGATGCCTAGAATATTTATGGAGAATATGAGTGAATTTCAAGCTTTGAAAAATGTTATTGCTCTGCCAGATAGTTCAGTGCATGTTATATGAACTCCGGTTTATCACACCTGAATAAGAGCTTTGTAACAGCTGCATGGCACACTGTGCACTATTTCTGATTCAGCCATTTATAACTGAAAAGTATACCTTTGGGTTAGCCACAGGCAATGCATGTTTTCTCTGTGCACGTTCTGATGTTGCACACTGTCTGTTATATGTAGCATTCGTTGACATATGCTGCCCCCTCAATGTGCTTTTCATCCTCTGTCTGCTGATCGTGGTCTCATCCGGTCTGCTTTTCTTTGGCTAATACTAATATTGTGTAGGAAATTTCTGATACAGTATGTGGCCCAACCATTGTTACACAGAAAGTACAACACTGCTTGTGGGCGTTACCTTGCACAGCTTATCTCATCCTTCCCTGTCCCTGCTGTGATGATAGGCGAATCAACAGTCTACCTTGGGAGCAGTCCAGTCAGACAACAGCATAGCAGGAAGCAGGGCTACTTTTTGAGATTTTTTGAGACTTGAAAATGTGAGCAAAGATGCAAAGAAACTCCCAAAACTGTGAATATTCCTTTAAAGATATATATTGCATTGAACGCCTGGATGTTTTGCATACTTTGCATACTCAAAGTTATGTTTCGCATGGACAGAGCCAACAATAATGAACACCAAAAGGCAAAATATTTCCAGAACACAGCAATCTCCAAAAAATACAGCCATTTTCCCCAGAGGGTTGGATGATTACACAGATTAAAGTAACACTATCAGACATCTTTAACAAAAACCACAATAACATAATAACACCTTAAAAGGACTTTTTATGTGCTTTTTTAAGCTTAGTCAAGATGATATTGTGATAATATGCCATTCTTCACACTATAAAAGACTTTGATTCTGTGTCTGATTTCAGTGTTGAACCGGTAATAATAACGTTAATGGTGTAATACCACCATTTTATGATAGAGAGGCTGAGTATCCATTTCAAGGGCCAGTAATGGACTACTGGTGTGAAAGAAGAAGTTGTGGAATGTTCCAGGTCTCCTTTTAAAAACACAAGACAGAAATACGTGGCTGCTAAACAATAGATATATTGACTTCTGTGGTCTTTATAGTTGTGGAAAATAAAAACATTTCTATTGCACAATATAAGGGAATACACATGCAAAATGATCTTGGTCAGAAACGATAATAATGTGAAAGCAGTTGGTTTTGCAGTGGACTCATCTCTGGGTGTATGTGAGGAAGCCCCAGCAGGAAACAGAAGAAGAGCCTTGGAATATGCTTACTTTGTTCATTCTTAATCACAGTGAACAAGCAATCTCCATATTCTTACTGCTCATGTGGCCAGATTTGTATGTAGCATACCTCAGAAATATCTTCAACTTAATTACAATCCGGTCAAAGCTATTACATTATAATTTATGTGAACTCTTGGCAACCTAGCATCAGAGTATCACACAGGCTGCCAGATATTTGGGAGGTATTTTTCTCGTCTGGATTACAAGAATCAAATCCAATTTATTGTTGCGCCCAGGGCCATATACCATTGAGGACACAGAGGTCTGGGAAGTTGGGGGGATTACAGTTGAAAACCTACACATGGTGGGAAATAAAAAATAATAATAAAATGCAATAAGAATGTAACACTTTATTTGACTGGTCTGTAATTTCCTGATAATTTATTAGTAAGTCTCCTGGAAAAAATGGTACTATATGGGGAAAATATTTTAATATAATATGCTACTGCATAAGGAAAATTTGAGTTGAGTTGAGTTTGAGTTGTTCATTTCCTGAGGAATTTCTTTAAAAGACCTGCTTAATTTAAATAAAACTTGCAAAAAACAATTGAAGAGTAAACTCAATATTTGAAAAATAAAATAGTTAAAAATGTTTAGAAACTTTCTTTTTGGTGTCCATGTGTTGGGATGGTACTTCAATTCATGACCTATTGGATTTATAGAAGCCTGATTGGACCTGATTCTTGTTAAGTTGAAAAGTACCCCTGACGCAAACCCTTCCCTATTTATACCAGAATATTATTAGGCCCTGAATAACAACATTTGTTTGGGTTCCTCTCCAGAGGAAGTTGGTTGGGGAAGGTCAGGGTGGTTACGGCTGTTTGTCAGTGTGGCTGCAGACCTGGAGTCCTGGAACAGATTTCTGGAAGGGTCTTCAAAACAGAGGCCTGCCATGTTTCTTCCCACTGTTGAAAAAGTAGACCAAGAGGCCCTATAGAATAACACGGAATGCCTGGAGCAAAAATAATCCTCCCCATTTCACACAATAGGGGAGTATGTGGATTTTGTCTCCAGCACAGCTCTGAAAAATGTGCAGATTGATAAGAACACTGCCCTCTTTATCATAAAAAAGAAAGATACAGGTTTTACTGAGCAGGCTTACCAAGCTATCTATCTGACTTCCTGGCAGTCATGCTTCTTGCTGCATCCATCATACACATAAAGAAGTAACTGATACTATACTGAATGTTCTGAGCGGCGATCATGATTATACACACCAGACACAACAGACTCTGCATGTAGGCTACAGTGCAGTCTTACTGTAACAGCGTATAACAGTAATGTAATGGTGTTGATGTGTTAGTAACATACAAACAGTTTTCACAAGACTGATTCTGACGGATATTTTTAACAAATCATTCATTTTAACAAACAGGACAGATGGTTTATCTCATGCTATTGTTATTTTGAGCTCAGACTTTCAGGCTTATCACATAATAATGCTTATTGATAATGTTATAGACTGCTATCAATTAATCAATTAGTGAGTAAGTAATAGCAAAAGACTGAAGGAAGAATGGAATGGAATATACTGTATAAATAAAGCAGCATTTTTACAAAAAAAAGTCAATCTTTAGCTTCAAGTTTGGCTTATTGTTTTCATAATATTCACAAATTGTTTAACAGATCATTTTAACATAGTATTTATTATAATAAGTTTATTGGTCAACCTTTTGGGAAATATTCTTATTCACTGTCCTGATGAGAAGAGAGGTGATAGATGAGAAGATAGATACCACACTCATATATGTCTGCTAAATATGAACATATAGTCAGGAGAGGGTTTAGCTTAATTTAACATAAAGACTGGAAACAGTGGGAAACAGCTAGCCGGGCTCTGTCCAAAACTGTAAAGCTCACTAACAATTAACATGTTATGTTTTAATGAGAACAAGAAGGTGGGTTATGTGCTGGAGTTAAACAAGACTTAATGTGTTAATTAGTGATCTCTAGAGGTGCTGGAAGGTGGATTTTTTTATATTTGAAGAGAGCAAGGCTCACTGTTTCCCCTTGTTTCCAGTCTTTCTGCTAATCTAACCATCTCATGGCTGCAGCTTCAATAGAAGAGTGGTATCAGTCTTCTCATCTAACTATATTCATTAAATATTCCTTCAATTTGTTGAAGGACAGGAAACAGTGATGGAAATGGGGATGGGCAACATCAAGAAAAGAAGAGACCAGACAGAACCAAATGATGAATTCATAGAAAGAACAGTGACCTCTCATGACCAACTGCCTCAATAAAAGAGTTACCCGACCAACAGCAGAGCTGCAGTAGTGTTTTAGGAACTAGGACACATGAAACACTGAAACAGAATTTCAATGTATAGTGCGGAATGCTCAACAGAAACGAAAGATGTAATTCACCCCATCTATCCTTTCTGCTCTTCCTCTCAGGTATTGAAAGAACAGGTGACAGGTGACATAAATCCACTTTTTGTATCTTACTGTGACTTGTGAATATGGATAAAACTCTTGCAGAAGTAAAGTAAAGAAAACGTGGAACTGCACCACTTGCAATGGTAGAACAACATTATATGTTCTGGTTATTTCACAGGAGTAGGGCAACGTATACTGTAAGACTTTCCAATTGTGATTTAATTAATAGGCCCATATAAAGTATCTTGGCATAGGCACACAAATAAAAACCTGCCTCTTGCCACAGTGACATTTATTTTAATTAAAGTAATCAAGAAGTGAAAATGAAAATGAAAATGGGTGGAAATAGCTATAAGAAAAAAAGTAGCCTTATGGTTTTGGAAGGTCCCCAAACTCAGGATTATTTTTTCATGACTTTCATGGAAGTCAGCCCAGAGAGAGCAAAATGTTTAGGTGATGAAAAACAAAGGACGGGTGCCAGGGGCAAAATGTCCCAAGGGTTCCTAGGAGTTCAGTAACACTGATGATGAATGAAAGATGCGTTTATTATTGATACCAAATACAAGGGGTGTGTTAGAGGTCCCTTGAATACTACAGATACCGTATGTATGTGCTGATGAAGGTTTTATCTTGAGAATCCTCATCTTAGAGGCCAGTTTACTCTGACAAGAAGGGCTTCCAGATGACAATCAACAAAAACAAACATTGTACAGCTTCAATTCTAAGATATTAATTTATGTTATAGGAACAAAATGTGAATGTTTTTGGCTTATATGAATCACAGACCTTATTTTCTGCACAAAATAAAAGCCATGTGCACTGGAAATTGTATGGTATTGTTTAAGCTGTTTTTCATCTGATTTAAAAGCTAACTAAAGAAACTTGAACTGAAAGATGTCACAATCACATAGTTACAATCTATCCAACTCTGCACTGTTCCTGATTTGCACTGGTCACTTCACAACAGATGATCATTTCAGAGATTTCAGATCATCATTTCTCTGATCATTTCAGCTTGATTGGACCATCTGGTCAACTAAACAAAGACAGAAGCTATTAGTCACTGAACATTAACATTCGTTGCTTTGGTGATTTCGCCTGCAGGATACTTAACTGTTAAACAAATCCAAATCCATGTGTTTATTTGAACTGATTCTCTCAAACTACAGACAGTATTGTTCTGTAAGGCGAAAGGTCTTGTTTCATTTTAACATGCCCTTTAGTAATACAAAAGATATGTTAGTAAGTGACCACTTACGGAACAAGACAAGAAGCAGAACATTTGGACAGACTTTGTTGTCAAATTCTATTACTTCATCTATCATATCCATAAAACAGCTTATCTTAAGTGCACCAGTGGGCATAAAGACATGCACTTTGCTTGGTCTTTGCACTGTGATAGTTCCAAGTTTTCCACACCTGATTCCACTACACTGATAATGCAAAAGCCCAAGTTCGAAACAGTGCCGTAAAATAAAATAATACATTTTTATTTACCAACTTAAAGGTCTAAATGTTGTCAAATTCTCCCAGTAGTTTGGTAGAGATGTGCTCTTGAAGTGCTGATCTCTGAAATCTTATCAGATTTATCAGAGTAACTGAACAGTACTTAGGCTGGCAGCACATTTTGATTAACTGCAACTGATGGAGTCATAAAGGTTTGTGTGTGTGACGTCAAGCAGATTGATTTCTGTGTTGAATAAACTGATGTGAAAGCAATGAAAGAGTAATGAGAATTATTCCACTATACACCCAAATAGACAAACTTGTACAGTCATGAAACACGACATTCTGTTTTATTGTCTGAAAATCCATCTTGTGATTTATTGTTATGAATTTCACTCAAAACCCAGCGATTCGTCTGGAATGCTATGTTTGCTGTGTTTCCTCCTCTCTACGTATGTAAAATGAATAGTCTATGGCAAGTTAAGTGACGTTTTTATAGAATCCAAATTGGTTCCAAGATTTTTATATATTCATTAAAAGTGAAGCAAAAATTTTAGAGGGAGAAAACAAGCAGACTGAATCCGACTCTAATATGACAAATGGCGAGAGAGGGAGATGCCAAGCTGAATGTGGAGCGGGCCAACTAGAGGCAGAGCACGACAGGAGTCGATCAATGGCAACAATTAGCAACTTGTTTCTCTGCCAAAGTGTGGCTGCTGAACACTGTTGCATGTTGGGAATTATGCTACTCTCATGGAAATGGATGAACCAGTCTCTCTCCTTAAGGCAGTTACTGCAAACCATCAATGATTACTGATATGGCACACAGAGCACACAATGAATCTAACTAGATCAAGACAGAATCCTTTAATGATCCTTTAACCTTTCTAAAAGGTTAAGGATCATTCTGATTTATTTCAACATGGTTTTATTTTCAGCCATGTAGGTCAGTCCACCGCTTTGGTCCAAACTGAACTATCTTAACAACTATTTGATGGATTGCCATGACATTAATATGTACAGGCATTCATGGACCCCAGAAGATGAACCCTAATGACTTTGGAGATCCCCTCATTTTTTCTTTAGCACTACCTGCAGGTTGACACTTTTAGCTTTTAGTGAGAGTCTCAAAAACTACTGTACACATTGCCAAGAGAAGAAATCCTAGGTTCTGTTGGCTTCAACACACCATGACCTCCAGCAGGCACTAGGATGGTTTGTAAGCGGATGTGAATCAGTTGGGATGAGAGTCAGCACCTCCAAATCTGAGACCATGGTGCTGTGCTGGAAAAAGGCAGACTACTCCCTCTGGATTGGAAGTGAATTGCTTCCTCAAGTGAAGGAGTTCATGTATCTCAAGGTCTTATTCATGAGTGAGGGTAAGATGAAGCATAAGGTTGACAGACAGATCGGTGCAGCATCAGCAGTAATGTGTACATTGTACCGGACCGTTGTAGTGAAGAAAGAGCTGAGCCAGAAGGCAATGCTCTCAATTTACCAGTCAATCTACGTTCCAAACCTCACCAATGGCCACAAGCTTTGAGTAGTGACTGAAAGAATGAGATCGTGGATACAAGCAGCTGAAATGAGTTTCCTCCAGAGAGTGTCTGGTCGCAGCCTTAGAGATAGGGGTAGGAGCTTGACATTTGGGGGAGTTCGGAGTAAAGCCGATGCTCCTTTGCATTGAAAGGAGCCAGCTGAGGTAATTTGGGCACATGGTTAGGATGTCTCCTTGACACCTCCCTGTAGAGGTGTTCTGGGCACGTTCAACTGGTAGGAGACCCTGGGGTAGACCCAGAACACGCTGGAGGTATTACATATCTCTCCTGGCCTGGGAACACCTAGGAATTCCCCAGGAAGACCTGGAGGGCATTGCAAGGGAGAACGATGTCTGGGTTTCCTTACTCAGTCTGATGCCACCGCGATGCGGTCCTGGATGAGCAGTGGAAATGGATGGATGGATGGACATGGAGGTGACAGCATGTCTGTAATGGAAAGTTAATTTTGATGTTAAAAAAACATCATGATGGTATTATTCTTCTGATTTCTAGTGTTGAGTGAAGGTTGTTCATCTTCACAGCAGTAATTGTGCTTAATAATGTGAAATCCCTGTACTGTAGAGTTCATAATAAAAAAGATTTTTTTCCTCAGGTTACAACAAAGAACAAAACTGTGTGAGCTAACTTGGTTTCTGAACAATAAAACAAGACAAGAAAGGAGAAGTCAATAAAAGTCACATTCACTCGCCTCTTCAGAGTCCAGCACCATCTGTTAGCAGCACAGATAATTGAGCATCAGCTACTGTCGCTTTGTGATAATGAACAATGGAAGCAAAGCTCTGACTTAAACAGGTTTTAAATGTGCTCCTTGTAATACTCTGCTTCACATTCAGCTCTGCAGATAAAGTTTCATCACCAGTAGGTTGTATTAATCCCCACAGCTTTCCTGAACTCTTGGAGGGGTTTTCTGGCCAAGGTGAAATACTGGGAACTCTCCCAGAATGACTTAAAGTAAAAAAATCTCAAAGATCTCTGTTTCACCCTTTTTGGCGGCACCTATGGCGATAAGTGGTAATTGCAGGTATGTTTTTGGACCTAACTTCCCAGAGATCCAAACAGTGTTGCCTGTGTGATGTCAGTCAGTTGGCAGTTGGCACCTGGGCCATGCCTCTAGTTGAAGAGCAAGTCTGTTGTGTTAGCTCTGCATACTCTCTCTGACAGACCAACCACTGCTGGGTTATGGAAAACGCATCACTAACTGTGTGCCGGTTATGATTTTTCCCGGGAATGTCGCCACTGACATCCAGTTCATAATACTGTAAATGCAAGGGCTTTCATCAGTGGGCCATAGGCTCAATCACCACTGTGTTACCTCATTCGGCGATAGATAGTGACTTAGCAGACTTACTTTACTTTAAGACCTTCAGCAGTGTTTCCACACAGAACTTTGGCAAGTTAGAGAGGAAGCCCAGAGATGATTTTTCAGAAATTGACTTGACATGTTGATGAATGGTTCTGCTGAAAATCTGACCACCAGATACATATCTTAAACCAGCTCTCAGCTTCGGGGAGTGATGGCGGTTGGATAACACTGTCCATGAACACGGATTTAATATTCTAGGAGTGTAAATGTGCATAGCAGTTAGTGTGAGGCAGGCAGGAAGAAAATGATTTCAGAGGCTCTGTTCTGGCCAAATCAGACGCTGTTTCCAGGCGAATCAAAGCTGTCGGTGCAGCCAGGAGGACATTCTTTTATTCTCTGTTGCAGCCAGCAGGCTTTAGTAAATCCTCACACAGGAGTGTCCTACCTGCTGAGTGGATTTTTAGAAAAGGGTGTTTAGCCCCAAGTCCCTCCCTGGAAATCTCACCTCTGCTATTTGGCACCCAAATGACTCTCCCTCTCTCACACACACACACACACACACATGCACAACACACTTTTCATCCCTCCTCTTGCTCTTTTTTGTAACTGGTCATACTGAGAGACAATGAACATCAGATGTGTGTAATTGCCGCTGGGATCCAAAGGCCTGGGTGCACCTGTGATGTATAAGATGAGACAATTTGTACAGTCATGAAACACGACATTCTGTTTGTCTGAAAATCCATCTTGTGATTTATTGTCATGAATTTCACTCAAAGCCCAGTGATTCATCAGGAATGCTATGTTTGCTGTGTTTCCTCCTCTCTACATATGTGAAATTAATAGTCTATGGCAAGTTAAGTGACGTTTTTATAGAATCCAAATTGGTTCCAAGATTTTTATGTATTCATTAAAAGTGAAGCAACATTTTTAGAGGGAGAAAACAAGCCGACTGAACCCCACTCTAATATGACAAATGGGGAGAGAGGGAGCTGAATGTGGAACAGGCCAATGAGAGGCAGAGTACGACAAGAGTCGATCAATGGCATCAATTAGCAGTTTGTTTCTCTGGGCCAGCCAAAGTGTGGCTGCTGAACACTGTTGCACGTTGGGAATTATGCTATTCTCACGGAACTGGATGAACCAATCTCTCTCCTGAAGGTAGTTCCTGCAAACCGTCAGTCTTGTTAGAATGAATCTAACAAGATAAAGACAGGGAGATCAGTGCTGAAAGGTTTCCTAAAAGGTTAAAGGATCATTCTGATATATTTCAGCTTGGTCCAGACTGAAATATCTTAACAACTATTTGATGGATTGCCATGAAATTAATATGTACAGGCATTCATGTTCCCCAGAGGATGAGCCCTAGTGACTTTGGTGACCCCTAACTTTTCCTTGTGCCACCATGAGGATAATTGTGTATTTTCAGTGAGAAAACTATGGATTTCCATGAAATTTGGACATTCATGCCCCCTTCAGGATGAATTGTAATTTGGTAAATTGTAGCAACATCTTTAAAAAAGTCTGACAAGGCAAGAAACACAAGCATTCAGACAATCAGACAATCATTAGTTTTAAACATTGAGGTTATTCAAAAATGTTTGTAAGAGAAATCAAAGGCAAATGGTAAAATTACTGCCCTAACTCTCCATCGTAAACATCCATCAGAGTTTACAAATTGGCTTCCTGGATCAGTTTTCACCTACAGCCGCACGGCAGCAGGCTGAACTGCATTGTCAGTTTCAACAAGTGACAAGCCAGCCTCATCACATACAGGATGTTCAGGAGAACTCAGGAGGCACCAGGTTAGGTAGCCTCTGCCAGCACCCATGGTGGCATCCTCCTGTGATTCATCTCTGACATCGACAACCAGGGACATGTAGTACGGAAGGATGGCAATAGCACTGATAATGTTAAGGAAGCCACGAGAGAAGGCCAGTTCGCTCTGGGTGTTGGCAAACAGTTACCTTGTGAGGCAGTCGGATTTGCGAGATCACAACATCACAAGATCACGTGAGAATCCATCTTGTCAGGCTTCAAGTTATGTGCTTGTGTCTGAACCACCAGTGGTTCAGACCAATCAGTGTCCTATGAGGATTCTCGCATATCTCGTGATCTCGTAACCTCACAACCTCACAAGCGAATCCAACTGCCATGCAAGGTAAGAGGTAGACAGATGGTTCATCCAATCACCTGCCAAGTATTTTTGAAAGTGCCTGCCCTTTTCCAAGGATGACTTCTCTTGGTTCTGTGTAACAAACCATCTGGCACATCAGGTTAGCCAAATAGGGCCGTACACATACACATGCTCACACAATCGCACAGTGAGTGGAGGAACCAACTGGAGCAACTTTGATCAATTTTACAATCAATAGGCAATCAATCAAACTGTCAGAATATGTCTCATCAGAACAAATCCTGCAGTTTTTTAAGAATAAAATTAACCTGAACTAGATCTAAATCTACACTTTTACACTCAGTAGGAAAAGTTCATCAGGTTGCCCTTTGAGTCCTGTTCTCCAATAAATTCAGACTCTTTCTCAGAGTGAAAATCCCTCAGAGAATAAAAATGAAAACTATCTGTCTCGTTGTCCTGCTTCAACTGGACCAGAGAGGAAACTGCAGACAGAGACGATATGGAAAGCGTAGGAAGAGGAAGAGGGAGTCGTACCATCTTAAAGATGGCTGGCGTGCCTGTTTCCAAATCACAAGCCACAAAGACGGACTCTGGGAATATTCACCCTGGAGACACAGAAGCATACAACAATGAAAAGACATCAGGTCACTTTTGGTGTCATATAATCATCCGCCTGCTCCTGTTTCTTGCCCCATCAGATTCCGTTGTAGCAATGTCACCGTGTTCTGAGATCTCAGCAAATACTTTGAAAAGTACAATGTTATCATGACTGATAGAAATAATGACCAAACTTTGTTTCCTAACATTAAACAAGACAAGAAAGTCAATAAAAGTCACATTCTTCACAGAGTCAAGCACCATCTGTTAGCAGCACAGATAATTGAGCATCAGCTACTGTAGCTTTGTGATAATGAACAATGGAAGCAAAGCTCTGACTTAAACAGGTTTTAAATGTGCTCCTTGTAGTACTCTGCTTCACGTTCAGCCCTGCTGATAAAGTTTCATCACCAGTAGGTTGTATTAATCCCCACTGGTTTCCTGAACTCTTGGAGGGGTTTTCTGGCCAAGGTGAAATACTGGGAGCCCTCCCAGAATGACACAAGACCCTGAGCTGTGTTTCCACACAGAACTTTGGCAAGTTAGTGAGGAAACCCAGAGAGGATTTGTCAGAAATTAACTTGACATGTTGATGAACGGTTCTGCTGAAAATTTGTCCACTTGATACATATCTTAAACCAGTCTCGGGAAATTATTGTCCCCAATATAGAGCCCCTAGCATGCGCTTCAGAGTATGAATAACTGACTAAGAGTGCAGAATGAAAACACAGTGTTTTTTCTCCTCCTCCTTCTTGCTGAATATCGGAAATGTATGCTGGTTTTTAATGACTTTTAAGTCTTTTTAACTGATCTACAGTTTGGCATTACTTGCTAGGCCTGATTCTGACAGTTTGAGATGCTGATAGCCGCCATGTGGACACCACAACATGGCTAGCCGAGATGACAGCTAACAGAGCTAATGGCTAACAGGGCTAATGGGGTTAATGGGGCTAATGGCTTTCCTACTATTACCTTACCTATTGGTTGTCAGAGACCCCTTTTATACCTTGCGTTAAAATGGATTGCAATCAAAAAGTACTTGACCACATTAAAGTACAGGTGAAATGCACCCAAGACACATTGAGGATGGATTGTGATCCGATCAGCCAAACCACCTCTGAATGTGGTTAGGGACGCATTGTGACCACATTGAACACAAGTGTAAATGCAATTGTGTTGTCAGTCAACATACAACAACTACGTAGGTGAAAATATGTAATCACACGCAACTGTTCCAAACCAGTGAGGTAGCAGCCATTATCAAGTTAGCAAGCTAAGCTACTAGCAAAAAAGCAAAGCTATATTCAAGACACTCGTGGATGGAGTCAAGACGGCTTATTCTCCCTCTTCAAAAAGCAAGCAAAAGTCCATACAATAGCGCAGCTTCACAGATGGCTACCATCTTTTTTTTTGGACCTGCATAAATAATGAGAGGCAGATATAATGTTGAGTTGTTTGAACTGGACAGAGCAATCTCAATCAGATCCCAATGTGGACCCTAGAGACACATATTAATACCAGGTGTAAATGTAATCAGGTTAAATCATATCTAGATACAATCTGGATATGAAACGCATTTGTCATGGATTATCCACTTGAGAGACTGTGTTTTTCACAGATATGGTGATGGATCCTGAGCTGTCAAGGCTCAGGGAAGCGCTCCTAACCATTGAGAGCCTGATCAGCAAACTACTTAGCTGGCAAGCTCAACTGCACTCCCGCCTGGTCGAGCTGAAGCCTGCTGGCATGGAAAACAAGTTGCCTGATGATGACAGCGTAAAAAGGTTTGGTCCCCCCAGTAGAAAGTCTCCATCTGGGTCATCTTGGGCATCAGTGGTGAAAGGAAATAAGAGACTGTCACTCCCTCTTTTATAATCCCCAGAGGTTGACAGAGTTCTCCCGCTGTCAAACTTCCACTCCACTATGTGATCTACCAGATGACGACAGTTCATCATCCCTCGTGCCTGCTATTCAAATGTCTCCTCGGAGAAGGAAGTGCCTGGCTATCCCTGTGAGCAATGCACTGTCACGTCCTTCCAAGCCCAGACGTCCAAGGATATCATTACCGCCCCGCAGGCCCGAGTCCGGAGGCCTCCGCCTTCCCTCGTTGACTAGATGGAATGGAATCCATCCATCTATGCTAACCCGCCCAGTCACCTCCCCAAGTGACCCGGCAGTCTGGTCTGGCTTTGGCTGACAGTGTGCCCCCTCCTGTGCGTGTTATCAACTTCAGGGACCCCCTCTCAAATATTGTCTGAGATCCGGATTTCTCCTGGTGGGAGACTCAATTGTTTGCTTTGTGGAACTCCCCAGGGGCTTAAAATACTGTTTCTCTGGTGTGAAAATCTTGGATATAGCCCAGTACATCCCTTCAATTGTAGAGCTCCACCCATCCGCGCATATAGTCTTCATCCACATGAGCACAGATGTCAGGTATAACCAATCAATCAAACTCCAACATGATATCGAACTTCTTGCCATAACTGTTGAAAGTCTGGGTAAACAATGTGTAATATCTGGGCCCATTCCAACTCAGCTTTTTAGTTTTAATCAGTGGCTTCAAGTGCTGTGCTCTGCCACCAGTTTCAGCTTTATTGATCACTTTGATGTATTTTGGAATAGAGAGACTTATATAAAAGAGATAGTCTACATCCTAACAAAAAGGGCACAAATTTGCTCACAGCAAATTTTGTTTCTTTTATAAACAAAACTTTGCCATGCTGACTATCCAGCACAACCCCACTTCTACAGTGTTCAGATGGTTCTCAAATGAAAATTTGAGAATGGTCTAATGACCATTTGTGGTAGGAGACAAACCACTGTGCAAAAGGGCAGCAACAATTGGTTTGTAGACCACCTAGATATGATTACAGTTTTATCAGTGAATTTGCTGAATTGCTGTCCCTAACTCTGCCTACATTCAACAAGTTTCTGATCCTTGGGGACTTTAATATTCATGTCTGCTGCCCTGACAAAACCTTGGGCCTGGAGTTCTTAATCCTTATAGAGTCTCTTAACTTATCACATGCTCTGACTGGACCTACTCACTCAAAAGGCCACACTCTTGATCAAGTCTTATCCTATGGTATAAAGATTCCTGATATTGAATCGGTAGATGCCTATAACTCTGACCACCAATGCCTTATGTTTAACAAGGTGTTGCCTTGCGTTATGTCATTGATTCTCCCCTGGGCCAGATATTAGATGCCACCCCTGAGAAATGCGACAAATTTCCTTCTTTACTCAGAAGATATCAATTATATGATATATATATATATATATATATATATATATATATATATATAGTAAAGAAAACGAAACCCTCAACCTGTTCTTTAGATATTCTTCCTCTAAATAACGTTTTTAACACAGTTACCCTTCTATTCTACAAATTTTAAACTGCTCTCTGTTGATAGGTTTGGACAAGGAAACATGATCTCATTTTACTTATCCTGGCCTCCCTACACTGGCCACCTATTGCTTTTAGAATTGATTTCAAGATATTATTGTTACTTACAAAGCCCAGACACACCTCGCTCCAAGTTATTTATCAGATCTCTTATTGCCTTACATCCCTTCCCACTCCCTGAGATGCGTGGATACGTCATTCCTTGTTGTTCCAAGGTCCAGATTGATACACAAAGGTGATGGAGCCTTTGCAGTCACGGCTCCTAGACTTTGGAATGACCTGCCTGAGGAGATCAGGGCTGCAAACTCTGTCTAATCTTTTAAATCACTTTTGAAAACCCACTTTTTTAAAACTGCTTTTCAGT
Organism: Thunnus thynnus; assembly: GCF_963924715.1. Lineage (NCBI taxonomy): Eukaryota > Metazoa > Chordata > Actinopteri > Scombriformes > Scombridae > Thunnus > Thunnus thynnus. The sequence continues at coordinate 4,909,876 of NC_089529.1, forward strand.
GAATTCATTTATGTCATGGCATTTAAGTTTGTTTCACTCTCTTTGTATTTTAAATATACTCTGTTTTTATTGCAAAGCACTTTGTAACTGTACATAAATAAAGTTGTTGTTATTATTATTATTATTATTATTATTATTATTATTATTATCATTATTATTATTATTGTAGGAGTGTAAATATACATAGCAGTTTATGTGGGGCAGGCAGGAAGAAAATGATTTCAGAGGCTCTGTTCTGGCCAAATCAGACGCTGTTTCCAGGCGAATCAAGGCTGTCGGTGCAGCCAGGAGGACATTCTTTTATTCTTTGTTGCAGCCAGCAGACTTAAGCAAATCCTCACGCAGGAGTGTCCTACCTGCTGGGTGGATTTTTAGAAAAGGGTGCTTAGCCCCACGCCCCTCCCTGGAAATCTCATTTAGCACCCAAATGACTCTCCCTCACACACACGCACACACACATAAAACACTTTTCATCCCTCTCCCCTCTTTCACTTCCTCTCGCTCCTTGTGTAACTGGTCTTACTGAGAGACAATGAACATCAGATGTGTGTAATTGCCGCTGGGATATAAAGGCCTGGATGCACCTGTGATGTATAAGATGAGACAATTACACGCATGACAAGGTAATTAGTAAGGAGGACATCAAGTCAATTTAACAACCTTGAAGATTTCCTCATTAAATGCTGGTATTTCAGTGATTATCAGTGACAGTGGCCATGTGTGTCCCATTATCAGATGCCTTAGAGTTTGCACAGCTAAGAAGTGGCTTTACTCTTGGTTTGAGTCCAAACACAATCTTCTTTTTCATGCTGGACATTTTGAATATAACAACACACTTGGGATGGAAATATCTCAAAATTTAATAAAAAAAGGGAGTTTAGTTGATCAACATGTTAGTTACTAACCCCAGTAGCTATTGCACAAAAATAATTGTCTACTTCTACATGTACTGAGTCTTACAGTATGAATCCATATCCCTCAAATTGTTCTAATGTCTTTTTCATTAAGGATTCTGTGAAATTGTTACTTGTTTGGTCAAGTTTCATGACGTGCTTCATCATATACCACAGTATACTCTTAAAAAAGAAGACAAATATCTGTACCTGGAAGACAACACACATTTGTGTTACTTTTCAACAGATCATATGTTACTGATACATTTGCACACAACATATGTTATTAATAAAAACTTTTATTGAAAAATAACAAATGTGCACTGTCCTGAAGAAGACACACAGATGTGGTAAATATGACACTGTGCTTGACCTGAGTGTGACCTGTGTTTGTAATGGTTGCTATGGGAATAAAGTCTGTAAAGCTGACTGTTTGTTAAACTGTTTGATCTGTAGCAGCTGACCTTTGGTGGGCCATTTTGGGTTTAACAATAAACCAAACTCCATTAAAAAATCTACAAAATTCAAAGTGCTGTTGCCTATTAGCAAATTGTGACCTTTCAAACTGAACCGATGTCTACTCAAGACCCTTTGTCAGAGGTTGCATGCCTATGAGTTGTGAGCAGTTAACCAAAGAATTATGTTCTCTTGCTCTTCCATTTGAATAGTTTTAGAGACCTAAAGATGTTAAGCCCTCACATATTTCATTATTAACAACACTTAGAGTCTATAGCCATGCTAGCAGCTCTGTGAGGCTGTACTTAGGCACAGTGGTACTAGAGTAAATGTAATGTTAGCATGCTAACACACCTACAATGCCAATGGTAACATGATGTTAAGTAGGTATAATGTTTACCATGTTTACCATCTTAGTTCAGCCTGTTAGCATGCTACCATTTACTAATTAGCACTAAACACCAAGTAGCTGAGACTGATGAGAATGTCACTATGCAGGTATTTGGTTGTAAACCAAAGCATTGGAAAAATACTTAGATGATGGTGGGAAAAGTCAGGTAGTCAATAAATTTAGTATGCCTCTACCTCTGGGAACAATGAATGCTTGTTCAAAATTCAGTTCCAATCCATTCAATGGTTGTTAAGATATTTAGTCTGAGCCAAAGTGGAGGAATGACAAATGACATTCCCATCCTTAGAGCCACAACTGCTAGAGTGGTTAATAAAAAGCAAAGATCAGACCAAAGTCAGAAAAATAAACATTTGTGTTGCAGAGATTTCCCATCTTATGAATCATCTCGATCCTCAGACTTATCTAGCAACCCCACCACTTTAGAATATCACTCTAAACCTACTCAGCACTAACCATATCCCTATTTTAGTAAAAGCTATTAATAAATTTACACCTGCACAAATACTTGGTGAATAGTCTGATTTGGCTGAATAAACAGGCATAGTCAATGCTACTAGATGCAAGCATTAAGATGAATTAAGGAGATGATCCACTAATTCACTATAGTTTTTCACTCATATTCTTCTTACTGTATGAGCATTTACAAAAAAAACATGGCAACATTAAGCTGCAATTCTTTAAATGGAGCATCTCTCATCAAAAAGTACAAGTGGAAAAAATAATTGCATTCACATCACACCTGCACATCTTGGGTAGGTTATGGTGGGACTTTGTCAGCCAAAAGAAGAGCACAATGCTCATGCTGAAACAATCTACCAATAATGGTTCAATGTGTGCAAACAACAAGCAGATACCAACGGTATTTCTCTTTACTCTTTTTGGTTTCTTCTCATCAGATGCCATGCAGCGGTATGTAATCCTTGGTAGCGGCTCAGCAGGACACCGTTGTTGTTTGGGAAGACTGATGCTCAGCCAGTGCTTTAGTCACGAGATCAGCACCATGAATCAATGCATGGCTGTACCTCAAAGGCAAACAGAGAAAGGGGATCATTCCCAGAAAGAAGAGAGGAGAAAACATGATGTTATCCATGAAAGTACATCTACTTCAAAACATGTACATCACATACAGCTCAATGACTACTGTACAAAAGCAAAATGATCATCCGGCAAAAATCTAATCTTTCCCTTGGTGCAGTGATATGTCTTTTCTTATTGTTTGCCATTGTTAGCTGTAGGGGGACTGTTGTTAGGGCCCATTGTGTGTTAGGGGAGTATTCCCCTCCTCGTCTGTATGTCAGGTGTCAATTACGTCATTCATACTCTCTAAATGTAATTATAGAAAACCACAGTGTCTTCAAGCACGGATCTACCACAAAATGCTTGCATGAGTGCAATGACATCAGTCCTCAGCAATTGGTTTTAATTTCACAAGGTCGATAATAAAACTGTCATGGTCTTTGTGATATTATTTTTTACCCAGAATTCTGCACTCACAGCACTCCAATCCCAATATTGATATTGCTGCAATGAAATCAGCTGGACACCACTGCGTTTCATTACGCTGTGCAACCGGAGCATGTGGAGAGAATAAGTAAGTCCTATAAAAGTCTGGGTTTGCTGAATGGCTGGGAAAGGTTTAGACTCACGTTATAAGAAAGAAAACAGTGGGAGTGATAGCGAGGAGTGAGGTTTTACTGCCGAAATATTGGAGAGGTGACTGGGATTTCATCCAGGCAGATAGTCTTGTTTCTGAGATGGCTTAAACAGCTGAGACAGGTCGCAGCACAATGTTTACTGGCCAAGTCCAGGACCAGGACGGGTCAAGGTGAGCGGATACATCAGGGTCTGGTCTGAGCTCTCAGACAGGACACCGGAGTTGCAATGTCTCCCACCACGCTTGTAACACAGTCCCTCAATCCCTGTATTATGACTGTAATCCAGCCATAAAGAGTTATAGTCGCAGTATGAGCTCTCAACTCGCTAATGAATGAGAAAGTACTTTCAGTCTTTGTGTTGACTTTAAACCACAGAGTTGAACACTGGCCAAGGCTGATACCTGACTCCTGCCTCTTCTTGTCTCCTGTGATGGGACTTATTTATTGATACATTGAACTCAGTCATGTATTAACATCCTGAATACTGTTCATACATAAAGTCAAAGGAGTAGATCATCATTTAATGTGTTAAATATCAAACTACAGAAATACAGCAGATGGGTAGCAGCAAGCCTGGCTCTGTCAAAAGGCTAAAAAAATCCACCTACCACAGTTAACATGCTGTATCTCATTTATTTAATCTGTAATGAAACCGAAGTTCAAAACAGCAACTGGCAACCTCTCGGCAAGACTCCAGGAAGTCATTCCTCCCGGCCAAGAAATAACCTGTAAAACCACAACCTGGCATTTTTTTTTGCACTTCAGTTTTGGTTATGATTAAATAAACAAGATATCATGTGTTAATTGGTGAACTTTAGAGGAACTGGTAGATGGATTTTGCTACCTTTGGACAGAACCAGCTGTTTCCCCCTGCTTTCAGTCTGTATGCTAAGCTAAGCTAACTGCTGCTGCTGGCTGTCTCATTTCTCATCAGATAAATTTACTTTGCTGCAGTCATCTGCTTAAAAGAAGTTAAAACTGACTGAAAGGAGGGATTTGACACTTGATACCATCTTTTTCCTACTCTGTGATTCCCAAGAGAAACATGAAAGTCACTGTAATGCAGCCATCAAATATTCTTGACTTTCTTGTCTTCCATTTGTTAACAGATTTCCAAAAATATACGTAGATGCCATTATACCTGCCATCAGGCAGCTACAGTGAATGAGTGACACCCACAGAAACAATGACAAGAGATCTACAGTATGATGGAGATCAGGTGATGACAAGGGTATAGAGTATCATTGAGACCAAGGAATGACAAGGGTACGGTGAATGACTTTGACCTGGGACTGACTGTGTGTCAGACGATACAGCTGCTGTGTAAATGAAGTGTTGATGGACTGCAGCTATTCTCCTCCCTGTGCACAAGGTTTATCCTACTTATGATATTTGTTTGAATGGATTCTACTCTATAACAAAACAGCAATCCGAATAAGATGGATTGGACAGTTTGGCTGGTAACTATTGAAATCAATAATCAGAGCTAATGGGGACACTTGTATGGGGGTAAAGACAGAGAGTAAGGGTGCATTCATTACTGTCACATTCATACACATACACACATTGTGGTGTAAAGCCCAGAGGCCCAAGCTGAGACGGCCAGTGGTGCTGGTTTGGCTGGTGTGTATTTTGTGAGGTGCCTGTGATGATAAACAGTACAGCAGACTATACACTGCAGCAGTGCTGAACTCTTTAAAGTGAGCACTCAGCTCAAAAATATGAAGATGGCTTCATGAGTAAATCAGGCCTGCTTACTCTCAGTCTCAGTGCCTCAGTTCTTGTTCTCATAAACTTTAAACTATAATAACAACCTGCAAACTATCAAAGTCTCAAGCCGTGCACCTGTGCAAGGGCACATTTGCTCAAATACAACGCTTAGCGCAGGCCTGCCTTCCATGATGGCACAAATGTCCCTTCTCTGGCCTGATGAAATGTCATTCCGAGAAGGCCAAGCGTTGAGGCCTTCAGACACCTGTGGGAGCTTAGCTGTGTGAGCAGACAGTCTGCAGAGTGACACAAGGAGCTTATAGGATTCAGGAACAGGAAACTGCTTTATGTGAATCTGGAAACAGAAAGCACTAAACGATGGATTCAGCGATCATTTGCATTATTGAAACTCCTAATGGGAGAAGTCCAGAAGGAGTTTCTAAAAGTACAATGTTTATTGCCATGAAATATATTGATAGTAGCCAACCATAATCTGCCTGAAGCAACCAAGGGGAGATGTGAATTACAAGCACACAGTATGATACAAATGCTGCAAGTTACTGTTTTCCGGTGCTTAACGTGAACAAATTGATACATTACCTGGAGCCCTGACAACAAAGTGACACGGTAATACCACCAGAAAGGCTGGATTTTGCTCAGTTAAGTGCATAATGAGGTAAAGGAATGCAGAAGGGCTTATTTCATTAGAAACGGGCTTACTTCAAGTACTGAATGCACAGTAAGGTTAGTCACATGTACAACCACATGTGTACATGTATATAAAGGTCTACGGTGCTCACATTGTCAGGGTGAATAAAGGCAAAGAGCTTTAACGCCTTTTAGCCACCTGACTGAAATAGCTCTAGTTACGTCAGAGCAAACATAACGTGATGTTGAGAATCTGAAATGAAAAAGTTTCCCCTAATTCATTAGACTAGATTAAACTTCCCTAAATTTAATCTATGAATAAATAAATATGAAACAACTCCCGCAAATACAAAAGACACCACAGCTTCTACTCTTAGATGCTGTTTAGATTGCAAATTATAACAGATACTCAAGAGAAAAACAAGGTTTACAACATAGTTTCCCATGTTGTACTTGGGACTTTCTGTCACGGCCCTGGCTCCATCTCTAGTGTTGTCCCTTACATTTCCTGTGTTTCCTCTTTTCTTTGTATTTCTTGTCCCCTGTTTATATCCCCATGTGTTTGTGTGTGTGTGAGGGGCAGGCATGACTCCTCCTTCCTCTGGCTTCTCCCTGATTACTCCTGATGCTCAGCACCTGCTCTAATCACTGCACCTGCCATACATCATCTTATCAGCCAGACAGTATATCTTACCCAGATCACCAACCACTCTTTGCCAGATTGTTCAATCAGCTACAGTGGTAGTCACATGCTCTTGGTTGCTCAGTCTTCATGCAGTTCTCAGTTATTTCCTCATGTTCCATGCCTTGTGTACTATTGTTAGTTCTCCTCTGCTCTCAGGATCTTCACCATCTGGTTACCTCTGCCTGACTGCCTGCTAACCACACCACGCTAACTCTCTCTGACCCACCTCAGTAGCACCATCGCCATTCCCCCACCTGCTCACCTGCTTCATCCCCTATGTTGAAATAAATCCCTTTTTATATATACACTTTTGACCTGTCTCCTGGTCTGCATTTGTGTCCACTCACTCTCACCAACCAGGGTATGCTACTCCAAACACAAGCAGGACCTCTGTGGAACCATGGGCACCCTCAAGTCACTTGCCTCTCATGTGGCTCAGATTGGACAACAGGTTGACCAGCTCTTCTCCTCTGTTGCTCCTCCAGTCCCAGACACTGGTCAGTTCTCCCACTCCAGTACTTTCCACAGTTTTGTCAGCCTCCCAGCTCAGGGAACCCCACATACCAGTGCCTGAACAGTACGCTGGTGATTTAGGGACATGCAGGGCCTTCCTCACTCAGTGTTCTCTAGTGTTTGAGCAACAGCCCCTCACTTATTTGATACACAGGGCTAAGATAGTCTATATTATGGGGTTACTCAGGGGGACAGCCTTAGCTTGGAATACTACTGTTTGGGATAGCAACTCTTCTGCCAGCTCCTCCTACCCTAGCTTTGTGTCAGAAATGAGGACCATTTGACCATCCCGTTGGCAGTGGAGATGCGTCTAAACACCTCCTGCTATTAGATCAGGGCTCCTGCAGTGTAGTTGAATACTCTGAATTCAGAGTATTCAGTTACACTGAGACTCAGGATGGAATGATGCCTCATTTCAAGTTGTGTTTCACAGTGGGTTGAGCAACACTGTTGAGGATGAGCTAGCTACCAGGGATGAGACAGATTCCCTAGACTCATTAATTTCCCTGTCCATTAAATTAGATAATTGTCTCCATGAGTGAGAGAAAAAGCTAGCCAGCTCCCATTTGTAGTTAAAACTAACCCACATCCTCCACCTAATCCCCATGTTTCCTCTGGCCTCCCACACCTGCTGAGGAACCCATGCAACTCAGCAGACTTTGCCTAGGTGGAACATCTCCAGAGAATAAAAGTGGGGCTGTGGCAAGCCAGGTGGGTCGCCTAGAGGCTCCCATTGAGGGGGAGAGGGGGTACCATCACGGCCCTGGCTGTGCCTTTAGTGCTCTCCCTTATGTTTGCCCTTTTCCTTGTGTGTCTTGTCTCGTTTGTCTCCCCATATGTGAGTGGCAGGCATGGCTCCTCCTTCCTCTGGCTACTCCCAGATAACTCCTGATGCTCAGCACCTGCTCTAATCAGCATCCATCCATCATCTCATCAGCCAGACAGTATATCTTCCCTGGATTGCCACCCACTCTTTGCCAGATTATTCAGTCAGCTACAGTAGTAGTCACATGCTCTTGGTTGCTCAGTTTTTGTGCAGTTCTGAGTTTTTTCTTCGTGTTCTATGCCTTGTGTACTAACATTAATTCTCCTCTGCTCTCAGGATCATCACCACCTGGTTACCTCTGCCTGCCTGCCAATCAGCCTGCTGCCCACACCACTCACCATACTAACTCCCTCTGACCCAACTAAGTATACTCCTGTTGGACCGACTTTGTCTGGACCCCTACCATGACTATTCCCCCACCTGCTCACCTGCTTCATTCCCTGCAATAAATCTCTTCTTACATATACTATTGAACTTTCTCCTGGTCTGCATTTGGGTCCACTCACACCACAGATCATAACACTTTCTCTGAAGTCAGTGCGATATTTCACAGCTTTTCCATTTCATGCAATAATATGCAGGGATGCAAGGTGCAGCATGTCTCAGAGACCTAAATAAAGAAGAAGTCGAGAACAAAGGTTCAATCTGACAAAATTAAACTGAGCTAGGTGTGAAAAAATTCAAATGTTTTCCAGACAGATGAAAATCATATAGAGGCATGAAAGATTAAGAGCCCATACCTGCCAGAAAGTGTTTCAGGTGATTCAATGGAGAGTGCACCTGGATTCTTTCCCCTGTCCTTAAATGACCTCTCTGACAAATTATGTTGTAATAACCCATAAAAAAAATCATTGTTGTAAGTGCGTCATCACAAAATACGGTTGAAGGCCTTTGCTCCACCCACACAGGTTTTTTCACTTAATTTACCTGATTAGACCTCTTGTCAGGACTCAGTTGGTGTGTACAGACAAACTGATTAGCATATCTCTCAATCAGCTGCTAGTTTAGCTGCATGTGTGAGAGCGGGACAGTTTACACCTTAGTCTGATGTTTTCACTGGAGACATTTGACATAGCAGAAAAAACACGTTATTAATAATAAATCAGTTAAATAACAATGTCTGTTTTCCATTCAGGTGTGCCAGTTCCAGGGCCCTTGTTTTGTGCTTACTGGAACGGAGTAAATGTTATTAGTTACACCTGTTATTCAACATGTCTGCCATGAAAAAGGCTGATTGTTTTATTAGCCTATAGAGTGGAGATGAAACCTCTAGTCCATTAATTGAGTAGTTGATTGACAGAAAATGAATCAACAACTATTTGATAATTGTTGAATTGTTTAAGTACTTAAAGACATTTAAGCCACCCTGGGAGAACTGCAAAGTTGGTCTGTGGTTGCTCAACTACTTTGAGTTGTTGGATGAATTGCTGTGATTCAAGATTCGATGCACACATTCTTGTCCGCCACAGTATCAACTGTAGTCACATTGGTGATCCTTTGACTTTTTATCTTGAGCCATCATCAAATCAAAGTTTTTTTCATCAAATATTTTGGTTTATGACCAAATACCTGCAAAACAAATGACATTCCCATCAGCCTCAGCTGTACTTTGTGTTTAGTGTTAATTAGAAAATGTTAGCATGCTAACACGCTTAACTAAGATGGTGAACATGATAAATATTGTAACTTCTTAGCATCAGTATGTTAGTGTTGACATTGTGAACATGTTGGCATGCTGGCGTTAGCACTTAGCTTAAAGCACAATAGGGTCTAATGCCTCATTCACACTATGTTGGATGGAAGGGAAGGATCAGAGAGATTCCCATGTTTAGGACTTGAGAGCATTCATGTTATCTGACAACTCAGGAAGGTTGCATGACAACTGAGTCGGTCATATGAGGGTTCAAAATAATTTGCTTCGAGAAAATTACATTGAACAATAGACTTTGGCCGATGTGAGGCATCCTGCTTGGTTTTCAGGCACTTGCATATAAGTAAGTGCCGAGACAGATATTCCAGAGCTTTCAGAAAAATCACAGTTTCCCAGACGTAATTAAGTGGAAATTCACATGGATGCTATTTACAAGTCGGAAAGTCGTAATTATGGTAATTGAACTACAATGACATGAACAATAAGTACAGCCTCACAGATCTGTTAAAATGGCTCTAGACTCTTAGTCTTGTTTTAATTTGTTGTCAGGAGGTATTGGAATTTTGTTCATTTTCCTACCATTTTTAAACCATCAAATCTACATGTTTCATACATCATATTGTCATTGCTATCACACCTCCCACTCAAACCTGAGCACACAAATGTAGGCAGACCACACTTTTAAAGGGGCTACATACATCCATGCCATTGGACTGCAAGTCTTTAATAACAAAAAGAAACCCTCCATACAAAAGTATATGTACATGGTCACTTACTGAACTGTATAGCAATTTATGGAAATGATCTAACATGGTTCATCTTTCAGTTTTAAATACAATACTTCTCAACAGTCAGCAACCACAGTACTGGATCTGAAACACAAAGTGGGCTGCTGGTGGAGAGTCCATCTTTGTCATGGCGGGCGATGCAAAGCAGCTGTCCATGTCAGGACCCAGACACTGGCTGTAATATCAGTCTAACGTTTGACAATATTTATGTGTGACGTCACATAAGTTTTATCTTAGGGAAAATAAAACTAAATATTGATTTCTTTTGAACAAAGCACACACAACTGTTGACATAAATAATGCAAATAAATTGCCATTGAACACCAGTGCAAGAAAGCATTCGGAACAGGGAGACACGGGACAAAATCACAGACAATGGGATTGAGACATTTGCTATTAACACTTACAGTAGAGCCTGAGTGAGACATTCCAACAGAGTACAGACAAAATTCAATTTTTGGTCTACTGAATGTGAGGATCAGTGGACATAACATTAACATTGATGTTAATATTGATGGGGTACATTAAAATTAAAGAAATAAAAGAAAAAAAAGAGGACATGGAGATGGACAGAAAAACAATTGCACCGTATCCCTGCCATGTGCTGTAAGCTCCGACCTGCCACTTTTGTGATCCTCATCTTAAGACCTGAAGGAGGAACACGGTCCTACGTGGAGAACGGTGGTTGGGTTGCCCTGTCGAAGGGGGGAAGATGCAGCGTGTCACAGTTAGGGAGTCTCTGATTGGGCTACTGGTTCCAGCTTCCACCTCACTTTGCAGTGTTAGATAGCTCAAAGGTCATTGGTGGGATTACTTGAAACCTAACTGTGATTATGAGACCGTGTTTGCATGCTAATGTGAAACCCACCCCAGACACACACACACACACACACACACACACACGCACACACATACACACACACATGCCCACGTTCTCCCTCCTGCACACGCCCACTGCCATGCATACTGAATGAAGGCTTGGGAAGCGTCTAAGCATTTGCTTGTACAGTCAAAGGTGTAAGTACTGGGACAGCTGGCTCTGATTCATACATGTGACTGAAGATGATCCACTTTGATAAAAGCATTCTCTCTGTTTGTGCGTCTCTTATCTATGTTATGATTTTATACTTGATGAAATACCCCAAAAAACTCTATAAGCCTCTCTTGTTTAAGTGAAACTTGAGGTAAAGTGATAAGGAAAATGATTCTGAGCTGTTGCATTGAAACATTTAAATACCCTGATGTACTGAGGCCGCACTCTGGGTGTGAATGGTAAATGAAGTCTAGAGGTGATAATGTTTTATACAAGAAGTTATGGGCTGTTATTGCAGGAAGGGTTTGAAAGCAAAGTGCAGGTGACATATATTGTTTGTGAGTCATGTTAAATTTGGCATTAATGGTCCCCTTTTATGGAACAACAAACTACAATAGCTGACAATAATTTATAATGGGCGATTATTAACACACAAAATGTCCGAGTTATTGTTAAAAATATATTATTGTTGGCATCAAAAATGAAAAATGACTTAAGCTTACCGTCCCAATACTTGCGCTTTTAACTGCATTTCATTTAAGAGATTACTATGGAAATGTTTACATTAAGTGCAAATTGGTCATTATTCCAGAATAGCTCCTATGTTTTTGATGCTGCGTTTAGAGAGTGGGGATCCCACCCTTGTCCTCTCAGTCCATGTCCCTGCCTTATATTTGTCCAAACCCTCTGTGCAAGTTTTTTCATGTCTGCCTCTCTTCTTAGGTCCTCTTCCTCACTTATCAGAGTTTTTGCGTGGTCGGCGGAAGCTGGACATGTTCTCATTTAGTGCATAGATGCGCCTGGAGAACTCCTCAAAACCAGCCACGTCCAGCTCGCCCAGCACTTGCTCATCACACTCCACAGCTACTGCGTGGTCCACAGGGATGCAGCGGTAATCTTCCAGCCGGGCCTCATCTGCTAGCCCTAACCCCAACCCCAAACCCATCCCCAATCCCAGGCCGGTGGCCTCTGTGCCCATGATCTCCTCAGCTTGCTCCACCGAGCAGTGCAGCTCTGGGACCAGTCCTGACACCTGTCCTGGTACCAAAGAGCCGTTCATGGTGCCTGAGTGCTGACTAGTGGCCACTGTTTCCTCGCCTGTGTCCCCCACTGTGGAAGAGTTGGGTGCAACTGTGCTGCTGGGTGGCTGCTCTTCAGTCTCTTCTTCTTTCTCTACTTCAATCTCTCTGTCAATGCTTCTGGGTCTCTCCACCTCCACTGCTGTCTCACCACCCTCCTCCTTCTCTTCCTTCTGCTCTCCCTCCTCTTTTGCCTCTGTAGGCTCAGACAGGTTAAGTGAGGCCATGCCAGCATCGAGGGAGGAGGACAGGTGTTTGGGTGAAGGCGAGGGTGGTGCCAGCCCAACCGGGGGCTGCTCTTCACCAGTGGCTGTGTTGTAGCTGGGTGGGGGAGTTGACTTATACTTATCGGCCTCTGAGCTTGCCCTTTTCCTAAGGCCTCGGTCTGGTGAGCTGGTGCGACAGGGGTAGCCTATCTCTGAGGCAGCAGACACAGCAAGCTGGGACTTGGTGGGCACTGGGATGGAGCTGGAGACATGGTGTCGGTCACTGTGAGGAAGAGAGAGAAAGACACTAAATGAACAATGGCATAAATTAAAGCAATGATACTCGTATTACTTCTGTGTACGGTATCAAATCCAGGATAAGATGCTGCACCTCCTTGTGTTATGGTCACAAGATTTCCTGTATTTGATTTATTACAGAAGCAGTAATCCCTACAACCAACTTAAGACACTGGGGTGTCCTAAGGGAGCAAATGTGACACCCACGTTCTTTTTGGACGTGGTTCTTGTGGTAACGTAACTTCAGTTTGAGAAGTGGGGAGGATACAATAAAACAGTGGGTCTGGGGGTCCTCCTGCAAGAAAAAAATTACGATTTGAATCCCATTTGCTGCATTTCTACATATATTTAGGGACTACAGTAACATATAACCTACCTGCAACTCAGTGCTGCTTCTCCCTGCCTCACCCCCCCTGTCTTCCATAGACACCTCCACCTTATCTGATCTCTGATTTGAAAGCAGAGTCAAGTTATCCTATTGAGCCCATGGTGTGTGAGTCTAATGTTAAAGTAAACTAGCAGCGAGAGAGACTCTGTTTTTCATACATTGTTGACGGATACTTGCTGTGGTTTAAGGTGGACTTTAAGTTATATATGTTAATAGAAAAATCATGCTGTTTTACAACCATCTTAAGTATTTAGTTTTTCAAATCGCTTTTTCCCCGTTTGGAAATATGTTATGGGCTGGTGACTATTTTGCTCACCAAGGGGAGGGGGAGGTGGAAGGGGAATGAGAGCTTCAGCAGGTGCTGTTTCCGCATGGTCCTAGTGCGTGCAGTTTCTCCTGTTGTTGTTTTTTTAAAAATATAATATAATATATAGTTTTCTGACTAAAAAAAGTGGAGGAGACCAATACTGCCTTCTGAAAAAATGCAGGGGACAAGTTCCCTATGTCTGCCCTGTAAATTACTCCCCTGCTGGTTCTCCATTGATCTCATCAGCATCCGTCCACCCAAAGCACCCAGCTCCTTTCAGGAAATGCAGGAAAAAAACAGCTGCAGCTCTTTGTAAATCACTCCACCTTACAACATTCAGAAAACATTTGTGCAGCCTGTGAAACTACACTCGTGTTCTGCTGACTAGAAGCACGCAGCAGGCGTCTACCCAAGTATGTCAGACATTTTCCTCCATAACAGATAACAGACTCGCGATCTGGGACACCCCGCCCCGCCCCAGCACTGAAGCCATAAATTTACTTAAATGGGGGCCTCACCGCTCCTTCCGATAGCCAAGGCCATGTATAATTCACCATGACTACTTAGCGGTGAGCTTAACGTGACCATTCCGCTATCTCAGAGCCAAGGCATAGTACTCTTGGGGTCAGAGGTGAAGCAGAGCCTCACTGTGCTCTCTGGAGATTCACATGTGTTGGTTAAAGACTTCAGGACAAATCTCTGCTTCAGTTGGACATGCAGTCATAACAGATGCCCATATAAATTTTCTCCTGTCGCTTGGCACTTATAAAGGAAGCCTTCTTTGTAACAGTGGCACTCAGACATCCGTGATGAGAGCACTGGTTGACATTTGCATTTATTGTGTACGAGCTCACTCTCTGATGGACAGTTTCACCACCAAACACATGACAGCTTGTAAAAAGGCCCCTGACTTTGACCCTTGCAGGCACCCTGCCGAGGTGGTCCTGACAGGGTTCATAGGCAGGACACTCTGCTGAGAAGAGTTGAGATGCCTGTCTAGTTTTAAGAGAAACTTCAAAGCGCCTGTGATACACTAAATTAGAACCATCCATGGTATGAAGGTACAGTATGTAACCGCTTATAGTAACGACCTGAACTGTACCTCATAGCTAAAATTTAAGCTAATTGAAGGCATATAGATGTAAATGTTGGACGGTCAACCAAGGCCGAGGTTAAGAAAATAAGGGTATGGGGTAATGACCTGATGATCTGAGAGGGTTCATCTTAAGTGGGCAGAACAGGAGATGGACTGTGCTTTACTTGGCAGCACATGTCCATTAAAACACATCATTTAATACAATTGGCTTAAGCCTGGCCTCCTAACAAGCACACGGTAAATTCTAGAGCAAAGCATTTTTCTGGCAAAATGGAAACAATGTCCTCTTAAACACCTAATTTTCTGGTGAGGGAAATGAAAAGGATGAATAGAGAGAAGTTGAATGATTTGCCATCTCAAACACTTATCTCTGACTTTCCAAATGAAACCATCATGGGCTCTTTGGAACCCAGTCCAAAAATTCAAAACCTGATTTGGTGGAAAGGAATAAAGACAGATGTCATGAGAAGTCAATTATAATTTAAGTAACTGGAAAATGTGGTTCAGACTCTTTGAAACAAAATACAGGTTCGGAAACCAGAGACGACTGGTACTGAGCAAAAAGTTTAAGGTTTCCATTCATCATTTATAACAAGTTAATAAGTGACTACTATGTTCTTAGCTTGACTGAGTGATGTCCTTATGGCAAAGGCTGATTAGATGGCTTTGATTTTAATTATTATCAGCCATTTTCTTTCATTACTCCCTCCAGCTGGCTCTCTCATATAATCCATTTGCTCTTATTTCAGCTGGTCATCTATGCCACAAACATATATTACTGACACTAGCTTAAAATCAAATGATCATCATGCCACGTATTTTGTATAATGAGGATTTTTTTATTTGGACGGTGTTATTTTGTTCCACTCTGTTTCTGGGTTAGTCCTCCATTAGTTCTATTATTTGTGTCAAATTGTGCAGCAGTGTATGATTTACAGAGGAGACTGGGTGTGTCAGTAAGGACTTCAGCCAGGCAAACCTCTGAGCGGTCATAACATATTTTTTTCTTGAAATATTTTAACCGTTATACCTATGACATGTTTTTTAATGTGGGCAATTAGGCTACACATGTATGGCCACTGTGAGCATGTGGGCCAATTAAGTATGCTGGGAGAACAGAACTGCTGAAAAACACTTCCTAAATATGTTTGGAAAAGCTGGAACTAATACAGCGTTGTCCTCACAGGATAAGGCCAAATACTTACATCACTTGAGCCAACTATGTCTTGACACTTTTGGTACGCTGAGTGAGATTTTTCATATTATTAATAAATATTTACTCTGTTACTGTTCTGAAATGTCCTTCCCCTCCTATAAATCATTCTTACGAGAAGTCCCAAAACTGCCTTTTGAAAAGAGGTGGAATGCAGATTTTTAAAACACAGTTGGGTTTAAATATTCAGAGACAATATTCACTCCTGATTTGTTGCCAGGCATCCCTGAGTCATGACACATTCATGTACATTAATTGATGCTCATTCTGTTAGATTCTGAGGTCAGCAAGAAATTATAATTGTGCATGTAATGATGTAAAATGATGAAAAAAAAGACTATAAATAAGTAAATACTGCAAAAAAGGAAAATAAAGACAAAGAATAATAATACACACACACACAAAAATCCCAAAATAAATAAAAACAATAATGAGTCAATGGAAATGCACAAATGAACAAAACGCCCAAGACACAGAATAGCATACAATAGTAAATCCACAGTAACGAATAACCACGACGACAACAGAGACAACAAACAATATTAACGTACACATACATGTAAGTGGCTCATAGTACTAAACAGAAATAGTTATGTGAAAGGAAAGGAGGCAGGGCAAGGCTAAAGGTTGAGTTCAGTTAAGCCCCGAATGATCTCGATAGCTTTACACCAATTGATCAGAATATCAACTGTAGCCTCATTGATTCTGGCAGTGGATCTTTCAAGTAAACAAACATCTGAAAAAAAATTAGCCAGGTTTTCTTTATGACAATAGTGAGTTAAAACCAATCCTTAATAATGGTTTTCTTAGCAGCAGTTGAGGCAGCTAATATTATCCGTTTCTCCTGAAACTATAACAATATGTTCAGATTGTACCCAATAAGACAAAGAGAGGGATGGCTGGGAAGGGCTTTATCACTGATAGTTCCATTAATCTTATTGATATATTCCAAAAAAGGTTTGATAGTAGAGCAATACCAGAACATATGTAAGTGGTCTCCTCTAACAGAGCCAGAACATTTAGTGCATAAGTCACTGCCAACTAGTTTTAATCTAAATCTACACTCCAGCATAAAGTAAAATTTGTGCACAATCTTATAGTGAATTACCTGATGAGCAAGATTTTTAGATGAGGAAAAAATGGTGTTCCAGACTGTTGGCCAATTCACAAGAGAAAAGTTTGTTATAAACCAAAGCAACCAGTTTAGCCTTGATAATAATTACTGCTACCAAAGGGTGTTAGGGTAGGAGTACATCCTAAGGTACTCCATACATTTTAAGTGCTGTGCGGAGCTTAAGATAAAAAAAAACCATGAGCGAAGACCTTGATGGTTTAAAACATCGCCTATCAAACATCACATATGAATGCCTTGTTTAGACCACTGTGGGAAAAATGAAAGGTGTATACCCAGACAAGAATGCGTTATTATGCAAAATGGATGATAATTCATGGTATTTACAATCAAAAAATAAATGTTTTCCCATAAAGTGCTAAATGGATTATGTGTTAGAAATTATAGGATCCATATGTGATTCCGCAGTTTTTTGTTTGATAGTGGACAAAGGCAAATCCTGAGTCCTGATTGCAAAAGACAAAGCATTTTCTAAAGAGTGCCATGATGTAACTACAGAAATGTCCAACCAGGTATTAATGGCTTTTAGTTTGAACAACCAATAATAGTGTTTAAAATTGGGTAAGGAGGGCCACCAGATGTTCTGGGACAAGAAAAGAGTGGAAAGGCTGATCCTAGGATGTTTCCCATTCCAAATAAAATTCCTACAGAGTCAAGATCCTTAAAAAATGTGTCAGGGGAGAGAGGGAGCATAGACAATAAGAAATTGATAAGTGGACGTATATTCATTTTTATAACAGAAACATGACCATGGAGACCAGCATCTAAACAGACCAACTGTTAAGACCTTTCTTGAATTTAATAAGAGCTGAATGAAAGTTATCTTTAACTAGGTGTAAAACTGTGGATCCAATTTGCTTACTTAAGTAAGTAAAGCTATGGTTTTGTAAGGACATTGGAAGGTGAGTTAGATCAGGGACCAGTTTATTTTATTACCAGAGAAGGAGCCAAACTTATGGAAGAGATTCAGAACACAAGGTACAAAAGAAGCTGTGTCCGAGAGGTACAATAAAACGTCATCTGCATAAAAGGAAATATGATGAGATGTCCCTTTGATTATGATGGTAGATGGGGAAAGTGTACAGCCCTGTCTAGTCCCTCTGTTAAAACAAAATTGGGTGAACCAGGGTGAAAAGTTTGAATATGTAGTAGAGGAGTGGTAGGAGAGGCATAAGGCATGCAAACCATTTTTATAAAGGAAGATCCAAAGCCAAAGAGTTGCAAAACTGCCCATAAATAACTCCATTCCACACAATTGAAAGCCTTTTCTGTGTCTAATGATAAGACTGCCCAAGGATGCACATCAGAGGAAGCCTCAATTATATGTAATAAACAGTGTATATTGTCAGAGGTCAAATGGCTCTTAACAAAACCAGTCTGATCCAATCTGGGTGAATAAGGGAAATAATGCAGGAATGCAACCTCATTGAGAGTACTTTGGCATACAATTTAAAATCATAGTTCAAAATTGATTATCGGCGGTAACTGGTGTACTCCGCTGGGTTATGCTTGTCCTTTTTTTTTTTTAGAAGAAGAGAGATAAGTGCAGGTTTTTGATCTCTATGGAAAGAAAAGAAACAAGCTTGAGCGAGAAGTTAATAGAGTCAAGGAGGATAGGACCGGATTTCCATTCAGACCAGGAGATTTAGATTTTGGCATTGAATCAAGAGCATCTTTAAATTCTTTTTAGGTAATAGGGGCATCTAGTTGGGAACACTGCATAACAGAGAGAGAGGGTAGGTTCAAAGAGATAAAAAAAATTCCACCATATCATGGGGCTTCAGAAGTATATGAATTAGAATAAAAAGAGGTGAAGGCATGATTTATATCAGGAGGAAGTGTACATAATACACCGTTAACATTTTTGACACAGTCTGTGGAAGCCAAATGTTCTTCATTCTTCGTTCTTCAATTCATAGTATTTTTGTCAGGTTTTCAAATGAAGAAATTCAGCCTTCAGTATATACTGACTTGGCAGGGGACAACATTTTCTGCCTGTCATGAGTATAATATGATCTTTTGTTGGGATTCAAGAAAAGCTATTTTTACACAAGCCTATAGTTTCTGAAGTTTTTCTCAATGGATTCTGTTCAAATGCAAAGAAAAAGAAGTGCAACTTTCTTTTATGTGACACTTACTGCCCAGAGTATATGAAGGTTGACTTCTGATTGAGTATTGTAAAGTATTAACTCACACACACTTTGAGTAATATTTGTTAGAAAATTCTTGTTTTGTAAGGCAGTCATATTAAATCACCATCTCTTAAATTTGGCAGATCCTAAGAAGTTTTCCAGAGAGAAGATAATAGGAGAGCAGTCAGAGAGTAACATGGGAAGTATAGTTACACTGGAGGTACACTTTACAAGTATGGGAGAGATGAAGTAATCAATGCGAGAGAATGACCAATGACGTGGGGAGAAAAAGGTGTAATCCTTGGTGGAAGGATTTAATAAATGCCAGATATCTACAACATTTAAATCTTTTAAAAAGTATGATATACAAGAGGACGTAGCTTTTTGTGAAGCCAGGACAGGGTTGGTAGAATCAATCTCCAGGTCGACTTAAATGAAAGTCAAGAAAGTAAGACTGACCATAATTTTCTATAAAAAAGAAAGCTTGCCAATGCATCACAAGTACTATAGGCTATGCACACAAATAAAAATACACTAAGAAAGAACGTAAAACACAGAATGAAATCCCTGAGATAGCAATATGAGTTACAGTATACCAACATATGTGCAAATAAGTAATCTACTGAGTAACAAAAAATAAAAAAGAGCCAGTATGCCAGGGGACAATCAGTAGAGGCCCCTGCGAGGTATCTGGCTGGCAGGATCATATTAGAACCCCTTGAGTAGCCCGACATATGTTGGGGATGCTCAGCCTCAGCTTGCTTTGCTTGTTTAAGATAAAAAGAAGAACCAACAAGAAATAAAAATACTTTTGTTTCTTTTTAACACCCTTCCTTTTTTTTTACAAAAATCCCCTTTCCCTTATAAATAATATATAGGTGCTCCCTAACGGGGGGATATAACCCATGAGATTAAAAAAGCACACCTGGGAATCTGGATATCTAGCAAAACAATAAAAGCCTTATTCAAGCATACAACTGGAATTCAAATAATACAATCCTCCTTACTATAGGCCTATATTAAACTATTCCCCCAACCCCTCTTTCTTCCCTTCTGGATTTCTTCTTTCCCTTCCTTGCCCTCTCCTGGCCACTCCCACCAACCTACCTTCCTGCCATCACCTGCTTCCTACCTCCATTCTCCTCTGCTAGCCATGCCACCCCAACTCTTGAGTGCAGCTTATGACTTAGCTTAGGAGCCAGCAGCTCGGTAAGCATCCAGTATGGCCCTCCTGTTGGTGTAATGGAGTAGTCTGAATATAACCGGTCTAGGTTTGTTATCACCAGAGGACTTGAAGTAAATCCTGTGAGCCAGCTCCATCTCCATAACCCCACTTACCGACAGCGTAGGGAGCCATATAGGGAGATGGTGCCCTCCTCTTCTTTAGAGAGGATTATTAATCTAAGGTTAGGTCTGCGTGTATAATCCTCCTGTTCAGCAACCTGGTCCTCTATGTTTTGGATCTTATCTTGTTTTAGTTGAGTGACATCATGCTGTGCACGCAGGTCAGATTGAATGATAGTGGTTCTTTTTGAGAGCGATGTGAGCAAATCAGATAGACCAAGGAACTCACTCTCTGCTCTGGAGACAGTAACCTTTAAATTACTCAGGTCTGTTTGGATTGCGGTGACAGCAACCATCGCCCCTAATGTATGGTACGCAGCAGTATAGTGATAGCTTACAGTACGTTCACTGGTAGCTCAACCTACCCACCTACAGTGAGTCTTTGAGTTTCACAGGGCCCCAGTCTCTGCTGCATTTCCCCAACAACAACTTTGCTGCACACTGTAAATGCTACTAAGAGGCCTCTGCCTAAATCATTAAGCAGAAAACTTGACATGCTGAGCCAGAAATAGCCTTCACTCCTCCAAAGCTTTTTGCCTGCTCTCTTCCTTTCCACTGCTGATGTCAAACCTGGCATATTTCAGGCAGACTCAGGAATTCAGTAAGCCAGACCTTTCCACTGTCCAATCCCCCGACAGGCTTCACAACATGCCCCTGTTCATGTCCAAATCCTGCTAAGGTACCACGACTTTGGGCCAAAACAAACAACAGGAGATAAGATTTGGTTGTTTGATGTGGTTCTGGGAAATCCCTGTGAAACTACTAGAGCAAACATTACTAAAAATTTGATATGCACCATGGTGGAAGCTAAGTTTCCTTTTTGCTTTAACGGAGCAGTACTTATTGACTGTCTGGCCATTGAAGACAAGGAATCGCCACAGTACAGCATGTGTGTGCAACACAAGGAACAAGGTGACAATATAAACACCCTCACACTGCTCAGTGCTGCATAGTCTGACGTATTACATCTATTATGATATTGAATACCGTTGTTTTTACTATTCAAATATAACTGATAGAAAAAGTAAAATACAAATGTCAACTTTGTTTATAACAATAATTATTTCATTCAAAATTTCAATCTCTGAGTTGCCGTTATTCATTTAACATTTGGCTTTGGCCAACTTTTTTGTCTACAGTCTAATTGGGAACTACATTAAGCATGCACATTAGATGTATGAACACTTCATCAGATGACCAAATCATCTCAACAGTAGTCTGTACTGTGTTGCAAATTAATAAATGTTGTCAATGAAAAACATGAGCCCTGTTGAGAACAGTAGTAAATGGTGGTTGTATTGTGTCTACCTGCTTAATGTCTATGATGAGCAGTGTATTAAGTTACTTAAACTGAGTACATTAGTTTCCTAATGGTAAGTTACCTGGATACATTTATACTGTAATACTAAAATAATACATGTAAAAATTACTGGAGTAAAACTCTACTGTACATCTACAATGTAAGTTCTAATAACATATATAACATTTTTATAAAGTTTTTCAGAGGATTTAGAAGTTTAACGTTTAAAATAAAAAGCCATCATGTTATAGTAACTTTCTTCAATAAAATCAAAAGTAAACATATGGTTGGCTAAAATTGTGGTTAACATAAGAGAGAGTAAACTGGGATGGAATATTCTCAAAGGTAAAGGAGGAAGTGGTGTTTTAAGAAACACTGTACCTGTGCAGAATATCACATGAACAGTAAGAAAGGGAATATTCTTAATTTTCACTTCCAATTCATCATCCATTATTGTAAATAGAATAAATCCATAGGGCTGCCAGGCTTAATGTACCACGCAATTGCTTATTTTAGGTGTATACATTTTATATCATAACTTTTTATCTGTGATCATTGACAAGACTGCACTTGTTTTAATATCCCAAACGTTTGTGTACATCTTGTAACACAGGAGGACTACCGTGGTTTTGATAACTTTTCACTCAGTATGGGGTCTTTGGGGAGTTCACATCCTCCAGCTGCAGTGATGAATCTGCCTGGCCAGGCGCCCTGCCACACCTTGTCTCCCTGTGTGTACGTAGCCCTGCTTCCAGGCACCAGAGTGGGATTAGGACCCTGTGAACCTCTGCCAGGCCCTCAGCGGATGTGGAGCGGCAAATGGGAGCATGTTGAACGCGTTTGCTTTGATCTCAACAGACTGTGCAGTTTACAAAGAATTGGTTTCTGGTACTGTCTCTGTCTGCCTCCTGGTAATAGATTCACCATTTTTCTGCTGTTTCTTATCCTTCAGCGAGATTTTAAAAAACCTATACTGTCCATTTTTCACCAGTGCTGGATTGTATATATTATGACATGTTATGATGTGTTTCTGAGACAGTACTGTTTGGAAATGTATAAAGATATGATCAGCAGCTAGCTGGTCAAGCATGATATATCCCACTGTACAAGAATGGCATACCCAAGTGTATGCACACCTTTGGAACTTCGTGGTTCACTTTTATATTCTTACACATGCTCTGCTTTTCCTCAGAGTTTCCATCCGGTCTGTATAAAATGTCCAAGATGAACCCGCTGTGCTCCCATGGTGTGAGTCTTGGCGCTTTGGGAAAAGCTCGGCCTGCAGACTGGATGCATGCTGGATTAGTTCTATATGGAGGGAGGAACTGTCTCCAGAACAGATTTGGAAATCGTTCCCTTAGTCATATCCTTCATCACATCATCTCTGTTTGGATGCTTGGAGGGAAGAAAGAGGTGGCATGGAAGGATAGAGGAAGCCTATGGAATAATTACCTGCAGCTGCCATGCAGCATTTTTATACATCCATATTTCATAAGTTAGGTCCCAGCGCTGGAAATAGTATCTGAATTTAGGCTTTTTCAAACAAGGGGAAAAGGAAGACTGGAACTGATATGGGAGGGAAAAAATGCAACAAGCGTGTAAAGTAAAATCCGTGCATATCCTCTTTATTACAGGACATTGTGAAACCAGCCACCTCCTCATACTCACTGGAGGCTTTAGGTTAGAGGGGATTTGCAATATGTATCCTTATGATGAGACTGCCCTAGTCTGAATGTAAATTTTAACATACTTTCCAATATATTTTTACCTTTTTTTTTAAAATCAATTTTGACATTTTTCCATTCTGCT
This sequence comes from Thunnus thynnus, assembly GCF_963924715.1. Lineage (NCBI taxonomy): Eukaryota > Metazoa > Chordata > Actinopteri > Scombriformes > Scombridae > Thunnus > Thunnus thynnus. The sequence continues at coordinate 4,933,449 of NC_089529.1, forward strand.
TTTCTCACTTCAGTCTGTACCATTCTGCAAATGGATTCTGACCTAAGTGTCATCTATTGCATCATTATGGAGTGTGGCTTTTCAATTTAGGGGTATATCCATAACTCAATGGATAAACAAATTAATAAACAAAAAACTAAGAAACCAGCATCACATTTATTTAGCATATTTGCAAAATAAATGAAATCATTTTGTAAGAGAGAACTTGTATGACAAAAAGATTAACGATTTAAGAATGACCTCTGTTGTTTTCTTGCAGAGTTCGATGAGAAGATTAAGACTTATGTTTGTACACTAAATAAGAAGCTACAGCCAGCATCTGGCTAGCTTAGCCTAGACAAAAGACTGGAAACAGGGAAAGAGCTAGCCTGGCTCTGTCTGAGAATAACAAAATCTGTCTACCAGCAACTCAAAACCTCACTAATTAATATGTTATAGCTCGTTTGTTTAATCTGTACAAAAACTGAAGTCTAAAAACAAGTTGAAGTTTTATTGCAACTATTAAGTGAATAAACACTGAATTCTATTCCTTTACAGTGTTGCAAAATCTTTTGACTTAGCAGCAGGATGACAGTGTGAAGGATCTTAATGTGTAACGTGTGTTTGTGGCTCACTACTGCCTACTACTTACTACTTTACTGATGAGAAAGTCAGTTTCTTGATTCTAAGCTGATGACTTGTGATTCAGTACAGAGCAGCTTTTGTTCCTGTCCCTGTGGTCTCGTTGTCGATCAGGAGTGTGGCTGTGGCAAGCCACTGTGGAACTGTTACTTCCATGCATGTGTACACACACATACACACACACACCGCTTCAGGGTTAGTGGGCTCATGCTTTCATCTCATCTATCTTTGGGCCCTTCCACTTCCCATTAAGGAGGGGGGCAGTGGAGGGCTGATTTGAGAGCTTGGGCTTTTCATGGCTTCTTTCCTTTCAAAACAAAGGATTATTCAATTAATGTGTGTAATACACATTTTCCCCTTTGCTGACCCTAGGAGAGGAGTGGAGATCAAAGACAGCTTTCTCTTTTATAGGGAAGTGGAGCTGAAGTCTGATGCAGACCTACTCCTAGGTTTTACTGAAGGGTTACTTACAGGCCGTAAGCCTGTAGAAGGAGAGAGGTAGAGATCCAAGCGTTCCACTTCACTGGGACACTGCAAATCTCATCAACTTTTTTTTTTTAAATGTGGAGGTACTGTTGATGTAGGTGGTACATTATTACAAAGGCGAGGTATAACGATCTTAAACTTTCACTTAATACATTCATATGATTTCAGACGATACTGTGCCTTGTCAGACCAATATTCTGTTGTCAAAACAGTAGTTCTTACAACTTTTGCTAATAATCTTGGCAGTACCTCGTGTCCTTAAATAATGAATTGCTATATAGTAATATTTACAGCAAATGGATCATTTTCAAGTGTAAAATCTACTAGTTGTGGGATACCTCAAGGAAGCTGTCTAGGACCGTTATTATTTAACATTTTAACAAATGATTTATAATTAATCCTACACAATATAAAAGGTTGTATATATGCTGATGATACAACAACATATATGGCAAAATTCACTATTTAAAAATTAGAAAGTGAAATAGAAAGAAAGTTGCAGTAAGTCATGGAATAAATACCAACACATCAGTTAAAGGCAGAGCCAAAACTTCAGTTTCATGTGAAAGATGTGCCTATTGTTCAACAAATAATTATTATTCAACAAACGAAACATCTGGGTATAATGTCAGACTGTAAATGATTGTGGTCAAAGCATATTGGCCTGATTGTGAATAAGATGAGGAGAGGGCTCCACATTTATATCGTTAAGCCTAATTTCTTCAAGTCCCTTTATAGCATGTCTTTTAGTGTTAGTCAGCCCTAAAATTTTTTAGGAAGCCCAGTTTAACATAAGGGAGTTTCAGACAACTTGTGTAAAGTGTTTGGCTGCCACAGAGGAAATAAACTCCTGATGAGTGAAAACGAGTTGAAAGTGTCTCCAGACGCCTTAAGTGCAGAAACAGAACCGAATCATCTGTCAAGCAGCCAAGAAATTCCGCTGTCACAGAAAGATCATGACGAGGAGCTCAAACATACAGTCTGAAAAATGATAACTGCCAGAGAAAATCATTCTGACTGCTTCCAAGAGCCTGACAGAATAGTGTGAGTGTGTGACTGATGGACAAGCTACTGTGGATAAATGTGGGATTTACGTTATGCTTTAATGCAAGTATTTCATGTTTCACTTTATGAGAAAAGACTTCAAGGATGACAGCTCTTTTCTCCTTGGACAAACAATGTCTCCGGGACACTTTCCCAGCAGGACTAGTCTGAAAGTGTTTCTTACCTTCAGAAAGTCATTTTGCAAAAAAAAAAAAAAGAGGTAGTCTTATACTCAATATCAATATGGTATATTTCAAAAACTGTGAAAAGTGCATGGAAAAATGCGGTAATATATAGAGCCTCTTTGCCTGTACATGTACATGTTCTCCTTTAACGGCATCTCCTTGCTCAATCCCACTCCGATCTTATAATACAGGTATAATACTAAATTTTAATACATACTCCAGTATTACATTAATCCCATTTGTTGAGCTATTTCTTGTGTTGTCTTTTTCTTTGTCCTTCAGTTGTCTGGTTTTGTATGGTATGATTTGGTGTTATGGTATGGAATGCGATTTTATGTTGTCCATTTGTGTGGTGAGTGATTAGACTCTGGAAGGAAAAGCCTCTGTTTAGATTAAGCTAATGGGGATCGTAATAAATGAAATATTGAAACTTAAATTGTAGAAAAGATTAAACTTATTCTGACTATTCCAAAGATTGAGTGATTGATCCTTGAGTTGGGTTAAAGCAAAATCCCCTGTAAATACTGACAAGTCACTTTTCATCTCTTACGCTTCAGTGACATATGAAGAAATATTTGTGGTGTCTTTCTTATTCTTACCATCGGACCATTAGGCCATGCTCCAGGAAGTTCTTCAGGTTGGGAAGTGTTTGCTGCAGGTCTGGGGTGGTCAAGCCATGTTGATATCTCAGCTGCAAGAAAAGGGAACACATATTGTAACATTAACTTCAAGCAACCTGCCGCGCTGTACTGAACCGTACTGTACATGTTGGCAAAGCACTACTGCGTAAGACTTTGACACGTATGCACATTCTCCATGTTTGGACGCCCCTTTGAGAAGAAAGAAATACCACCTACAGAAGAGGACTGAAGTCTACATTCTTTAGCCGTGACATATTTCTACTCTCTCCATCAGACTATTACTCATCTGGACACACAATGGGCATCCTTCCCTGATAACAGGCATGTGCGCTAATATGTAAGGTGTGTGGAAAGACAGGGGGATGAGATGCGGGTGGCAAGAAAAACCAAACCCACTGCTAAAACATCTGGACGAAATGGGGTAAGAAGAGCACATTAGAATCCCCCTTACATTCTTCCATGATCTCCCCCTCTCTCTTCAGTGGACTCACTTCTAAATTTGGCCTTGAATGTTGCCTCCCTTGTACCACAGTGCTTTATTTCATGATGATAGAATCAAATCCGGTGAAAAAAAAATCAACAAGGCCACCTTGAATCTGCAGCTCTGGTGCCAGAAATATCTCCCCCAACAGTTGAGTAATGTCACGGCAAGCCAACTCTTGTCCCGGAGAGTTTATTTAACCTATATTGCTGAACAGCAGAGGAGCATCATGCCGCACGTCCAACGTATATCTCCCAGGCCCCTCTGTCACACACACCGCCTGCACCAGCTGACATCTGTTTTGTTTCCACTTGGGTGCCACGGCAACACACACACTTCTGGTGAAGAGATGCAAGTGCACATGACTTTTGACACACTACTCACCCAGAACAACAAGGCTGCTTATTCACATATGAGCACATAATGGATGAGTGGCATGATAATAAAGAAATTACAGAGAAATAAATGTTTTAGCCTCAAAGGCCAAAGGTCACATTTCTTTGGGTTTTGTTTGAGTTTTGTTTAACAGTTTAAGTGGAGACAAATGGTTTTCAGGGTTTCAGCAGCCCTCAAAACACATCCATATTCGTTTTCTTGTGGCAAATGCTATAATAATGAGTCAGAACCCTACTGTAGTACATAGTGGCTCTTGTAAAGCTTGATTAATGGCAAGAGGAGTGGCACAAAAGGATTAACACGAAAGGTCATGCTGCCAGAGTACACACAGGCCACATGTGCATGTGTGTCAAATTTCTACTCAACATAAAATGGCTAAATCCCATTCTGTCAGAACAGCTGCCAGAATAATGTGCAAACTGTATGGTATGAACGGTACGGTATGTGTATGACATGTAAGTGTTCACGTGTCTGGATCGATGTTCCAGTATGTTTGCGCATGTGTGTGTTCTGGACTCAAATGGTGCGTGTCTGTTAGGGGAGCCACAGAAACAACAGTCATGACAGTATCAGTGGAGGGCTTTATCAAAAGCAGCTCAGATTGAGGGAGTCAGACAAGGGTGTCGCCTCAAAACCCAGCTGGTGATGGAATGGTCCAAAACCTACGAGAACAACACAGAGATCCATTCATGGCTCAGAGTAAACCTCAGGGTCTGACCAAATGACGGCGAAGTGCTGTCCACAGGGCCGGCTGAACGGAATTGGGTTTGAAACATTAGGCCAAGATCAATAACACCACCAGTTTAGAAACAGAAAGAGCGTAGCTACATCAAGCAGGGGGGCTTGGTTGTTCTGCGGCCAGATGCTTAAATAAGGAAAATCCCAATCTCATGGAAATCTCAGGGTTACGGTCTACAAAGTACGAATCAGAAATTGTGAATCAGATATGAGCAAAGAATAAATATTATGGCTTAGGCAAAGGTAAACAGCATTTGCTGGATATACTGTATGCTTTCTTTGATACTCAGTTAGAGGGCGGAACAAAAAGCCATCTTCATATCCCATTACTCGGCCTGAGCTCTGAAGTGTGTGTAATAACCACACTGCGTGTCTGACAGGAGCCCTATGTCAAATTACACGCCTGTATGTCTGAGAGTGTGTGCATGTGGGAGACAGAAAGAGCATGAGTGTGCATTTGTATATGTGCCTCTTATTGTTTTCTTCATGTGTAAAGATCTTGCCAAGCATGCAGCATACAGAAACTAGATATGGGTGAGGACAAGAGAGTGATGGGTGACATCACCGGGTTGCTCCGAGCGCACTTCATTACTATGGAGTCGTTGTGGGGGATTAAAAAATAGATGGACATTACTGGGAAGCACATGTGTGGATGCTGAATATTTCTGAGGGTAATGTGGCTGCCCCATGATTCTTCAAAATGAATGTGTCCAACAAGCCAACACGGAGGAATTCAAAACTCGACCTGCATGCATGTTCACTCAGGCTTTGGCCAAATCTCTGCCAGTGGGCACCAACAACACTTGAGCTAAGTGTCTGTTTGGCAGCAGTGCAGAGCCACCAGCGCTGGGTGACTGATGCTTCACACTGTCTTTGTAATGAGGTGTGTTAAACGCATTCAGACAGTTTGGGAGACGGGACACTGCAGCCCTACAGCTGACCCAGTGCTCAGCCAGCCAGACTCTATCAATATTCATAAACTGGTCTGGCCCTCCCTGGTGGAAGCCGCATTAAGTTTCCCCTCAGAGTGCACTGTATGTGTGTATATATGTGTGTTGCTGATGGCCTTCGGCCTGGGAAGGCATATATCCTGGACGCTGGTTGTCCAATATGCAACCCCCTCCCTACCTCTCTACTCGCTAGAGACAAACAGAAAAACATTACTGACCCGGCTGTGTCATCTGAAGGAAAGGAAGAGAGAGAATGTTATAAAAGAGGAAGAAATGTGTGAGCCTCTATGATATGAAGCTGGGTGTCATTACCAATTGTCGGCGCCATGAAAGCTTTGAATGTTGGATGGAAACAAACAGCTGAGAGGGAAGGTTTAGATTCTGGTTTGTAAACCCAAACTGTTCTTTAGGAGTGTGTTGCAACTGTATGAGGCAATGTGTTGTAGTTGACACTAGGCAAAAAACACAATGGATTGATTTCAGTTGCTCACAACAGGAATGAAAATTTCTGCATAATTTCTGAGTCCACAAGCCAGTAAAGTAAGTATTTTGAAGCATTTTTGCACAAACACAGCATCAAAAACAATCTCTGAGTGTTTCTATGTCAACAACTCCAGAACAGATCATGCAAATTGCACAGAATCAGTCCACTTGAGACGACTTGTCATTTCTAGTTTCCCTTTCATACATCCTGGTGATGAATGCTCGTGGAGTTCTTTGCGTGCTTGCTCATATGTGTATGGAAGTTTGCTTTCAAGCTGGCCACGGGGTTCTTTGTGATGGGGCTAACCAGATCGTGGTGAGAAATTCCCAGGGCTCATTGAGGATGGCTGTAAGGTGAGAGGACCTGGTTGGGGAGGGGGTGGAGTGGGGGCACCCACTGGGGCTCTTTCACACGATGACATAGTGAAACAGATCCGGCCAGGTCTTCTTGTCGGAGCTAACACCTTTGTGTCTGGACACTCCCTTCCCTGTTTATCTGTTCAACAAAGCAAACTCAGGGCTTTGGAGACTCTGCAGCATGTGTAGTGGGTAATCAGTTGTTATGACTGCACGGTTTGGTATGAGTGTGTGTGAGAGTTCAGAGGATGAGCGCAACTGACCCATCACATCTGAGAATTTGGGGACTCATCCTCATTCATTTCAAAGATAAAGTAACAGCCCCAAAAACACAGCAGTGTATACAGTTCAAGCCTGCCAATCCGCTGGAGCCATGACCACACATAAACACACTCAAACTGACCAGAGCCGGCGGGAACCAGTCAGTTTACAGTACATGCCACCCATCATTTGGCAAAACCTGCTTGTTTGCCCTGAGCTCTGTACAGCGGCTAAACAAACATAGCCTGGCTTATGCCACGTATTACTGTTTCCCTGAGTTTGTCAGTACTAATCACCCTCAGATCAGCCCACGAATGTGGGCGGGCTGTAGAGAATTTTGAGTTTGATTGATGACGATGTGGTGTAGGAGGGTGGCCCAGGTAACAAAGCATACCTCCCCCCTCCCCGCCTTTTATGCTACGAGGTAACTGTAGGAGCTGCTTTTCGGTGCAGACATCACAACAGTTCAAGCGGTGCAGCGACTGACTAGGAGTCTTCCATCTTCACTGGAGATGGGCAGAGGGGGAAATCTGGGATGCAGGATATTTTCATCAAGAGCTTTGAGTTTCATATGTCAAGAGGTTAAAAAAGTCGCCAAATCAAACTCTGGAGTATCCTGTGCATGTCTGACCTGCATCACGGACAATTACCCAGTGATTTATAATCAGCATGCTTTTGTCCACTGGGATAAAAATAGAAACGGTTATTTTACAGAGTACATAGGTTTTGCATACTCCCTGGGGAAGATAATCAGGCAGCTCATTAGATTGTATGACAGCTTGTTATTCAGGGGCTAACCAGGTGTTCCTCCCTCCACCATCCCTCTGGTCAAACTGTGGACTGGATACCTCAGCGGAGACCATGAGGCTGACCCAGACATTGGCCTTCATACATACACCTCATATGTAGAGAACTGGAGCTATGGGAGATAACCTGTCATTGACAATATTTCAGGGCTGTGCCTCTTCTGGTTAAGATGACTGATTCATGAACAGCGTACATACCAATGAAGAAAAAACAACAAGCTGTAAAAACAAATAATACTGTTAACAGCTGAATGATAATGTCCTGCAACAAATAATGTACAGTAGTGTGGGCTAATTTGTAACAGTGTAATGGAACAGTTCCTGTCAGCTCTGTCATCATTTCTACACATACTGCCAGGAAATGCTACAGAGTCTGAATGCTCTACTGTTAATTATTAGGCTAAAGTGAACTGTGTTTCAGGAACCTGCATGGCAAACAAATGGTCAGTCAACTTACTAGTTTTTGCAAAGCACTAACATTTGCCTGATTGCTATATACTAAAACCTGGCACATCAATGAGTCTATATATAATAATAGTATTATAACATATATAACTTTATTAAACTTTAATGTCCCATACTTAGGTTTTTTAGCTTATGCTGTTTTCACCTCTGTTTGGACTGATGCGGGTGGTATATGGGCCATTTGTCAAAGATTTTAACACATAATTTCAAGTGAGACATTCAATAAAACGGTCAATAATCAAAAGTTGCTTGGCTTGTGAGAGCAGCTTTTGGACATCTACAGTGTCCATTGGAGCTGTTTGGCTGGCACATGAAACCACATGCCCCACATAAAGTTCATGTTTTGTTCATGATTAAGCTCAAAGAGCTTTCAGCTCTAGCCAAATTTTTTTTTCACAACTTCATTTGATTTTTATTTGAATTTGCCTGCAGATGATTCCTCCACACTACACTGCAAGTGCCAACTTTTTTTCATAGCAGCAGGTGAAGTTTTACTCTTCTTATTATAATTGTTATATTTGTGTATGTTGTTTTTAATCCTCTTACGTCCCATGTTTTAGCGTAAGCAACTCACAGTGACACGTCGATGCAATTATATCAATTTTTATTTACAGCTCTGTGAGCCACACAAGCGTAAGATCTTTTGATCGACATATTCTTTTCTGTTTGCCAGCAAAACTGTTGGCAACTATTCGAAAGTTTGGTCCAGCTTTGAGGAAATAAACAAGTCATTCACCTCAGTGGGCTGATATAGTGCAAAAGTTAGAACATTGTATTTACATATGCTGAGATCTCCATCTGATCTATTGTTTTGACGTTTCAATAAACAGTTCGGTTTGTCCAGAATAATTAAAGCATTGGCGTTATCTTTTGTGGTCAAACTGCAAAGCCAGAGCTCATACATTTTTGTGTTATACAGTGTATTCATTGTAACACAAGACGTACAATATAACAGAGCTGTGCTTGAAGAAAACAATAAATTATTTTTGAATTCTCGCCCTGCTAACTGAACCGGAAAGTGAAAATTACGTAGGTACCATGGCAACTGGTCTTTACAACATGAACTGTACTTTCCCCTTTGCAGTGTTTGTAGCTATGAGTCTTGGAAAAAAATAACAAATAAAAAATAAATAAATAAAAACCCTTCTTCTACATTCAAACTGGCCCCAAACAGGCAACATGATTTCTAAATAATTCTCATTTTTAATTTTAAATAAATAAAGACACAGTGTACACACATTTAAATGTGCCATTCAAGCGTGTATATACACCTATTTTATCATAATTTAACTGTATTGCTAATGTTAGGATATGTTAAGGTACATCAGCCGGCGCTTGGGGGTAATCAATAAAATTGCCTTTGCATCACAATTTTAAGGAATTATCATCAAGAAATGTAGTTGTTATTCACCCCAAAAGCCCCCTTTACTTGGAACAAAAAATGTGAGAAAAGGCAGCCATTAGTTTGTCCCATGGCTTCTCTCTGGCAGCTGTAGCACAAATGCCAGGAACCAATTACAAAAACATTATTTCTAAACACGGAGGTTAAAACTTACATACATACTGAAACATTTACCAAGGCACATGTAGCCACAAGAGGAATATTTTTTGGGTAAAAAATGAAGGTTAAGACACACACACACACACACACACACACACACACACACACACACACACACACACACACACACACACACACACACACACACACCTAGGCATTTTGTCCATTGCTATCACGTAAAAAAGGCTCTAGAGGAACACTGTGTAAAAGAATAAATAATATATTCATTCGCTCCTTACGTTTGTTAAAATTGTACTTTCTGATCTTATATGCATTTTCTTCCAAGTATTTTGCCGTCAGTTTTTTCATGACTTCAGTTGATTTTTATCAAACAGAATTCCTTGTCTGAAAGGCTCTTTCTAGCTCACTGGTGGATTTGAAATGGTTGATTATGTTTGCTACAGTGCGGTGCATCTATGATTCCACCCATCTGGTCTATCCTTGGCATATAATGGAACTCATTCTGTACAGCCTTCACTCATCCACTAAATAAATTAAACTGAAATGTTGACCAGCACAGATACAAAATGGCTGAGACAAAATGGCTGCAGATGGGAGCTGTGACAGCGAGTGAAAGAATGACTATTAAGATGTTTTACAGCGGAAAGAGAACGTGAGGATAATATGTTCATTTTTAATCTACTGTTTTCCTTTGATGTGTATTTCGAGCTGTCTTTTGTCGTTATCCTAATGTTTTTACATTTTACATTTTCAGCTTTGCATTGCCCAATGATAGGTAATACCTCACATGGTGCAATGTAGGCTCAAACCTCAACAATCATGTGGTACAGCGTGGAATATGAAATCCAACTTGATTAATCGCTGTAGCCTTTCATGTGTCTCAATAAATATACAGAGCAGGGCTGAAAAGTTGTTTGAGTCTGGCTAGAGTCGTATAATTCATTCACAACAGAAATTCACTTCCCTTCAACTCGGAACAGTTTTCTGGCCTTGAGTACGTGCCACAGTCATCATCATCCAGTCTTTGAGACAAACTGAGAATCAGGATTCATAAACACCACACGCGTTTGCTTACCACAGAAAATATCTTCCCACATATTTACAGCGAAGAATCCCTGCTGTCTCTAGCGAATGGTGAATACAATCATACATGGCTTGTAAAATTTATTTTCCGTGCTAAATTTTGAGCTAAGATTACAACACGGTGTTTCATTTCTTAAATTTTCCACCTGGTTAGATTACATTTAGACTCTTCTAATGCCAATCTCAATTGTTGACACTAGGACGTAATGGGTAGGGCAGTGGCCTAATGGTTGGAGAAATCCTTGTTCATCCAAATGGCCTGGCTTCAAACGTTCCAAAGGGCAAACAAGAGAGAAAAGAAGGATCAACAAAGTATCACATCATTACCTCTTCTATGTGTGGTGTTTATTTTCATAGGAATGTTCTGAGGAAGTAATCCTCCAACACACAAGTAGCTACAGTATATGGGAACTCTTTAGCACTAGGAACATAAGATAAATCCCTTTCAAATAAAACAGTCAGACAAATGAAAAGAACAGAGCTGAAGCTGTGGAGTTCACCAGTGACACAAGATTTCCATTGCCAGAAACTTGATTGGAAAGATGTTGGATAAAGTGTTTCAAAGCATTATCAGATTTTAAGTCAACATTAAAAGTTGACCGGTTGATGAACTGTTAACTGTTGATAAAATGCTCCTGTCTATTTCAGAAATGTGTCAGCACAAGTGATAAATAAGGTAAATTGATGTCAAATGCTCCAGTTTGTTTATGATGGATTTTCAATTCAAACATACAAATCATTTCAGAATTTTAGATATAAGCTTACAGTGGCTGCTGGAAAACAGATAAAGAGCGCTTTCAAGATGGTTTTAGCAATCAAAGCCCATTCATCTGCTGAGCAGTCCTCAATGTAAACAAGGAAGTGTTTACATTGAGGAGCAACAATAAGAACCTTCAAAGCGACTAGCACAACTGACATGCAGCTAACTGTTAACAGCTATTTGAAGAGATGTAACAGGGCTGGTTCTGTGTTGAATGAAAGTCATGGGTTAATCATTTAGAATTTTTATCAGCCTCTATCATCTACAGGTTTTAGGCCTGCTTACAGTGGCCTGTAACTGATCTACGAAGCAGACATGTGAGCAAGACAGTTAGAGCAGAACTCCAGCTTAATGTCTGGTGATGAAGTGTAATTTGGTTTTCATTCCAAGTCGGAGAGGGAAATCTGAAAGCCTGAAATTGGGTGAAATTGCTGGACAACTGTTTTATCAAACCTTCACAGTCATTTTGAGCTACAGGCTGAGAAATACTCACTGCAACTTTGACATTAATTACCTCTAAGAGTCCTCTCATGATGTTCAAGACATAAAACCTTTCACTTTCATAAATATATCCACACCTCTAGAAGATTAGATAGCAGATAGTTGGGCAGTGTGTTTAAGATTATGGTGTTTGACTAAGTTATTGACTTTAGCAGCAGCCTTATCACTGTAAGATGTTTAAGAACATAAGTAAACCTAATACTCACGTGTCCATGAGAACTGCTTGACTGCATAGCTCATACTATACGATGTGTTTAGGCACTTCCTTAACAGGTAAAATGTAATAATCTTTGTACTTCCTGTCTCTGTTGCTATTTCAAACAAGCATGTAATAAAACAGTTTTTAATATTGCGTACTCAAGGTCCTTCCACTTCATTTAACATCCTTTAACTCTGCACTCTCTCTCCTTTTACTCTCTCTGCTCTCCCCTCCTTTCTGTGGTAATATAATACAGGTGTGGAGTGTTCACTGCGCTCGGGTCCGATTCAAATGCAGCCCTAATTCAAACCAGATTCTTCCATCGCATTACTTGTTGTTACACTTTACCGAGTATCGTATTGCCGCCAAATTCAGTCAACAGATTTACATAATTACGGGATAGGCTGTGTGAGATGAATAGGAAATTCACTTAGGGAGACCACCGGTGACAAGAGACCAATGTTAGTCCCCTCTGACCTCAGTCACTGCCGGGAGGGTCGAAGGTGGGCACTGCTATACCCACAGTTTTAATGAGATCCTTTCATGTTGTGGTTGTTTGGTCTGTGTTTAGGCTGGTCAGTATAGGAGGCCAATGACTCTGATGTGCTACAGTGACACCTATTGGAAAAGCCACCATCCTTGAGGGCCACTCTGGCCCTCAGGGCTAATAACCCTTGCCACTGTAACACTGGAACCAAGCTATTGCAGTACCAGTAACCCAACACCCACACGGGCTGACCCAGTGTGTGAAGTCACAACACTGAGGTCAACTTCCTGTTAGCAGTATTGGCATGCAGGACCATCATCAATCCTCCATGGCAGCTCTCACAAGGACTCCTGGTGCATGGGTGAGGCACACCTTGGAGAATATGCTAATTCAGTACTTTGTAGTTTGAAATTCAAAGCATACGCAGCTTGTTCGTGAGGGAAGCCACAAACGTTTGTGGTCTGAATAGCAAATGGTGCCAAATAGTGAAGGGCGCAAGATGTGAGATGGGTGAGCTGAGGGAAATGGAGGATAGGTTTAATGTCTTCTCCATAGCATGGAAAGATATATTAAAGGGGAAAGTGTTCCTGAACAAACACAGCAAACTTTGCCCTAGTTGTAGCATGCCCTTTAAATAAAGCTGCCAAATAAGAGTCATTAAAACATTATTTTAATTTTAGCCTGTCTGATCACACTCATTTTATTATTTGGAATAAAAGTGTTGTGGTATTTTACAAGGAAAATCTTTTTTTATATGTGTGTTGTGTTTCCACAAGGCCCCTAGGAAAATAGTCGGCCAGAGAGGAGGATGAATATATGGTTTGTGGGCAGGTGCCTATCCTGGCTTCATGCTGCCCACAATTTCTCTCTAACCCTCTTCCACTCCTTGTGAATGGGCATATTATTTTTCGTTTCCTCTTTATTTTGTGGATGGCTTTACGACTAAGATTTTCTATTAGCATTACCAGGGAACAGGAGGTCACAGGGAAAGCTTGGGCTGGCAGACTGTGTACATTCCTCCCCATCTGTCTGACTTACCAACTTTCAAATATATTGCTTTCAAAGTGAAGGTTGTTGAGAGCTACTTATCCAAATGTCTGCTTATTTTAACGTTCTATTTTAACAAGTTGAAAATGTGAGTGAGCCATAAGCCAGAATGAAGAATGAATAATAACTGATGTGGGCTTCAATTTGGTGGTTTCTCACTGATTCTTACAACATAAAATTAACTAAATTTTGCATCTGGCAAATAACACTGTAAACCTACTTCAGTTCCCCTCATAAAAACTATTTGTCATGCATGAATACAACCTTGATGACAGTAAAATGACAACGTCTGGCCTACATTGCAACTGACTGGCCAACTACATGCCCTATCAAAACAGTAACCAGAGAGCCCCAGATTAAAGCTTAGACTTCCAATATTTCACAGAGTTCAAAGGGATTTTCAACCAGATCCTGCTGCTATTCTACCAGGATAAAATATGCAGCGTCAAACTGCTCCGTGGAGGAATTTGGGTTGGTGAGGATAAAAGTATAACTCGGGAGACGAGAGATCTTTCATTTAGCCACATGGAGAGGGATTAAGCTATGTATCACATGCAATATACGTGTTCATTCATGCACACAGGACACAGTGCAGCTTGGTAAGACTTTTTTTTTTTTGCGTGTATCTTTGTAAATGTGTGTTTGTGTGTGAGCCAGGTAGAGCCATCAGGATAGGGTTGTGAACATATTAAGTATTAGCAGGCATCCTAGTTGTAAGCTGACAGATCAACCATGCCTGAACTCTTGCAGAATAGATCTGAGATTGCAGTCAGCTTTCCAAGAGCCAGTGGCAAAGACAAAGTCCACACTATGCTTCAGAAAGAACTTTTATATGAGAATATTAGATGGAAAAAGAACAGCTTATGTGAAATATGGTATAAAAGGTAAGCTCTGTTTTGCACTGATTTCAGTTACACTCAACAGTACCAAAGACCAAACAGTGTTAAATTAAAATGGGATTTCAGTGATATTACACAGTAAGATGGTTGAGTTCTACTCTGTTAGCAAAAGGAAATGACAGAAATGACTCAGCATGAGTTAAATAAATTGAGACAAGTAAATTTACTATTTAGAGAGACAGACTCTTGAGTCACAAATTTGACTGAACAAATTATTCTGTAAAATGCAGTGCATGTTCAGCAAATACAGTAGTGCATGAAAATGATTTTTTCTGAGAAGGGGATAAAAATTTAAAAGCAGCATAATGGTACAATAAATAATAGAAAAGAAAAACACTTGGCTGTCTCCTTCATTGGCCCTGAGTATCAAATTAAAACCTGCCATGGTATAGGCTGTGAGTATAGGCTGTGTCCGGTTTACTTTGGACAGCCTGGAGCATTCTCTGGTCATCTGGGTTTGTTCAACTGTGACCCTGCATAGTGTTAAGGATGTTAAAACTTTTTTTTTTTTTGCACTACGAATGGGCTTCAGTGTTTGGAATTGAAACAGTCATAGTCCAATAGAGAAAAAAAATCATTTTATGAGTGACTGTTTACAATCAGGGCCTGGTTTTTACAATCCACGGATCAACTGAATCTACTGTATACAATATTAGTTTGTACCTGGAAAGCAATGCAATATTTGATCAAAATCCCATGTGGAGTGTTTGCTGCATTATTTGTCTTAAATCAGATAAGGAGGTGTAATCTGTGATTAGACTGGCGGATCCAAGTTCGTAATGTCCTCAGACGGAGTGCTGTCCAGAGTTCAGCCTGTTCAACTCTGTACTTAATAACAGCTCACAGCTCTTAATTTGTTTGCCTGAGATACAATGATTAGATTCATTTGCTCAACTTCCTCTCCAGCTGCTGCCAGCCTCCATGTGCTACAGCCACACAAAAATATACTCTTAACATATTTCAGTATAAACATACATAACATCCCCTACCCTTTAAATTTGCACCATAAATGGTATGTATGGAATCCCTGCGCAGTAAAATAAAAACAACTCATAATATTGCTTTTTCCTTTTACAGACGCATGTTAGGTGTAATTATGAAGCTCTACTTTATGTGTCTTGCTTTTCTCCAAAAAAAAGACAAAAACAAAAAAAGCCAAACAGCTACAGAGGTTTTCGTAAAAATTCAATAAATGCATAGATGGTAACATGGATTTTTTTAAAAATGCGGCCTAATTCTCCATGAACCAAATCCGGTTAGGACTTGAAGAGAGAAGCTGAGACAGAACAATCAACAAGAAACAAATAGCTATTGTGTGGTGAAGTTTTTTTTCCCCCACGCTTTTGGTGGCCAACTATGTAGATTATTCCAATAATTCTGTGAGAAAAAGAGTGTGAGGTTGAATGTGTGCTTTCTGACTCTCTAATGAGCTGGAAGAAGGCCACTGCTGAATGGAATTGAGGGTTAAAGTGAAATACGGGTCAATGCAGCTCTCTTATGACACCCAATTCATATAAACTTACAGTTTCAAAACACCTAGCTGTTGTACTTTATCATCTGTCTTTTTATTATTAACCTAAAAAAGTACTTTGCTTTAATGAAACTTGACAAAATAAAACTTAGACCGAGTGAAATAATACAAAACCAATCTACAAAAAATCCAAACATCTGTTCACATAGCACCTTGAATCAGGTGAATCTATTGATTGTAACTCTGTGGGCAACAGACTGGCCAATTGGTGTAGACTGGCTGAGACCGTCTGATGGAGAATACCGAGCAGCTTTCCTTTTCAACAAGGATGGAGCAGAAGAATTATGACGGGGCTGCTGACAGGTGAACTTCTCTGGCTGCTCAGTTCTCACAGCCATAGCAAGAACTAATACTCTCCCTCTTACCCACTCTCAAGAATAACTCCAATCTGCTTCACTCTGACTGTTTAACGGTTGTGAGGTTCAGGCTCCAAACACATAAAAGCCAAACACATGCGCTGACATAATATAATTACAACATGTGCATTTGTGTTTATATTTGTAGTTGGATGCATACTTAGCTACGGCAGGGTGCCGTTTCTGTGGACAGCATCCTAATTGCTCTGAAAGGCATGAGCCTACGACTTGGCTGAGACATGTTTCAACTTAAGAAAGGTCTGTTTCCATGAGGACAACAACAGCGGTGGCAATAATTTATCCACTAAAACTTTTGAAGTGCCTGTTTGGCGTCAGCATGGAAGAGTAATAACCTGGAACACGACAACAAACAGATGTAATCAAACCGAATCTAAATATATGATATAAGCTTACATATAACTAGAACTAACCTTTAGTGTAGTGACTGTCACTTCTCAGACTTCTATGTGAAAGTAAATTAACTACTTTCTTAAATAATACTACCTTAATTCAGCTTTCTATGCTAATCTTGATATAGAATGTGTGTGTGAAGGTTTATGTCGATAATCTGTTGTTGCACTTAATATTATATCTTGCATGTCTTTGTATCATATAGGCCTATATTGTTATTACCAGTAACTTACCTGGCTCTAAACCATGTGAGCCAAGTAAAATTCTTTGTATTCTCTGTATATTTTAGAAAAGAGAAAACAGCTTACACTAATTGTTTTTGACGAAAAAGAATAAAAGGGCCTCCTTGCAGCCTTCTTTTTAACTTGAGCTGGTGTTTATTTAACAGCTGCTTTCATGAGCCTCTTAGCCCCTTTTCTCCAATAACTGTGAAACGATTATGTGGCCTCTGGGACAACAGGCCTGGGCTCATCTCAGGCGCTTCATTAATAAAGAGAAAGCTGTGGCTGGATGGCAGAGATGATGACATGACAGCCAGGACACCCCACCCATATCCTGTTGTCCTGGCAGAGTAATGGAGGCTGACATCAGGGGTGATAGAGAGACACTACCCTAATGAGGTGAGAGTTTATTTGGTGGAGGGGAGTGTTGGACTGACTGACGTTCAGCGAAAGCGACTAATACTGGATTAACTTGACAAAGCCAAATTGAGAAAAGGAGACATCGACTGTCTTGCTAGATGATGAGTGCCACTGAAAAAACTCTGCGGTCCAGAGCCGCTGTGTTAATGCAGATGAAAAGCTGCCGATTGGCCAGAGTCAACGGGCTGTAATGAAATCCACATGGAAGCAGGAACGGCACTGGATAGAAGGGCTAACACAGAGCCAGGATGGCTGATATTTTTTCAAATACTGACCAGATGGGGCCAGCATTGTTTTATTCTAAGAGCTGTTTAATGTCGTTGAGCCCTACTAAGGTCTGTGCTCATGATTGAATGCCTCTACTCCCAAACACCAACATGACAGCACACAGGGTTTGATGAATTAACAAGAAAAACAAGTTTTTCTAAACTTGCTGACATAAAATATACTTGGTCTCTGCCCTCTGGATTCATATGACAAGTTGGGCCCCAGGAGCTGATCTTGGCCAGCCCAGAAAAAGCCCACAAGCAGAGAGAATTCTTTTGTTTGTGTGCCTTGGTCCAACTTCACTCTATTTTACCCCAAGAGAAACACAGAATGGACCTTACTGCAGATATCTGAACACACAATGACATAACTATGATCAAATGAGGAGATATAACCTCCAGTGAAGACTAAAAGAACCTACTTAGCATGCCATGGACTGTCTGATGGGTTTCTCTCTTTCCTTTTATCTACTGACAGTTACTTTCCTTTGTTCTGTCATTACTCCCTGACTCAGGCCAACATTTTTTGATATTACCATAGAAACTTTTCAAGGAGTTATCTGTGAGTGAAGGGACTTTAGAGAGGCCTGGGTGCCAAAGCAGAGTAGCGTAGCATGTAGTGAGACAACAGGAGAGCAGACTCCAAACAAACAGGCCTCAGCTACAAATTCCAACCAGCTGGAAACTGCAGACGCACTATTAAGTAAATGATGGAGCAGAGCAGCCAACACTTTCCAAACAGCCAGAACATTTTGCCAGCAAAATGTACAGTCTGACCTGCGGGAAGAAGACTGATGACGAGATTCTAAGATGATAATCGTAACATGATTAAATTGATTGATTATAAAAAGACGATACATACTGTAAAAGCAAATGACACATGCCACTTGATGTATCTTCTTGATCTCGTCATTCTGATGTTGTGAGATAAATTATACTAGCAGTACTGGTCCCTCTCTGCCCACTGACGTCTTTGCCTTCATCAATCTCTGCAAATAACATAAAATTTTGGCTTGACTTAGCTACCTAGAGACACCAACATTGGTCAAAGCTTAAATAACCAACGAAAGCTGAATACTTTTGCACATATGAAATTCTCTCCAATCACTCTCTCTCTCTCACACTCACACACACACACACACACACATATATACAGACACAGACGCAGGATTAGCATTTACTTTTACCCTTATATTTAGTGGAACTAGCTCTGGTTCCTCTTTGTGGTGATGGACAAACCTGGGACTGCAAACCACAAAATGTGGAAATTCAATTAGACGAATTTAAGTGTTTCATAAAGTCATAGGTGGCTGTCCAGAGGAATTCCCATAAAACCCTGGAGCTCAGGCATAATCGCAGCGCACTGACAGCCTCACTACGTACACACGCCCAAAGCTGGAAACCACGGAACTGTGACATACACTTACAAGTGCGGTCTGAGACCTGCTTATAAATCGCAACTTAGAGGCCGACGGCAAGTGGGAGCTGACAGACTACAAAGACCACTCTCTTCATTGTACCGGTCAGCTCTGGAGCATCCATCAATTCTTTCTTATCGAAAACAGAACCTGAGGCCGGGCGGTTAAGGCTTTACAAGCACAGCACCACAGATGTACTACCGCCTTTCCACAATCTCCCTGATATAGCAGCGTACGGCGAATATTTGTTTATGGAAAAAGGGTGCTCCTAGTTTTGGTTGTAAAAAGGGATTCCACCAGAGACTCACTCTGGCCAATAAGTGGCACTGGATGCAAGCTGTAGCTAACAACAAAAGTTTGTGATGGAAAACAGGGACCACACAGTAAGGCTATGAAAACCCATGGGCATAGAGAGAGGTGTACGTTAAGGTCTGGGTTTGGTTAATAGATAGCTTGAACAAGGAGAACCACAGGACGACTAAACCACTGGGTGCATTTTTCCTACAGGCTGTTTCTTCAGAGCTGAAGAATAGTTCTTATCTGAAAGTAATTTCTCGGTAGCAATTCTTCCTGTAGCAGTGCGGGGAGCTGGTCAAGTTTCTACTCACACATCTCCTGCTCAGCCTGGGCCAAGATACACAGATCACAACATATGCTCCCGACTCAGTCTCAAAACATGTATCAGTTCATTTAGCGCTGGCAGCACTGGTTATTGCTACTTCATGCTTATTATAAAAATGTGAGGATATATACATAATGTAATTACAGGGCACATTAAACATAGAAACTATGACATTTGAAGATAATTCACTAATAATTTGCATTTCATGGAAACATTCGCTTCTACTATCATAATAATTCAGATAGTGTCTGTCCAATATATACAATGCACAATCCAAATTAAATAACAGAGCAAACCTTTTGACACATCTAATCTTAGTTGTAGTATCATTGGAACAGGGACTTCCCTTTCTCTTCTTCCTCTTTGCATCAATCATCTGAGGGGGAGAGCAGGCAGCCATCAGCCTACTGTCTCTGGTCATGTCAGGCTGTTAATCTCACTCTCAATTGAACCCACTTACAATCCGCCAAGAATAATTTCTTGCTTGAAATGTAATAAATAAAGTACACTAATGAAGTGCTTTTTACTGTCAGCGGAGTACAGAGATCTTGTTAAAAGTGACACCTTAATGGCACTCAAACACGAAACATATTGTCAAAAGTGTAGTCTATAACTTATCTTCTATTAGATGTAAGGGGATGATTATCCAACATTTGTAAAGCATGTGGCCATATGGGAAATGACGTTCAAAACATACAGATTCAAGCTATTCTTCACTTGGCTAAAGCAAAAACAGACATGTTTATGGCTTTGTTTAAAAGAGAACTTCACTTGGTACCTCATTTCTTCTTTCCTCCTCCCTGTTAAGAGTGAAAGTGAGGTATATTACGTTGACTTGGCGCTGCATTTTCTGGTGCCTGTCCCGCCCATTATGTGTTTTATCATATCAATCCCTGTAAAATGGAAAACGGATGTGGCTGTTATGGAAGGATGAAGACAATGAGTGGCAGCAGGCGGTTGAAATGGCCTGATTACTTCCAGGCCCGTCTGTCTTAGAGTAGAGATGGTGGCAGCATCTGGGGAGCCGTGGTCCTGGGTTCAGGTAAACAAACAGCGTACAGTGGGCTGCATTATGATTTCTGAACATCGAGGAGTCTGTTTGTTGAGATGAGGTTTCTGCAGAGGCGGCTGGACAGAAGAATGACTGCTGTTGTTCAAGGGGGACAGTGGAGATGTAATTGCCTGTTTTTCTTTCTTTCTTTTTTTCTGGAACGCTCTCTGGAACGCACTGAGAAGTGAGTCATGAACCGCAAGCCTCAGCTGGACAAGGAGAGAAAGACCAACAGGCTTCTGAGGGAAACCTGGAATAGTCTCGTCTAAAAGTGTTCCAATTCTCAGAAAGATCCTGTTGAGAAATAGGCTGTAGTGTTTTCTTCTCAATCAAGGGAATTCAAGTGGAAAATGGTGATAAATACTACAGATATGACCACATAGAGCAGAACCTTTCTCCTGGGAGCAATGCTTTGACGATTAAATGGTGGATCTTTGTCAGCTACGATTGTTTTTCCCATAAAGGCTTCTTAAGTAGGTTAAGGATAGAGGTTCAGACACATTACAGCTATCACTGCTATCTCATTCAATCTTGTTTGGTGCAATACTCATGTACTATAAAAACTTGAATATAATTGAAGGAAAAGTTTGCAAAACATGTGACAAAAGAAACTGAGATAACAGTCCTGTGCATTTACTGTCCAGAATATATATATCAGACTAAGAAGAAGGAAGCACATATTTTGATAACCTACATTTGCCTATTACACAATCACTCATTGTACACAGCCATTTCTGATTCACAGACTTGTGAACTGACAGAGAGTAAACACACAACTGCGTACAGGAATGTCAACTGTGGAAAAACTGAGTTCAAGTGCAAGTATGGTTTCATATATTGTTTCACTATAGGGAGCCATCTGTATTCACAAAGCCCAGTTGTAGACCCTGTACCATCTCCAACATCCGCACTAAAGAAGAAAGGAAATAAGGTAATAGCTGGAGATAGTTTTCTTTGGGGAATTTTAACAGTCTTGACAACTCGGTCCGAGGTGGAGGGGAGTTATGAGGTGGAAGGGAGCTGCGTAATGTTCAATTTTTGCATGTCTTTGCTTGGGTCATATGGTTTTTATCGAAGCACAATCACATGAGCTAATGGCTGCAAAAGGGCTATGCCAAGACTACGTCGTATCTATATTGACTGGGGTCATAAGCTTTGTCACAGAGGTGAAAAGCTGAAGGAAGGGCCTCAACTATGGAAGATATGAATTAACAAAGATGAAATGGATTAGAAAGGAGCCAAAGTGAACGGAAGAGGAATGAGGTGAATGGGTTTGCTCGCAGCCACCTCAACCTACCTAATGACACATACAGCACTGTTTATTTTCATATTAATTTTTATGACAGTAAACAGAGACAGCTCTCCAGCCAGCTCATTTTTCAGTTCAGGTCAATCAACTGTGGTTTGAGTAGTGTCAGTGGAAAAAGATAATTTCTCCTGTTGTCCTGTTGTACTGTACCCAAACCAACAAGGCCTCCCTTTAAGTGTGACATCATTGAAAACTACATTTTTATAATTAGTGTTGGGCTAAGTGGCCTGTGGATCGGACCATGTGACCACAACATTCTGAGACCAAATCTGACACAGTTATTTCATTATTATTGTCATATTTAAGCAAAGGTTATTCCTGCTAGAGCACTTACAGCCTTTCCAAATAGCTTCCCCAAGTATACCTCCAGCCAACCAGCTCCTGTTCCGCTTGCTGCCACCTCCACTAACCACTAAACACAGTCGGCTCCCCCATGAGTCATAGCCATGTTTTATGGAGCCACAGTTGCCACTCTTAATGGCAACAGGCGCTCTGACGTATGCTCCAGACCACCAGTATGGCACTCTGCCTGCAGATCATGGTGTGAAATTGCCAAAAGACTTAGAAGGTGGGAGACAGATGACTTTCCCCGGTAGACAAAAATAAAGGTGACCCCTGAGCTGACCTGCTTGGGCCGCAACAGATTTGCTGTTTTAATTCCAGATACTTGGTTTCCTGTGCCTGAGGCCCACAAAATATGATACACCAACCTTGGTGACTGAGAACTAATTGTTGTGCCCACACCCTCCTCCTAAAAGCCTAAAAACCAGGAGATTTTGTGTAGCATCAGTTGTCATCTGATCAGCTCCACATGCCTGTTTCCCAACAACGTAGCCTAGTGGATAACACAGGGAATAAGGAAAGGCAGCACATGGCATGCCTCCAGACAAAAGGCTGGTTTTCCTTTGGAGTCAGCCACACTGACTTGGCTAATTTGTTTCTGTGAATGGAGGAATGGCAGGTTTAACATTTGTGCCACCCTGTGGATGGGCACTCTAGGCCCACTAACATACCTTTGGCCAACAATTTCAAGGAAAAGCAGCAGCCAGATGTCATTTATTTAACAACTAAGCTGAAAGAAAAATTACATTCTCTGTAAACAACACATTCTCTGTTTTGGTATTGGTTCAACTGGGACTGAGAAAATGTGCATGTTAACAAAAATGGCAATGTCTCCACATAAACATGAGTGACTTGCTCAGCCATTGCAGGTTTTGCAACATTTTCTGATTACAAAAGAAATAAGAAGGAGAAAATGGCTGGGCTTCAACCCAGACATTCCTTAAAGCCTTTCTAAACTTCTTTTTGTCAAACAAATTAACCCAAAGTGGCAACACGGGAGTGTGTTACCACCTGACAGCCAGGGTGCTCTGAGCACCCATCCTTACCCATGACATGAGGCCTAATAAAAGCAAACGTCTCCCTTTGCCACATCAAAGCAGGGTCAACCCGCTGTGTCCCTGATCCTTCGCCAGCTTCCCTGTATCACTTTCAAACACAGCCACACAGGGCAATTTAATAAGAGATGGACAGCTAATGTCTCCCACCCAGACTCTAGTCAGTCGGCGAACCAGTCAATCAGCCAGCCAGTCGGGTCTGCTGTGAAACCAGACCTCTGCTTTGTATCACATAGCCAGACATTGAACAAGCTGTGCAGTGGCTGCCTAGCTCAAAGAAGAAATTTTTTTAAAACCACACACAAATAATAACTGTCTGCTGTGACTAAAACGCTGTCTGTTGGTAAATCATGCCAGCAATCGAAAATCTGAGGCCAAATGTGTATGGGTCAGTAAGGCAGTTATTTCCCTAGTAAAACCCCCAATAAATTAACAAGAAACACACAGCAGAGCAGGAGTGAAACAAAGTGCCCCTGATAAAGTAGTTGAAAATGACTAAGTTACGAAATCCTAATTTAATTTAATTATAAAGGAGAAATGACATGTAGCATGAAAGAATTCCGTTGCTTCATGCATTTCCCGGCCTTTAACTCACAAAACTTGTACATGTGTGATGTGTGATCCAAGAAACTGAGTGATCAGACTCACAGGAGTACACAGTCTAATGCGGTGTGCAGAAATCAACCAAACACGAGGTGGGGAAGCTCTGTTTGTGGTGGGTTCTAGGTAATCGACTGTGACATGTTTACCACTTCTTCAGTTTTGAAACAATGGTCTACTATCACTCTCATATGGAGCCGGACTATTCATGTGGCACCGTTAAATTGTTTTGGAGTCAACCTGATAACTCATCCCTAACGTGGATGTAGTCAGGCACACATGGAATGCATAAGACGGCACTTTGAATGAAAGCTGAAATATCATCCTGTAAAAATACTGATGCTCTCACCGAGCTGTTAAAAGTAGAGCGTGTTACTGCAGCTTTGGTGAAAATAAGAAAAAGAAGTGTTTTTCTGTAGGTGACCTTGTATTAAAGATATGAATTATGCTGCAATGAACAATTTGTTTATTTCTATGTGCATGAGTTACGTTTAGTTACTTTTCTGTCACTGAGATTCACAGAATGAGCCCCAACAGAGGTTATATACAGAAAGAAGTATTACATGTTTATTAATTCATCATTCCACAAATTGCCCTTACAAAGTTATCATACACTCCTCACATGTGCCCATATGTGTTACACCTGGTTTACATCTGGTTTAAGATGGTTTAAGTTTGAATCTTTCTGCATTGGTTTCATGGATGCAGGTGAAAACCTCATGCTGACTGTCTGGACCTCATTTTTCATCTGAAGAGGACAAGATTCCTTTGAAGCACCATATATATATACATACTATGGTTTATTGAGGCATCCATTTTTATGATGAGCAAAAAACATATTTCTTAAAGAATAAGTTCTACTCTTGACTACCAGAAAATCACTGTACGAACACTTTTGACACCAACACTGCTCTGACAAATTACGTAATTTATTTTAGATTTTATTGCTAGGAAGTAAATTTAGATAAAGACTATTTCTCCTCGAGCCACAAACATGTGTGTTCTATCAGTAGTCAAATTAAACTTTCAGCAAGATTGAGCATGCAATGCTACATCTGATGGCAGCACATGGTTAAGAGTCATGAAATCTAAATCTCAGAGAGCTTAGATCATGATGTGTGGCTATGATAAAAAGTGAAAATGGGTGGGGGCTATGTGAGATGAAAGGTAGGAATATGCATTGAGAGGGTGACTGCACGCTAAATGTTCAAAAGCAGATACGGCTTACACTGTGCCGTGGGCATTTAAGTTTCTCTCACTCTCCGGTGTATAAATGTTGCACAGCATACTTACTGTCGGTTGAAAAATATATAATCCCACATTTTACATACATATTACATCATTGCTACAAGCTATTTTCCGTTCAACTTCTGGGACATATGAAAATATTTTCTAGAATTTCTTTGAGCTTCACAGCAAAATTTTTGCCAGGTCTTAAAGGTTGTGTCTGTTACAAGTCACAGTGGTAAAAACGCATGCTTGTGTGCATATGTGAGCAATCAAACACTTGCCTGTGTGTTCAATCTTGACAGTTATTATAGCACAGTAACATTAATCAAATAATACCGACCTCAGTAGTTCAGTCCAGCTAATATTTCACCTCTGGCTTGATAGTGCTTGAACTGTCAAGCAGTGATGGAACGTGTGTGTGATTAGAGTTAAGCATTACTAACAACATACATCGAACTAGCAACCTACGATACCAACCTTGAATAATGGCTTCATATTGGATTCTTCACACAGACAAATCATAATTTAGAAACATGACAAACTATATCCAGAGAGACTTTTTAAAAAACGCAACAGGCGGCTCTGCCTTTCACTTTGGTGGTTTCAGACAGCACTTATTTTCATTTGCGGTCTCAAATATTTTCTTATCTTGATATTTTCTTGTTCTTGGACTCTGGTGGGAAGATGGCAGACTTGGATATTGGCTAGCAGCTTGTGGTCTGGTTTTAGAACTAAAACCTCCCCAAGTGCAGTGGTTTGAAGTCAGCCACCTGCTAGTGCTAATTGCCTAGTCCTATTCAGTGGAGAGGCCCTTCATTCCTGGCTGGACGAGGAGGAAAACAGGGAATGGAATGCAAATTGTTTAAAGTCAGTGCTAAATGTTTGAGGGGTGAATGGAGGGAGTCACCAAGGTCATCACATTAGGTGTACTTTAATAAGCACAGATAGGTCGAGAGTTCAACCCTCCCCTGAGGTGTTTGTGTTTGTGAGTGATGGAGAGAGAAAGGAGAAACCAATTTCGAGCAGTAATTCAACATATGTGCCAAATGTCACCCACCCACACACACATAAATAGATTTCAGGATGCGACTATCTGCACTTTCAAAGACACCTTAAAGGATAAGTCTGGTGATATTCTATATTTTCTTTAATGTCAACAAATCACATGAAAAAACCAAAACCAACAAAGCATCTGTCTGTGTAGTGAAAAACTGATATCACTTATTCCTCTGTGCCACAGACCTCCATTGTTGTCTAAAAACCACTAACAAGACTAAGAGTCTACAGTCATGCTAGCAGCTCTGTGAGGTTAAACTTGAGCTACATGCTAAAGTTAACATGCTAACAGTGACAATGCTAACATGCGGTTGTTGAAGCAGGTATAATGTTTGCCATCTTCACTGTCTCAGTTCACCATGACAGCACGCTAACATTTGCTAAATAGCACTAAACACAAAGTACAGTGGAGGTTGATATGTATTTCATTAGTTTTGCAGATATTTGGTCAAAAGCCAAAGAATTGGACAAGTTGAAATTCTGACCTGAACCAAAGAGATTATAATTTATCATAAAGGGGACACGAATATGTATGCCAAATTTCAGCCAGATGCTCAGATATATCAGTCTTGACCAAATCGGTGGACTGATCAACTGATCAACATTGTCATCCATAGACCCATGCTGCTAGCATGACTAAAAACACATCAGGGAGCCACATTTTTGCCCTGGGTGATGTGTTCCATTATTATGATGAACATGAGCATTGTAGTTTATTTGTAGTTGATCCCACATACACCATCCAGCTGCTACATAAATACTGACTAGAGAACAAAATCTGCATCTGAAAATGGTTCCCAACAAATGCACTGTTCACTCCTGTTTGAGTGCCCAGTAACCAGCTGTTTCAGGGAATCATTTAGCCTTTTTCAAAAAGGAAACTTTATTTTTATGTTTTTTGGTTTTTTTGAGGTTTTTTTGAGATTAATGTCTTCACTAAATACAAACAGGCTTGTGGCTGAAAGCAACTATGGCAGTCAGAAGTATTGAGAGATGGACTAACACATTGTTGGTTTTGGTCTTTTCATGGGACTTGTTGACATCATTAAATTTATGAATGTAACCAGCCTTAAAAGTGACTCCACAAGTTTGTGTATGTATCAGTGAATAACAGGTTCCTAAACACTAAATAGGAGTTGTCTTTTGAAAGTTATGTATGCAGTATGGACTTTATATCATTAGCTGTGAGAATGTACTGGTTCCTATATAGTTTTTATTTTCCAAATCTCAGTTTTTTAACACTGTAGATACTCTTGGTAAAAAGCTTTGACTATTTTCTCTATGTAAACAGAAACATTGATTGAGAAGTGGAAATTATGAATTCATTATCTTCTCTCAAAATTTTCAGGTCCTCAAATTTGTCATAAGTTTCCATTCTTAAGTAAAACTTTCACTTGTTAGTAGCAAACATTTGTGCGCTGAATGTGTGTTAATATATCACCTGGGCGATGTTCTTGTTGAGTAAGTAGACACCATATTCAAAATGAAACCGCTCTCCTCGGGGGTACAAAGGGAATCTGTGAAAGACAGGAGAAAAAGACAAACTTTAACAGGAGGAGGTGATTTATTTCTCTTGATCCATTACCAACAGAGTCTGGAAACAAAGGTGTTAAGACCCCTCCGAACAAACGCCTGCAAGCCAACTAAACATAGTCAAGCTTACAACAGCAGTAAATCCATACTGCATTTCACAATACAGGTCTGTCCATGTGAAAATGTCAATGAAGGATGGTGGGATTAAAAGGGTCTTCGTTGCTTGTTAATTTTACTTTGAGGGATTCAAACAACTGTTGCTCTTTGGCTCTGCAATAGGCAATGAATTCTTCCCATTGTTGAAAGTGCCCGTTCATATAGCCAGCAGCGTTTACAATCAGTAACACTTGCAGACGGTTGAAGACGCAGGGTCTGGGTCTATGATCCCATCCCACAGACGCCACCTCTGTACCTCGTTAAACTGAAATATCAAACAGGAGGGTAGGCGTCCAAACAGCCTGTCCATCCACTTCTGAGCAGGAACAAAGAGAACTTTTCCTTTCAGCATGGTGGGAAAGTCCCATCGGTGCAGGTCAGATGTCTTAGTTTGGACTGCACAAGGAGTGCTTCTGAAGGATGAGGAAGAGTATGCTGACATCCAGAGTGGGAAAATTCTCTTTGCTACCAGGGACTTAAGGCTGGACTCATCCCTTCCTGTCATTATGTGCTTATGTCTGCTGATCTCCCACTGAGGAGGATACAGTATATTGGGAAACCAGCTCCACAGACTGAGCAGGGCTTTGGTCTGACAAAACACACACACATACATACATACACACACACACACACACACACAAACACACCTGTTTGCATCAACATACTTCTGATGACCTTCACTATCTACTTTCATATCTTTGCCCTGTCTAAACTCATCTCTAAAAGCTTCACCTTAGCCTTCAGAGTAACCTAAACTTAATCCTACTCTTACACTTAACCTCTCACCCTAACACTGAAAAAGCATTTTTTTTAAGAGGTGGGAGGAAAAATGCTTCATTTAAGTGTTTTTTACGGCACATGACACTGACATCTGGTCTTTATAAGAGCAAGAATTCTACAAACATGAGATGTTACCATGACCAAGTACTGTCACATGCATATAGATGCAGCATCCATGCAGTTAGACAAATAAACGGCTTTTGCTTTTCCAAAAGCCACATCAAATGGAAAGCACAAGCAGAGGAAATATTATTGGAAAGAAAAGAATTTCCTCATCTAAAATGTCTTGATCTCTAAAAGTTGTGTCATTGTCTGATGCCATATGAGGGCAGCAACGGCTCTTCAACAAATTCTAAGACGTAACACACAAACACATATATGACAGATATAAGTGTGACCAATTCTGTAAGAAACGTGCTTCTGTGATTATATGACAGCTCTGCCGGAAGCAGCAGATGCGTTCTGATGTATTGAATGCTTTGCACATGTGTGTGTGTGTGTGTGTGTATGTATGTGTGTATGAATGAGTGAGTATGTGCATCCGGCATGCTTCCCTCCTGTGTGTGTGCCTCCCAGGGACTGGGTCATGGTCTTTTGTTAATCCTGTGTGAGAGCAGATATAGGGCTCTTCACCCCCTCTTACTGTGACCTATAGGTGCCTGAGGCAGTGGGAGAATACAGCAGAGAATACATTTCCTCAGTGCTGGCACTTCACTGGACTCTGCTGTCATCGGAGATCATGCTAACAGCAGCGTAACCCTGCAGGTTTCAAGTTCAGAGTATTGATTCAGATGTGCTTGCGGTATGCTGAAGGTTAGATTTTACTCAGATGTTGATGCTCTTAGAGAACAAATCTTTAATGACACCCATGTTTGAGCATTTCAGCTGTAAAAGCATTTGTCAGTTTGCCCTTGACAACATGAACTTACCCAAAAGATTTTTTTAACGTGAGGGCTTTATTTCTTTTATTTGGCATTTATCCATTTCTCGCAGATTTTCAGACCCTTTCTGGAGATTCAGACATTCAGAACTAGTGCTCACAGTAAACGCCTCCTCACTCTGAATTACTTAAACTATTAGCATTACCGTGCAACACTTGAAGTTGTAGACCTAAATCCTATCCAGATGGAGATCACTGGAACCCTAGAATAAATTCTAACAGGATGTTGCTGCGAAGGCTGGCAAGCAAAAAAGGAGATGCTGTAGCCTGAGGGCCACACAGCCAGCCACTTGTTGGTTGTCCATATCCCCGACATGCAGCCAGGGCCCCATGCAGAAAGCGACATGCCAGAGGTCATATCTCAGCACTAGGAAATAACTAACAGAGAGAGGAAGAACAACACAACAGGCATTCCCCTCACACGACTGGCATTCCCAATATCACTTCCTCACGAACAGATAGGATTTGTTTGCTGATGAACACGCATGAAAAGGAAAACAGAGCCACTTCCAACACACACACGCAAACACATGAACATACACCAGCTCCGTCACAGCCAAGTGATTAATGACCGCTGTCCACTGTGTCTGAAATCACACTGGAGAGACTCCGGTTCACCAAACACCAGGAATTCCTCCCAGGGACGTCTAGTAAAGTCAAATATATTATTACACACCAGCGGGGAGGATCGAGGGAGGAAGTCTGAAGACGGAGGGAAGGGAGGAGGCACCAGAGGAGGAGTGTGTGATTCAGTTGGCGTGCACATTTTATTATTTTAAATATAGTATTATCTAATCTGACCGGGTTTATCCCACTGAGATTAAGACTGGAAATAAGCATAACGGATGTAGATCAAGCATACAGCATTATAAAATGTAAAAGACATTGCATAAAATAAAAAGGAAAGAACTCACAAAGACTTCATTTTGCTGTCCAAAAGTCACTTTTTTCTTTTTCAGTTTTCACCTGACTCAGGTCTGACCTTGGAGGCAGAAAGCCACTGCTATACTTTTTGCTAAAATAGTAAAAATGTTAGTGGTGTGCGCCTGGGAGAAACATAAGGAATAGCAGTAAGAGGAGACAGAGCGCCATTTTTAATCACTCAGCCAGCGGCATAAACTGAAGCAGTCCTCTACACTAAACAGGATGAAATAAATTATCGTCCTGGAGGAATATGGAGGCCAACATCAGTACCCTGTCTGTCCATCAGGACAAAGGGTCCAGAATAAACAGAGAAAAACCAGAGAGATTCTCACACAGGCTGTAGAAGTAACTGTTTGTGGCACTAATTGTGCTTTACCGCTGGAATGTAACAATTTGTTTTCATGTTGTTTTTAAATGAGGTCGTGCTTACTTCGTCTTTTGCACTTTGTGCGCTACGCTGTTGGTTCTTTTGTCTAATTTTGTTGTACATATAAATCAAATCAAATCATCTCTATCTCAGCAGTCCTCCTCATATTTCTTCACTTTCCTAAATCAAGCCATTTCTTCCATCAGCACATCCCTCTCCTGCTCCCCTCAGTGGCTGCTCTGCTGAAGGGTCATGTCCGCCAAACTAACACAGCAAACTGAATATGACAGGCACCATAATCAACACACCCACTCACTTTAAAAGACTGATTACCGAAACATGAAATCTGCTTTCATTTAGCTAATATTCAACTCTGCGTGCTCTGGACAAAAAGATGAAATAGAAATGACAGTGAGTTGAGAGCAGAAGTAAATCTGTCACTTTTTTCTCGTTTTATAAAAACATTTCATCATCTTTTTCTTCTCATCTCCCCTTCAGAGCGATCTCACCACAGGACATTTAACGTGCAAATGCCAGCTCCGTGTGCAGACACAAAAATATGTAATTAATAAGTGTGGAGCCATAACATTATAAAAAGACAAAGCTGCACATCACAGGAAAGTCCCCTGTCTTTACAAGAGAGAATATATGTACGCCCCCCCAGCTGCCAGCAGCTCTTTAACAGCAGGGTCTAGACACCCGTTCACCACATAGACAACCTGAGAGGATAAAGGAGGGACTCTTGTGTTAAAAGGAGGAAACAACCAATAAACATATCGCTAAAACGATGAGATTAAGCGATAGAAGTTCACTCTTTCTTCCTGTCCATTTTTTTTTTAACCACTCCTTGCCCTGTCTTTTATTCCTGCTGAGGGATCACTTAATAGCAGGCTGAGTTATAACTCTTTCATCTTTGGGTGATCCACCATCAGTGTCTACACAATCTCCCTGGACTGCACCCTGGAGGCCTGCTAGCAGGTGTCAGCAGCACATGATGTCTTTTACAGCCTCCAGTTAAATGGCCACATTTGTAAGCTGTTTGTACAAAGAGAAAAAAGGTGAAGTCACTATGGCCCAAAGACTCTAATTAAAACTTTGTGTATGCATTTTGCTCTGTAAATATGGTCTGTTTAAAACTAACATTGGTTGTCTGTAGTTTTACAACAATGACAGAGCCAAAATGGAGGGCGCCAAGTCCATCTGAGCTCTGTTTTTTGAGTTAAAATGGCCGTCGTCTGTATAGGAAGCCCTGTTAAAAAGGAGTCTATTAGAAAACCAAGGCCAAGGTCAGTGGGTGCTTCTTGTGCAAACTATAGAGAGCATATATATGTTAGCATGCTATAGTATACTGGACTCTCTCTTCCCCCGTGGGTCCATTGTATTAAATGGAGGAGTGTACTGTAAAGGAGGACACAGCTATGCAGGTGGGTGGTCGAGCTCAGCTTTACTCTGGTTCATGAAAATACGGTGGGAAGACTCTTGGTGACTGGCTGACCTACTGTAATGTACACACAGGCTGAGGTCTCCACATGTGTTGGCTTGCCTGTTTAGACATCCTAATTAATACTCCAAATGTGCAAAACAACAGTCCTGGCTCACATGTTAGAGACGAGGTTTGGCCAGTACTTACACCCCTTGTTTTAATGGAGGGGGTTGCTTGTGAGTTTCACAATGTCTTTAATGTGCAATTTCAAACAGCATGGGACTATAAATCATCTGGGCCTGCTTTTTAAAAAAACACCTGCCTTGCAACCGTCAAGGCTCTAATGGCAGTGGTTACTATATAAATCACAGTGAGCTGTAATTTTCAATATCTGAGAAATGATTACACTGAGCATCTGTCAGTGAATACTATTTTAATGACTGCTGCTGCACTTAAGACCCCTGTATAACCGTTTCGCCATCTTGGTCTTTGCCGTTAAAGCGTCTCCTGAGTGATGTGGCGGTTGCTTGCTCTGTCATGCTGGGTTTTCACCACAGCTCTTAAGAATATCCAGGGGTCCGCTGACCCCCAGCTCCCAACCCCGGCACTCTCATTTTCTCTCTTTTCTTTGCTTTTGTTTCCTTCCATTGTTTTAATCACAAGCAGAGATGGAGAAGAGGGGCTCAATCTGACCAGCACCCTACACGGCATTCACGAGCCAAAGACCCTACGCAGACCATCACTTCATCTCAAATGACATGATATCTGACTCTCTATCAAAAGATTATAACACCTATTACGGATTAATATTTCATCCTCATGGCAGTACTGAGAGAGCAAGAGCTGATACTGACGTAAGACTTCCCACTTCCTTCTCAATCTATAAAAAGTATTTAATACTACTACGGGTCATTCCTTCCAACCTACAGCATCCCTCAGAAAGCCATTTAGCACAGATGCTTCTTGTTATCTTTTTAATGAAGTATGGACAAAGACTGCTCAAATAAGCTGCGCAACAGCAGGACTCCAAGATGAAGGGCCGCTTATGCAACTAACCTGTCACCCGAGAAGAGACTCCTTGACTTCTTCAGAGCTATTATAAACATACCATTCCCGCCATTGTCCTTGAGTGATTTGGCAGAAAACCTCAAAAGACAAGTAAACATTCTGTCCAGTCCCAGGGTGCCTTTGTAGTTGACATACAGACCTAAATAATGAGATATTTGTTCGAATTTGATTTGAAGCTCTCTGGCTCCCAAATCGAATGGCTCCTTCATCTCTTCTATGAGGAATAAGGTAAATATGCAGCTGAACCACTACCAAACATGTGCACATCACACTGCTAAAATCACAAGATTTATTCTTTAATAACACCATCTTATATAAAACCCAGTATAACATCATCCAATTCTCATTTCATTCTAAATTGAATACTCATTTTAATATCAATAGCAACATGAGAGATGGCACAACAACTATAAAGATCTTGAATTTCAGTTGGAGTTGATAACTGTAACTTTTTAAAATGTGTTTATTACATTTATTTGTACTGTAGGTCAGAGTGTGCTGATGATAAAGACAGCATTTTAAAGGAAGAGAAGGCCGAATGTTTATCAGCCACCAAAAATGAAATTCCACTGATCAACACTGTATTGGCTTAGTTATCAGCAATCTCAGAACGGATACTTCAGAATGTCTGCAGATGGATGGATGGATGAAATAGCATGTCATATTAGAATTTGGGTGAACTGATCCTTAAACTTCTGATACTGAATTAACTTAAGTGGAACGATAAAAAGCCAGACTCTACTTTTTTGTATGTGTGTGTGTGTGTGTACACCTTCTTCTAAAGTGGGTCTTTGAGCAGGATATTTAACCCCCCCCCCCCCCCCGCAGCCTCACGGTGCTTTTCCCCATCATTGCTGTGCAACCTTAGGCAGAACAGGGTAGTTTGGATGTAGGTCCCCCTCTCCTCCTGTGCACATGGTCCATGTTAAGAGACATGAAACCGCTGAAGCCCCGGAACAATAACCTCTTTTCTTGGAGCTCACAGGTTCCTCTCGTCTTAAGCAGGCCTCCCTCCCCCGGAATTCACGTTCACTACCTCCACCGACAGTTTCTTGTTTTGTTTGATCCCAGCAGTGATGTGTAAATTCCCACTTACATCCATTTTTCCGTTCGCCCGTGATAACTTTTTTTTTTTTTTTTTTTTTTTTTAACTGATTTGCCTTGATGCTTTAGGTGAAAGACTATATGAGGGAGTGCTTGCTATTTAATGGCTGGGTTCTGGTCTCAATCAAACACTGGACATCTGGATCGCATCTCCCTAGTTCGCCCCCATGCAATCAGACACACTGGAACTGAGATCTGCACGGGACAAAATGTGGGCGCAACATGTCATCGTCCGCTGATTTCAGAGGACGTCTCCGATAGGGAGGAGGATCGTTTTGAGATCTCGAAAAAAAAAAAAGGCCAAATCACACAGAGTGCCAAACAGACCAGTCATCTTCCACACCTTATTTTCAAACATTCTTACAGGGCCAGATTCAAACTCTGGCCTGTGCCCAAGTGCTGGAGGGTAACACAGTTCAGATCAACACATGCCTTGACTGGTTTCACTGTGGCCAAAATATCAGACTATATGAAATAAGGCAGCCATTATTCTACAAGGCAGGTCGGAAGGAATAAAATTACATTAGCCAAACTCAAAATGTGAAATACTGCATATGTATATTCTTCACACCACACACCAATTAACAGGCTAAGCATAAGGAATTTTTTCTTGCTCAAATATACCCGGCGCTCTTAGAAATACACATGAGGGATTTTGTGTTGGATAGTAACTGGAGCGAGTTGTTAAGCTACCAAAATCTGGATCCACATTAGGTGCTGCAGTAGAGGCACAGAATGGGGATGCTGAGCCTGACCTAAAAAGATGCATTTGCGGTCTGTGGGGTCATCTAAAAAGAGCACAAAGATTCATCACATTGCACAAGTGTTTACCAGAGAGAAGCCAGGTTAGGACAATTACCATTTAAAAAGAGGCCTACAGTGCAACACGCAACTAAAACAACATCAGGTTTCTATGCGCACGCCATTAGAATTGACTGACTGCTTGCTAATCCTACCGCACTTTGAGAAACTGATCTCATGCCACCTCACTTATCACCACCGGCTGCCTCTTTCCGACACTTTAATCACCCCTTTTTTTGTACACTTTTAGAGTCTGGCTGGTTGCTTTCCGTCTTCCCACACATCATTTTGCGTTGTGTCTGCAGCCCTCCAGGGCCTCAGGGGTCATAAACATGTGCGGGGGGGGTGAAAATTTGCTGGCCCCACTCAGGGACACCTAAGGGCAATGTTGGATTGTTGTGTCTGTTCGTCAGCCATACAGCCTACAAGTTTATTTTTTGTTGCTAGACGCTGGTGTAAATATCCTGCGTGGTGGGACTGTAAATGCATACAGTGCAGTCGGGCCTCCAGCCGCGAGGGAATGTGAAGCAACCCCCAGTGAGTCTCTCCAGCTGTTGTCATGACATAATCACCCACACAGAGAGATGGCTGCTCAATCACGGTGTTGTCTGATAATGTCTCACTTTTTCTCTCTCTCACACACACACACACACACACACACACACTTTCTCCCAGCTGTTTGTCTTCTTATGTGTGACATATGTGGATGTGGATGTGGAAGTGTCAGCGCTTATTTACACGTCATTCTCATGTGCTTCGGATGAGAATAAGCAGTCGCTTATCTTTGACTGAGAGTACAGCAAATAGGGTAAACAAAGGAGTTGTTCACTATTACACGGTTACACACAGGTTCAGAAAACGTCTGCCATGCTAGTCCATGAGCAGCTGGCTATAGAAAATGAAAAAGGTGAGAATGGAAGCAAAGGGATGGTGAGGCTTACTGGTCTACAGTCCTGTTTAAATGACCTGATTTAACATTGCCATGTGGCCCACATCTTCTCCCTGGAACACTGACAATCTCCTCTATCCATTCATTCATGTGTGGATATTTGTGCTGTATTGAAAAGCTCTGGGCATAAAGACAAAAAATTACAACTTTTACAACTACATTTTTACTTTTTTCCATCAAAAGTCTCCTAGAGCATGTATAGGCTAGTACTAATCACACGCAAAATTTCTGAATTTCTGACTTGTTCTAAAAAAAAAACAAACAAAAAAGCTATACAGTATATGTCATGGCTGGGTGACACAATAATAATAAACGCTGCAAAAAAATATGAGAAAATTATTTTCTAAATATTCTTTTAAAATAAAATAACTAGAAAAAAGGACTGAAGTATCCTGCTGATAATCAACAAGACGTGTGCGTGGCAAAAGCAACATTGAGGGCACGATGTAAAGAGCTGAAGAGTGCAAGCATGACTCCGGACTTTGATCTTTCTTCTCCTCTTTCAGTGGCTCTGAACTATCACAGACTATTGACTCTAAGGGGGCAATCATATTCATCCACATCCATGGCTATTAGTAACGCTGTTGATTATAGTATAAACTTCTTCATCACTCCCCCTCTCTCATTTACTGAAAGGGGTCCTGCACAAGTAGAATGTTAATATGCATGTAAGGTGCATACCTGAACATGTGTCTCCCAAACGTGCAATTATCTTAACGCACAAGGGTTTTTTTAAATTCTGCCTTGATGCATAGTTACAAGACCATAAACATATACAAATAATAATTTCATTACATCGGCATGTGCGGTAATTACAGTGCCTGTACTGTTCATGACTTTCACAAACAGCCCTGACGAAGCCCCAGGTGAGGTTAAGATTCTTAGTTTATTCTTCAATCATGAAAAGTTCATGATTCAACAAAAATTATATTATGCTGTGAATACAGGAAGCGAAGTGGTCATAGCCCTGAGGTGTGATAGAGACACTGGCATAAAACGGGAACTGTGATTTACAGTCTCAGCAGAGCTTCATTATGAAAGAGAAGCACTCTCTGAACACCTGAGTAAACTGAAAAAGGGGAACTTTGAGTTGTTACCATGGGCAAAACAAAACAGCTTAAGAGTCACCGACTCCTGCCGAAGCTACAGTATGCATGTCTGTAGTGGAAAAGGGGAGAGATGTGCTTATTCGCGAAAAGAAACATCTGCACTGACTGCAATGTGGTCAGTAGACCTAAACCGAGAATTTCACAAACAGACGGCCTCGCAATGAAAGAAAAATTAAACCGTGAAGACAATTTGAACTATTTCCAAAGGAAAATAATTGGTTTTCAAAGATGCATTATTGAACTGATTAGAAAAAATGAATTTACCATTCTGATGTACGTCAGAGCAAGTCTCAAATCAGCACACACAACCAAACAATTCACTAAATATATCGGTATTATATTTGCTTTCCATTATGTATCGGAAAACTCAATTTCTGCACTTCTCCGACTATGGAGGTAGATTCGTCATATTTGGACTGTACTTTAATCACTTTAATCCAATTTTTTAACCAATCCAATCCAAATCATCTTGGAACTTATCTGTTTTTGCTTATAGAAAGAAAAGTGCAGCTATCATCAGCGAATGGAAGACAGGATACTATAGTGAACTTCAGCTGAGGGGTGTGATGAAGACAAATATAATCCCTCTTGTATTCTGCGTTGCAAAGAAAGCAAACGATAGTTACTGCAGTCACTACATTCCCCACTGCCACTTCTGTCACAGAGGGTAACATAAAAAATTCATTCATTCCACCTCAACTACTGTAAGCCATTCATAAAGCTTACAGAAATGTATTTCTGCCAGGGATGTGCTTTGGATTACATGTTACAAGAGGTCTTGAAAATCTTACAGAGCATTCTGATGAGTGTAGGATTACTTTGGCACCCTGCCGGAAAATGGATTTAACTGCAGATGATTTGACTTAAAATGCTTAGATTAGTTAAGCAGTATGAGCTTTTACAGTTACAATTCCATACATACTGCATATGGTTCCTCTCAGTATTAGATATCTGAATTTATGGCGTGGAATATGGAATAAAACTATAACAAGGCCGACAATTTATTGACTACAGTGTTCCAGGTCTTTGAAATCTCGCAGCAGTGAGTTATTTAATGTGGCTCCTTTGGTTTGATAGATTACTGAAACGTGTAATAAACTTCAGCAAGTATTCTAGTTTTTACCATATGTACTTTCTTTACAATGTTTAAAATGTAACAAATGTTAAAAGAGTTTTTGGAGCTAGAAGTTAACACCAGATAACATTTTGAAATGAATGCCCTTTTCCTTTTTTATTTTACTACTTTGTATTTAAATTATGTCCAATATTTAACACACAGTAGCTAATCTTTGTGATTCTAAACATACTGTGTGACTTTTCTGAAAGTTCAATGATGTCTTTTCAACACATACAACTATACAAATTTTCCAAATAATCAGATAACAGGCAGTGGTTTGTAAAATAGAAAATATTTGCAGTGGAAAATATTCAGTCTACGTTGCACACATCCAAAAACACCCACACTTGTGAAGAGATGGCATTAGAAGTGAGGGAAAAATGAAAAAGGGAAATAGGATGCACAGTCATACCGATGCAAATCGCTTTTTATACATCCAACATTTCAACTGATTGACCTTGAGGAAAACCTTGATGTAAAAATGTGTTTTTCATAGAGATTTTTCCTTTGTGTCGGATACTAAAAAGAAAATCAGTTACCATGTCTCTACACATACTGATTCATTTTAAAATATAATGATTCACACAACAGCCATACTGTACATGAACCAACTGTGTAGTATAAAAAATACACAATAAAAGTTAAAAAAAAAAATTGTTGCATTATTTTGCTTTTTACCTAAGTGACATTCAATCACATATCGTGAACTCTATATACAACGACAGCACTGCTGCCAAAACTGTTGAGTGAAGCAAAATTCTGTTTGAACATTTCACATCTTTGTATAAACTGACGATAACCCATAATAATCTCATTTACATTGTGGAGAGTTTTATTTTTATTCTAAAACAAATAACTTGTTTCCTGACTCACCACAATCAAGTCACACCAAAACAGTAACAGTCATGATTATGCTCAATCAATAAAGGTCTATCCACGTAGCCATTCAAAATGAATTTCAAGATTGATTAAGAGTGCTGTTGTTTAGTATTGTTCTGTATGCGTTGAGTTTGTGCTTGTTTGTGCAATCACTGCGTTATCGAATAATTGGTGTTGTGTTGAGAACACATGTGGTCCTAACACCAAATGAGTCGGGAGGTTTGCTTCACACTCACAACATTTCATGCAGCGGTCTCTGCACAGCCGTGAAAACAGAGGCCCTCGTCTGAACATCAGTACACGTGACCCAAATACTTTGGCAAAGTGGAACCAATCATACAATCCACTCAAGGCTGAGAGCTATAGCATAACATCAGCCTACAGAGAGTATCTGCTATCATTAATTTAACAGAAAAAAAGACATCTACATATTAATGTCATTGAGTAGCTGCTTAAGCGGAAATTATTGTAAAAAAAAATCACACAGAGGCCCAGAGTGATTGATTTCAAGGAAGTAAAGAGCAACTTTGAATTTAGAATAATCAACTTTTTATAAAGCAAGGACTTGGCCAAACATGTATGTCAGCATTTGTGATGAAAGTGAGTATTTTAAGAGTAGCCGTTCTTGTATATTTAGTATTTCCACATCAAGTATTCAGCCTACTTACTCTCTCTCCTTCTCTGTGAGTCTGTCAGTGATGGTGTCCTTGATGGAGGAGCGTGAACCCTTGTGGATCACTGGATACCTAAGAGGGATCTGCAGGAAGCATGAGATCATCAGGACCAGGTGTGAGGTGTAACCAAGGGCGACTGCCACGCTCCCATCATCCTTTGCTGCAGGGCACGAAGTGGAAAAAAAAAAAAGAGAGAGAGAGAGAGAGAGATGGAGTTTGGTTCAGCAGACAACAAATGTTGTACTTGTTAATGCATCAGTGGGCTTTTTAACACAACATTAACACACCAAAACTAATGCAAATTAAATTCAAAACGGCAGTATTTTAATCACCCCAAAGTCAGTATTGTATTATGTCAAAAACTTCAAAGCATATGTCTGTTTTGTTTGGAATGTACTTTCATTACATGGAAAAATAAATTGTGTTTACATAAACCACGTCCACATCTTGTGAATCCAAACAAAAATGTATAAACATCCAACCGAAGATAGCTTAGTAACCAAGTATTCACAGGAGGAAGAACACTTGCATTCATGTGGGAACGTGTTTTTGAAAGTGATACAAAATGCGGCACAGCATACACCATACCAAAAAACCTTGGCTGCAGTGAGTTACCCAATTTCTTTCAGATATGCGCTTGAGAAGCAAAAGCATCACGTAGAAGTATCCCCTCTGAGCCCAAATAAGTTTTGGGATGCCTTTGTGGACATATCTCACAGGGAAAGAAACGGCAAACCGTCTCGCTTTAAGTGCGAGAAATGGTTTCAAGACAACACGCTAAGTGGTTTCACATTCTCTAACAGCAGCAGGACACTGCTCGAGGCAAAGACTTAAAATCACCATGGTTTTTATCTTAATGCTTTGAAGTAATAGACTATGGCAATAGAGAGCGGTAGATTGTTTGCCTCATACTGTGTGTTTTTCAACTTAACACAGATAGCCTGCTTTGTATCTTTCTTGTTCCTGCATTTTTTTTAGTTCACCGGCAATAAACTGTTTCCTGGCCTCTGGTGCTTTTGGATGATGCTTCACACTAACAGGACTATCAGGTCAACTTAAGGACAAGCACCTATAAGTGACACCTAAGGGTGCATCAGGAGATTGCTGATACCTTGTTAGATTGATCTGACAAGGAAAGCCTAGTTAAATGTAAAACACTGATGGGCCTCAGCGCAGTGTCACCCTTTTCCACTTTGACCCCCAGCAGGATTAGGACTCCAACTAACCCTGACCCTGGTCTCTAATGTGGAACATCCTCCCCCGCAGGCCTGCTTAAACTGACTTTGACACACATCCAGACAGTTCTGGACTTGATCGGGCTCTATCTGCGGCAGACCTCACACAAATGAGAGCAGGAGTCATCACTGGGGTAAAACGGAGGAGTAAAGTGCATTCCTCTCCATCCCTTCTACCACCATCTGTATAGGAGGTCTGCATATGTTGATCTGGCCTTTGCAAGAGGTCTAACGGGCACAGCGGTTATGTTAAAGGGTGAATAATGGCTACCTAGAATAGCACGGCAGCTCTTTTCAACGTTTCAACAAGGCATACGACCAGGAGGGAGGGCATACGGGAAAAGGCAGTTAGCAGTAAATGCATTAGGATGTTCTCTGTTAGCCTTTTTATCTTCTGCCATGACACATGCTCTGTTGTTTACTCACTGCTACGTGTCCACCTAGGCAGGACTGGGAGACAGAGGCAGGCCTCCACCTTATGGGAACAAGAGATCACTGCAAACACAAACGGGCTGGCTGTCACCACTGTGCTCGTCTCTGCGCTCTTAAAAGATGTGAACAGGTGGAGTGTGACAGCAGGGAGCGGAGGAGATCGGGAGTGGCATTTTTGAATTATTGACTCTTGGTCTAACCAGCTGTGAGGAAGAGGAGCTGGAGAATGTTGTGTGGACAGTGCCGGCTGTGTTCTGAGTGTTGGACAAGTACTGCAGACCAAAGCTAACCATTTATTTCCCATTCAATCCAGCACCCCCTCCTCAAGTCATCTGAGCGATTGAGAGGTCATGAAGTCATCAAGTTTCCCTTGCTGTGACAGAAAATCCAATTTATCACAACACATACGGCGTGACCCTTACTCTAAACTTACCCCAGCAACATGATAACGAGGTC
The DNA here is from genome assembly GCF_963924715.1 of Thunnus thynnus. Taxonomy (NCBI): domain Eukaryota; kingdom Metazoa; phylum Chordata; class Actinopteri; order Scombriformes; family Scombridae; genus Thunnus; species Thunnus thynnus. The sequence goes on from NC_089529.1 coordinate 4,975,696, forward strand.
TGTGTGGTTATAGCTGCCTGCTGACAAAACTTTTTTTTCAACGTTATGTTGCCAAATACCGTGTCTTTGATATTAAAGCATGTGGTTTTTGTGGCTGCATCTCACTGGGGTGGTGAAACCAAGCATCTTTTGACATGACTCTATAAGATTGTGGTAGCACTGTGGAATTCTTCTAGCAGCAGCCAACAAGAGATTAGAAATGTGTCCTGAATAAAAAATAGAAGATTGCAAACCAACGTAGCCGCTAGACTTCTCTGCCTGGCCATCAAGCAGAGCTCCAGCAAGCAGTTCTGCCAGGCTTTGTCCTTTCCGCAAAAGACTATAATACCTTAGCACAGTCATACCTTTTTCCAAATTGCCTTCTAGTATAATGATAGTAATAATAATTCTGTTTTTCATACTTATGTATCTGAGATCATCAGCCATAAAATTGCAAAAATGTTAAATTGCTTTGCTTCACCAAACATCTACAGATAACCCCTAGCATGAAAGTAAAGACAAAACATTTGTTCAGCATTCCTTACCACAGCTTATCTCGCTGGAACCCTGAAACACACAGGCAGGCATGTAATAAATTACCTTGAAAGTCTTCAGAGTTTGGCAGCTTCACTCCGCAGATGACATAATCTGACTGATTAGCCTGTGGATTTAAATAACAGATTTCATATTAAAGACAATGATCAGAGAGCAGAAACAGACCCAGAAAAGAAAACATTCAGTCATTGTCTAGTAGTGTCAGTATTTAAAGGATTTTGTTTGCCAAAGGTTAAAGAAAACTCAGTGATTGTAATATATATTACACAGCCGTTTGGACTTCAGACTTTGAATTGTGTCCTAATACACTGAAGAACTGACATTCAGAACAATCTGCACCAGTTCTGCCTCATCAAAACAAATAATTCTTTGCAGCTCTTGTGAACAATGTGTTGTGTGGTGCTGTACCCTCAGGTTTGACTCACCACATCAATGGGGTAGATGTAGGAAAGCTCAGAGAGGAGCTGACGACAGCGGAAGGTGAGCTGGGCGTTAGACTTCAGGAACTGCTCTCTGGGGAGAAAAAAACCAGACACAAGGATGACACAATGAGTAACTGCCTGACAGACAGAGACAAAAGCTTCAGTTAAGAGTAGAGGAGATAGGGAGTGGTAAGGCAATGGAGGGACTAGAGAAAGAGCAGAGATGAGATTGTAGGGGAAGGAGTGTAGCTGGAAGAGATGAGAGGAAGTGGTAATGAGCAGTGGAAATCATCCAGGCTAGTTACTGCTCCACAGGGACCCACTGTAAAGCATAAAGACAGAACACAGAAAGGGGAGTTTATGTATGCAGCACAATGATGTGTGATAGCAGCTAAATGTTGGTATAAGGAGAAGATTAGCCCAGTCTGCGTTTGTCATGTATGGATGAGAGCGACTGACTCATTAGTGAGTCATATCCACAATAGGAAAGTCTTTATTAGTTGTGCAGGGTCCATCAACCCCAGCCTGCCCCGTTATTAAAAGCAGGCTAGAAAACATTCTGTGATTATGACCTGTGAAATGTGGTGACTAAAAATGTTTCAGAGTGGAAAAATCACCAGTGAGATAATAAAGATAAAGATAACACGACTAGGAGTCTATGGCCACAGCTCTCTGAGCCTGTACTTCAGCACAGCGGTGCTTGGAGTAAAATGCTAATATCAGCATGCTAACATGTTCACAGCAACAATGCTAATGTGTTGATGATTAGCAGGTAATATTTACAAGGTTCACCATCTTAGTTTTGTCTCTTAGCAGGCCAATTTGCTCTAAATAAAATGCTGAAGGTGATGGGAATGTCATTAGTTTTATTTGGTCATAAATCAAAGTATTGGGCAAATTAAAATTTTGACCTGATGATGGTGTAAGCAGGAAGATCACCAAGGTCATTAGAATTTATCGTCTAGGAACCTTAAATATCGGCACATAATTTCACGGTGATCCATCCTATAGTTGAGATATTTCAGTCTGGACCAAAGTCTTGGACTGACTGACATTGCTATCCCTAGAGCCACACAACTGACCTGGCTGATAAATATATAATGATGATATTTCTATGTTTTTAACTGAGAAAAGTTCTAAACTAGTGACTGGTCTGATTTGCAATGAAGATGCGAATCTAGTAGTAAAATATTGTCTGGCATATTTTAGACTGGAGAAATGTATAAATTGCCCATAATTTCCATGTTTGGTATTAAAGACACATCTCATTATTGCATGGTATTCCAGAAATGTCATGACCAGTGTTGTACTATACTTGAAGCTGTTTGAAACATTGCATGTTTGCTAGAAAACAAATACCTTGTTGGATGTCTCTTCCACATCCAACCGCGATATAATATCAGGAACTAATGTGGTGAGTTTAAAATTGAGGCTTCCGCAGTACCAGAAAGTTAAAGTGGCTTTACGCAGAAAACAAGAACACGCATGTAAAAAGGAACTTAGTTTGTGAAACCGACCACAATTCAAATGGTCATTGAAAATTCAAAACATTATATCTCTGCAGTTATTTAATGCTATTACAAGCTTTGACTCTAAAAGAGTATATAAAAGGCAACACTTCCAGGATGTATGAGCAGATGTTCCAGTTACACAGCAATATTTCCTCAGAGCAACATTCCCTGATTTACACGTTAATGACTCAACTGATACTGTGCATGAATAGTGCATGACTGTTTATGTGTGTGTGTGTGTGTGTGTGTGTGGGAGAGAGAGAGAGCCTCTCTTTGGGTGTCCTGTATTACTACAGAGTGGAGCAGTGTGGGTAAAAGACTATTATTTCACGCAGATGAAAAGGGATTTTGGGGAGAAAATGGTTATTGAATGTGATGCACCCTCCCATCCATGCTCCTCACATTTCACTTGAATTTCCTTTTTAACTTTGCCTGTGGTTAGCAGTCTCTTATCATTTCCCTTTTCCCAGTGTGGAGCTGCTTTGTACAAGTGAAAGAGGAGAAAGATTAGTGAGTAATGGTTGTTTGATCTGAAATCACTCATATCTGTCCAGCGGGCTTTGCCTTATCTTAATGTTTAAGCCAAAAGGCAAGCCCTCCACAAATCCTTGTCCTGAAACATATAGACTGATGTTTCCTACCACCTTCCTTTTTAATGTATGCTCACAAAGAAAATATCATTAGTTAATCTACATTTTAAACTGGAATTATGCTTCTGTGAAGATGTCTAGGTAGCAAAGGGTGTTATGGGTAACCACGGGCTCACAGAGGAGCCGACACACACACATCCCGATTCTCAACATGCTGAGCATCAGACAAGTTGATTGGTTGATGCAACTTTTGTCTGGAGGTTCATTCATTCGTTGTAGAAGAAAGAAAATAAACCTGACACAAGATGAATGAATAAGTAAGAAACAGCCACGATAATGTCTCTAAATGACTTCTGTGCATGTTGGCCTACGTCCAGCCTGGAGAAGCATGTTTAAGCCTTTAGCTGGCGTAGATAAACAAAAACGCACATCCTCTCTTGTGACCAAAAGGGAATTGGTTCTCAACATCTCAAGAAGCCTATTGCAATCTTGAGTGGATAGATGAGATGTACTTTTATGTTTTCAAAAAGTACACTTAACTCTACAACTACAGCTACAAATATAGCCCCAATTTTGTGATAGGAGCTATTCAACATCAGTGTGAGAAAGGCTGAGAAAAAGTGTGCATGCTCAGCATACCTTTCCCTAGCTAAAAGTTTAAAAAAAGAGACATTTCCATGAAAAAACATCAACAACAGAGATATTTCCATGGAATGGATATTAGGCAGATGTACAAGTGTCGGTGTTAATTTCCTGTTTGCTGGGTCTTTTGGCCCCTGCTGGCCTTCCTGGGGCTCCGGTTTACCCTCTGTGACTGCCAGGTACCTCTCAGACAAACAAATCTGTATCCAGGGCCGGCACCCGCCGCACACGTCTCCCCGCAGGCCAAGGCAAACACCAGCCAATAGGGTTTTAAGCACAATGTGCAAAATCTCAGTTGAGAACACATAAATAGGCATCGCCAACCGCAAAAACATCCCCTTGTTTTGAAAGAGCAAGATGGGAGGCAGGGTGCGGGGTATAATCTCATCATAATTTGATATGATTGAGCAACACATAGGGTCCCATCATGGAGCTGGCCCTGGGTAATGTCTAACTGATGGGTAAAAAGATGAATGTTGTGTTTTCTATGCAGAAATAAAGCAAAAACTAATTACAGGCTCACACATACCTCTTGGCAGTGCATTCCTTCTGCAGCTTGGTTAAGGATTCTTTCTCCTCCTTCAGACTCTCGTGCTGAGCGGAGAACGCTTCCTCTGACAGAGACAACAAGAAAGAGAGAAAAAAAAAAGTGTAAATTATCAGGTGTGTGTTGTGTTCTGCTATGTCTGAACAGCCAGGTGGGCTTGTACTTGGTTGGCTGCCATCCACAGTTAAACTCCAGTAAGATCAAACAGCTCTTTTGATGAGGACAAAACCATTTCCTTTTGACACCACATAAAACCAAACAACATATGTACGCAGATTACAGGATTTGTCAGACTACATAAATACAGAGCTGGGCAAATAAATAAAATCAGACAGATAAGGGACAGTGGTGATACAGTTTGTGGAAGTTGTGCAACCGCAATATTGACAAGCTCACCATAACTCAGTGTTATTAGTGTTACGGGAAAGAAACAAAGTATAATTTAGGGTTGAAACTGAATATTTCTCTAATCTGTGTTCATACAGCATCATCATATATAGTGGGATGGCAACCAAACCAACAGAAACATATGGTTTTACATAACTTAAATAAACAAGACATTTTACTATTTCATATGCATTAACATAAACACCTTAAAGACGGAACCAAACCTACATGTGGAGGTATACATTTTTCTCCTACATTTGTTCCCCACACAGAAAAACACAAGGAAGTGTTTGCTTATTTAGCACGCCATCTTTGCTGACAGCTGGAAGAAGAAGAGTAAATTGACAATTCTATGTGTTATTTAACCTTTTGGATTGCTGTACAAGTTTAGAGCTCTAGGGTCTTCATCACTAATGGGGATAAGAAGCATTGTGAAACTGACCAACAGGTGCAACAGCTGTGGTCATTGTATCAGACTGTGATGATGAAGAGAGAGCAGAAACACAAAGCAAAGCTCTTCATGCCAAGAATCCCATATGCTTTATGCTCGGACTGTAAAGATAAACATCGGTAATGAGGTTTCTCCCCGAGGTGGCTGGCCTCTCTCTTTGTGACAAGAGGAAGAGTTCAGCCGTATAGGAGAACCTCGGTGTCAAGTCACTGATTCTCTACATTCAGATGAGCCATGAGAGATGGCTTGCTCCCCTGATAAAGATACTTTACAGGTGCTAAGGATTACATATTTAGGCTTAACTGGCAGGTCCTATAGATCCCAGAGAAGAGCAGGAGGAAGTGGGTTAGGATGAGAACATCAAAGACAATATAGATTCTGATTCTGCTTATTGATTCCTCGTCTCTGTTCTTGACATATTACCTGAGCAATAAAATAAACCAAAAGTATGTTGAAAGCAAAAAAGAAGGGCTGCCATGAATGATTATATTCATTATCAATTAATCTGGTGATTATTTTCTCAAATAATCGTTTTGTCTATAAGATGTTAGAAGATATTAAATGCTGATCATAATTTCTGACAGGTAAATGCGATGAATTAAAATTGCTTGTTTTATTCAAACAACAGTCCAAGAGACAGAGATATTCAGATTACTATCATACTGTATATGACAAAGAAAAGAACTGAATCCTCACATTTGCAAGGCTGGAGCATTTTTGCTTGGAAAATAACTTAAACAATTAATTGATTATTAAAATAGTTGGCATAAATTTCTGTCAATCAACTAATCAATGCAGTTCTACAAAAATACCTTAACAGTCATAAATGACAAGATATTCTGTGATGCGTTTCTCCTTACATATCTCCAACAATCATCCACTAATCTCCATTAACAAAAAGGGAACACTACTACATGTAGCATAATCTGTACTTTCTCAGTCTTTGTGTCTGGATCTGTAATTAAATCTGTTAATGCAAACATAACACTTCCTGTTGCTTCTTAAAAGTTCTTGTGTCCTCAGTCAGTGATGTTAGCTACTGCTAAAATTGGCCTAAACTGGTCAGTGAATCATTTTTAAATATTGCAGAGAGGAACCATCAAAGAAAAGGCAGAGCTTTACCATTTCTGTGGCATAGAAAACTACACTGTGAAGTTTTGCAGATGCAGTGATTTTGTGAAGTTTTAGCCATACTTTCAAGCACTAACTCTGGTCTCATAAACACTGTACTCGACTGCATTGACAAATGCTTAACCAGTGAAGCACAGTACAAGGTAACAGGTCCAAACTTCACTCAGGAGCCTATGAGGGGACCCAAATGTATTTCTTGAGGATTCCAAAGTTCACTTCTTTAATCACTGTCTACATGTCATCACTATGTCTATGTAGTGTTAAGGTGCTGGGAGTCACACTTTCAAAGAAAAGCATGCACCATTTCTGGAAATTTGATGATTCAAGTTCTGAGCAAGCCTGCGATCCACCGTTAATCATGGTATGACAGCAGTTGGCAGAAAAGTAAATCTTGTGCACTTAGATTATTAAATCAAATGTGTGACAAGATGGATCACATGTTCAGCATTTTACCACATAACTTCCACTCGCAGTCACTCTGCTAAAACTGGCACCATGAGGGTGGAAACCTTGACAGACAGAGGGACGGAGAAAATAGAGGTTCTCAGAAGTATCTCCATCAGATTAGTTGAGGAGACAGAGATCAGACAGGCTATCCCTCTGTTGTGAGTGATGACATGGGCCTCCATTGCTTTCATGCAATGCCCAGCTCTGTTCTATCTGTTCTATCCATCCATCTTTTCATCCTTTCATCCCTCTAACCTGTTCCATTTTGTATCATGATATGGACAGACAAACTACAGCAGTTACCTCGGCTGTGTTCATACAGCATTCTGTGTGTGTTGAGACATTATCTTTCATACTACACATGAGTCATAGGTTTCAGATCCAAAATGTGGAGTGGCTTTATAATGCTATACCATCTGCTGTTGAAATATTATAATCTGACAATGAATCAGTCAGGTCTTTCACTATAACTCTTATAATGAGGTCTCTCTGGAAGCAGGTGGCTGGCTGGGCTTTCAGGGACTCTGAAGAGAATCCAGCAGCAAAATGGACAACCACTCTGCTGACCTTAGTGACCTCTGTGTAATAAGTGGGACGTTCCTGGACAGAGTGAAGTCTGGAACAGCAACAACACTGGACGGGTTTAAACTTACAAGAAAACTGTCTTGTCTTCCTGCTGTTTCCAGACAGATACAGCATTTATGAGTACTTTATCATTTGTACAGTTAAAAAACAAGACTACAGGTCCTGTCGTTAAACGCCTTAACACACATTGTGCTTCAAAAGGTAGAAAAGCCTTGAGCAAGAGGACTGCTTTGTTGTGTCTTTGGCCCCACTGAGCTGCTCTTTATGAGCAAATTTATTTTCCCTCTGCGGCCTTTTTGGTGGATAACTTGTGACTGAGTCTGCAGTTTACAGGAAAAAATCTTTAGCCAAATTGAACAAAATACAATTGATCAAAGCTATTGAGAAACAGTTATTGTCATAAATTACACAGCAATGTGTTCATGAGAAAATCGCACATAGATCATTTTTCAAAGTCTCCTATGATCTGATACACATTAAAAACTGTAAATGATCTTACAGTTTATCACAAAGCCTTGAGTCTGAATTTGTTACATCATTATCTAGTGAGAGTTGATCCATGCAGCAGTCAATGCAGCTGTGTAAAATGATGATAATAAAAATGGCTATTTCCATCAGCTCGAAAACAAAACCACGATCAATGAAATAATCTATAGTAAAGAGCATCATGAAACTCTTTCAAGGGAATAAACTATAATTCTGACAAGGAAAAAATTTGCTTTATGAAGGTTTAATAATTAGAAAAATGTTAAAGAGACCATATTGAATGCCGCATGAAGGAATACAACTATAAAGACCATGTCTTTGTTTCCTCTTTAAACTTTAATGAAAGCAAAGGATTGACTGTGATGTAGAGACAGAGTAAGACATCAGTGGAGTTAACAGAAAAGGGTAAAAAGACATCTAGTGTGTTGGACTGCTGTACCTGTCAACCCTTACACTGAATCAAAATGGATGTAAATGTGTAAAGCTGAGCTGCTGGTAAAGGAGCTCTAATGATGATAGCTTCAATATGAGACCTTTTCTGAGGTGACAAATACCTCACACACCATACCTTCACAAAACTGTGCTCCTCACACTTAAGAAACCTAACCACTGACATTTATTGGTCAGGAGCCCTGGCTGTGTTACAGAGCGTGAGAATAACTACCGTTACTAAGTACAATAAACGCTGTTCAGAAACCTGATTTATGTCGTCTGCTCAAGGTGGAAGGAGGGAAATTAGACAGGAGGAAATTGTGACAAGAGTGTGACCCCACCAAAACCAAACCCATTAATTCTGGAGGGAGGAAAGAAAGAAAGCCTTTTATTTTAAATTCACATCTGTAAAAAAGATATAAAATTATGAATTGTGTGAAAGACGTGCAGTGGACTGCGTGCGTTTGCAGGAGAAGTGAAAAACAACAGCTTTTCCTCAAGTCTACACTCCTGCTATGATTTCACTGCCATCACTGTAAATCAGCAGGCATTGAACAGCTAGTTGTTAACCTGTCAACAGGATGATACTGACTGCTGATGTTTTTCAGTGCTTATTACGCTCACACTGCCCAGGATGGCAAAGAAGGACGCACAGCATACGCAGAACAGGCATCAGCAAGTCTGTCGCAACATCCTAATAGTTACTTTACAAAAATGCACACACCCAACTTTCATCTCATCTTTATCCGCTAGCTCACATGTGGACGCACACACCTGCAGAACCTCGACCATATGTTTGGGTTTTCTGGGCCACTTGTTTTGAGAGAGACCGGTTTCCTGGGTATAAGGGGTTGATAAGAGTTATTTGCTAATGGGCCCTATGACTGTGTGAGAGACTGGAGGACCACACGGCCAGTACAGATGAGATCCTTAAGAGTGTGACGAGGAATGGAGGTTAACAGTTCATGCGGGATGCCCTCTGGGGATATACTGCATAGCAATGTGCTTACACATATTGTTAAACTGTCAATAAAACTTACAAAGAAGTCTGTATCTAATAAAAAGTGGAATGTGTGAGAATTGAACAAATTAAACACTTGCTTCTAATTGAATCAATATTGATGTTAAATGGGTATATAAATCATCTGTTCTTAGCCACTAGTTTGTCTGATTAGCAATGTACCACCAACGACTGGGACTAATTTTACTTCTTTAAGAGTGTGTGTGTTTTGACAGACAAGCCGATGGAGTCTCCAGAGGAAAGTTTCGATATGAAATTTAACACTACACTTGATAAAATCGCGTGGGCCTCCGAAATGAAGGATGGGATCAGATGAAACAAACACGTTGCGGTGCCAATCTAAATATAATCACACGCAAAATCAGCTGCTGTATGAAATACTATAAACACCCGTCTCTGAGAGTATCCTGTCTGTAATTAATGCAGGGTTTTTTCCGATTGTGAAACAAATGAATATGTGCAGGCTGATTAGAAGAGTTAAACAACAAGCTGGAAGTACAGCAGAGCTCAAAAGCATATGGTTTTTGAGTTTCTGAGTTATGAGTCTGGGGAAAAAAACAACAAGATTTCAGCTTTGCCCTATTCGGCTACAGCATTTCAATTTATCCTAAAATACCTTTTTCCTTCTTAAACCAGCTGAAGGTTTTTTTTTTCCTTCTTCTGTTTCTTAATAAGCACCTGTCCAGTCTGGAAAAAAGCCATGAATGAGAGGCAGAGAGGGAGAGCAGCCAGTTCTTTTGGCTGTAGACGGAGTGGTGACAGGTAAAGAGGCAGAGGATTAACGACCATTTTTTAGGATTGCAGCACAAAGGAAACTTCTCCTTCAAACCTTCTTAGTGCTGTCTTTCTGTGCATGTGTGTGTGTGTGTGTGTGTGTGTGTGTGTGTCTGACTGCTTGTGCAGACTCCATGGTCATTATTAACAATCCCCACCTGAGGTTGGCGGCTCAGTGAGGTGCCCTGCCCTTCAGCCAAACACCAAGTTGATCTTTCAGACACAAGGTTCCTACAGAGAGCACATGGCCTGCTTTACGACAAACACCAGTGCTGATGATAGTAGGGCCCTCAATAGACTGGCTGTATAATGTCATAGATGTATTTTGCAGCACAGCTCATCATGAGCGTTTCTGTCTATTATATCTGGATTTTCACAAGCACCATGAGACGCACAAAACCAAATTAGAAACAGAGGTATCTAAAGATCTCTGAGTTCATGTGTTACAGCCCCTGAAATGACCATATAACGACTTGTGGGTACATGCAATTATAAAATCCACACGTTATTTAGGTGCAAGTATACCTGTGTACACCTGCATACGTGTTTGAGTTTATGTGTATGTGTACATATGCCAACCCAAGCTTCACGAACGCTGTCTTTTCATAAGCCTTTTATTTCCCTATGAACAGTAACGGGCAGCAGTAAAACACTCCTCAGCTCTCAGACATCAAGAGTCCAGAGCTGCAGACTTCACAGGGTTAACTAAATGACACCGCTCCACAAACACTGTTGCTTTAGTGGCCTGGCACAGACTATATAAGCCACAGGAATGGCTCTATATACTATACATTATGTGTGTCCATGTGTACATGTGTGTTGAGTGACTCCAATCTGCGGGACTGGGATCGTGACAGAGGTTTCCTGTAGGTGACAGAACTCTACTGTACTCTACTGTAGTCCTCAATGCACAGCGAATACAGCACACACAGAGTCTACCTGCTGCTGTTGGACTGTGAGGAAATCTTTATCAGGGTGTTTAAAACTGGAGTTTCCTGTACAACAAAATCACATGTTGAAACAGGCAAAATATAAATATAAATGAATGATTGAATTAATACTGTTAAGTAGATTTGCGATGAACTTGTCTTTAACTTGTCATTTCTATAACTGGTGACACAATAACATAGAAGCTGTGTGATATCAACAATAAATTACTGAAGTCATACATTTTGAGTGGGGGTACATTCTTTAGTGTGCACTATATTAAAATTATATTATAGAGTTATATAAAGGAATTTGGTTTATCTATTCATTTCAATGAGCTATAACCAAAAGGTTTTACTGTATTGTTCTAAACAAAAATTACCACAATGGTAATAAGCTCCTGAGCTTTGTTGTGTTTTATCATTTTGACAAACACTGTAAAAAGATATGATGCCTCCAGGTTGCATGTATTATTTATTTATATACGTCATATATTTTTTTTATATTGTCAATAAAGAATTTCAATCAATCTATCAATTCTCTTTACAATTAGTAGCTATAAAAGTGCATTGTGATTAATCATGACAGGACTGGGGATTTTGGTAGGATTTACTGCACATGTTTTTACCATTATAGTAAGTCTTCTTACACAAGCTGGATTTGAGTCATGCTGCACCATTATAGAGACGACAAAATGAGTTGCAGAAGGTCTGATCATCTCATGTGATACTTATGCAACACTAAACGCCCAGTGCCTTTCATTTCTATTACCTCTTGTCTGTTCATGTTAGCTCAAGCAATAAACTAGGGGGAAAAACAAGGTAAAAAAAAGTGTAGTGAATGAATACATCACTATATGCTCTTATGGGTTTAAAGTATTGACATTGTTAGCTCAGTTGGCTTAATGCTACTTATGCTTCTGTAAAATTGAACAAGTATGTTTACATTATTTCAGATTGGCATGGAAGAGCAGTTTAATCCTCAAGGCAGCAAAATGACATTTGTGAGGCTGAAACAACTGATAATTTTCCTTTCACATGACTCTACTGAACAAATACTAACCCATCACTGTATTGAGTGTGTGTTGCAAGAGATGAACAAAGAAATGAAGATCAATCCATATACCCTGACCCACCCTCCATTTGACTGGGGACAGGCATATGACAATAAAAGTTATAATATGGTGTTAAACAAACATGTGTATTTGTTTGTATGTGCACTCATTGGCTTTACCTTTCTTCTGAAGCTGCGCCCTTTCCTTCTGCCGCAGGTCTATCTCCCTGCCAAGAGCCTTCCTCTGCCGCTGCAGTTCACTACGCAGCACGGCAATACGCAGCTGCATGCACTCCCGCTCTTTCTTCTGCTCAGAGGAAACAGAGGACAAGAGAGATACGGAGAGCAAACAAAGAAAGAGAATGATAATATTTAGCATGTGGTCACAGCAATTTTTAGTGTTTATTACCTTTTATAAAGATCCCCAAATTCCTTCTAGCTCCCTCAAAAACAAGCCGTGTTTTCGCAGCTTGATCCCATGCCGCATTGATTTAATACACACCCACTGTGCCAATACTTGCCGTCAATAATCCAAAATCCACGTTCAACAACTAATGCCAAGAAAGATGGGGAATGATTTGGCTATTTAAACATCTCACTGAGCCCAGAGATCAGAGTTACTGGTAGTAATGAGCCCAAATCATGGGAATAGCTGGCTGTGAGTTGTGGAGTGGTGTGGAGTCTTGGCTGTTAGCATGCAAGCAGCTGTTCCCAAAAAGATGTGAAGAGATGAGTGAGTGTTAAACCTGGGTTGTGTCTGAAATCACTCCCGCATTCAGATTTACTGGTCCCTGTATAATAGACACAATAGGTCACTCGACACAATGAGCTGTGAATTGAGATTTCTAACACTTATTAATCATCATAAGTCATAAGTCATAGAACAGCCATTTTCTTATTAATACAATGTGATGCATTGCATTGTGGGATTATCAGCAGACAGTAGTGCACATGCTGTGGATGTTTTTTTTGCTCTATTGTGGGAATTTCTGAGGGCTTTATATAATAATTTACTCATACAGGCGTTGGAGGGTGAATATAGTGCACTATATAGTGAACTGTGTGTGACACAGCCCTGAACTGACACTGACACACATGTTTTTCTATGTTCATTTTATGGATATGTTTAGACTTAGTGGACATCTTGCATCATTTTGGTGCACATCTTTAAAAATTGTATCAATAATTTTTTATCATATTTTTCATGTGATTTCACACATAATTTAAAACAGTAAAATATTTACAAATCCTACACGTTATGCATTTATTCTTTTATTTACTCTATTTCAATTTGTTATGGACATTTTTTACAGCGGACATTATGAAATGTAAAAACAGGAAAAGCACAGCTGTAAATAATAAAATTAAGGATCCTGTTATTGTGCCTGCTGGTTCTCTGTCACAGCAGCATGGCTTACTGGGACACTAGATTAGAACGGAGCCATTGTTAATGTGATTAGTAACACCTGGTTTATGACCAGGAGTCTAACTTTCCGCTGTATAAATAAGTGTGTGTTCTTCTGCATGAAAGTGGTAATGTGTTTCTTACTTATTTGTTTTATTAAAAGATCACACCAATCGTGTTTTTTATTTGGTCTGTTTTTCTTCGCTGTATCCTACTGCTTCCGTCTAATGCAACAACCACATTGAGATCTTAAAAGGCCTTCCACACCCACGCAGGTGTTTCCACTTGTTTTGCCTGATTAGACCTTTTTTTTCTGATTACTTTATGGACAGACCGTGCTTGATTGACAGCTCCTTTACTCACCGGTTGCACCTGTAAGAGGCAGGCGACTTAGACCGTTAAAGGCCGTTTCACAGCAGACATTTTGACTTCTCACAGCATTAAACGCATACATTTAATTAGCTGCGTTCCTTCCTTACATGTGCTACTTCCAGCCCTGGTATTGTGCACGCTGACATGACTTACTGGGACATCTTAATGCAACACAGTCATCATGAATGTTATCAATGCTTTTCCTAATATGACAAGTCTAAATGGCTGCTATGAATAATGGCTGCTTATTACTTTATTACTAGATGGAGTTTGACGACCTCACATAAATCACATTATAGCTCCCCAACTTCAACCTGAGCAGGCCTCAACACAAGATGTTTTTAAACTTTTGATATTATCGATATGCTATCACAGTACAGAGTGTGTATGCAGTGACAGCAGAGGAAGTCAAAGATATATGCATGGTAAATCTGGAGGCAGTGGTTAGTGGCATGATTCTCTAGACCAGCTGGGAGAATGTGAATTAGGATTTGTGTGTTACTTTATGAAGTAGGGCGTAGCTGGCAAAGTGTGCTCAGTCGCCTCTCAATAGAAGAGGATAAAAAAATACTTACGAGTAACACCCAGCATATAGTAAACCACATGCAAACGTGCAGACGCACACGAATCCTAAACCCAAGTGAGAGACCACAATAAAGTGCATCAACTCCAGATGAGTCTCACTCTTTGCCTCTATGTACCCATGACTCTCGGCTGGCGTCTCTCTCACCACATGCTCCCTGACCAGCAGCAGCATCAGAACTCAGGTCATTAGTCAAAATCTTGCCCTCTCTATGGGGTGTCCCTTCAACAGGCTTCATGTCTCTATCTGGGAGAGGGGGAGCCTGTAGTGGGCCAACTATCTAATGAGGAACAGCGCTGGGGATTCATTGACTGATGGATGTGGATGTGATATACAGTAGATGAAGGGGAGAGATTGAAGGTTAACAGAAACATACAATGAAAAATGATAAGTTGGAATGAACAGATATGGAAACTTCAAAACATGCAAAGAGAGATTCAAGAGGCAATGTTTAAGGAGTGGATGATTGCAAAGAAATGTACATGTAACATGAGTTGGAAAAGAAAAACATGGAGATGCAAAGGAGAAGGACATGGATAATGTTGGGAGGGAGTAAGCCTGCTGGCTGGATGACAGAGATTCACTCTTGTTTACAGTATCCCGTAGTTTGCAAGCAGCAACTTTGGCATCACGCACAGACACACACACACACACACACACACACACACTTAGATAGTGATCGCAGCCTGGATCAGAGAAAACACAGATATGCTTCTTCTTCAAGACATCTGAGGGCTTTGTGGCAAAAACAGAGAGTGGTATCAGTCGCAGAGAGAAGACTGATAGAGCCTCCATCTCTCCAATGTGTCGTGCCCTGATGCTTGCATGTTCACCAACACTGGCTTTGGCACGAACCATGAGGCTCCTACACTTTCACTAAGCACCACAGTTGACAAGTGGGTCACAGTCATGTGAGAGTGTGTGTGTGTGTGAGAGAGAGAGAGAGGGACTGTAACCCACCACCAGGACCCGTCTGACTCCTGCTGAACATCAAACAGCAGTGGGTCAGCTGAGTAAATAAGCAGCAGGCGTGGGGGGAGCATGTTATAACCCAGCAGATTAATGGCAGGGTGTGGGTGAGAGGGTGAAAGGGCCATGCGCTGGGATTGGTGGCCTCAACTCTGTCCTGCTTTGATCCACGCTCACTGTGACGCGCACAGAAGGATAGTACAGAGCTCTCCAAAGGCAAGAGGGAAACCCTTAGAAGAGCTACACAATGCTCCACTCACTCCAAGCTGGCAGGCTTTTACAGAAAGGTAGAAGACGAGGATTATGTGATTTATTAGCTGATGTGAGCTCTGAAAAGGGTTTTAAGGAATGTTTCTGTGAGGGGGAAATATCAGAGACAAGTTTTTGAAAGGGATCCTTTGTGGCAAAAGAATGGAGCCTCAATGTTTTTGTGGGAAGGCTAAGGAGGGCTATAGTGGAGCTGCTTTAATAGGTAGGGTGAAGGTCTATGGAAAAGAAGAAAAAAAAAATGAGCCATTTCAAAAGCCAATGGAGAGCGTGATGGAAAGCAACAGCTGTAACAGCTGTCTAAAGAGGCACTCTAAACCTTTAAATTCGGCATCTTTGCTAAAGAACATACACAGCACACACACTCTCAAAGGTTTGGGACTTTTTGTGTGAGAATACAAATATCCCAGCTGCCCAAAATGATATTCGGCACGTAAGGTATGTAATCCTGTGACCAGAAAAAATGTTTTTTTCCAAAGGCAAGTCTACCTGGAGGATAAAAACACTGAAGTGTCACTGCCTCGGGGCTTTTATAACAGCAGAGAGGGGATGCTTTTGAAGTGAATGTTTACAATAAACACAATGTCAAACCTGGGATCAGTGCTCCGTTTTCACAGCTGTGTGGCTGCCAATTCCAAAAATGTTAAATATGCTTTCTTGCTTTTGCTATGTATCCCAGTCAAGGATATGACTGGACGTGGAAACATAAACAGTGGATTTTGGTCAAAGCGTTATCATTTCGGCAGCCGGGATATTGCTCTTTCTCCACTTTTTTTGTTGAGCCTTCAAAACAAAAAGATACAATAGCTGCCCAAAGGGTATAATTACATTTCCCATTACTTTACATCACAATTATACCTGGGGATTTGGCTGATACAAGCTCTTAAATCCAGTTAAGTATTTATCACAATACAGTCTGCTGATGCTTATTATCAGTGCAGAAGCCGATGGGCCTTTTATCGCTCTGCGGTCTTAATGAATGTTCTTTGAAAACATCAAATCTCAAATTGCGCCTCATCTTTATATATTTTCTCAAAACATGAAAGTCAACTCATCTTGACATACTTTCGCTGTAGCATAAGCTAATGAACACAACATCACAGACTGCTACTGAATATAAGCAAATAAGCTGCTTAAACGCTGCTGTTGATTTCATGGTAAGTTGCTGATGAGTTGAAATTTGCTGCTGATGGGTAACTGTGCTCACCCGCTCTGTGCAGGTCGCCGTCGTCCTTAGTTTTTCCTCAATCTCCTTCCCGATCTTCTGCACTGTCACTTGGGTCTGCTTGATGGCTCTCTGGGCTGTGTGGAGCCTGCAAAAGAAAGAGAACACACAGTCACCCCTCCAGATCATTGTTTGTAACCACACACACACACCGGACCGCGAGAACGACCCCATGTTGAAACTGGGTTTCCAAAAGGCCACTAAATTGACTGGCTGAATAAAAGTGTTATGACTACACCATCAATTGATTTCATTTAGTCTGGATGTTTACAATGACTGTTTGAAGGGCATCGGAACAATTATGATTGCCTCCATGTGGAAGAGTCATTGTGCACTGTTTGTTATCCCTCCTTGTTTCGTTTACTGATTTACTGGGGTTGATCTTCATTGTTCCAGCACGACTGCACGGTCTCCAATACTGTACTAATGACTTTAAGCATTAAACAAAGGACAAAAACACTATTGAGAACATCTCCAATGATAAAGAGTATACGATTTATTAGGCCTTTTTATAGCTTCTGCCAGACAGATCGAGTTCTTAAATACCACAAACCACAAATATGTCAACAAAAGATTAATCATTATTATCTTTTAATAATCTAACCACAATATGAGATCAAACGTTGCCCGATGGATCTGAACTCATCAGTCCCAGAAAGCGAAGACAACCTTCAAACCCTCAACTAATTATTTGAAGCCACAAAGATGGAGGCCCATTTCCAAATGCCGTGTCACTGTCATCACCGAAATGAGGAACAGCAACATCCGTGCACAAATGACAAGCCAGAGCATTATTTAGGCCATCAATCACAGGGACAATTAACTTCTAAATATGTTTTTTTTCAGAACCCATAGAGGGAGAGATAAACTCCCCCCCCCCCCCCTCTGAATAAGGGACTCCGACAACTCCGACAACAACACCATATGGTGGGAATGAGTTACAGAGGACAGACTAAAAAGGAGGAACTGGCAATCAGCAATCATACTGTCAGAATGGCGTCAAATCATATACTTCTTCCTGAATGTCTCAATGCAATTCATATGCCATGAGAGAGGGATAATGCAGTTACATTTCTTTTCTTGATGGACAAAGAATAGCTCCACTGTCTGAACTTTCGAATGAAATAGTGGTGATTGCAGAGGCTTTGTTGCAATGTACACCACCTGTAAAGACTAGTGCTTTCTCTTCATTTGTTGATGTCCTTCCATACGCCCAAAAGAGACAAATCAAAAGGGTTGGTTTGATGACAGATTCTATCTGATTTAAATAGTCACACTGGTATTTAAAAGCCAGACATGAGACACTTAATTTAAGCTGTATTAAGCTGTATGATGTGAATACTCTGCTTTATTTCTTTCTACTCATGGTTAACAATGTTGACTGTCTGGTCTGTGACAGTGAACCACTTAAGGTGGAGTGCATAAGACACAAGCAGAAATTGGAGACGCTGATTATGGCAGACAGAAAGAGGGGATTGTGGTTTGGGTCATAAGGGTGATGTGAATGGGGTTTTCCTCAGTTGTGTGCTTGCTTTGAGTGGGTTTAGGGTAAGAGGGTCTTTTTTCTTTTTCTTTTTTTTTTTTTTACAGGCCTCCAGGTTGGCGGGGTAATTTTACAAATCCTAGGGGGCTTTTTCATGAAACTCACACAGTCAACTCTGGATATTATTGCCTCTTTCATGCAACCAACCTAGAAAAAATTTTTGTTTCTGTGATGATGTAAATAGAACTTTGGCGAGGTGTCCCACTGAAATATCATTTCATATTTTCTGCCTACGCTTCTTAATCTGTCTGTGGTGACAGTGATAGCAGTTGGAGATAGTCTTTGGTACATCAGGGCAAATCTGTTTTGACAGCTTCATCTGTTTAGGTGATTGCGATGGTAGAACCTGATATGGCCTTTTCCCCCAGGTGAGAATGGTTATCTCCTCTCTCCTTTTCACGCATGTCTGCCCCCTTATCGTTCCCAGAGTCTTGGCCTAACGCCTGCCCATCAGGCCTTTTCACACAATCTATGGACCAGCAGGGGCAAAGGGGTGGGGGTGGGGGGGTTCCTGCCATACACCCTCATTGGGGCAGCAATTTAATCACTGGGCAACTGCCCAGAAAACACCTTCTCACCAGCCATGACAACTTTCCTTTTCTGAGGCAAGAGAGGTATTTGACAAGTATGCCACGGGGGATTTGCAGGAAGTTATGACTGAGGCTGTGCACTCAACCCTTGATGTCGATAAACATCAGAAAAACAATAACATTTGCTCCTTTGACCGTGGCACTAGATACTGCAGGGGTGTCAGATGAAACCTATGCTTTTGAAATGTCCAGATGTTTTGATAAACAGCAGGCATCTTGTAGAAAATCTTTTATAGGGGCTTTTAGGTGTAGTAAAATTAAAATGTTGAAATACTAAATGTTTTCGAGATTAACAAGTCAACCTGGCAGCCTTTCAGATGCGGTTCCTCTATTTTCTGTTCATTTACCTTTACTGATGATCTTTAAATAAATATTTGCCACGGTTTATATGCTGTGTTAAGTTCCAGCATCTGCAATCTTGCAATCATTGCTGAGTAAGAATCAGCAAATGCAGATGTTTCATCTGGCTTGAAAAGATAAGCGAGAAAGAAAGAGAAAGACCTGGAATCTGAAGAAGAACATTAGATAGCACATTGTTGTTCTTCTGAGAGAAACGGAGAGAAAAACATCGAGTAGACCTTGTTTTAAGGTCATATGCGGCACTGTTTCTTGACCGGGGGATTTTGAACGACAAGATGCCAATTCTCATCCCTTTGCACGGCTGAAAATTGGTTGCATGAAACAATTGTCTTTTTTATTTGAAAACGTTTTTCAAATGCCTTATCTATATCACTGCAGAGCTTTTTGTTCTGAAGAAATACTTTCATTCGACTGGAAAAACCTTTGTGTATAACGGAGAAAAAGAGGGAAAGAGGTGCAGACAGGCAATAATGTGCGCGTGCCCTTCTATCGTAAAGGTATCAGGGAAATTCATCAAGTGGTTCAGGTTCAACAGACAAACACAATGGCTGCTTCACCTTACTGAGTTCAGCTGAGTTTGGCAAAGCTGTATTCTGAATGTACTGAGCATCGTGTGGCCTGGCCGATATTCCAGCTGTTCATCACATGCAAGTTTGCCCAATGCACTTGTCAAACAAACCTGGGTCAGAGGAAAAACAAGCCCAAGAACTAATGACTGTATTGAATTCATTTCCAGTAACCATTTTTCAGACACCACGGGGTGAACAGGGCAGCCAATTAACCATTTCACAACAAGGTCTGAGACATTTTGTGACAACACATAAAGGCCCACTATAACACCTCCGCTAAGGACAAAACCGACAACAAACAACACAATTCTGTCTGTATCTAACAGATTACCAGAGTGTAGTTTCTTAAACTAGCCTGCATTTGCACTTCTACTCCTCCAGGCTGATGTTTTTGAGAGGACCAGCTGAGTAGCTATAAGCCATGTTTACATGACAACTACAACAGAGATGCAGGGAAGCCAAAGAGATCTTGAGAAAAGATTTCTTTTTGTCTCAAAAGGGTCAGAAGGGGGTCACACTCTGCAGATAATTATGGAAGTTTGCACCCAGTGTCATGAGAATATAAGCTCCCTGCCCTTGTCCTACACTAAAAATCTAAGAGTGTTCGTCATGGTTACTTAAGCTGCCTGGTGTAATAAGCCAGATAATAAACAATGAAAAGGCTTAGCTACAAAATAGTGTTTAGTGTACAAGAACCTCATAAAAATTCCAGTTTGAGTCAAAGACTTCTGTCTTTCTTTTAGAGGCCAGATAACACAAAGAGAGGTGGTTTGGCAGTTTTAAGTTGTGGTATAATTTTAGAGGTAGGGTGATGAACCCTACTGTGCATCAGCAAGCTGAGATAATAAGAGACAGCGCTTCTAGGCAAGGACCAAAGAAGCTGTAATGCTGGAGACAGTGAGGAAAAAAAAAACGAGAGAACAGTTAAGAGTTAGACAGGCAGTGATAATGCAAGGCAGACAAGCTGGAAAAAATACATGTCTGAGGTCTTAGCCTTGAGAAAATGTAATCTCAGATTGAAGAGGGTTTGAAGGGCGGACCGTAAGGCAAAATACTAGAAGGAGTGCTGAGGTCCACTGCCTAAACTGAAAAAACAACCCTAGACTACCTCTTAAATTACATAAAAGGGAGTTGCTTTGATTTTGCTTAAGTCTACTGAAGAGGTGTGAAATGAAAACAAGAGCATCCACATCCATACCTCCACAGTGATTTAAAGCTAGGCAGTCAGTTTGTTTCTTAAATCTTGCTGCTGCAGTTGGAGACCCCAGGGTCAGGCGTGGACTCCGACTCCAGCTGCCCGTTTAAAGCAGGACCACAACAACGTCCCGTGCCTGAGAGCTGTGGATGCAGTGTCCAACCAGCAGGCGAGCAGACCTGCCTGCAGGAAAACATTATCACCTCAACAGCCCCTAGGGCACCAGAGACCCCCCACAGAGCTTCACCATCTCAGTGTAATGCTTCTGTTGACACATACTGTACATATATGCACACTCTACGATGGAGCATACACAAGCCAATCAGGAAACACAGGCAACATATTGCTCTGATCATGAGGGGTGGGGTGGGGGGGTTCCCCTTTAGGCTCCGGGTGTTTGAGACAGGTTTAATCAGAAATGTCACAGAGCTGAACTGTTAAGCCCCAAGAATGATGTTTACCATGTGTCACATGTGCCGCTTCAACATTCAGCTTCCACAAAAGTTTTGTTGTCATTATAAACACTATATAATGCCAAAAAGTAAGCATAATTCTTGCATAACTCTTTGGTGTCATATAGCTGTGAGGAAGAATTGAGGGGCCACTCAAGTACTTTCACTTATACGCCACTTCAATCTGACATTCAAGAATACATTAAGGCCACCTCTTTCTGTCTCTCCTCTCTCCTCTAATGAGTCCGATATCCAGCTCAGTCATGCGATGATATAAGTGGTTTCCACCTCTAGTGCTATCAGGTCATCCTTCCTCTCCTATTGCTCACACATCAAATCTTTCCATGTAAGAGAGAAGAGTGCACTGGGGAGGTTGAGGAACGTCTGAACCTGTATTAATAGTGTCTACAAAGGGGGAAAAAAACCCAACTTGGTTGAACAGCTGGATCATCTTTGTCATTGTCTTCTTGGCTTTCTTTCTACCCAGATGGGGCCCAGCTTTGAGATGTGGCTCACTCTCTATCTCAGCCTGGAAGACTCTCTAGAAGAGACAAGAGTTTGCTGATTGATGATCTGTACGCTCCCTCTTCATCTCTCCATCTGAGTCGTGTTGTGTTTGCTAGCCCACATCACCATGTTCTTCACACAGGCGAGGGGTGTTGTCAGCCGGAGCCGGGCAGAAAAGTAGACTGTGAATCTGTTGACGAATTACCGCCATTAATCAAGATCAGTGCGTTCTTAGTGAGGCAGCTCTCATCATTGTCCATTAAAGCTCTGTGCTGAGAAAGACACTTTACACTGGGCCAGGGCAGAGAGAGAGTAACTTGGGTGAGAATATCTGACGCTGCGGGTGTCCCTGGTGGACATGCATCACTGCTCCTGGAGGAAAAAAAAGACATCCATTCCAAGAATCCACAGCAAGAATTGGACAACCTAAAGAGAGCACTATTTTTCATCTCACTACATGATGGAAAAGTCAAAGCACTGGGCAGCGTCAGCAGCATATAAATGTGGATGATATTATCATTTATCAAAGTGTGCAGCCACGCAGGTGAGCCAATAACAAAAGTATAGATTTCACACAAAGCACAATTCTCTGAGTAGCACTCCATTCTGAATGCTTCAGAAAGTTCATTCACTTTGAGAAAGGCAGAACTCTGCAGGTCAGAAACCAAGTGATATATATGGGTATGTACCATGGGGGGTGGGAGGATAATCCCTGTTGGAGTGTACAATATCTGATGAATCATTCCACAGTACATGATCATAAACCATGTGCATATGAGCGCACCGAGCCAAAGAAAAACTCTGACAGGGGTGAGGAGCTGCAGGCAGAGCAGCATGAGGGAAGAAGGGGGATCAATGTAACTGTGTTAAACTCCACGGGGTCCCACTAGGTGTGGATAGAAGAAGAGGATGTGGAGGAAGGCTGCAATAATAGAAGACACAAGAGCAGAGGTCATAAAAGTTATGATTCAAACTAGGCTTTTCTCCTACAAGCTGCAGGGGAGACTATGGTCTCCTCATCTAAGCATAAACCACAACCACTCCAAGATGAGGGAGCACTGTTAAAGTTCGGCCGCATTTACATACCCCAATTTAATTCTTATTGCAGGAAAATGTTAGTGGAAGCCCTCATAATCTTTGTAATGACAGGATCCTTATCTTATTTTGGACGTGTCTGACTTGAACCTTCCAGATAAGCATTTCTTTAGTCAAAAATGTGTAATTATGTTGTTATATGATCAGGCTATGGTTAACAGAGGGTATCCCTTGGGGGAAGCCCTGTAGTAAAGTAGTGTTTACATTCTACCACATTTAAATATAAATGAACAACAACAAGCCTATGATTGTCAACAGATGGCAGCACTGCCTTATGTCGTCTCAAGCTCTTAATTGCTGTACCAGGGTTCCCCTTTTAACAAGAAACTTGTTAGGAGTAAGTTAACAAGAAAGTTGTTAACTTACCTCTGTCTCCCTCTTATGGTGTCAATTTGAACTGCAACTATTTTTCCCAGTTAATATCATCAAGTACTTTCATTCTTAGAAATAACAACCCCAATCATTATGCTGACCTAACAATGAGGTGCATTCATTGGGGTAGAATGCTTGAAATGTTTTTTCATGTCTAAGAAATACAGTGTTGTCTGCAAGCTTTGCAACTTTAAATAAAGTTGCAGGGCAGCAGAGCTTCCTTGACAATGGGTCTGAATGTTGGCTTCCCTATGGCACCATCTGCTGGACGACAAATGCTCAACACACATGATGGCAGGAAGTCTTATCACATGAGCAATTACTGAAAAAAGTTAATAAAATATCTATTTAAAAAAGACTAAATCTAATCTTCTGTAAAACATTCAAGTTGAAGTCAACTGCACATGTCAAAAAAGATTATAGAGGAAATGCAGTCAGGTTGCTGAAGTGTAATGATGCAATAAATTTGGCGAAAGTTGAGACCTAATGATATGATAAGATGAAGTAATACTACTGTGCGGTATGAATCTTACCTGAGCAAAGAGAAAACGCTGTAGGAGTTCCTGACTGAACTCTGATCGACCTGAAGCAGACTGTTTTTCTTCCGCTCCGACTGATCCTGCAACAGCCACATGTCAGTGTTTCAGTGCAAAAGCCAAGCGGCGTCCAAATAAAGCTAATGAGATTAGGACTGGGTATTCCATTATAATGCGGAATCTCTGGAAAATGGACAAAGGCTGTACCTTATGATCAAAGTCAGCTGCATAGTAGCCATCATTCAATCCAAATATGATCTCATTTGGATTCCTGGATCGAATCTGTGGACAAAGCGAGGCAGTGGAGGCTCATTGTGGGGACAGAGACAGAGAGAACAAAGGACAGCAGGCATCTGGATGTGCATGAGATTGTTCTATCTGTTTACTAGCTTTGAAAACAGTCTCACTGTGAAAGAATGGCAATAACACTGGACTGGGAAAAATATTTTCTTCAAAATTTGATTATATACTGCACATGAAATATCTCACTAACAACAAAGCTTATTCCACATGGGGATCCTTATAACAAAATTGCATATTATGACGGTCTTGTGTGTGGTTGCTGACCTGCTGTCCTGTGTATCTGAGGCCATCCAGATTGACCTTCCATTCTATGAGGAGGTGGTACTGTTCTTCCTGTCCTCCCCAGATCCTCACCACGAAGCAAGACACTGAGGTGTCCAGGAGGTCTGGCAGCATTCCAAAATCCAGGCTCCGCCAAGTTGGATTCTGAACATATACACACACACACACACACACACACGTGAGGATAAGCAGTAACGTGGTGAGGATAACCTGTATAGTAACCGCACAATATTAGCTGATATAACACCCTTAAACAACAGCTACTGTTTAAGTCAGACCAGGACAAAATTTAAAATCAAAAATGTATGGTGCATCTGTCAAATTCAATGTCATAACGTGATCCCTATGTAATGTGAAGTAATTGAATCATCCTGTTCTGCATTAACCTTAAAGCCTGATCCCTACTACAGTATGTTCTCGCAGACTAACAGCACTGAGGTCGGGTTCTACAAAGCACTGTAGCCATTTACATCATTCAATTATGTACCATTTCCCTGCATCAGAGGGAAAATCTCTTGCTCTGTGGGTCACTTTCAAGGGCAGGCAAGAGAGGAATGTTAAAAGTAGAAGTACAATCCATCAAGGGGATTGGAAAACAGAACTAGTGAGAGTCACCAGAGGAAGCAAAGGGGCACAGCAGTTAGAATGAAAAAAAAACAGGAAGACCAACAGGAAGCATTTCCCAAGACGAATATCGAGTGGAAGGAAACAGAATACAAGGGAACTAATGTCAGCAAGGATGTTAAATTCAACAGGAGGAAGTCGGGCTAAGAGATGACAGGAGTCATGACTCCTGCAGTGCATTATACAGTCTGTCTGCTGAGGGTACTGAACAGTATGCCTGGAAAGCAGCTTAGGTCAGCTCATGACTCGGCAGCAAGGCTAACAGTAATGGCTTGATATGCTTGGCTGCTTCTGTAGCTTCGTGCAGAGCTGCATCTGCCACACAAATAAGAGTGGGAACAGCCAAAAATCACATGGTAGTATACATCTGGATCACTTACACAACTGACAGATGCTTACAGAACAGGAAAGAAAGTTGCGTAAGGGAACAGCACATAGGCTATCATATCTGATTCATGTTGATGTAAGTCTGGCATTTTATTCAACGCAGCATGTTTCACAGCACAGCATTGTGACTTCAGTGTTTGAAAATTAGTTAAAGTAAGGCTACAGTGAAGTCCATGGGGTGACTAAATGTGTGCTTGGCAGGTAAGCAGCAGGTATAAATGCCCGCCCTGGCATCTTTAAACTACAGGAAGCTTGTCTTCTTTCATTATGGCACTACACATAATGACCAGTCTATTAACACAAATTGCAACAACAGGCTGCAGGTAATGACAACATCCAGAACCTTTCCCAGGCAGACATGAAGAGTTCGAACGTTAGCATACTCACCAGTGAGTCTCGTATGACTTCACTCTTGTAAAAATCTAAAAAAGACATCGAAGAATGCTGATTAAAAGAAGGTAGAACACACACATGCACCATCAATGAGGGAAAATCAACCCTAAAATACGATTCACAAAAGCTCAGCTTCAATTTGTAAATGTAAACCAGTGACTGCTGAACAGCAGATAGACAAGACTGTAGTGATAATGTAGGGATAAAAGCACCTGAATGGATTATCTCTACAAAGCCCACAACATCAGTCACTGGGTCATTTGATAACCAATTTTGCCTTGTAGATACTAACTTTAGTGTCCAAAAACATGTGAATAGTGAAATGTAAATTCTATTTAATTCTATTATGTTAATTTTCCTGTTCCAGACAAACATACAGTTGCTTGAGATGCTGACTGAATTATTTAACCATGACAAATCATATAATGACATTTTACGCAATCTGTGTTTGGCAATTTGACAACCTTAGCCATTTTGAACATGTGGTGGCTTCCTTAGCTGCACATATGGGGTAGAAAGGATTTCTTTTTGCAAATATGGCACAGAGAAATATCATGTGCATAATCATTTTTTTAGTGTCAAAGGTAATAAATTGTGATATTGTAGAAAACACCGAATACTGTTACCAACTAAAGGAGGGCCGGTGTGGCAGGTGTGTGTGGAAGGGGTGTTAACACTGACCTCTAGATATGCGGTCTCCTATACAGAGGTGGAGGGTGAAGTACGTGTCCAGCAGTGGGGAACCATTCTTGTTGACGATGTTTCTGGCTGCGATGCTCCGGAGATGACGCAATCGTCTCTGTTTTACAGAGGAAAAATACAGAAAGAGATGGACAGAGAGTGAGAATAGATTGAGATTAGATTGTATACATCAGAGTTGTTGTATTCTGTTTCATTCTGATCATGTGACGGTGGTTGAGAAATACTATCTAGGCTGTTGAAGACACAGAACCCTCACTACTGTAGGTCCCTGGACAAATAAGAAAAATTCCCTATAGAAATCAGTCAATATGACATCATCTCTCTAATATATACATCCTGAAATAGCAGTTATTTCTCATGCAGAGAGGTACCACAAGCTGTGACAGTCTGTCAGATCTCAGGAGTTCAAATAATAGAGGCATGACGTCTTCATGGTAGAAATGAGGAGCCAGTTAACTCGACAGGCATGGTCAGTCATGACAGTCACATGAGAAATGTATCACTGTTTGTAGCTGTTAAACAATTTATCACAGAATCAATATCTATCACAATGAGCCAAATACAGAAAAAGCCATCACTTATAAACACGGGACACACAAAACAAAAGTCAGTTCATCTGAAAGCATACCAGTGAAGCCAAGTTAAGTAAAGGTTTTAGAAAGATAAATGCCTACATGATTGATTACTAAAACTCTAAAACAATCCACCAACACTCAACATCTGCATTGTTTGAATATTAACCCAAAGACTTGCTTCTGAAAACCTCCATGCAGAAGATGGTACCTACTCTTGTAAAAAAAATGTAACATTAAATAGGAGATGATGATAGACACACGAGGCCCAGAGTTGCCATTTGGGTTCCCGCTTCAGGCAAACACGTCACTACAGCACAGCTTCTCCCTTGGTCAGCAGGCCCAGCCTCTCTCCTGTAGTCATACTGAGACTAAATCTAAGTCATGGGATTCCCTATACGATTAAGATCCACTGAAACAAAAACACTGATTGTTCCAAAAGGGACTTTTGACTCCCCCTTAAAAATGTCAGTGCATATTTCTGAATGGGCTAACATGGACCACAGGCAGAGAGAAAGGCTTGTGAGTACACTTGTGTAGTATGAAACTACTGTGGTGGGTCAGGCTCTCTCAAACAAAACTACACTAACATCAGAGCCCCTATTATAGACTAGTAGCTCAGGCAAAGATTATAGTAAGAGCTACTATTAGTAGAGCACATGTCATAAAATGATCAAAAAAGTCTAATGGTGGTATGCGACAAAGTGATTAGCTAGTCACAAGGCTTCTGTTGAACATGTGTAATACATGGACACACAGACATCAGAAGTGGACTGAACTAACTAAATCAAAGCTCTGGCTTTTAACAGTCGGTGAAACAGAGTTGTATTCTGTAGGTAGAGGATTCTCTCAAAATGATCTGAGTAGACCTTTTATAAAACTACACCCTGAAACAGAATTCATATACATTCAGTTGCCTGTAAACTAAGTACCCTAAGTGCACTTGGCTAAAACTAAAACAGTCTAATGAACAGTCCTGCAAGAAATCCTAGAGTAGGGCTGCAACTAGCTATTATTTTCATTATCGATTAATCTGCTGATTCATTTTCTTGATTAATCATTTTGTCTATAAAATCATCAAAAAATCGTCTAATCACTGAGGCTCTAGTTTAGAGGTGTTTTTGCACTTATTCAACTTCATGGTCTTTTGCAGCTGTAGTTTGTGCTGTTATTGAATTGTAATGTATTATACTGAGAAATGTTTCTAATATTTAGCCTGACCTCATCGATATGTCATTGAGTCAGCAAGCTGTAACTAATAAACTGGCATCTGAGTCTATGATATTGCTATGAACATGCATAACTTGATTAATATGTGCAGGCAAACCTCTCCAATGGCTTGAAAAATACAACTTGCCAAATCATGACTATTTTGTTCAATATTTACTTGTATCACTTAATAGAATCAATTAGTTTTGTATTAATCAATTAGTTTTAATGTATTTATACATACATATATTCTTTTTTTGAACATTCCTTGTGTGCGCATGTCCACTAGAAACATCAATACTTATCCATGTATTATAATACATTTGTTTTACTCTAGTACTTGAGAAATATAACAATGCTGTGACATTTGATTTAGTCCATATCACACAGCCCTACACCTGAAAGCAGGTTATTTGTAGTGCTGCAGCTCTGAAGGTTCAGAGGCTTCAAGGATTTTTAATGATCAATGACAGTTTTCATACCAGGTTTATGTACAGAAATCACAAGCCTGAGTTAAGCCAATGAGTCAGTAGAACTATGCTACTGGGATATTGTTTTACTATGGAGCTCCACTGGAGGGTGTGGGAAGATGGACAATTTGATTAAATAAACCTAGAAAGATGGTTTTATGCATTTTAAGGATTTAGCTAATGTGTGTATCCACAACAATTTCCGATGAGTGCAGCTTTGGTTCAAATCACCAAAATGTACTTGCAATCAGTAATAAGAAATGCAAATGTCATAGCTTTATGGACTTATAAAGTACATGTGGCCACAGATCACTCTTGTAAGAGAGCACATGACATGAACTAAAGATAACAATGCAAAAGTGCTTTTGATTCTTTTTAAAGGGTCAGTCCAAACTACAAAAAGACACATAGACTGTATTTGCTACTTACCTCTAGTGGCAGACTAGTCATGCAAATAGTTTGGGGTTTTATCTGCTGAGGTTTGGAGGATTCTGTCTCTGAGATTTCGGCTGCCATGTCAATACAATTGAAGTGAATGAAATTCCACTGCAGACAAGGTTTTGAAATGTAATTCTTCAATGCTTTAGGGAGCACAAACAAAAGTCCCTTCCTCTCTATTGCATCAGTGCAGATGATTCAGAGGCAGAGAAGTTAAAATCTCAACACATGAAACTGAAAGAGTTACATTTAATGGTGTAAAAGCAAATGAAACTGAAGGCCCAATATATTTTTTCATGCTCTATATGTACACTGTATGGAGTAGGTCACACTAATAAGCAAAGAAAGTTAAGAATAATAATAATAATGATAATAATAACTATAATAATACTTAATTTGTAACGCACTTTTCATTCGTAGTGAATCTAAATGTGCTACAGCATTAAAAATGTAAAACACACAACATAGATTTGTCTCAATGGGAAGTTCAGCTCTCCAGTGAGACAATGGAGAGCTGAACTTCATGCTGGTGGAAACCACATAATGAACCCCAAAAGAATACAAAACCCAGCAGGAGAGCTGGCTGAACGAAATGGTGCAGCTGGTTTTGTGCAGATTAGATATCGACCCCCTAAATATTCATGTTTATGTATATATTTACTATTCTCAGCTTAACAACAATGCTCAACATGGATAGCCTGTTTCTCACTGTAATTAATGTCTGGCTACAAGACAAAATAACAGGGGTGGTAATAATGTGTGTCTCTGAGAGACTGTTATGGACCGATGTCATAGTCTGAGGTTAGTTTTGTGAACTGTCAACTTTAATACATGTCGTTTCAGAATGAATGAATGAATGAATGACTAGTAAATTATTTTTAAAGCTTCCATAGAATCCCCCGTTCTAACTAAGCATAAATGTAATTTGTTTATGGTCTATACCGTTTTCAAATCACAATAAAACAGGTGTATGAAACAATGTAATGACACATGCTCCTCTTTCCCTTCAGCTGATCTGTCACCTGCCTGCTGACATAACACCAAGTTTAAGTTGCCACCATTAGCAGAAGCATTTAGCCTCTTTCACAACTGAAAGTGTATGACGATACATACCCTTAAAATACAGCAACACATTTACAAAAACTGGGCTCAAACATGCCTAACATCAGCCCAAATGGTTTTACTGTGTCTAGAGTGTCGGTAGAGTTCAGTTAATTTACAGTTAGATAGCTAACTGTAGGCTAGCAGTTAGCCTGACAGGCCCGCCGTGTTTCTTCATGCAGCAGCTGTTACTGACGCTGTAAACTACAACATAACACAGCTAGGTCCAACCTTTCCTGAGCTCATCTGAACGTTGTTGGTATCAACATGAGCTCAGAGGCTTTCGTAGTTACCTGCTGGGATGTGAGCTCTACATGTAAGGCTCGAGAAGATGAAGCTCCAGAGTTGGTGACAGAGGCGGCGGGGATGGCGAGAACCCGGCCGGTGATGGAGTTCATCCTCCCGTCGGCATCTAGAGACTCCCCCTCATTCAACAAAAACATCCCATCCTCGACATCAAGGAGACGCGGTGTAAAGTTTAACGAGCTCTAGATATCTCAGCCAGAGACACACGGGCACGGCTGTTTATGCAGGTGAAAGCGCTACGACAGCTGTCAGCTAACCGACGGGACGTAAACAAAGTGCAGGCTCGACGGACAGCTACGACCTGCGTGAGGAGGGTCACGTGACTAGAGAGACTTTTTTTTTTTTTCCATCTCTTTATTTATAGAAAGCGTCACTGACAACATGTGACATTAAGACAATAAGAGAAAACACTTAGGCATCAGAATGAAACAGATAACAGGCATGACTTCACTTTCAATTGTTTTATACATTCAACATGGTAACTGTACATAGAATAAAAGTAATAAAAAAATAATAAATAAATAAATAATATAAAATGATCAGATTTCTTTAAAAAAAAAAAAAAAAAAAAAGAATCTTGGAGCATACTAACAGTATGAGCACATTTCTTATTGTTAATAAGTTGGATAGACTCAAAATACTTTCTAAATCCAGTCATGAAAAGTTCAAAGGATGGGCGAGACCTCGAGAAGTTGGATTATGGATGTGAAATTTTCCCAGTAAAATTAATAAATTGACAGTCGGCTGAACTTTCTGATTATTGTTGAGCTAACGAGCTAATCCACTGGCTTATTTATTACTGGATGACAAGTGTCTGAGCCAATGATGGATAGGTTTGATCTTTTTTTTTAAAATAGAGGGTTTTTTTTATCTGTACTGCTCAATTAGAGAATACAATGAAGTGATATTATTCTGTTTTTTTTATTTACCTAATTTCATAGTTCTTTCCTTTCTGAGTGCACTCCTGGTCCCAGGGGAGTTATGGAGGGATAAGGAGTGGGTATCATGCAAGGTAATGTCTGTGTGAGTTCGGTGTGTTTGTACATGTGTGTATATGTTTATATAAATGCAAAAACTCCTTAAACAAAGTTATAAAAAAGTAGGAAGCAGTTAATTAATACGTTTATTTTAAAAAAAATGTAAACACAATACTGTATTACCCAAATCAGCTAAAAAGAAAATATGTTCTTCAAGAATACAGAGACGAAGAGGCAAGGAAAATAAGGAAATATAAGGAAATCCTACTTAAAGCCAAAGAAGTGGCATTTAACATTTTGAATGACATGTATCCATCTAATCACTTCTTGCATGAAAGATTGAATTGGATAATTGGAATAACAACTCACGCGGATTCTGTGAGAGAATATATTGAGACTGTAGGATATATTTTCTTCCAGGGTGAATCTATTGCTGCACCCTCTAAATGTGATTAAAACTGGAGTACTTATGAAGGAGAAAAACTTGGATTTTCTGGTAATCAACCTCACTTTATTGGATAAACACTTCATTCATGGACGTAAATATTTAAAGGTTAAGCGAGATGGAAGAATGAACGAAAGCTTTTTGCAAAATCTCTTCAGTGCATGACGGACAACAACGGCCTGAAACCTTTTTTCTTAATTGGACTTGTTAACTTTTTTTTCTTTTTTGTCTTTCGTACTGTTCCAACACAAATGTATATTTTGTATTATTGAAATATGCCATAAAGGTTTGTGAATTGAACTTTTTGCATTATTACAATCACAATTTGTCAAAACTAACCAGAGATGAAAGAATTGATTGAAAATGATTAACAGCTTTAGAGTATCTATCTCTTTTGTGTTATTTATTTTGCAAGGACAGCTATGTTTGTTCTTTACTGTTGACTTTTTTCTACAGAGCAAGTACACCAGATAGTCACGTGACCCCGGCCTTGCAGGTCGCGGCGGTCAATCGAGATTCTCCCGTTTTACTACACCGTAATCCGTCTCCGGTTGGGAGGCGCCACACTCACACTGGTTATTGGCTCAAACCAACATCCGCCATTTAAAGGCGGTGCGTACTACTGAAAACTCCTGTTATTATTGGTTTTCTTATCATTTGTCCCTGGAAATCTCCATTAGAGCCAGAAAAAGAGCAATTCAAACTCATATTTTGCTGTCTATCTCAGGGGCTCTCACCAGTCTGTCATTGACCTCCAAATAAACAAACATTAACCCAACAGCAGATAAAAAAGGGGAGCTTAATGGGCACTAGTACTGAGTGAGAAACATCTGATAGCAAATGTCAGAATGTGTTATCTTTTTTAGAACATCTGAGCACTAGATCAGTAACATTAAATTATTCCTCATCTAGCAGATGGGACGAGAAAAAGACTCCAGGAGGCCCCTGGCCCCTTTTGGTGCTAGAAGTAGCCTACTGAGACTCTTTAAATAAGAGTAGCAGTGACATACCGTAAAAATATTCTTAAAGGTCCTGCATTCAAAATTAGACTTGAGTAAAAGTACAGAAGTATTATCAAAATGCACTTAAAGTATAAAAGAAAATAATCATGATATAGAATACTCATTTCAGAGTGTACATCATCGTAAATATACGGCTATATGATATTGGATTATTATTATTGATGCATGTATGAGCAGCATTGTGGTGTTTTAGCTAATTTTGTAGTCAAGGTACAGATAATAGCTACCTTATATACTGTCAGGTAGTTAAATCAGTAATAATGTATCTGATGTAAGCTCATCATGTTTTGTATGTAAAATGTGTATCTGCACTGTAACAACTAGAGATGTCAGTTAAATGTAGTGGAGTAAAATCACAATATTTCTGTTAATGTCACACATTAAAACAGTGTAAAATGGAAATACTCAAGAGTACAGTATTTGAGTAAATATACTTAATTACTGCTGGGTCCCCAACTTTTCGACATCTGACCAGCTGTGCATACCCTACTATATGAAGGATTTTATCACCTGACTGCAGAATATTGAGCAACCATCGGGGGGCAGCCTCAGACACATAGAGCAGTGCTGTGTCCCATCAGGGTCATTGGACTTTACAAGAAGCATTGACTGTTCTGCCTTAAATCATCATCTGTCTCCAGTATTTGGCCTGTTGAACAACAAAAAGTTATTCTAAATATAATTGATACTGTGATGGTCAAGTTGTTCATACATTTTTTACACTGAAGATTTTCCTTTTTTTATTAATCAATATCAATATTATTATTTTATTTATTTAAGCTGTATTTAATCGGTTAGTCTCGTAGTCTCAATATTGACCAGTTTACAGTGGTGGAGAGAAACTTGTACTTTCCTTGAGTATTTCCATTTTCTACTACCACTTATACCCCATGACATTTCAGTGGGAAATAATGTATTGTTTTTACACCACAAACTTTGTTTTACAGCTATAGTTACAGGTTACTTTGCAGGTTAAGATTTTTGCTTCTAAACATTATCAATTTCTAGAATATAATGCATTGCTGTAGATTAAACAACATAACACTATATATATAAAGTAGTTAAATGGTTCCAACTCAACCAACTACAACATCAAAATGCTCTTTACACTTTAATGCATCAATAATAATAATATAATACAACACTCTGAAAGGGACTGTTCTGCAATCACTACTGTTACTTTTAATACTTTATGTATATTTCACTAATAACTCACCTGTGCGCTTGAGCAAAATTTTAAAAAGTGGACTTTCACTTGTAATAGAGTATTTTACACTGCGGTATTACTGCTTTTACTAAAGTAAAGAGTCTTACTTCTTGCACCGCTGCCAGTTTCAGTGCTATTATCAAACTTTACTCACCTGCCACTGAGCCTGTCAATACAAACTCATACTGTGCAGCCAAAAAGTGCTCAAACCCACACAGCTATGTTTTGTGGAGATCCCAAAGTTTAAACAGATACCAAATGTGCCAGAATTAAATTTGGTAAAAAATATTTCTATTTGATGGAATGATGCAGCCATAGAACAATGGAGCCTTGTATTTGAATATGAAACACAAATAGTGTTGTATAAGATGTTTCTAAACAGCTTTACAGCTACTTAAGGGGAAATTTGTAAGATAAGGAGTTAATCCTAACAATGAAGTATACACTGAATTATCTTGGGCATGTTTGTCCTACAAAGGCCCCACAGATGTCATAATCAAAAGGATGGTAGTCCTCTGAAGTAAACTGGAGAAAAGAACATGGCAGAACATCATGGAAAAGTGTCCAAAAACAAGACACACAACACACACATCTCCGTCTGAAAACATACAAAAGTTTAATTTAAATATCGGCAGGCAGATGATGTCATTCATCATATAGACAGGTCTCACTCTGTTTATTGCTTGCAAATTTATTGCACAGGGATTACACTGCTCTTTATAAGTCACAACGGTGAAACCGGAGGACATTCTTCTGACAATGACAATCTTATAATTCGCCATCCACCTTCATAACATGACACAAGCTCACTTATTTTGATGATTCCCAGTATATATCCCACACCCACATACTCTTATTTTAAATAAGTACGAGTGACACCCTCAAATATAATATATTACCAGCAATAAGGCATTATTGTCTGTCGTTCTTTCCTTTTCAATTATCACCCTTGGCACGGATACAAAGAGATCCACTGTACACTGGAATCATCAAACATCAGGATTTTCACCCACAAAACTACGTGATCTTCTTCAAATGCAGCTAAAAACTTCCCAAAACAGTTGAAGATACAAGACATTGCTGTAGTTTTCGCTGCATAGAAAAGACACACCCATCCAGACCTGGACACCAGTAGGACAAGAAAGGAAAATCAAGCCAAGCAGCACAACGACCGTCTTGGATAATTCTCATATCAAAGGCATTTTTCTTGAGACAAAAAAACCTCAGAAGGTAATCAGCAATACAAAAAGTGCATCAGAAATATTCATTTAGAGACAAGCACTAAAATGGGCTTTTTTTTCCTCTCTGCAGAATACAATTAATACTTTATGGCATCATACAATCACAGGCACATGTATTGTGCATTCACAATATGAATCTACCGAGTAGAATTCCTTCATTTTCAGCTTTCATGCATTAGAAACACATGTGTGTGAGGGGACAACATAGGTCTTTGGCACAATTAACCTTTGGGCTCATTATCCCATTAATAAAGTAGTACCTTTCATTTGCATTGTTTGTGCGTTTAGCATATAATAGGATCATAAAAGGGACAATTACTTGAATGAATGAGTTAACGAAAACATTGGCACTTCTTTTAAAGTCCTGCATGTTACCTTCCAGCTCCATCTAGTGGAGCCCCCTCTGCACTGATAAGACAGCCCAAACTTGATGCCTTCACTGAAAAATAAAAATAGATACAAAAGGCACATTTTGATGTGGGATTCAGTGAAACTTGTCTGTTGGTCCAACCAAGACTGTTTAACCTGGTGACAGCAGCAGGGAGAGGCCTCTATTTCTTCAACCCTGCCATTTCCTGAGAGGGAACTATGCCAGTGTTTGTGTGTATGTGTGAGACAACGCAGAAAGCAAAAGTTTCTTTAGCAAATGTGCTCAGGTGTAGAGTTTGGAATCCAAAGATGATCCAAACCGGGCACCAAGATTGGACAGGGATAGGGAGGGGAAGGGGGGCAGAGGGGTCTGAAGATGTTTCCACAGTTCTCCATGTTCAGAGCTTCCATGGGGCCCCCTTTGTTCTTTCACTGAATGTACAGGGGATCACTTTCTTTCAGGCCAAAGCGGGTCTTGTACTTGTCAAAAAGGCACTGCAGGGACTTAACATACATTGCATGGTACAGATCCACCATCTCATCAGTTGGATCCTCAATTTTTGGCACTGTGATTGGTTCCCCAACTATAATTAAAAAGAACAAGAGGAAGGTTAGAACAAAGGGTTAATCAAAGAAACTTAAATTGAAATTGTCAGAACCTTCAGTGTTAACCATTAATACACTCTTGAGGTTGGACAAAGCAAATATTGACCATCTGTTCTGTTAATCTGTTAACTGTTTGTTGGTCACTGTCCTGTATTAAACTGAACTGTAATAGCAGAGTTGTTGACATTTTTAAAGATAACCCTAATCTGTACATCTGCAAATCTGGATATACACGCAAACCAAACATTAGCAGATAAACTTGCCTATGGTGGTGATTGGCTTGCAATATGGTACGATGCCCCACGAGTTGCCAAAGATGAGGCCACATCCATGGAAAACGCACGGGGCAAAGCCTAAGATCTTCTGTAACCTCTTTTGGAGAGCTCTCCACCAGGTCCCCTCCTCGAAGATCACCTGCTTGTAGGCATCGTTTTCTCCAAAGGAATACACTGGAACCAAGTCAGCCCTGAGGAAGCAAAGAAAAATGTCCCCAATGCCAAGAATTAAAAAATCTATAACAATGAAAAGGTCCTAAGTGGCAGAGAAATCATTTGAGATACCTCTTTTCACTTTCTACACTGTTAAAACAAATTTTGCGGACTTGTTGCACCATTGTTTATATAGCCTAAATTATATGCCTTGATATTTTATTGTTTTATTACAGCCATATCTGTAAATCCCCTTGCTTTGAAAACAGGTATCATACTAGAAGGCTCAGTCTAATGCATGACACATCAGTGACAATCCAGAACTGAATAGTTTAGATTTAACACAGCGGTCTCTGCATCACATTGGCACAGTGCTAAAACAAAGTGAGGACAGTCTGGCTAAGTAGACTACATCATCACTGACAAGCCAACTGAAGTTGCAAAAGAAAAAAATCCAAAAGCAGCTGCTTTTGTTTAGGCTTGTATGAAACGTGTTAATCATCATGAATCAGTTTGCACCGTAGCTTACTTGTCACGTAGGCTGACTGTTTAAGCTTCCAGTTGCGAAAGCATAGACATTTTCCATATCTGGGTTAATAGTCAGCTTCATCATTAGTCAACAGTT
Organism: Thunnus thynnus; assembly: GCF_963924715.1. Taxonomy (NCBI): domain Eukaryota; kingdom Metazoa; phylum Chordata; class Actinopteri; order Scombriformes; family Scombridae; genus Thunnus; species Thunnus thynnus. The sequence goes on from NC_089529.1 coordinate 5,013,383, forward strand.
AGTTGAGTCAAACAGTTTTTGTCTTGGCTAGATACAGTACAATTGTGAAAAGATTTATGTTATCAGGAAACATTGTGGATTTATATTCTGTCATGTTACATCATCAGCGGCCAGCTTGAAATGTAACATTTTACCTGTTCAGACTGACTAAATAGTTCACACAATTTTACTTTTTTCATTAAACCGATCCATAGAGCATCATCTACACCAGTGGTTCCCAACCTTTGGTTTGTGACCCTTAAAAAAACCAAAACAATACAAAGTCAACTGACAACCCTTCATTGAAGCTTATATATTTCTATGGGCTGTGAGTACCTCATAAAGTGATTTTACATTTACTCAGACTGTTTCATTTGAATATTTTCAAAATATTCAATATTTTCAAGGACTGAATCGATAAAAATATATTTTATATTTAGTATTTTACAAGAAATAAGAAAAAAGATAAATATCCCATAAAATAAACATAATTTTGTGGAGCAAACAAATATTGTTGTTCTTCTTGCCAAGTTTGTAGATCATCTCCCTGTGGGGTCCTGAGTTAAGAACCATTGTTCTATATCACTTGCCATCTGCAAAGTGGATTTTAAGACAGCAACCAGAAAATTCAGTGCACTGTAAACACATCTACTTTGAACAAGGTGAAAGAAATGAAGGTCTATTTTGTTAAATTTTTGATTATATAGCTTAGAATTGCACTTTTTACTCCATCTTCCTTATAAAAACAACTTGAGTCATTATTCAACTGGCTTTGGCATCAAAACCAAGCTGTAAAAGTTCCAGGAAGTGGACCCAATGTGGCCTCAACTCACAGCCTTGGCTTATTTCAGCTTACTTTCATGCTAACCTAGTTATGAGTGAAGTCCTACATAACTGCATGTCTTTTCTAGCACACTAAGCTTCTTTGGAAAAGGTGAACCCAGTGATAATCCTCAGCTATATTTAAGAGGGTATCAGGCTTGTTTGGGTTCACAGGACAAACCTGGACCACTTCCAGGTTATAGTACAGTTTGTTATTGTGATTAATGCGATGCTGTGGGCGTCCTGATGCCAGCTCTCAAACTCTGTCCAAAATGGTACCGAATGCCTCAAGGAGTTCAAAGCTTCATGAGGAACTGCACATTCATAGCAGATTTGCCAATGCTCTCTGTGAGGTAATTTCAACCTTTCTGCAAGTGATAATCTAGGTTTTATTCATTCCACTCAGTCACTGCGGCCCCGAGAGTAACATTTCCATGTTCAAAACAGAATTGGTCAAGGTTGTGTTTAGGCACCGTTACTGCACGTGTCCTTGTGTCTGAATGTTGTGCACTCAAGCTCACCCTTTCTGTAAGGCCACCCTCACGAAGCCTTTACGATTTTTAAGGGTGACAGAATTCATGCCCGGTGCACAGTGCAGAGACTCTGCTGCTCCTCCCACGACGATGACCACAGCGTTTCCCGTCCCGTTTCGAGACAGCAGGTAGTCGATAGAGTTCTTGTTCACTGGGCAGATTCCTGAGAGGAAGAAAAAAAAGATGTGGAAAGAGTATGATTACACTTGCAGTAAAGGAGCAATGAACTAGTTGTTAGGTCTGTTTACACCTACATACCACACAACAAGAAAGACCAAAATAAAATCCTATGAGGGCTGTTGGAACATTTTGAAACAACATGTACATGTACAATAACCTATAGTAACCTCAGAGAGTATAAACAGTATCTTTGGGCAAAGACGAAGCCCGAAGAGCAAACAGCCCTTCAGAACAGAACACCTAAAGCTCTATAAATCAGCAGCTCCAAGTAAATAGAAGCCCTTTCTGCTGTGCAATAGGACAAAGGTCTGGTCTCTTACAGATACAGTTATCAGCATTAGCAGACGTTTTAAGAACTCAAGTGAGACCCCACGGCTTGTCAAATCATCTCACCTCCAGACATCAGGTAGTCCCGAAGGACGGGCAAGCGGAAGTTCCCTGCCAGGGTGGCCAGGGAGGGCTTGATGCCTGGGAATTTCTTGGAGAAGCCTGTGGCCTCCGTCCCAAAGTTGCAGAAAGCACCGAAACAGAAGATGCCATGGGGATGGTAGCCAAATATGTAGTTCCGGCTGGGCAGCAAGTTGTGGGTTTTAATTAGCTGAAGGACAATAGCACAAAGAGGACCAGTGTGAGGCTGATTTCCATATGAGGGGCACATTGCTACTCCAGGAACATCTGATATGAGAAAGCCATTTTAGTGAGCATTATGGATAAAAGGCTTGAGAACAGCGGCTGTGTCCCAATTCCATACAAAATACAATGTATAGTATTGTCTACAGTACTACACAGTATACAGTGAACACTAATCTCATGCCTGGTGTTTTACTGGTTCCTGTCTCGTTGATTTTATATAACATATTGTTTTAAGAAGTGCTGTACAAATAAACTTATAATTATAAGAATTTGTATAGTATACACTTTTATACACTTAGTATACAAGACATCTACATACTTTACCATTCTATACCAACAGGGAATGATGTAGGGCTCCCACTAAAAATCATTTTTGTTTTTAATTTGCCAATTATTAATCAATTGCTTGGTCTATAAAATGTGAAAAACACTAATCACAGTTTGCTAAAGCCCAAAGTGACATTTTAAGTTCAAAAGCTTTGTCTGACCAACAGCCAAAAAACCCCCAAAAATTCAATTTACAATGTTTTAAAAGCAGAAAAGCAACTAATCTTCATATTTAGGAAACTGGAATCATGAATGTTTGTCATCTTTGCTTGAAAAATGACTTAAATGATAAATACAATTTTATTTTTAATTTTCTGTCAATGGATTATTTTTGTTCAGCTCTAAAACGATGCAATGAAAGCACTGTGCAAATGCAAACTGCAAATTTAGAAAGTCACTTTCAGTTAAAAACTTAACAGAGACGGGAAAATGTTTTCTTTTTTTTCCAGCTGTGAGCAGCGTGCAATGCATTCTGAGAAAATGGTGTACTTAACAGCACACTCAAAAATCTGGGTTTTTTAGTCTGCATACTGACTGTTTAAAGTATACAGCACGAATTCGAGCAATATGCTTTATCTATAATTTCAGTAGTTTAAGCATGGTGTTCTGCATTACATAACATACTTGTAATAATAATTACTTTCTTTATGACATTTTCAATCCATAAATACATAACTGCCACTTTCACTGTACACGTGTATGTATGCATTTGTATATGCATGTGATGATGTGGAATATACTTTTGTCATTTTTCCAGTGTAGACACACTATTATACTCAAAACCTGCTTAGAGTTAGTATGTAGAATTAGTATGTAGTATGGATTTAGGACACCACATGTGTTTCAGTAGAACAAGGACGTCCTTATCAGCTAAAACTCTACATGACTCTGCTCTGTCTGCTCAAGTGCAGTCATAAAATAATGACCTAGTACACATCTTGTGCATCTGTTCAGACTGGCAGCAATAAAGTAGAACTCTAAACATTCAGCATTATTTTAACAAAAGAATGGCAAAGAATGTTCAAATGGTTTCACATTGAAGTTGTAAAACTGAAGAAGAAACTCATAAGAAAATGTAACTGTGCACTGATCTGCACTGTAGACTTAGATCCATCACAATGTGTACACAAAGCTCCCTCAGTAGCTAGTCAAACACAACAGTTACATAACCACATTAGCAAATGAGATCACATTCAGGATCCCCATAGTACCGCAGGACTCCACCTGGCTGGCATGGCAGATGTGAAGAGATAACAGTGGGACCGAGAGAGAGACTGCTGACATTTCACACTTCTAACTGTATAGTTGGAGGAGACAGGACTAGATTCACTGGTCACTGCGAATAAGCATCAATATTACAGAGGAGTCTTTGTTTCTAGTGTTAAGATTTGCACAGACTTTCATGTAACTGTTTTCATAACAGTCACACTCCCAACTTCCTACAGTCCTCCATTCAATTTAAAGGCTGGTTAGACTTTGTCCAGAAGGGTTCCAACTCATATGAATAATAGTCATATGTAGATAAAGAACAATAGATAGAGAAGTCTTGCCCTATAATAAATTGATGCCCCTGCAGTTATAGTAAATTCTGGTTATTTTGAGCTATGGGACAGTAAAACTCCCACTTAATGCACCTTTAAACTGAACTGCTACCAGAGATGAACCTTCAACTACAGACTTCAGCATATGTCGGTAGCCAGTAACTAACATTTCAACACTGAAAACTTTTCACACCAGCAAAAAACATCTAATTTATTTCTTGCAGCAATATTGAGATTTCATAAAGTGACACAGGAGAGCCAGCTGGCACCAAGTGTATGGGTGACCAAAGCATTATCTCATCAACCCATCTTGGTACACAGATCACACACAGCTACATGGCACACAGACTTACAGATCAATGTGACGAGCAAAGTTCAGCTGCAAAGAGTAGGACTTGAAATTCCTCCCCCTTGAGTTACTCAGCACTCTGGATTCTGCTCTGTATACAGAGGATAAGCTCATCAAAACCTGAGTAAAGTGATCACTGAAGTGGTTTCATGAACTGAAACATAGTCAGTGGTTGTTTTTTTTCTTTGATATCACAAGTAACACATATCTGTCTGAATAAAAGTGATGATGCAGAATATCTCAGACTCCTTCCCTTTAAAAAACACACTCCAACTTTGACTCTTGGCTTTTTCAATAGCAGTCATGCACAGCTACTTTTCTTTCCCCTGCATGCACTGTGTGTGTGTGTGTGTGTGTGTGTGTGTGTGTGTGTGTGTGTGAGTTTGCAATGATGCATTCCCCTTTAGCCTGGACCGGCATTGTCCTCTCATCTAAAATATGAAGTGACAGATACATGAGGAAAAAAAAAAAGAGCTGCTCCTTGGCCTATCAGGTGGGACAAAGTCTAAAACTCCCAACCAACGTCAAGCCCTCATCATAATCAACACAGGACAAGGAACAGCATGGAGCGGATAGCTGATACCCGATCCACCCCTGATAAACTTATCTATGATGTCAACCTGGTGTACGACTGGAGATCAATGAACTAGTTCAAATCATACAATAGTGACTTTGCTCAGCAGGAGCTATAAGACATGAGTGAACTTCTTTTGTGCAAAATCAGCAAAATGCACAGAAGCTGAGCAGGTTTCCAAGGTTCGCCCTTGAGTTTTCAAGGTTGGCGCTGGAGACATTAGCAATGGTGCATCAATAAATTGGCAAAGTTACATACCCTGACTGGGAAGTAGTCTCGGAAATATGTCCACACTGTCCAGTTCCTCACCCAAGAGGACCTCCTGCCGCCTGAGGAGGAAAATACAGATTAGATATCACTCCATTACACCTTGAAACTAAACGATTATTTTCATTAGCAATTAATGTTGATTGTTGTTGATTATCATTTTGATGAATTGATCATTTAGGCAATTCATAATTAAGTTTAAAAAGTGTTTTATTCGGCTAAAAAACAAAATAGTTATAGCAAAAATAGCAAATTCTCATATTTATTTTTATGAATAATAAATTCCTTAAACCATTGATCAATTACCCAAATTGTTGTCAATTAATTTTCTCTTGATTGCTGTGTGTTTCAGCACTACACAAACTCCCTCTAGCTTTACAATCACATGTAAAAAAAAAAAAAGCCCTGACAAATCTGTTATCTCAGATGCAAACCATTTCAGGCCAAAAAGAAACATTCAAACATTCTCTAAAACAGAATGCAGTCATTGTCTGTGCTTATCATTACAGAGTATGTTACCCACTGCTTACGTCATAGAGGTTAGTCCCCCCCTTTATTCATTTGCACGCTGATGTCCAAATCAAGTCTTTCATTCATTCACACCATTTGACATTTTAACCTTCACATGTAAATATCGACCAGTGTAGCATTTTTAGATGCAAAAATGCATCATCCAACCAATTCTTCATCATCATCAAACTAGAAGTCTTTCTTTACATGGGGGTCAAACTCAAACCATCACAGTGATTTTTGATTGACATCTTTAATGTATCACCTTGTTTCGGGGTGTTCCAGTCAACGATGAGCCAGGCAGTGTAAATGGCAGCGATAAGCCAGCAGTCAGTGCAGAACATGTAGATCAACAGCAGAGTGCAGCAAGCACCTGGAAGGAGAGAGGAGAGACGTTTGAGCAGAAAAGGACTGTCATACCTAAATGCGTTTAAAGGCTAAAATTTGTTGTCAATAATGGCAATCAGGAGAGAGAAATCCCAGGGGTCTTTAACAAGTATGTGTGCAGCTTAGTGATCTGACCTCCTTATTATGAGACTAATGAGACTACAAGCTAAATCTTCTAGGTTTCTTTGCTTTCTTATGGCTTAAATTAAACACGCAGCGGCACACACACACAAACACACACACTCTCTCTCTCTCTCTCTCTCTCTTACCCATGGTTAAGAAGCTGATGACCCACTGCAGCACAGAGATGACCTGCAGATGTTTCTCCATCTTGGATCTGCAGGGCCAAAAAGCCAATGGCAGGTCCTGCAGGGCAGAGAGGATGCTGGAGCCGGTACCTGGAGACAAAATAAAGAGACAACAGAGCAAAAAATTAAAAAAAAAAAAAAAAAAAAAGAGTTTAATCAAAGTTGTCAAATATCTATGTTGCTGGATTATTATTTAATACACAGTTACAGACATTTAAACAGAAGCACATGCTAATGAATCTTACTGAAAAGATGCAGTTAACACACTCCTAATAATACTTTCCTAGTGCCCGTGTGAACATTCCTAGAACATAGTGAGGATGATACGAGCAATCTGCCCTACTGTACATCAGCCTGCGTTACGGCCGAGCACAGACACACAGCCTCAGCTACTCACCAGCACTTTTCAATCACCAGCCCATGAAAGTAAAGCCTCGCAGCAACATGTGAAGAGATCGTGTGCAAAGAGGAAGCATAAAGTAACAGACACATTAGGGGCGACTAAAGCGCTCGAAGCACTGAGAGCCAATAAGAAGATCTCCCCTCCAGGAAAACACTGTCGTCTAATCCCATCTGTGCACACTGAAAATAACCCAGCACCAGGCTGCTGGTGGTAATACCTGTAAACTATGATGCTATGACTCCTTAAGACTATCACTGCTTGAATCTGCGCCAGTGACTGATGGAGAGAGACAGATTTGGCCAAGATACAATCTTTGACTAGTTCATAGCTACATCTGCCCACTTTAGGTCAAACTGGTCCCAGAGAGAGGAGTAAACAAACACCACCATGTCCTGCAGGTGGAGCAACCAGGTGGATCATGTGCTTTCTTTCAAAAGCCATCCTGTCTCTTACTGGTGTGTGTAGACTGTTGCATGACTTAAATATTGAAGAAATAAGCTCCACAGGGTTTACAAGTTACTGCACAGGTTCAGTGTAACTGCCTTACTGCACAGCTGGACTCATCTCCAGCTGCACAGTCCACTTCCACGGCCACTGAGACAGATGTTGACATGTTCCTGAGCTGTCACCATTATCAACTCATTTAAACTTCTTATATTTGTAAATTGAAAAATGTGAATTTCTGTTCCCACAGAGCAGAAAATTGTCACTTTCTCGGTAAAGCGGAGCTTGACAAGGCGAGGTTGCATCATAAAACCATGTAGCACATGTCGCAGAATAGTTTTTCCAGTTGAAAGATTCATTTTTTTTAGCACAGTCACAATTAATCCTTAATTTGACTAAACTTTAAAACATTTCAACTGCAGAAAAACTTGAAAATGTGAAAAATCAGGTTGCAAGGGAGACAGCCACAGACCACAACTCAATAATTGTGATAATGCGCAGTGAACGTCTCCCCTTCACTTTATTGTAAAGACTGTTTTATCCCCTATATTATCACTTGCAATTGCAGTTTCTTTGAGGTACATAATAATGATGTTTGCACTTTTTTTTTTTTTTTTGATTTTTTTAAATGTTAAAATGATTTTTGAAATTGTGATGAATATGACTTACCCACACTTAAAGGTCTGTGGCACTTCTGCTATATCCCTCTAAAATGCTTACTGTTGTTGTAATATTAGTGATGATATCATGTTGTTTGTATGGCTCCTTTTACAACAAACGTGCTTTACATGGAGCACAACGCTTGACTGATAAAAACTGGCGTGTTTCATGTCCTGCTGACCTCTTCCAGGAACGACTTCTGATTTGTTTGACCACCTATGTCTGTTTGCTTGCTGCAGCTCTTGTTCCAGCATATTCCAGCTAAAAGCGTCTTACCTTTGAGGACGCCTGAGTATGCAGCAAGAATGGTCTTCATAGCTGAGGCTTCTTGGATGGTGAGAGTGCCCGAAAAGAAGAGCTCAGATGTTTTTGCTTGCTGTCAAGATGATAGAAGTCCAACCTTACAGCCCCTCGGTCATGACTGCCTTCAACTGCACAGACTGAAGCGCCGAGCGGGCATTTAATGAGTGCGGGGAGGAGCCACAGACGGAGACAAGTGAGTTGAAAAATGTATTAGTAATGTTCCAAGGAGTCTGCGGACGTGAGGGCGATCTCCCTGTTCAGCAACACGTAGGCCTGCAGGTGGGAAGCGGGGAGCAGCGGTGTGTGGCTGCTGAGCCTCACTCTCTGTATTTAAGGGCGCAAGTCACGTGCATGAACTGTGAAAAATACCTAGCAATTATTGACCATTCCTGCCCCTCACCTCTGCATCAGGTGTAAGCCGGAATCTTTCGGTTAAATGAGACATGTGAGCTGTGTTTCTGTCATAAACGGAAATGCCATATTTTAATATTCCCACAGCACGATATTTATTCTGTCAGAACTTTGAAAGTAGAAGATAATTTTCTCCTAATTTTGTGTGTTCAACAACAAGAATACTGTGTGTGTGTGTCCGACTATATGATTTTTTTTCTGTTAGGGGATCACTGTAAAACATGTGTTTTCTTATATGGAAACGGCCATTAGTTTTTATTCCTCTTTCTTGTTTATGTGATGTTTCCCAAGGTCAGTCTATAGGAACAGACCATAAGGGACAGTACAAAAATGATAGGGCTGGGGAGTGGTGCTGAATCCTATATTTCATTTGCTCAGAAAGCAAGACCCTCCCCAGTGTAATATTTTCATCTAACCCTCCCCTTCACTTAGAGCAGTGGTTCTCAAACTTGTTTAGGTCAAGGACCCCTAAACTGACACAAATTAGACCACAGACTTCAATTTAATAAGATTTTGTCCCAGGGTCTCCCATCTGATGAGACTTTTGCTTTTAGATGTTTTATTACAGAAAGTGTATGAAACCCATGACCAAAACAGTCACGCATTGTGTTATGGATGGAATTATAGTGAAAATAAATTATTCCCCTTCTTGCTGTGGACTCCCTGGAAACCCCTCAAGAACCCCGGGGGGTCCCTGTACCCCGCTTTGAGAACCGGTGACTTAGAGGTTGACTTAGAGGTGTTTACCTTTTCATTGAGGGATCAAGGCATTGCATATTTTACATAAATCTTTTGTTAAGATAGTATATTTCCTGATTGTTGGCATACCTGTACATGAACATGGTGAAGGGTCATCTTCAGTACACAGAAAATCAAGGGGAGGGGATCTTTCTGATCACCTGATCACTGATCTTTCAGAGCTTTGTGCTTTGTTTTCCTCTCTGTCTCACTCTGGATGATCTCCCTTTCTTTCTTGCTCAGATGGGTCAAGCTCTCCAAATTCTCCTCTACAAGAGCCTCCTTTTCATGTGTTATTTTGTTGATCAGATCATGGATGATCTGGTTCACTTTCCTATCAAAGTCCACCTCCAGAGTTTTCAGCTTGGTGGCGACCCCTTCCTATCTCACAATCTCCCAGTTTTCCCACTATGTGTGAAAGACAACCTAGATATCTTTAGTCTCTTTCTCCCAGGTCTCTTTGATCCCGTCATTCTTCACCTTTCAGTGACTCCATCGCACTCTGCCCTGCAGTATTGTTTGACCTTCTCGGTCTCCATCTGGAACTGCAGAGCTTCCTTAAGGTAGCTTTTTCCTCTATTTTTCTATTCATCTCTGGTGGTTTCTTCTTAGCCCTTGCAGACTCTAGAGCCTTCAGCAGTTTCTTTTTCTCTTCATCCCAACTGAGCTCCTTGCTGGCCATCTGCTCCCTCAGGGCAACATTTCTTGAAGCCAGCCCCTTATATTGTTTTATTTTTAGTTCAGAGGTGCTTATCTCAGGGAGTGCTGGAGTCTGCTGGAAGTTCCCTGGTTTTGATGGTCTGCACCTCTTCAGTTGGATTGTCCTAGTTTGAACCATGCTGGGCAGCATCATCAGGCCGCAGTGGCCCAAGTTGTCCAATGGTATTACTTTATGTCCCCTATAAGAGTGATAGAACTTATTATTGGATGATATTATACTACAGCATGAACAGATTTCAGCGTTGGGCTAGCTACTGTAAATAGTCAGAGCATATAACAATGGAGACGTTGTGATATTTGTTACATTTGTTGCACTTGCGCTGAACAGTCATGCCCTCGTGGCCTCGGAGCACGGGCAGCTGTAGATTACATTGTGTAAGACTACAGAAGCTGTCATCTGCTCAGGCTTGCAGGTGAGTCCAGCTCTCTGACAGTGACTGAGTTTGCCAGCTGGCACTGTGAGACACTCACCGAGCCAGGACCTGCTAGAAGTGGACGCAGGACTAATGGCTACAATAACTACTGGTAAATCAAGAGAATTATTCAGATCCTTTAAGTCCTGCATTTCAAAGTCTACTTAAGTACTGAAGTATTAGTTAAGTACAATTTAAAGTGCACGTTCTGTGGAAAAATGTCCGCTGTGACAGATATATTATTAACATTACATTATTAGATTAATACTGATGCATCAGTGGCTACATAGGACTTTACTGTTGTAGCTGGTCGAAGTGGAACTAGTTTTAGGTAGTTTAGTCCAGTGATTCCTAATCAAAAAGTCAGACCCCCTCTAAAGATAAATCTGAGATAGTTAGATGATTAAAGGAGTAGGAAAAACAAAGTTCTGCTACACTAATATGTATCCTTTTTTTCTAATCTTAGCCTCTTTTGTGAAATAGTGGCGAGTATTACCTCTTTTGGCCTCAAACAGTTATTTAAATTAAACAATCTGACAATTTTAAAGGGGAAATTTCTAAATAAGGGATCACAATCCAAAAAGGTTGGGAACCACAGGTTTAATCTTTAATATTGTAAAACTCATTATGTTTTTTAATGTAAAATCTTCATCTGGAAAGTTGCCAATGACTCTAGCTGTCAAATAAGTGGAGTAAAAAGTATAATATTCCACGCTAAAATGCAGTGAAGTAAAAATGATAAAGTAGCATGAATTGTAAATATTCATGTAAAGTACAAGTACCTCAAAACTGCACTCAAGTACAGTATTTGAGAAAATTTACTTGGTTACTTTCCACCACTGGGTATTATAAATTCAGTTTATTTAACTCATCCTTAAGTCTCAGGTCTAAATGTACCATATCACACCAAGTCAACATTAAATCTACAGAAACAGAGTTAGAAGACTCAAAAAGGAGTCCAGTATGAATATTTAACATTCAAAATAAACCTTGGCCCCTGGAATTAGAACCTGGAAAACCATTAAATGGACAGCCCCAGTCTGTGTCCTTGACACCTATGATTTCAGCAAATTAAATATTATACCTAGTCTACTGGAAAGATCTTTTGCACTTTGTATCTTATGCAGTTCATCCTAAAAAGTTGAACTGATAGCACATATCTGGTGGGGCCAGAGCCAAGAATCAAAATTGCTTTTGGATGAAAATCAATTATACAGTCCTTGGCATGAGGCTACTGTTGAGAAATGTCTCCATCTAAAAACTTGGGACATCAGATGATTAAAAGTTCAGTGATATAACCTTTCGATTTTACATAACTCTCAGCAATCCACTGTTAATATCGTTCATTCTTTCTTTCTTTTATTTATGATTCAAATTGTTAATTTGACAAAGATTGTTTTACCAGTTTTGTTAGGAAATTATGAGTTCAAGTGCTTAGTTCAAGTCTAGTTTTCACTGCAATCATGTCAATTCTTAAATGATTTCTTTCTATATTATGCAATACCTCATTTAATCACACCTATACACACATGTTGTTTTATTATTCCATGTTCTTATATAATCCATGCTGTGTATCTGTAGAGCAGATACTTAGTCATCGACAGATATGACTTTGTTATCATGCAAACTTCCTCTCCGCAAATACTCAATATGTGATCATATTTGTAGACCTAATACAACTTTTCATTTGTTAAAACTTTGTGATCCATAACAAACGAACAAGCCACTGTTGTTATATATATTTGTATTGACTCAAGGGACCAGAACTCCTTGTTTGTTTTCTTTTAAGAAAAAGCCAAGATAAGATATGACCCAAAGGATCCAGTGAACACAGGGCCTTGATTCTCTTGTACTTTGGCCCCTTTCTTCAAAAATAAGTCAATAATGTTGTTACCCTGACCTCACTCACAACCACCTTAGAGGAATCTGCAACCAAACAACTGTACGCAACTTCGTCTTAAGCACAGACCCAGATGTGACATGTTAATACAGCCCCCATCATAATGACGTTCTTAATAGCAATGGCTGTTTCTAAAACACAAAGCCTGGCCCACTGATTTCTCATCAGTTTTGTCATGTTATGATTGCAGCTTTGTAAATGATTTCTGGAGAGGATATGACACATTAAGATTGTCAGGACTGTTCTGATTATGACTGAAGAGTGTCAATCTATAACAGAATCTACTCATCTTTGATACAGACAAGTTGTTATTATCAAATATATGAATACAGTTTATAACATGAAAGTCTTTTCTGTTGTTTTTTCCAATGTTGCAGATTGGCTTTTATAGTTTTGTTCTTGCACACCACCAAATACAGTAGTTCTAGCTGGTTTAAAATGCTTTCAGGTCATCAGGGTGAAGGCAACAGGTCACTTTCATTCTCTATCAAATCTCTGTCTGTCACCTTTATAGTGCTTGCTTTTTATTCTCAAATATAACATTCACCCAGTTATTTGTCCCTTTTGCATCACAGTACTGCTGTAAGTCTTTCTTTTAGTCAGCATTTTTATCAGCCCAACACACACATGCACACACACACGTACACATACACTTACACACACTGCAAATCTTGTCCAGGCTGTGTTGAAAGGATCAGAGCATTGTCCAGTCAGCCACCCATTTCATTTGGAAATATCAGAACCCTGTCACCTCATAAAAAAGAGTCTGCCAAAGTTCACAGACAGTCTTATCATTTGGGAACATGATCCAAATTCAGGCTCTTGACTTTGTGTGGAACTTAGTACTAATAAAACAATAAATGATACACGTATGAAATTTAATCAGCAGGTTTGATCTACATTACTTATCATTAATGCGCCTGGGTCCCCTGGATAGTACATTATTAATGTCCAGAAGATCCATGTCACATTAAGTTTGATCAGAATGCATATCTCAGCCAGTAATTGTAATAAAGATAAATAATAAATTATCTGAGTGTGCTTCTCCATTTTGTTTTACATTTTAAAAATGTCTTTGAGGTCTTATGTTTCAGGCAGTTTTAATAAATTACATATTGAGGCAAATATTAAAGGAATGGTTCAACACATAAAACAACTTATTCTCATTCTTGCCATAAGTGGGATGAGAAGATCGATACCACTCTCATATCTGTCCACTAACAAGACTGAGAGCCTGCAGCCACACTAGTAGCTCTGTGAGGTTGTTATTAGGCATGTCGATGCTTTGAGCTAAATGCTAATGTTCTCACAATGGCAGTGCTGACTTGGATCTAAAGCAAGGGCAATGTTGATCATGTTCACCATCTTAGTTTAGCGTGTTAGCATGCTGACATTTTCACATTAGCAGTAAACACAAAGCACGGCTGAGGAAGATGAGAATGTTATAATTTTTGCAGGTATTTGGGCATATTGGTCAAATTAAAATGTTGACTTGATGATGATGGTGTTAGATGAAAAGATAAGGCATCACCAAAGCAATTACAATTCATCCTGACATGAATGTCTGCACCAAATTTCATGATAATCCATCCAGTAGTTGTTGAGACATTTGGTGTCACCAGAGGAGAAGTCAGGGGATCACCAAACTCATTTGGATACATTGTCTGGGAACCATGAATGTCTGTACAAAACATTGTGCCAGTAAATGTTGAGTCAGTGTCAGTTGTATATACAATATTTTTATTCTCCATGTTTGTAGTGATTGGTAAATTATGTTTCTTTTTTACAGAGTCTTCATATGGTGTTGCAATCAAATTCAACCCATGACTCTATTTAAGAAAGTGTCAGGTCTTGCGCAAAATTCAAAACCCCAGACAGATGCCACAACTGGGAGACTAAGTGAGGAAAACTTGACTTTTGTCATTAGTGTTACTTCAGTACAATTTGCCATGAAAAGCGACAGTGTAAATGAACATACATCTTTATACGAAAAAGTGCTTTCCTCTCATAGTTGAATCCGACCTTATATAAATAGTAATAGCAGTGTTGCACAACCAATAACAGTTTATCTATCTTTCATTAACATGCCAGAGCAAATTCAGGGTTTAAAGAGCCAATCAAAAGGTGTATTTATCTGAACCTGCAGCATCTGAACTTAAGAAATAAATAGCCATTCAAATCCACTCTATCCTCAGTATGGTTTAGACAAAGGTCAGGTGTGTGTCCTTGTCCACGCCATAGTTGCCCTTGTGCTCCTCAAACAGGTTGCTGAGTTCGTCCATATACAGCTGGTGGAGGACATCAAGTTCCTCAGCTGTTGGCGTCTCATTCTTCTCCACTTTAATAGGCCGTCCAACTGCAGAGAGGTGACAGGACAACACACTCAGACTCAGTGTATTTTATGATTTGCAATATGTTCTGTTTGATGTCATTGGAAGTCTGTTTATCTAAAGCATGGTGGCATGCATTAGGTTGGTATGCAGCCCTAATGTACGTTGGGCCACATCTCTACCTTTCTCTGCTCACTATCAACCCTGCTTTTTATCTGACTAATAATACTCATGTTGCCAAGTGACATGACAAGCCAAAATCAACAGCTGGTTGTGAAATACATAAGCAGAGGTACAGTGATAATGTAGCTTGGGTTTTTGCCAGCAGGACAAACTCTAAAGCAAGGTATCCATTGTTTTATTTACTGCAGGATGTCTTTAAAGTAATTGACACCATTGCATATAATCCCTAGATTAAAGCAGTGCAGAAGCAAGCTAACTGCAGACTGTAACCTGCTCCATGTAGCACCCTGATAGTGATACATGAGCAAAGCTCAAAACTCACCGATTGTATTGATGGGTTTTCTGTATGGCATGAGACCAAAGGAGTACTGAAAAATTCCACGTGCATGGAAGAGAGGTAGGGAGATACCCATGATGCCTTGCAGCCTTTCCTGTATCCATCGAAGCCAGGTCCCTCTAGAGTTGTCTATTTGATCAAACACTTCGTTCTCACCAAAGGAGAAGACTGGCACCAGATGAGCACTATAAAAGTTTTGTAAAGGAAAGGATTTTTAATTCATTAAGTAATATTGAAGATTTCAGTATTTGAAATCTTTGTGTTTTACATCTGTGTCTCATTCTCAATTGATCTCATAACGGACTATGTGCTTTCCCAGGAAATTCCATGTGAGGGACTTGAATAAGCCTCTGTTTCAAGAGGCCACACTCAAGCCGCAAGAAACCTAAAATGAATAGATTGACACAATCCTTTCAATAAGCCACAAGACCTCTGAGAATTAGCTGTATTTAACAGAAAACTGTCCTCTTTCCCCAGGGCTCCCTGCTCTTACCCGTGCTCCATGGCCATTTTGATGAAGCCTTTCTTCTGTGCCAAGAGGACATTGTAGGTTCCAGGGTGGGCATCAAGGGCCTCTGGGGCTCCACCGACTGCTATCACAACAGCGTTGCCACCACCCCTCTGGCGGAGTGGATAACTGGCACTCTCTTTGTCAGAAGGAATCAGACCTGTAGCGTTGTAACAGAAAATAAGAAGTGATGATACATGATGATCATATTAAGTCAACTAAGACTTTTGATCATTTTGAGATATGCTTGCTATAAGTTAGATCACATTTATGTTACTGCAAGTGTGTAATCTGTACTCTGTCTATTCATTTGGATGAGAGAGAGATTGGGCAGTCTGACTGACATGTCCCTGGCCCCAACCTGCACACATGATGTAGTCTCTGAAGAATGGTGCTCTGAACCAAAGGGGCAACATGAGCAGGTAGCTTCTAAGTCCAGGAAACAGCTGTCTGAAGCCTGTGGCATAGGTGCAGAAGTTGGCAAAGGCCCCTGCCACCAGCACGCCATGTGGATGGAAACCCAGGACGTAGTTGTGTTTGGGGTCCAGGTCAGCTGTCTTCAACAACTGGGGAAGAAAAGAAAATGACACTCAGTTTCTGGATCTGAATATAGATTCATATGCACAAATGTATTTTGGATGGGAGAGGCACCACCGCAGGTTAATCGTGTTGAATATTTTATTGCAAATCATCTGGATCTTCCTGAAAGAGCTGGCCGTGTTGCATTGTTGTCACTCACCTGGCTGCAGCCCAAACATGTGCCTTAATATCTTAGTTTCAACACAGTCTTTGACCCTTTACTCATCCCTCCTGCCCCTCCTGCCTCTGACCTCTGCAAACTGTCAAAAAACATGTAGAACTACCAACTGTGTGCCCCTAAAATCACCTTTTTCTATTCAACCATACGACTGCTACTACTCATTACCACACTTACTCTTATTCTGCAGGCAATTTCTGCACAGTCCTGCACTTCCCTTTTGTCTGCACCACCATTCTAATATCTGATTTGAAATGATACATCTGAGGCACAATAATGTTTGTCAACATATATACTGTATTTCATATGTAAATACAGTATCTTCCAATTCGCAGTAGTAGAGCCTCCTTGTCAAACAGTGGATCAATACAGTATTTCTCTACTGCAAAAAAAAACACACACACAAATATAGAAGCCAGTGTATGTAGAGTGATAAGCACAGCGTGCCTTTGGCCTGTCTGTGGGGTTTTGTTGTTCCTGTACCATGTCTCTGTATGTACATGAATGTATGTGAAATTCTGTACTTCAGCAATATTCCTCTACACCAGTGTCACCCTGGTTGATTTTGAGTCAGAAACTATTGATTAGAGAGTCATTTGCTCACTTATATTGGTGATAAGCTCAAAAAAGTCAAATTAAACTCTGCTGGTGTTGACTTACAAACACCCTGGAATATGGAACAGCAAATTCCATTTGTTTGTCCCTGCATCAGAACTCCATTGACATGCTTTGATGACGCCTGACGCTAAACACTGATGAAATGATGATTTTTCTGTTGAGATGTAATGTGATTTTGGTCTTAAAGAAGCCGCAGGGCATGTCATAAATTGCTCGAACATTGAGTAATATTTCCCCGTATTGTCAGAAACATGATTCTTGATCAACTGTAAATGATAAGCTATCTCACCTGTGGAGTGTTGTTTGCGTGCCTCAACAGGCCCAGAGCAGATGGGGAAGAGATACTGAAAAGCACTAAAGGTCACTGTCAAGAGTAAAGAGTCGCTTGTCATGTTCTATGGTTTGTTTTGCAGCATACGGCGACTGTTGTGCCCTCTTGTAAAAAAACCAAAAACAAATCTACTCCCCTCACTGTGTGTATCTGTGTGTGAGATTAGTATTTCAAGGCCACAGTGCTCTTAGGGTCACATTCAAACCCTTTATCTGCCTTTATCTGGGAGCCATAGTATCTTCTCAGGTACAAATAAGCAGCTTCAAAGAAGGGATTTCACACACTTTCTTAGTTTTTAGTGTGTTTTTCTTGTTATTTTCTTTATTTGTTTTTTACTTTTATTATTTTATTTTATTTTTTACTTTTTTACTATTAAAGAAGAGTGATAGAATTTACTCAGCACTGATACAGTTCTTTTGTCAAACATTTTCTTGTAGCTGATCACATCACATTTGGGATGTGATTTGTAAAAACAAGTGATGATACTGAATGTTCGCAAAGCTGGTACATTGTTTTGTGTGTCTGCTGATAGTGGCCCCCACCTCACAAAGTTAATCATTGGCTTTAGTTCCACTAATAAGCCCCAAACCTGTTTACAAACAAAAGAACTGTCCACTGGTGACCAATCACATAGTGTCCTGTCTGCTCGTCAGTATGACATGATCTGTATTGCTATTATCCCTGCCAAGGACTTACCATTTTTAATTGGTAAACATTTGGTGAATCAAAGGCCCAAAAATCAAGCTTCACTTCACTTTGTGGTGTCTATCTGGATCCAGATCTACAGCACCAGTCAAAGGTTTGGGAAGGTTTGTCCAAACCTTTGACTGGTGCTGTACATCTGGGATTTCATAACAAAGTTTAGAAAGTGCAGTGGTGTTTAACTTTATTAAAACATTTCTGCCTAAATGGATTGTCTGCCATTTTCAATTTTTGGCAAAAAAAACCCCCACAAAAAAACAAAACAAATCCACCTCTGGTCCACAAATTTTAAGCCAATTTTCTATAAATTCACATAAAATATTTTTATGAAAAACTATTAATAAGTTTTTTCACATCTTACCATTTTTCTCTTATTTAGTTTCCAAATCCTTCTACCATATGAGCGGCTTGTTTGTCTCTCTCTGACATAAACAGCTTTTAAAGAAATAGTTTGATTTTTTTTTTTTGAGAAATATGCTTACCTACTTAGATGAGAAGATCAATAATCACTCTCATTGGGGAGACGGTTAGCTTAGCTTAGTCCACCTCTCAGCACCTCTAAAGCTCACTAAATAACATGTTATATCTCATTTGTGTTGGATTTTATTTCTATGGGCTGTTTCCAGTTGAAGCTAAACTGTCTCTTAGCTGGCTGTAGCTTCACATTTAAAGCACAAACACAACAGTGGTATCCATCTTCTCATCTAACTTACAGCAAGAAAGCAATTACGTGCATTTCCCAAAATGTATAACTATTTCTTTAAACACATTGTGCAATTGTGCTCTAACTTTGATGTCATGTATTCATATCTGCTTTGAGTGATTCTGCATAATATGATGACATTTCAACTACAGCAACATGAGACATTTAAAGTGAATGGCCATAACTCAGTGGTCATAAGTATGATTCACTTGAAAGAAGCAAATTCAAAATGTCAATGTAACGTTTTCTTATAAATAAAAGAACTCATGTAAAGGAAGTATGTTCTCTGTGAGTGCTTTAGTGACATATGAGTTTGCATCAACATCTCGTGTAAATGTTTTTTTGTCCTTCTCTCATAAAACCGAGTGAGCACACATCAGCTGGTGAGTTTATCGTCTGAGCTGATGATGGTGTAATTAGAAATGGTGGGGAGAGACACACCAATGAAACTAATTAGGCTATCTGAAGGACACTGCTTCTCTTCACCCGTACATTGACTCTTTGTTTCAGACTTAATGTGGCATATAGTCAGATGACACTGGAAATGGTTCACTGTGAAGTGCATACGTGAGATGGATGTCTGGAATTTTA
Organism: Thunnus thynnus; assembly: GCF_963924715.1. Classification (NCBI taxonomy): domain Eukaryota; kingdom Metazoa; phylum Chordata; class Actinopteri; order Scombriformes; family Scombridae; genus Thunnus; species Thunnus thynnus. The sequence goes on from NC_089529.1 coordinate 5,032,845, forward strand.
GAGGTTTTTATACTTGGAAATTACTTCAGTTGTATTTATCTTTACAGAGTGAAGAAAGGACAACTTATAATCTTTCGTCTTTTTCATATGACATCTAATAATTTCACTTTAACTCCCAGTACCTCCAAAGCAAAGCCAATAACTTTCACCTTAGTTGCAAAAAACATACAGACCCTGATTAGTGTTGATTATATGCAGCATTATAAACCAATTAAACTGTGACATCTCTGCAGTTCAGCGGGCTCGTGTCAGCAGAGCACTTTTATTTGTACGTCATCCACATCTATTTCTTCCCATAATGACACCTGTCAAGTTAACTATCTAAAGGCAAAAATCATTCAAGTTTCTGAATCTAATCAGTCAGTATTAATCAGATAATACTGTCTGTCCCCTCACATATGGCGGATCTGCTTCAAAGCCTGAGTCGGGTCATTTTTGATTCTTACATACACGGATGCAGAGGAGGATAAAATATCAACACCCAGCTCCACGATACACAAACCCAAATATAAATCTTATAATGCTCAATTCTGATTGAGGCATGTGTCAGAAGTGTTTTTCTTCTTCTGGTGCTCCATTTATCATTATTTAAAACTGTATTAATATTATGTATGTTACTTAATTTATGATTGCTGTTATTATAGTATTATTACCTCTGTACCAGTCTTCTCCTGTCTTTTATTATTATATGGTACTGCTTTTATGGTTCTCACGGCTGTAACTGTCTTATCTTACCTTGTCTTGGCTTTTACTATTATACATTTTTTAGTTTTATAGCTCATATATTTTCCCCCTTGTTCTCTCATCCCTGCAGATGTTGTAGTTGGCCATAAAGCAGATTTTAAAAAGTATATAAAAGAAGTATGATGATGATAGTAGGATTAGCATTAATATTGTTTAAAACGTGTATTAATTTAAAATCTGTTGCTTTCCTGTATCTTCTGTATTTAAAATGACTCTAATCTCAGATGTTTCCAGTCTTTTACTGAATTTTGATGTCTCTGGTTTAAGACTAAATACTAGAAGACCGGGATCTTCAGTTCAACTACAGTAAACAAGTCAATAGACACTGCTGTGTTATCATGTGTGGATGTAAAGGCTAACTCATGTAAGCAGAGTCATGACCCACTTAATCCTCAGAGACAAACGGGTCTAATTATCTGATTGAAACATGTTGCTTTGAGATTCTGACCTCACGTGCTTTTTAAAAGCACATTATAAACTCGGTTCATCTCTTCCCAAGCAAAAAAAGGATCTTATGTGAAATTCAAGACACGTCTTTATATGAATTAAATAAGCTTTTAAAATATTTGAAGTCATCAATTTCATTTTAAAACATTATGAAATAGATATTAGCCAAATGGTTTGTAGCAACAATTATGCAGAGCACATTTTAAAATGCTGTTGACCTTGTGTTGTTGTTGCACTCTGTCTTATCAGTACAGTCCAAAGTTTCAGTCTTGCCTAGGGGTAAGATGGGGACCCGTGTAATGTGGTGGATGTTGTCAACAGGGGTTCTGTTCTCTCTGAATTCCTCAGAAGAGGTGCTCGCCAGCCATTTCTCATGGTAAAAAAAAAAATTACACCCAACATCAATCATTAAATAGAATTTGACATAAAATGGCTATTCGTGATTAAAAGCCAGTAATAAAATGTACTTCCAGTCATGTATGTGTACTATTCATGCTTGACCACAAGAGGGACACAATAGACTGCAAGAGGGAAGTATGTGTATACTGTACAGTCTCAGCTTGTTGGGGCCAGTTTAAAATGATTGTAACATTTGAAAGTACTGTTAATTTATCTGAAACTAGATTATATCTCTCAAATTATCTATTGAACAATAGCCTTCTGTATTTCCCCTATCAATGCAGCTGAAGACTGAAGCCAGAGTAAATCTCTAGAAGGGCACTGAGCTGCTACTAGATTAGGAATAGTTTAGCATTTTGGACAATATGCTTATTTGCTTTCTTGCCAAGAGTTAAGAAAGAGTCAAGTCAATTTTATTTGTATAGCCCAACATCACGAATCACAAATTTGCCTCAGGGGGATTTACAATCTGTGCAGCAATACAACATACTCTATGCTTAGACCCTCAATGTGGATAGAGGAGTGAATAGAATAGATGAAGATCGATTCCACTCTCATATCTGTCCATTAAATATGAGGATACAACCTGGAGAAAGTTAGCTATAAAGAGTGGAAACGGGGAGAAAAACAATGGCTCTGTCCAAAGGTAAACAAGACTAATAGTCTACAGCCCTGCTGTGATGCTGGACTTGGTCACAGTGGCACTTCGAGCTGAATGCTGATGTTGGTATGGCAACATGCTCACCATGACATTCTAATGTGCTGATGTTAAGCAGGTTTAATGTTTACCATGTTTCCACTGTTCACCATCTTTGTTTAGCATATTAGCTTGCTAATGTTTGCTAAAATCCAAAGTGCAGCTGAGGCTAATAGTTTTGCAAGCATTTGGTAATAAACCCAAATACTGAGAAAATTAAAATATTGATCTGATTGTGGCACTAGATTAAAAGTCAGGGGATCACTAAACTCATGAGGATTCGTCCTCTGGGCATTATGGATATCAGTGCACAATTTCATGGCAATGACTAGAAGACTCCATGACAGTCTGGCACATAACCCTCTGTAAAACCATAATAACTGCAACAAAGCCAGGCTAGCTGCTTCCCCCTGCTTCCAGTCTTTGTGCTAAGCTAAGTTTCTAACCAGCTCCTGGCGGCAGCTTTCAAATCTTTGAAAAAAAGCATTTAAAAAAAAGCCAAACTATTCCTTTAATACAACAACAAAGTGACCATTAAAGTATAATATATGTTTGTTTTTGTTTTGTTTTGTAAGTGTACTGACATCATTACAAAATATTTATATTTACAATTCACATATTTGGCTCTGCATCTTATATGCACCCTAATCCTGGTTGCAATATTATCTTAGAGTCCATTAGTATTGACAGTGAAAGCGATTTCAATCACAGTAGTTAAACACAGACACAGCCTGCAGTTCTGTGTTCAATCAGACAGCAAATGTTTTAGATGTGTGGAGGATATGTGTACATGTACAGCACATGACTATAGAGGGGGCGTCATCCATCAGTGGTCCATTTGCTGTCAAGGACAGAGATAAGACCACTGCTCGTATGTAGCTGGAGATTAAAGATTAGATAAAATTAACTAGCAGAGAGACCTACAGAGGTAAATCCCATCCCATCTCACATGGACTTTAGGGCGCTCAGTGGAGGTGATGTGCATATACAGTATATATATAGTGACTGACATGTGGGCCCTACACATCAACTGTGTTACAGCTGTCCACATCTCACCTTGATGGGGAAATAATCCCGCATGCAATCCCATAGTTTGAGGCCACACAAGAAAGGTACCCTGCGGCCTCCGCGTGCAGGGGTGTCATAGTCAAAGAACCACCAAGCGCTGTACAGCACGCTGATCAACCAATACCGTGTGAAGAGTAGGTAAAAGAACAGGAAGATGCAGGTGGGTGCTGAGGGAAGAAAGACAAGTAAGTCAATTTGTGTGGTGAGCAGCAGCTTTTGCATGAAACATGAGGCTGAACAGCAAGCACATACTGTAAACAAGTGCATTATACAACCATCCATTCTGTTTCTGTCTGGCATAAAAAATGCATCAGAGACTACATGAATGGTTTCTACAAGATCATGTATTTGACTGGAATAAGACATTTTGTGAATGGTGGGAGTCTGCTCTGCTGGAGATGACATAAGTGGTTTTGGTGGTTACTAACAGACACACTATAATATAACCATTTTCAATTTAGTGTTCAGTTGCCATATTTCTTTTCAAAAACAATAAAACATCTATACATTTACATTATCACTGCCATCTCGTAATGCCATGCTGGATACCAGAGATGAAATTATCTGCAAGTATGCATGTTAAAACTGGTAAATTGTTCTATTTTAGTGCAATTAAGTGAGCTTGAGTTGAGAGACTCAGATGATTGCAAGCATCACCGTTAGAGACTTTACTGATGCTGCTTATATGATGTGACTGGTTTCACTTCTGATGATCTGATAGGCCTTTGATTATTTCAGGTACACAGTACAGCAGTACCCCTGTAAATCATATACAGCACCTGACTTTCCGAGCTAAACAAATACATAGTAGGTGGACCTGGCCTTCTATGAAATATGTTTTAAAGAATATGCGACCTAACCTCAGACCCATTGAGTAGGTGAAGGCTGCACTCTGCTCTGGTCATGTCCTGCTTGGCTCCCTCTTCTGGCCGTACAACAGTTATAATTAGCTTCCTCTCATATTTACTTACACTTAACCCAAGATCAGCTATAGCCCAACATGTTTGAACATCTACTATGAAGAAATGAAGACTAACAGCAGCAGATTTGTAGGTTGTAAACAGTACCGTCCCCTTAATACAACATCATTTCCTGATGTGTTCAGTGGACACACACCCACATATAAACATGCACACTCACCCAGGCCAAGGAAGGAGAAGACCCACTGCAGCACCGCGGCCGTCTGCAGTCTCCTATGAACAGGCACGTCCACTGGAGCAAAATTAATCTTCATGTTTTCCACCAGTAAAGAGAGACAAACCGAGGCGCTGCAGCCGGTGGCAAAGAAGAGTAACTGAAGTGGGTCCAAAGTCTGCCCCTCTCACCTCTCCACCATCACCTCCTATTGACAGTCTTATCTCAGAAACTCAATATAAGGTTTGATTCGTCAGTCCATATCTACCTCATCAGACTTTTGACCCTGCAAGTAAGGAGCTGCTAAAACACGACAGAGCATTCAAACATAAGTGGAAGGGAACAACCAAACATAATCAGAAGAGGGGAAAGTCAAAGACCTTTTTATGTTGACTTTACTTTTTTTTTAACGTCATGCACTGACTGGAAGGCAGTCACTGGTTGGCATGACTGTGTGATATGTCAGTTTTTAAAGTTGTAAAGTTGGCCCCATCCGGTTGAGCAATCATCAATACATCAGGGTGATATATGACAGTGATAAAAGGTCATTTGTAGAGGTCACATTTCTTAGAACATAAAGTTATTATAAGCCTTGAATGAAATACTTTTAAATTATTTGAATAATATAAAAAAATAAAGGTAAAGCTTAAACTTGTGGCTGGCTCCTAACTTATCGTTTTGTACAGACCTGTATCTAAGCCCATAATCAAGGTGTGGGTATAACACACTAAAAGATTATCCAAGGTGTTAATGAAGAAAGAAGAAAGATAACAGGGGATAGTGGAGGAGCCAGCCATGTTGTGCAGCACAAATCAACTCAGTGTAAAAACGCCTCTTGCTCTAGCTTCTTTATCTTTTCGTCCGTTAGATTCACATTTGCCAGAGCCAAGGTGTTTGATTGTCATTCAATTTTGCGTCTCCTTTTTCCTTTGATTACATCATAAATTATTAACTTACTCAAGGATTATTATACTTTAATTATCTCATTATCTTGAATCCTTAATCAATCAGTTATTTTACCCTTCACCCATTGACAAACAAATAAAGTGAATGCAGTTAAACAAAAGGGAAACATGTCTTAATGCTTAAAAGCGTATTGTTGCTTCTGAAAATGACCAGCCAGCCATCATTATAAAAACCCTCTATTTCAATAACGTGCTTGTCTTTCAGATGTCGTAGACATTGTAGTCCAGAGTGAAACAGGCCCTCAGGCTGTGTAATGAGTTGGCATTATTCATGTGCTCTACTATTTGCTGGCACAGTCTTATGCATCGTCTTTGTGACAAAGACAATTTTGCATGAATCAGAATTAGAGGTCCTTGTCATGGCTTTGATGTGATATATTTTATTTACTTTAAAATATATCACAAATAAGAATACCATACTTCATTTCTTCCTTCCATACAAAAAAAAAAAAAATCATATTTACATAGCTGTAGGCCTATGTGTTAATTTGGTGAAGGCCTAATATTCCTTCTTCAGTGGTTATGTTGTTATGTATCCTCCTAAAATATGTTGCAAGGGCCAGTTCTTTTCTTTTGATATATCAGGGAAGAACGTTCCTCATTCTGACTACTCACTCTCTCATTTTGTTTTTATTAAATATTAACGAATGGCTATAAAGCACATCTCTTGAACGTCCCTCCTCCTGTACCACTACGCAGGGTGCGTGAAAACACACCGCTCAGGTCAAGCTTCCCGTGTTTATCAGCCTTATATCGGAAATTGTTGTTATCCAATTTTCAAAATTGAAGCAACAGACCTCATTGAGTGGCTAGAAATATGCGGTTTGAAAGGAATTTTCCAGCATACAAAGGCTATAAACTACTTCGTTTTCAATTGGATTTGTTTTCTTTTGTGTGTTTTTTAAATATCCTATTCCATGGTGGATTTAAGGTCGCAGATTAAGCCGGAAGTTCTTTCATTTTCTGTCTGACTTGACTTTCATTTCCCTGCTCTGCTCATGTTTTGTGTCTCCGGGATGCTGAGCAGGCGGGCGGGGCCGCTTTCCCTTGCAGTGCCCTGGCGTGGAGTGATGTAGCAGGACGCACGGGACAGAGCGGACACAGAGGCAAGACGTGCAGAAAACATCAACACACGGTTGGTTTTTGTTAGACTCGTTTAAAATCTGCGCCAGTGCAATTTAGAAGCGCAATGGATTCACCAAATAATCTAATCTAACGCCAACAGCATTGGAGTCATCCGTGCAGCCAGATACACGGACATCTTGTTTCTCTCACGTCAGGATATCGGAGTGTAGAGCAATATTTTTGCTTCATCTCGGATCCGGTGCTCATCTTCTTCCAGTGGGACTGTGTGACCCTCAGCATGGCGTGGCCCTGTATCAGCAGGGCGTGCTGCATGTCCCGCTTCTGGAACCAGCTGGACAAGGCTGACATTGCGGTGCCTTTGGTCTTCACCAAGTACACGGACGTCTCTGAGATGCAGCACATCCAGCTGCAGCCTCCGCTCCACCCTCCGCAGGCCCGGGTCGCCATAGAAACGCAGCCGTCTCGCGCAGAGACCAGCGCCAACACAGCACGCGCGCCGCGAAGGTGCGTCTCCGAGGAGCGCGTGTGCAGCTCGGTGATGCGCGAGGACTTTAAGCACTGGAAAGTGCGACCCGAGCCGAGCTGTAAACCCAAGAACGAGTACCACGGACCGGAAACACCGTTCAATAGTGAGACCCAGTACCAGAAGGACTTCAAGCCCTGGCCCATTCCGAAACGGTACGACCATCCCTGGATACCCAAACCGACCCCAAACACCTCCACCGGCGACGACCGGGCACCGGACAGGTCCAAGCACGCCAAACAGCATGTGGCGGAAACGGAGAGCGGCGTGGAGAAGAGCGCCATCGCCGACAAGGTGCAGGAGAAAGACCTCCTTCAGACTCAAGAGAGAAAAAAGCGGTCCAGTAAAGCAGCGGAGGGGGAGAAGAAAGTTGCCCTGAAGGTGGAGGGAGAGGCCAAAGGCAGGGCAGCAGCGGATGCTGTGAACAGACAGATCAAACAGGAGATTTCAGCCGGCAGCTCATACAAGTGAGTTTACACTGCCTGTCATAATGTAGACTAATCAACCGGGGGTCCAGAGGCTCTTTATGCGTCCATGAAGGGTCATAGGGGTCATACAAATACTCTTAATCATGATGGACACAGGGAGAATGCTTAATTATTGGACTATAACATTAAAAGTTTCACACACTACATACAGTACCAGTCAAAAGTTTGGACACACTCTCAAATATGAAAGTGTGTCCAAACTTTTGACTGGTACTGTGCGTATGCCCATCCACAGACGTTAATCTGTGTTTAGGAGAAAAGCTTTATTATTTGGAAATCCCACACAAACCTTGAATAAATGGGGGGCCTCCACTGGGAGAAAATCTTCAAAAAAAAGGGGAGTGTCCATGAAAAGATGAAAGCTTTGTCAGTAGCTGCATTTCTGGCCTCTGTCTGCTGTAAAATGCAAAGTGTGTTTTTTTTCTACAGTAGGTCTACAGGATTTAATTGGGAGTGGCTAATGTATCATTTAATCTATAGAAAAACAATGGTTTCACAAACTAATTGGAAGCTCAGAGGTACACACAGTAGCTATATGAAAACATAACAGAGCAATCAACTTTTTCTTCACAGAAGGTAATTAAATTAAATGGAAAGCACAAGGTGGAGTTGTTGCCAAACACTGTTGATGTTTAGGTCCACCAGGCTAATCTCTGTCCTATTATGCAATGTTCCCCAGGATGATGGAGACTGGTGGGTGGATGAACATCAAGTCACGCATGTCACAGTCATTATGCACATGTGCACATGCCTCTTGAAGCTGTGTGTTATTGAAGTGGTTATAGGTTGCATTTATGTTCTGTGAAGGCTGGTGGTTGATTTGTACCGCTGCAATCTGATTTTTAGTGGATTCTGTTGTTTTTTTTAAAGAGTTCAGTGTTTTATTCTTTATTTCAGCATTTATTTTATTATTTATTCATTTATTTGATTCACAGTGTTGAGTTTATTACATTTTGGCTCAACGTCGTCACAGATTGCAGATTTGGGTTGATACAGGAAGCATGGCTGTGGTGTGATTTGGTTGGCAGAGATGCATGGTGCTATGTGAGATCAGTGAGTCTTACAGTACAGCTGTTTGGTGCCTTACTGCCACGCCTGTGTTGCTGAGCAGTCAGCAGGGTGCAGCCCAGGGCACTCCCCACCCACCCCCCACCCCCCCCACATGGCATGAAATGGCAGCACCGTGACAAGCACAAGCCTAGTCAACCCTCTGTCTTCCTCTGCCAGCGGAGACTCAAAGCAGGTCAACTGTGGGTTAATACCACGGATATGTGCACACAGTAACAAGCACACTCACATACATGAACACACATCACATGCACTAAAAAGAAATTTGTGTTAAAGTATGTTTTGTCTCTCTTTATGTCACTTTTTTATGACTAAGTAGTTGTGCATATTTACACAGGAGCATCAATGCAGTTTTCTGTCAACTTTAAAACCAATGGCTGTGCTCTCAGGACTGTACAATATATTTGAAATCAATATCATGATAATAGTAATAATTTCAAATATTTATATCACTGAATTGTGTTCCACTAATGCTTTACATCAGACAAAACTCTTCATGTGTGTAAAACAAAAACTTCAATAACTTATTTTATTAGTTTTAACTACAATAATCTTGGAATCATTCATTTGGGCAACAGAATTTTGTAAAATGATTAGACAGCATGGTTATATCATCATACATAAATATGAATATTATGTTATGTATGATGATATATAGGCAATATACTGTATCATTTATCGTATTTATCAGCAAATATGTTAAAACATTGCATATTGGGGCTTGATATATTTTCAACCAATGCACTGAACGTCAGACAGTTACAGTATGTACAGTAGTGGTAGTTCAATCAGTCCTGATGAGGAACCTTCATGCCGGTTTATGCTCATACTACTAATAACCTTAAAACTGCAGAGCAGCAGAAACATATCTGTCTTGGAAGAAATTGTTAAACAGACCATGAAGTAAATGTACTTTTACATATAGACAGAGAATTACCTTCCCTTTGGCTGCATGATTTATTTTAATCTGGGCTGTTTGAAGATGTTTAATGCTGAGTTCAGCCTCGGGTCCTCCTGTGTAGCTGCAGTTAGAGCTAGACCTATAAATCGGCCATAATATAACTCATTACAGATATGTGGGTATCATAAAACAAGTAACAAAAAATTGCTGTACAGAATTGCCAAAGACGTGTTTGAGGTGGTTTAGAAACAGGGACACCGTTGCATAGTTTGTCCAGCAGGGAGCATATGTTTATTTTTTAATGGAAAAATGTCCCACTTAGTACATATCCTAGTCACAGTGCACTTAAGTTTCATTCTGTGAGTAAGCAAAACAACCCAAAATAGAAATCTTGCCTGTTCCCTGGTTAATATGCTCAGTCTCTGTATGCTGGAGTCTGTACATTTTGGTCAGAGATGTTTTTGATGAAGAAGAAACACCACTTTGTATCATTTTTGATGCTTGAAAAAATAAGGAGTAGACTGTGACCTTTAACTGTTCAAAAACGAGCAGCAGAGTGGTCGTGTCTTTGTACATAAATGACATGCACTGAGGTTACTCTGATGGCAGTTTCTTTTATAGTAATATGTGGTATGTTTACATCTGTTTTCATCTCTGTCACAAACTCACCTCCCGACAGGAGCTGAATCAACCAATCAACTTGCTTGACACGCAGGTTGGTCATTATTACCATAACTGCAGCATAAGTATGCAGCTGTTATCAATAAATCTAACACCACTCTTTAATATCATGATTATAATCGAATACTATTCAGTAATGTCAAGTATACCATTAATTTAATATCTTCTTAAAACCATAAATGAAGTTTAAATTGGTCAGATTTTCTAGAGAACTCTAGTTTACTAGTTTACTCTAGTTTACTCAGGAAAGTCTGGTTCTATTAATGTAGAAACAAGCTGAACTTATGATAATTCTTGGTACAGTTATACCTTGTTTAGTACTATGTAGACCACAAATATAGGCCTGTTTTATTTATAGAAAAATCACAATTTCCATCACAATTACTATATTTTTCAGAAAAAAAATGCAATTTGATATGTTCCTCAAATTGTTCAACCCTACTTGTGTGTTATAAATTTTATGTGTTTATGTAGAAAGAGAGTATCAGCTGGTATCAGATTTTTTTAAACTCTGTAGTTGCAGTAAAACTTTGCTTCTTCTCTTGTCTCATGTAATTATACTCAGTCTGAGTATGGACTCTGTAGCAGGAACCAACTTAAATTTGGGAGCACATTCACTGTCTATTGAAAGCCAGCCCTTGTGCTGTTTTCCACTGGGCCAATTAAACCTGAAGCCCCGTTCTTAGGAGGACACTTGCAGTTTTTATAAACTTTTATTTTTCCACAGAGAGCTTGCAGAACACATCGCTCTTTTCCTGCAGTGTACCTGGGAGACAATAAAGGCAATTATAGTATTTTTCTGCCAACCACTGTTAACTTTTCTTTTTCCTGCCTAAGCCCCCAGTCACAAGCCCCATCTAACCTTCTTCTTACCGCCAACCTGCTGCATATGTTTAAAATGCCATTTTTTGCATGAGAATAAGTCATGATGCAGTAGCTGCTGGAGCCTTTGTTAGTGTCTTCTTTTTATTACCAGTACTGCCGTAAAAGACAAAGCCCACTCTTCATCTTGTCAGTGTTATTTGTTCCATTATGTGATGGGTGGCGTCCACTAAAAGACACTCAAAGAACAGACTGCATAAAGAATTATCAAGCAAGTGAACGAAAATGATGGAGAGTGGGTTTCATCACTGACAGTAAGGCAGATATTGTAGGTTCACTGAGTTCAGGAAGAGAGAGAGGCTGAAGAGGCATGAATTTTTTATTGTAAGTTGTGTCACGTATCACAGCTCGACATATTTCACAGCAGTGAAGTCTCAGGAACGTCTTCTTTTGATTTTCTTCTCTCATGTTTTTCACCTGGAAAAATAAAATCCTCTCTCTCCCAGACACGGTTGCTCGATCAACTCAAAATGAATGTATGTCACGTTTACAGAACATAGCTCTTGTCGTAGCAGACAGTATACTGTAAAGAGGCCAGTGGATTCTGGTGGATTTAAAAATGATCCTCTTTGAGAGCCTGCAAAGCCTCATGTTTCTACTGACAAGCAGTGAATGCAGAAACACCCGTTCTACGTCAGCTCTGTGACAGAGGGACAGGACAAACCAGGAAAAAAACGTCCAATATGTCCCAACTAGAAAACTCATTTGCTGTAAAACCGCTTTGATATTCCTGCTCCCTGAAAATAAAACCAGTATGGTTTAGCTGTGTGAGACTTTCACATATTGTTGCCAAAATGTAATCCTAAAATCTCAGTTGATATTCATTTGTTGCATCAAGTCAGAGCTCGGCCAGCTAAAGCAAACTCTCTTATGTAACTAATCTGATTTTATCATATCTGATTACAGTTAATTCATAAGGAAATATCTTCAGATTTGGTTCTGGATATGAATGAATTATGTAAGATACTGGAACCCAGTGAAACATGGAGTTGTAACTTAACACTGACCTCTGTTACTAACTGAAAACCTGCACTGGCATCATTATTATTATGTACCCAACAAAAATGCTCAAATAAACACTTTTGACACATTTTTTAGCACAACTTTGAATTGTTACCATCACAATAATTGCTGACAATAACAAGGATGCGTGAGAGCCATCCAATGGGACCCAATGAGAATCCCCTGTAATACTGTACTGTACTGTTACACTGTTTCCATTGAGCCACTGCCTGAGAAGCAACAGAGACGCTGAGAGCTAGAGATGAGGCTAACTGATCCCAGAAGAAGGAGGGACTATTGACCAGCAGCCAGGCTCAACACCCGCTGACACACAACACTGTTAGGAAGTGAATCTACAGTGCTGTGCGTAGGCTGATTGATTCCCTGGAATACTCTGAGGAAAGCCGGCCAGCCCTTTATCTCTGGCCAACACTGGTGTAGAATTAGACTCAGGATCACTGTGGTTACTATCAGTGATAACTGCACAGAGTTTAGTCTCAGCAGTGCACAGATGTATTTATAGCTGACAGAATTTTAAAGTGAATTATAACATACAAAGGCAAAATTCCATGTTACACTGAATCCATATGTGGATATTAAACCTGTAACCAACTATTATTTTTCTTACTGATTCTAATAATGTTATAGCAATTGATGAATGGTGAAGAATTCCTTTCACAGTTTCACATAGAATCTTCAAATTGCTTGTTTTGTCTGACAAAAACAGTCCAAAATATTGGCTTTAAATACTTTTTGTTCTCAGTGGAATCCTTCACTGAAATTAATTTGATTTAATTTTTTCATTCTACTCCGTGTTGGTTGTTTATCCATGGCCTGCCCCTAACCTGTCATCATGCTTTTAACTGTGATTATGTGTCAAGACAACTGCAGCTCAAACTGTGTCGAGCAGCTCGACACAGTTTGATTCCACAGCACAGAAATTTGCGGGGATTTATTTTTATTCTTTTCTCTCATGACTCCCTGTTGGTGAGTGGTCCAGATTGTGCCACATTAGGGCAGGGATACATGCAGCTCAGCGGTGCTGTACCCTGGCGCGGTTCCACCGCTGTCAGTGCCAGTGTTTGGTTGTAGTGACGTGGCCTTTCTCTGCACATCCCCTCCACCATAGAGGGTCAGCAGGGTCGGCCATCCAAAGCAGCTTTAGTCATACAGCAAGAAATATCAGGCAGAATGATAAGTATAGCCTGGGCCTCAGTGACTCACAGAACCGAACATCTGCCAAAATAATAAAGCAAGAGAAGATGCAGAAATAGGTAATTTGAAAGGTGTAGTTAAGACATAGTAATGTAATTGTTGTAATTGCATTTTTTTTATATTTGGGAATTTAATAAGTTGTTTTCTAAATGATAATAATCATGTCTTAGGTATTTTTGATAGGCATTTAATATATATTATTTGTTAACTTGTTATATATTTAAGTACACATGAACAGCTGACTGTACATTGGTGGTGTGAGACAGTTTGCTATCTGATGCAACAGTCCTTCTTTTGAAGCATAAAGCTGCACTTTATCAAATGACACTTTTATCACCATCTAGCTGTTAGCACTTGATAGGTGGGTTTGAACGCTGCACTATTTAAAATTGTACCGTCTCTGATGTTCAATTCTTCAGTCTTCAGCTATGCAATAAACTCACTGAACTGGTGGTTTCCATTTTAAACAGCAAGTGAGACACAGCAGGGTGCCAGTTTTTCATGTACACCTCCATGTTGTAATGCAGTCCAATACAGTAGTCCTTTAATACACGCACTGTTTTATATTGAGAAGAGTTTCCGAGTACATACATACCTCTGAGACACAATCTCAACTAAAATCAAACATTGGAAGTATTATGATTATTGTATAGAATAGTCATTTTTCTGGTTTGCATTACAGTTTGTAGGGGTACCTAATAAACTGGCAACTGCATGTTTGAAAATGACACACCAGCCAACACATACCTAAGATCTGAAAAGGGGCTCCTTTACTACACTTTAGTAAATCAGTTATCCATTTCCATCAGTGATCACTGATGGATGAACATTTCCATCAGTTATCACTGATGGAAATGTCAATAGTTTTGCAGGTACTTGGTCAGACGGACATTGTCATTCATAAAAATAATGTCAGTATCTGAATATCCGCTAGTGCTTTAGTCTCAATGAACAGCTAGTTTCAGTGTTGCACAGAAAAACGCCTTCATCTAGCATTAACTATGTCCTGAGGCACTGAGATGATGTTTCCAGAGCTGAAGTGAACAGCCTCATGTGAACCTCAGACTGTTATGTTTTAATGCTCATGATATGTACGGTAGCTTGATGCAGACGACGTCGCTCTGTGACATGACGACCACTGAACCAAGAAAGCTTTTCCAACAATCATTTTTAAACTAGTACCAAGTACACACTGACCTCAGAGACACAGGCGTTATTGTTAAACAGTCATATGTCCATGAATAGCAGCTATGTTACTGTACAGACCGGTGTTTCACACTGTGAACCCTGTCTGCACTCACAATCTGTCTCTTTCTGTCGTTTGCACACACATACACACACCCTGTGGGGTCATGTGAGTGCTTTATACCATTGGCCTTGGACATTGTTGTATAACCTGTCTTTGCATTGTGGCTTCTTGGCCCAACTGAGCATTGAAAGTGGACTTCAGTCCTGTTATGTAATGGCTCTCTGCATGATTTCCACCTCTTTTGTGCACTACTGGAGGGATTTCTCTATTCAGCAGCCGCTTCGCTGTCACCAGCCTTTGCAACATAAATACTTTGCTTTTCACATTATGGTAAAATGGTATTTTATGCTTCAGTCTTGTTTAATACGTGAACAGCTCAAATGTTAGTGCTTGGCGGCTAATTTAAGTTTAGATAAACGGCAACTAATTATATTGTTAAAAAGATAAAATGGTGAAAGTTAAAGCATTTTAATTGAAAATCTGTTGAATAATTTGTAAATGTCAGGTGTCTTTATTGATATTCTGTTGACACACAAATGTCAGATGAAACTTGAATGATGAAATTTATCGGCTGAGTCTAAGGTATATTCACCAGTATAACCAACATAGGTATGAATTAAATAAATGATTATAAACCACTGAAAAAAACTATGAGAATCATAAATAAAGTAACTCCAGGACTGTGTCTCACTTGTCACGCAATCTGTTGTTGTTCATCGCTTCACTTCCACATGCTATCCCATGACGCTCCGCCACAGGAACATTTGAGGTCAGAACCGAGCTTCTTCGCTGTGATGCCAAGTCAGACGACTCAGCTACAGTCTCATTACTTCCCTTCCTCAATGTAATACATTAGAAGATGTTGTACAATCACATACAACACATTAAACAGGATCACACAGTCTTCATGGCTGTTTTCCATTGCGGCCATTTATTGATTTTGTCTTTCCGTATGATAAATTGTTCTAATGAGGCTCCAGTACAGCAGCCTAGCCTTGTCTGCTCCTCTATCCGCACTTAATGGTGTTGCCTAATATAGTGCTTTTCTTTTCTTACATAGGGAAGGGGGACATCTCACTGAGCTTTACAGTTGAGTGTTTGCACTGAATTGTGTTGTGTTGGGGGTTGGAGTGCTTACAGTATGTGTTTGTATCCGCAATGGAGCCACTGGGGATGACTGATAGCTGTCAGCTGACTGGCCTAAACCTGAGAGCTGTCTGTTTTCCTTTGTAATTAGCAACAGCATCACAGCATCCTATTGCAGGAGAAGCAAGACACCATAAAAACAACTTAAATGTTTTTGAATGAGGACACAGAGGCCAAATTCTGGGATGTGTATGGATGTACATACATTCCCTTCTCTTCATTATATAATGACACTTTTAACCATTTCATATGACTGTTAGACTAATTAAGTGAAGTTCAAACAGAAATTAATTTGTGGTGGCATGCTGTCATTTTCCATTCTTTCATTCTCTATAGAAGTGAACATTGGTTCAAAGTACAGTTAGAGCACATGTGTCTGTTTTGTTTCTGGCTGTAAAGAAAATCCAAGACCCATTCAAATGTTAGCTTATGGTTATATAGCCAGATAAAATAGAAGTTTCCTCTTCAGATATTATTAATTTCATTATTTCCGTATTTCCTTTATGTAACCTGGTAGGTCTTGTTGATAGTAAAACTCTTTTACAAGACAGATCTGGCCAAGAGGGCAGTATGAAAACATTTTAAACATATAGTTTTCTTTAGAGCTACCAACCCTACAGTACATTATACTAACATTTGAAGCAAAGGCGCATTTGAGCTCTTTATCTGTTTTACACTGTAATGAAGGTTTGTTCACAAAAGTCTTTTCTGTAAGGAGAATTTCAGGATTTCTGTAAGCAGAATCTGTGTATTTCTTCTTTTATAACAGACAGTAATACTGAAATGAATAGCCGATTATCGATATCATTGACTATTATAATGGATGGATCATTCAGGTCATTTTTAAGTAAAAACGTCAAATGTTCACTGGTTACAGCTCCTCATTTGTGGGATTAATTGAGAAAATAATCAGCAGATTAATCAATAATGAATTGTTAGTTGCAGTCCTAATACCACTAATGCAATGTAAATATAGGTGAGTAACTCACAGTTACTGCATATGTGTAACATATGGTAGTTTGCTGCAAATGGATGGGTGAGTAATGCTGTGGGAATACCGTTCACTGCAGAGGAAAAAGTGTAAAGGAAAGAGAGAGAGAGTGTGATGCACCTGGTATCAAGCTGCTGCGGTTGTCCTCTGTGGTTCAGTTTATCCATAGGTCTTTTAAATGTGAGGAGACTGATACAGAACAGATGCTGCAGGCCAGCGTCTATGTGAATGCCATACTGCTGACCTTTTTCAGAACTGCTGTGTGAGGACTACAGGATATCACACCATCAGACTGTGGTGCAGACCTCCCACCTACGGTGCTTCTGACATACTCTGCTCTACAGTAGAAATGCACCACTCACTTCACTTATTTTCTCTGGCCAGGGATTACCAAGTTTGTGTCATGTTCTCTTTAAAAAAGTATTAGTAATTTATTTATATAGAGATTTATTTATTTAAATGATGTTCCAACAAAGACCGCTGTCATCAGACAGTCAACAAGAAGATACAGCAGTATACACACATCGAAGACAATGTAGTTACCCAAAGTAATCACTGATGTGCATATGGATAATTATACCAGAGATATCAGCCATAAAACAAATGGGAAAACAAAAATAGTTTGTACAAAATGTACAAATGATTGAAAAGGTATAATGAACCAGCATGAAAGCAATGGACAAATACGCTGGCTGCCAAATATGTAAAATCAATCTTCTCATCTAACTTTGGCAAGAAATGAATTAAGTGTATTTTCCTTTTATGCTAAAAGTTTCCCAGCTATGAAGCCTAAACATCTTCTGTTTAGCAGGAGCATTTACAGAATAGTGTTACCCAGAGCGTCACCCTCACCTGTGCACTGTATCAATCAGTATTGATGGGTGTTAAAGCTGACTTTCTTCTTTTCACTCAGAACTGAATTCAAGGCTTACAGAGATGTGAAGCCGGCAAAGATGATCCGTGCCAAGTCCCAGTACCTGCCACCGGATGAGAAGACCAGCCTAGAGACCAGCTACAGTGCTACCTTCAAGGGGCAAGCCCCGCTGCAGCCCACTAACAACAAGGCCATGGAGAGGAGGAGGATACGCAGTTTGTACAGCGAGCCTTACATAGACCCCTCCAAACAGGTGACAACAGACTTTTCTAACTGTGTAGTATGCTTTAAAATGAATTAAGGGAAGGGAAATACACTACTGTGTGCTAGGGGAGCTGAAAAAAAATCTTCACATTATTTTAATGTTGTGAAATTCTTGCCTTGCTCGTCTCATTACACAACAAATGAATGAATAACCATAACTCAGGCATTTCAGTTCAGGAATCTCATTTCCGCTATCCGACATCCTTAGGTTGACAGGTATAGTGCCCCTCGCTCTAAACCCAAAAAGGCTGGAGCCACAGCTGCAGGCCAGGGCAAGCCAGGGAAGAAAGCCAAAGATAAGCAGAGCGCCGCGCTGAAGGGCTCCAAGAAGACGACCTCGGAGAACCAGCCTGAGAACCGGCCGGCGGTGGGGGACAAGGAGAAAAGTAAAGAGATGAACAACAAACTGGCTGAGGCAAAAGAGTAAAAATCATTAAGCACTACTTCTCCTTTTATTTCTTATTTTGGGGGAAAACAAACACAGAGGCTGCAAAATTAATTACAAGTTCTCATCTTTTCTCTTCTTGTCTTCTGTTTTCCTCCTCTGTCTCTGTGTCCTCCTCTAGTCTCTCTCACCTTTTTCTTTCTTCTTTGCTCTATCTCTTAGTATCCACTCATTCTTCTCTGTCGTCTTTCACTACCTCTTGGCTACGTTTGTACCACAATAATAGAATAAGATGTCGGGGTTTAGACATGACATGTCATTGCTCCTCCCACCTCACGTTATACTAGGCCGCTGTAGTAACGAGTGGGCGTGAGCATCCTCTTCCTCCGCCATTTGATGCCACCCACCACCCCCACTCTACTCGCCTCCATCTCCAGGTTGCTATGGCTACTGGCTGCCTGGCTAGCCAATGGATGGCTCTTGTTGCATGGGCCCAAAGACAAGCAATTCTGAAGGGTTGGCTTTGAT